>NC_080111.1:30503124-31128124 GCF_950005125.1 Chionomys nivalis | reverse complement strand
CTTTGCTCAATACAGTCATCTTCAAATACATAAAAGAACACATACTGGAGAGAAACCATATGAATGTAATCAGTGTGGTAAGGCCTTTGCATACCATAATACTCTTCAAAACCATAAAAGAACACATACAGGAGAGAAACCATATGAATGTAATCAGTGTCAGAAGGCTTTTCCATCTTACAGTAATCTTCAAGACCATAAAAGAACACATACTGGAGAGAAACCCTATGAATGTAATCAGTGTGGTAAGGCCTTTGCTCAACACAGTCATCTTCAAATACATAAAAGAACACATACTGGAGAGAAACCATATGAATGAAATCAGTGTGGTAAGGCCTTGGCAGACCCCTGTACTCTTAAAAGGCATAAAACAAAACATACTGTAGAGATACCTGTGAGTGGAATCTGTGGTAAATCCTTTTCCATAATCATCTCTAAATATATCATATGAGCCCTCCTCTAGAGAAACTCTGAAGTTAATGTGTGTATTCTTCAAAAAATGACAAAAAATCATACTGTAGTGAAACTCTATTAGTTAATTCAGTGTCATAATGTTTTGTGCTTCATATTGGGGTAAGACTTTGTGTGTAATCAATCTGATAAAGCTTGTACATATTACTGTAATCTTTTTGACCTGAGGAAAAAACTGGGGGCTTATTTTAAGTTATTCTTCAAGATTTTAAGTCAGTTACATTTAGTTAACCAACAGCAGTTATTGTGTAGAGTAAAGTTTGATAGTGTCGACAATCTGTTTAAGCATCATGATACCTCTTTTTATTTTAGTTTTAACCTGCAAAGTAATGGATAAAACCTTTTATTAAGTATTATGTGTTACAGAAAGGGTATTTAAACATTGGTCCTGAAATCAGAGTCAAAGGAAAGAACTTTGTCTCTTAATCTAGAAATAGTTAAAGAAACAACATCTCACTGAAAACAGCCAAAACATTAAAATGGGTCAGTAAAAGAAATACAGTTTGGCTCTCAAACCAGAACCATAAAATACTAAAAGTTTCAACAATATTTTTAAGCCCAAAGAATACAATTAAGTGAAATATGAGAGGCATGAAGAGTTAAATTTCTCTTAAATTTATTTGTATGTTTTGTGTAAAAGTTCCCTTAGAAGTTGGGGGTATAATTATGGTTATCAGAAGATTGGGAGTGGTCATCAGAAAGGTAGAAAGTGTTTACAAGGAATGTATTTTGAAAAAGAAAGATGGCTAGAATTAATATATTATGGAAACATCACCCTTAACAATAGCCACAAATAATATAAAATATTATGGAATAACTAACTAAAGAAGTGAAAGGACTGTAGGAAAAGAACTTTAAATCTTTGAAGAAAAAAATTGAAGAAGACAGTAGAGAATGTGAAGATGTCCCTTGGCCTTGTTATGTACAAATCAACATAGTAAAAGGGAAAACCTTTCCAAAAGCAATCTACAGGTTCAATATCATTCCCATGTAAAAATCAGACAAATTCTTCACAACCTTAAAATAAAAATACTCAACTTCATATAGAAAAGCAAAAAAAAAAACAATGCAGGATAGCCAAAACAATCCTATATAAGAAATAATTTTTGGAGGCATCACATTCCCTGACTTTAGTCTACTACAGAGCTACAGTACTGAAGAAAGCCTTGTGTTGGCACAAAAAGAGACAGGAAGACCAATGTAACTGATTCTAAGACTCAGATATCAATCCACTCACCTACTACACTTAATTTTTGACAAAGCACCAAAAAATATAAAATGGGGGAAAAAAAGTATATTCAACAAATGGTTCTGGCATAACTGAATATCAATGTGGGGAAGAATGAAAGTAGATCCACATCTATCATCATGAACAAAACTCAAGTTCAAATGGATCAAAGACCATAACATAAAGCCAAACACACTGAACCACATAAAACAGAACATCGGAAGTACACTTGAACACATTGGCAAAGAATATCACTTTCAAATTATAATTCCAGCAGGACACACTGAGAGAAATAATTAATAAATGAGACCTTCTGAAAAAAAAAAGTTTCTGTAAATGAAAGGACATGTTCAACAATACAAAAAGGCAGCCTATAGTATGGGAAAAGATCTTCACCTACCCTACATTGGACAGAGGACTGATCTTCAAAACATACAAAGAACTAAAAAAATTGGTCATCAAAAGAACAAATAATTCAATTAAAAATGGAGTACAGACCTAAACAAAGAACTTTCAACATATGAATCTAAAATGACTGAAAGACACTTAGGGAAATTTCCAAACTCCTTATCCATTAGAGAAATGAAAATCAAAACAACTCTGAGATCCTCTGTTACATCTGTAGCAATAGCCAAAATCAAAAACACTGATGACAACTTAAGCTGGCAAGGAAATGGAGTTAAGGGAACACTCCTCCATTGCTGATGGGGCTGCAAACTGAGTCAGCTACTTTGGATACCAGTATGGTTATTTCTCAGAAAATTAGAAAGAAAACTGCCTGTTAGTGGTGCATGCCCTTTATCCCTGCACTTGGGAGTCAGAGACAGATCTCTGTGACTTTTAGACCAGCCTGGTCTACAAGAGCTAGTTCCAGGACAGGCTCCAAATCTACAGAGAAACTGTGTCTTAAAAAATTAAGAAAAAAAAAGAAAGAAAATTAGGAAACCACCTATCTTAAAACCCAGCAATGCCACTTTGGATATGTTCCCAATGGATGTTCAATCATACTACAAGGACAAGTGTTCACAGCAACATTATTTGTTCACATCCAGAACCTCTAAACATCCCCTCCACTGAAGAATGGACAACAAAATTGTGACATATTTACACAATGAAGTACTACACAGTGAATAAAAATAATTACATCTTGAAATTTATGTGCAAATTTCTGTATCTAGAAAACATCATAAAAGACTGAGATAACCCAGGCCCAGAAAGAAAAATATATGTACTTACTCCTAAGTGTTTTTTTTTTTTTACCAGATCTACTTTTATTTCAGAAGGAATTTTGTATTACAGTATTTACTTTTGTTTATATACAAGTGCTTCACATTTGCATTTAAAATGCAGACCCCCCAAATCTCGTTTCTGATTAAATTAGCTGTTATTTTACAATACAAAAAATACCAAAAATTGCAGTCTTAAATGTAGGTATAACACCAACAATCCCAGCAATTAAATAGTTTACAATACTTACTCCATATTTACACAAGTGCAACAGATGCTAATTACACATATGAACAGACTAAGCTGGATGAAGACAAACAGTGAACTGTAAATAACCGTGAAACGTTTCGAGAGGCCGAACTGGTCCAGCAGGCTTTGCTAGTGTTTTGTGCAGAGTCCGAGTCCTTCAGCAGAGAAGGTGCCAGTTTCTCTGCACTTGGGAGGGCACCCCGAGGGCTCCCTGCAGGCAGGCGCCTGCTCCAGGGGCTCTGCTCAGTCAGAGGCCATGCTGACATCTCGGTCCAGATCCTAAGTGGTTTTTATATATAAAACAGAGGACAACCAACCTACTATTCACAATGCCAGAGACCATATACAACAAAGAGGAAACAAAGAGAGAGATACATAAATCTATTCTATATAGGACATAGAGAAAGACAAGATCTAATAAATTGGGAGCATGTGGATCATGGGAGAAGGAGGGGAGAGGAAGGGAGAGTAGTGGAAAAAAAACAGTTAAAAAATCCTTGGTACACAGCAGTTCATGGATGAATTATACAAGTAATAGTAAGAAATGAATAGCTGAAATATGGAACTTTGCTTAATTTTGTAGCTCAATAAAATTCCTCTTACTATGGCAGACTGATTCATGACATTTAATTAAAAACAATCCACACGTGTTACAAAAAAATTGAAGATTTGTACCATATCTCCCCATGATCCCAAATCTATAATTACACATGCACACACGAGAGAGAAAAAAATGTTTGATTTTACTTAATATATCTGCATTCATTCTAAATTGATCATTCAACATTGAGTTCATGTTTTTGTGATGAATTTTGAAGGCTGTACAAGTCAAGAGTGACAGACCCTGAACTATGCGAGTACGAATTGAATCTTTGTCTTTTGAAAATATCAAGTTAGAGTGTAAGAATACCTTGGGCAGATGAACATCTACAGTTCACTCGATCTTGTATACAATAAATCTAGCAGCCAGAATCAAGATCTGGATTCAAGAAAGCAACCACACACTTTACAGAATCATTTATAATGTAAGAGACCATGCCCAAGTCGATTGGTATCTTAAAGGCTATTGACTGAAGGAGTTCTCATAGCACCTACCCCTTTTGCTCAAATAAGAATTTCCAAGCCCAGTACAAAACTATGTACACAAGAAACAGATAAAGTTAGAATGACAACAAGAATAATCAATCAATATTAAGGAAGGAATACATCCTAATGTTTTGATAAACATTCTATCTTAAGGAGTCTATGTCTTGTAGTAGGATTGACTTAGCTAATTCATAATAGGATGGTAACTATGATTACCTAATCTTCAACCCCATCAAAGACCTGAGAAGAGCAATAATTTTGCTTGAGTAGACAGGTAGTGAAGTCTAGCATCTTCCAAAAATTGTAGTAGATGACAGAGACAACTGACTGAACAATCAACCAAAGTCTCATTACAATGTTGAAGAATAAGAACTCTTATCAGAATATAAGACAATCTTTAAGCAACTGTGCAGTAAAGCAGGACAATGACCTCAAAATATAAATGATGTATAAATATCTTGATCAGAGGTAGAATTATATAATGCTATATGATAAGTATATCATAAAATTGTGTCAATAAACAATTTTTAAAAAGGTAGAATCATGCATTTATACAATCTGACAAAATAACTTTGCATAGGTGTTACAAATATTCTAAACAAAAATAGGCACATATTCTATATAATAAGTTTAATTTCATTTTGTATCAATATACAAAAGTCTATACCAATGTAAATTATCCATAAATAATAGCTCACAAGTATTCATTCTATTACTTATTATTAGCATGAGTAAGTAAGCTGCCTTTTATTCCATTCAATTTTCCCTCTTTTTTTTTTTTTTGAGATTTCTGGGTGTACATAATTTCACCCAACCCTCAACCCTGTATATGTAATAATCTACTCTTTTTGTTTTCTTTTTTTGGTTTTTCGAGGCAGGGTTTCTCTGTAGGTTTGGTGCCTGTCCCGGAACTAGCTCTTGTAGACCAGGCTGGCCTCAAACTCCCAGAGATCCGCCTTCCTCTGCCTCCTGAGTGCTGGGATTAAAGGCGTGTGCCACCACCACCCGGCAATAACCTACTCTTAAATGTTGTCCTTGACCGTGAAGAAAAACTTTCTTTGGAGAGGGGATTGTGTCTTCTAGAATTGCTTCTAGATGTCAGGGGAGTGATGTTCTTTCTATGGGCTATTACAAAAGTAAAATGATGGTTAAATTTCAAGATTGCTGTTTTGTATAATTGTAAATGGTCTCTGAGTATTTGATAGGGTTGTTCCAAAGTTCTTATTTGGAATTCTGGCCAGAAAGTTGTAAGAAGGTGCACCATATCCACAGCTTGTACCCATAAATCGGTCTCATAGTACTAGTATCAGCATCATGCCATCATATCAACTAAGAGACATTGTGGGGCTCCAATGTCTTTTTCTTGGAAGCTGATCATTGTTGAAAATGTAAACATTATTCATATAGACATATATTCAGTGAAAGATAAGATATAGACAAAATGGGCATGAAGGAAAGTAAAATATTTCTCTAAAATCTTCTGTCTCATACAAGAAGGCTGTTGACATGAGACAGAAATTCTGAATTTTTCTTTTATCATCATGCTTGGATTTAGAGAAGGATAGACATTGTCTAATTCTAAAACCATTTCTAATTCTGAAGTGTAGATGTAAACACAAAGGAGACAACTTCTAAAGCTGTAGCCCATACAAAACATCTAACAGATTATCTCTCTGGGGGTGTGCCTACTCACACATTTACAGGTCAGTAGTGCCCCCTTCCTGAGACACAAAGCATACAGTGTGTGGCAACCAGAACTAGTCTGAAGAGACAAACAGCTACTTCAGGTGAGGGGAAAATGAGAACATTCCAGATAGTGAGAACAGTTTAAGCCATGATGTAGAGGTTGCAGCAAAGTCAGCAGGACCTTTAGACATTCCTCCCTGTGCCAGTAGAGCAGCAACACCACACATCTGTCCTAAGCCAGAAACTCTGGAAGGGAAACACACTGTGTTTTGACAGTCTTCCAAATAATTCCAGTATGTGTTTGTTTTCGGACCTCTGATCCAGGATACCAGCCATCAAATACTGTTTGCAGGTGACTTCTCTGTGATAGGATAGGAGGTGAAGGGGTTGTAAGTTCAGATAAGTTTGGAAGTGCATAGTCTACGCTGCTTTTGGAAAGCTACCAATAAACAGTAGCCATTTAAAGGTTTTGAGAAGTCCTACAGTAAAGACCTTTATTTCTCATTCAGCTTTGGCTCTCTATGATTCTTCAGACTGTCTATTCATACTTCCATATATTCCCACTTGGAATATCCTCACTATTTGCATGGATACACTGTAACCTACAGAAGATAAGGAGACTGTCCCAAAGTCACAGAATATGTTTACATGTTTAAAAAGAACTTAAACGTTTTTGTGTTCTCAATACCCTGCACCTTCTGTCCTTCCACTCTACTGTGTATCCAGGCATAACTCTGCATTATTTAGCTCAGAAGCAGGACAAAATTCTCTGAGTTTATCTTCAAGGAATTTTCTGACTACACATCCCTGGAGCACCTATTCTTTCCTTTGTGCTCAGTTACGTACCTGGTGACTCTGCTTGGAACACTGCCTTCATGGCAGTGTGCAGGTTGTATCCCTGCCTACACACAAACACACATATACAATTTCTGAGGAATATTTCCTCTTAGAAAATCTGCTACACATCTACTTTTGTGCCTCTGATGCTGTTCTACCTATTCTCATCCCAGAAGACAATCTTCTCTAATGACTGTGACACCCAGATGCATTTGAGACTTTCCACAGTCTCCACAGAGTGCCTGCTGCTTGATCTCCTTTTGCTGTCTTATTGTTCTAGCTAGGACCTCAAGAACTATAGTGAATAGATAAAGGGAGAGTGAACAATCTTTTCTTGTTTTTGATTTCAGTGGGATTGCTGGGAGTTTCTCTCCATTTAGTTTGATGTTGGCTGTTGGCTTGCTGTATATTGCCTTTATTATGTTTAGGTATATTCCTCGTATCCCTGTTCTGTCCAAGACCTTTATCATGAAGGGATATTGATATTGTATTTTGTCTAAATATTTTTAGACATCTAATGAGATGATGATGTGGTTTTAATTTTTCAGTTTGTTTATATGGTGGATGATGTTGACAGATTTTCATATGTTGCATCTCTGGGATAAAGCTGACTTTATCATGGTGGATGATGGTTCTGATGTATTATTGGATTTGATTTGCAAGTATTTTATCTAGTATTTTTGCATCAATGTTCATGAGTGAGGTTGGCCTTTAATTCCCTTTCCTTATGTCTTTCTGTGGTTTGAGTGTCAGGGTAATTGTAGTCTCATAAAAAGAGTTTGACAATTTTCCTTCTGTTTCTTTTCTGTGGAATAATTTGAGGAGTATTGTTATTAGTTCTTCTTTGAAAGTCTTATAGAATTCTGAGCTGATACCATCTGGTCCTGGGCTTTTTTTGGTTGGGAGACTTTTGATGACTGTTTCTATTTCTTTAGCAGTTTTACGTCTGTGGAATTTGTGTATCTGGTCTTGATTTAATTTTGGTAAGTGATATTTATCCAGAAAGTTGTCCATTTCCTTTAAGTTTTTCAATTTTGTGGAGTTCAAGTTTTTGAAATATAACCTGATGATTCTTTGTATTTCCTCCATGTTTGTTCTTATGTCCTCCTTTTCATTTCTGATTTCATTAATTTGCATATTCTCTCTTTGCCTTTTTTAAAAATGGATAAAGGTTGGTCTATTTTGTTGATTTTCTCAAAGAACCTACTCTTTGTTTCTTTGATTCTTTGTATTGTTTTCTTTGTTTCTATTTTGTTGATTTCAGCTCTCAATTTGATTATTTACTGCCATCCAGATCTCTTAGGTGAGTTTGCTTCTTTTTTTCCAAATTTTTTCAAGTGTTCTGTTAATTCCTTAGTATGGCATTTTTTCAGCTTCTTTATGGAGACATTTACTGCTATGAATTTTCCTCTTAACACTTCTTTCATTGTCTCCCATAAATTTGGATATGTTGTGTGGTCATTTTTATTGAATTTTAGGAAGTCTCCCTTTATTTTTTCCTTCACCCATTGATGATTCAGGTTGGCATTGCTTAATTTCCATCTGTTTGTGGGTTTTCTGGAATTAGTATTGTTGTTGACTTCTAGTTTTCAACCTAGACCATCTGACAAGGTACATTGGGGTATTTCAATTCTTTAATATTTGTTGAAGTTTGCTTTGTTACCACGTATGTGGTCAATTTTTGAGTAGGTTCTATCTGGTGCTGAGAAGATTATATATTCTTTACTGTTTGAATGGAATATTCTATAGATGTCTGTTAAGTCCATTTGAGTCATAATATCTCTGTTCATCTTTTGTCTGATGGACCTGTCCAGTGGTCAGAGAGAAATATTAAAGTTTTCCACTATTAGTGTGTGGGGTTTAATGTATGTTTTAAGCTTTAGACGTGTTTCATTTACATATGAGAGTGCCCTTGTATTTGGGGCATAGATGTTCAGTAATGAGATTTCTATTGATGGATTTTACCTGTGACTGATGTGAAATGACCTTCTTTGTCTCTTTTGATTGATTTTAGCTTGAAATCCATTGTTTTAGATATTAGGATAGCTACACCCACTTGTTTCGTAGGTTCATTTGATTGGAATACTTCTTCCAAACATTTTACTCTGAGACAATGTCTTGTCTTTGAGGTTGAGTTGTGTTTTTTGCATGCAGAAGAAGAATGGATTCTTTATTTGTATCCAATCTGTTAACCTGTGTTTTTTTATAGGTGAGTTGAGTCCATTTACATTAAGGAATATTAATAACCAATGATTGCTATCTCCTGTTAATTTAGTCTTCATTGTTGGTAATGTTAATTTGTCCATTTTCCCTGCTTTGGGATTTACTGCTATGAGATCATCAATTGTCTATGTTTTTGTTAGTGAAGCCAACTTCCTTCAGTTAGAGTTTTCATTCTAGTATTTTGTGTAGGACTGAGTTTGTGGCTAGGTACTGCTTAAATCTAGTTTTGTCATGAAATATCTTGTTTTGTCCTTCTGTGGTGATTGAAAGTTTTGTTGGGTATAGTAGTCTGGGCAGGCATCCGTGGTCTCTTAATGTCTGCCGAATGCTTGACCATGACCTTCTGGCTTTCATTGTCTCCAATGATAAGTCAGGTGTAATTCTGATAGGTCTACCTTTATATGATACTTGGACTTTTTCCTTTACTGCTCTTAATATTCTTTCTTTATTCTGTATGTTTAGTGTTTGGATTATTATGTGGTAAAGGGACTTTTTAATGGATCCAGTCTACTTGGTGTTCTATAAGCATCTTGTATCTTCACAGGCATATCTTTCTTTAGGTTGGGAAAGTTTTCTTCTATAATTTTATTAAATATATTTTCTGTGCTGTTGAGTTGAGCTTCTTCTCCTTCTTCTATTCCTATTATTCTTAGATTTGGCCTTTTCATGGTGTCCCATGTTTTCTGGATATTTTGGGTTAATATTTTGTTACATTTAATGTTTTTTTAACTGATTAGTTTATTTCCTTATTGAATCTTCAATGCTTGAGATTCTCTCTTCCATATTTTATATTCAGTTGTTAATGATTGTGTTTATGGTTCCTGATGATTTTCTCATAATTCCTTTTTCTTGGTTTTCTTTAAGCAATTTTATGATATTTTCCAATTTTTTGTTTGTCTTTTACTCCATTTCTTTGAGGGAAATTCTCCTTTTTTATGAGTTTCAAACATCCCCTTGAAGTTATTTTTAGATCATTTTCTTCTGCTTCATCTACATTTGGTTGTTCAAGTCTTGCTGTTCTTTAGGTTTTCTTAGTGTTTTATTGCTATTTGTGGCATTGCTTGTGTTCTTATCTTTTCTACTCTTTTATTCCTCTAATTGATGTGGTTGGGGCTGTCTGAGATTCTGTTGATTAATCTTCTAGGTGACCATTAATCCAAAGCTCAAATTGTTGTTCCTCATGGTACAGTCAGTACCACAGTTCTAGTTACCTCATTGGTTACCCTGTGTTCCTGGAGATAGCTCAGCATTCCTGGGCTTTGCTCTGCTCCCTTGGAGTTTGCTGTCTCAGGCCTACTTTGGCCTAGGTTACCAGCTTTAACCCGTTTCTGTAAATTCTGGTCTGCATCCCATTTTGCAGAAGTTCCTGGCTTTGAGTTGGTCCTGAAAAGGTCTTTGGCTCCAGTCTACTGCCTCAGAGATCCCAGGCTCAGGTGTGACCAGAACCGCAGAGAACTTGGCTTACTCCCTAAGACATTCCAGATTCACGCTAGGATCTGCAGAAGTTTCAGTTTCCTGTCTGTTCCCCTTTGATGTCCCAGACCAAAGCCTGGACCAACAGAGGTCCTGGGTCAGGATTTTTCCCTCTGAGGTCCCAGATTCATTCTCAGCCCACAGCAATCTGTTTCCTGTCTACTCATTGGAGGCCCCAGATTAATTCTTAGATTGGCAGAGATCTTGGCTCAGGCCTATTTCCTTGGGGGTCCTAGACTCATGCCCAGACCCATGGGGTTCCTGGCTTAGGTCTACTCCCTTGAAGGTCCCAGATTTATGTCTGGACATTCAGTGATCTCTGGCTCTGGCTCACTCACTCAGGGGCTACTCCCTTGTACCTGATCCAGTGGAGTTTGCTGTCTTCATCCTGCCCCTTGGTGTCTAATAGTATACCAAGACCAGGGAACAAAATCCTATTCTTCAAATATCTAGTCTGGCTCAATTCTGGAACTTGAATATTTTTATGTAGTACACATATGAACATGAATATGTAGAGACATTCATGATATCATTGTGTTTTCCCCAAATATAAACAGAGCTAGATGAATTTCTTACAGTTTAAACAAGACTAAGACCTCTGGGAAATGTTGGCAGAGGTTGAAGTTAGGTCTGTCAAAAAGCACAAGAACTGATATTTGCCTGGTTATAGGACAACAAACACCCTGAACAGCATTAAGCTGGGATTCATTTATAACCCCACCCAACAACAACTGTATCTTTCAGTATTCCTGATTCATCTGAGGGGGCTTGCTCTACCTGTCATCATGTTATTATTATGCTCTCCACATCTATCCTGGGTGGCTGCCCAACCTCCCTAGGGTACCTTTCTGAGAGCTTATGAGCAGGTGAAGCTTCAGAGACACTGAAAGTGTGCACTCCCCATGCACACAAGCCTCAATGGTAGGCATCATTGATTTGGGATTCTCTTATGTATGGTATGAATATGCTATATTACCACTGTTTAATAAAGAATCTTATTTGGCTTATGGCAGGGCAGACTATAGCTAGTTTGGAAACTAAACTGAATGGAGGCAGAAAGAAGGCAGAGTCATACAGATGCCATGGAGCCACCCAAGAGTCATGATGTGAAGTAAGAAACCATGACCCTCGTAGTAAAATATAAAATAACAGAAATGGGTTGATTTAAGATGTAAGAACTATATAGCAATATGCCTGAGCTGTTGACAAAATAGTGTTGTAATTAATATAGTTTTGTGTGATTATTCAGCTCTGGGTGTTCAGGAAACAAAAGTGCAGTCTCCATTTACACATCATTCACACCATATGGAATGAGGTCTGATCTCCAACAGTGTTCTGCTGCTGTGGAATATTATTGTCACTGTGTAAAGCTGTGATACATTTTTGATGCTTTTTTAGTGATGCAAACATGTTTTACATTTTTTGAAAAACTTAAATTAACCTGTGGTCAACTGGCTGCATCAGCAACCATCTGATAGGAAGTTGTAGGGAGAAACTAAGTGTAGTGAGAGTTTTTAATTGAAGGCTGAGTACAAGAACACACCTTTTTTCATAAATGCAATCAAAAAGAACACATTAGGATTTCACTATTCAACCTCTCTGAGCTAGCAGGAATTTATCTAAATATTTAAATCCTGACTTCCATAGAAGGATAGAGATTTAGATATAGATTTCCTTTTTTTAAATATTTATTTATTATGTATACAATATTCTTTCTGCGTGTATGCCTGCATGCCAGAAGAGGGCACCAGACCTCATTACAGATGGTTGTGAGCCACCATGTGGTTGCTGGGAATTGAATTCAGGACCTTTGGAAGAGCAGGCAATGCTCTTAACCACCGAGCCATCTCTCCAGCCCCCTAGATATAGATTTTCTTAGTGTCTTGTTAGGATCCCCTATCTCATATCTCTGTGAGTCTGAGGCCAGTACCTGAGGGAACAGAATTCCTTTGTTGCTGTATCCCATAGCACAAACTGCTGCTGGTAAATGTGGAGTTGCAATTGCCGTTTGGGACAGAAGCTGCTTGAGATGCAGTTAGTATATTGAATGCAAAACATCAGTGTGGCCCTGCTGCTAGCCCCTCAAAAGTTCTCTGTCTGCCCTTTTGGGTGTGCCCTGTCCACTGCGACTCTCATTGAGGCAGGCTAGAAAGAGCAAGAAAATAAAGGAGCAGGGCAAAGGATTGAAGCTGCTCCACCTGGGGTCTAGTTGGTATATTTTCCTCACTAAGAATCAAGGAACTTCAACACATGTGATAAAACATGGTATTTCTGCAGATGTGGTATGCATCATTCTAAAGATATCACAAGGAGAAATTTCAAAATGATCAAGAACTCAAGATGGACAATGGGGCTGTTTGCCTCCAATACCCACATTAGGAAGGAGAGGCATGAGACTCTCTATGAGTTTGAGGCCAGACTGGTCTACAATGAAAGGTTCAGGACAGCCAGAGTGGTTACACAGAGAAACTCTGTTGCAGGGGGGGAAATAAATGAATAACAACCTAACCACAAAATAATCAACAACTCTCTTTAATTAGGGCCAGAATGCCTATGCCTTGCATTTAACTGTGTTAGCATACCATACTCACCTCTATATAAATCTAAATAATACACCTTACAATTTTACTTATAAAGGAAATACTTGAGGATGAGGAATAAAACCTGAAAGGATGACTCAGGATTTAAGAGCACTTACTGTTCTGCAGAGGATTCACACCCACATTGCAGATCACAACATAGATCCAGGTGACCCAATGCCTTCTTTTGGCCTCCATGGACACTGCATACATATGGTGCACATATAGATAAGCAGGCAAATATTAATATACATAAAATAAAATAAGTAGTTTTTAAATTTATATTCTACTTTCAATTTGTACTAAATCTTTAAGTTTTATGAATTATATTATTTGATTTTATTTCCTATTTTTAAGACAACATCTTATGTAGCCCTTCACTAGTCTGGAACTATGTAGAACAGTGTCTGCCTGTCTTTGTGGGAAGTCCTTCTATATATTGTTGCTTTTATTGGTTAATGAATTAATCTATAGAAAGGGTAGACAGCATCAGAGGAGAAGCCATGAAGCTGCCACCAGGGACATGCCTCAAACTGCTGGGATTAAAGACATATACCACTATACCCAACTATGAATTACATCTTTTAAACTATGTGACAAATATTTATGCATCTATTGAAAGGACACTTAAGTACAGTTGTTTCTCACTATTTAGTATCTATCTTAGTTATACACACATTTTTCCTCTAAGTCTTTGAATTCTGCTGAAAATAGTTTTTTGTTGTGTAGCCAAGAATTTAAATTTACCCAAGCGGTGGTTCCTAAGTAGAGATTTCCCCCAAGGGATTGGTAGCAGTGCTGGACTGAATGTCCCCACTGTAGTTGATACACAAAGAGTCCCAAGGGGAAGTTACCACTGCTCATGGATAGTTTCTGAGCATGCATGATTCGGCATGATTCTTGCAGCAGTCTGGTTATGCTACTTTTTATTCAGTCTCTGACACACTTAGTGAATCAGCTTGTCTTGATCATGTGCCTATTGCTAAATAAGAAGTGGAAGAGGTAATAAATCAATATAAACATCTTATTCAGTAATTGGGATATGAATAGAGGACCCTAAAATGTCAGATTTTTTAATCCTCTGTCATCAATAGGAATCTAGTTAAAGATAAAATGAAGGGCACATATATAGCATGGTGGTGCATAACCTTAATTCTCATACTTAGGAGACAGAGACGGAGAGATTAGAAGTTAAAGAAACTCCACAAGCACAAAGTAAGGATGAGATCTGCCTGGAATCCATGAAATACATTTAGATACAAACACATGCATGTGCATGTCCACACATGCACACACACACACATAGAAAAAGGTTCAGTTAATGATTAATATTTGCAAGTATTACTTACAGCATAAAATATGTTAATCCACATTACAAAAAAATAATGAAAATTTGATGTGCAATTTGAAAGGAATGTTTAAATAACTTTCTGAGGCATTCAATGGTGATTTTCAACAGACTTGAGAAAACATTTTAGTAGAAATATTGGATTATAGGAAATTATTATAATAATCAATGGAAGGGGAAAAGGGCAGATCATTAAACATTGCATTCACTTCTGTCCTAATCTTATTTTATAAATTATTTTTCCCATTTATATATGATTAAGTCTGTAGAAAATTCTGGAAAATTTTGGTGAGATGCTAACAGTTGCTTCCACTCTGCACAAAGATAACTACTCTTCTCCTTTTCAAAACTGTTAGATATTTTTAAAGAAATATGACCTTGCACCAAAAAAAAAAACAATCATGGTATTGTTTTTAAGAAGTCTGAGGACACCTTGCTCCAGAGTAGATGGGCTCTGGTAGAGCAGAAGTGATGAAGCTGGTGATGCAAGTCCAGCCATGTGTGAAGACAGAGGGAGATGTCAGGAAATGATGACAAGGATGAGGAAAATAGCTGGGAGAAGGAAATAGGTGGGATAATATATATGATTAACATATACTATTTGGCATCATCTAAGTGGGTGAGCAAGAGGGAAGACTGAGCTTCAGGAGATTTCTCGACTGGGTAGAAATGTTATCACCATCCACTGTGGTACAAAAACAAGTGTGTCAGGGGTAGCTTGTGTTGTGGGAACTCCTTCAGCCAATAGCCTTTTAGAATCCAGCCCATCTCAGGCATGGTGTCATGTACCATAAATGCAGATGCAAAGCATTTTCAGGCCTCTTGGCTGCTGGATTCATTTCTAGTTCCCAGTGTTCACAGAGGACTGTGGATTACTACTCTTTCTGTGAGTTTATTCACAGATAAATAAACGTTTGTTATACTCTATTCTAGACTATTGAGGAACTCTTTGTACAACCACAAATTGGCGACCATGTGGCCAGAGTCCAAGCCATTGCTGGGTCCTGTCCAAACCCCCGATGCAGTCTTCTTCCATCACATGCAGTTGAAGTACCCCTCTGCAAATAAACTATCCCTCTGATGTGCAGCTGTGCACCATTTGGCTGACCTGCCATGTGGCAAAATGAGAATTTCCTGGTACCCATGCCCATGTGACTTGGTCCTGACTACTAAGCAGCTGACTTTCTACTGCCTGTGGCTTTTTGCTGAAAGTCCTCTGTGGATTCTCTAGTTTCTGCCAGTCCTGTTCTCATCAAGCTGAGCTCAGACTCTCAAAACAGGGGCTGCTCCAGATTACATTCCCGGTTTGGATCTTCTAATGCCTAGCCTGAGCTTCAGCCAGTAACCTCGCAGCTTGTACCTGCCTGCCAGTTCTGTATTCCTTGATATTATGCCCAACTTTAAACTCTGTGTCGGGATGTGCTGTTCTAAAGTAAGTAACTAAATTTGTTAGTATTTCTAAGTCTCAGGCAATTTAGGTACTGATCTAGGACCTGCTTTCTTGCTGCAATTTTGACACCTGCTGGTCAATCAAGATTATTAAACCTATAAGAATTTTCTGTAAGTTATAATGGAGGGAGGTAAGTTAATTTGATTAATAAATAAGTAAATTTGAAAATTGTAAACCAACTTCAAAGTAATGACAGACAATATCTCCATGCATGAATTTAACATTTTTTCTACTATGGATGAAATTCTACAAGGGCTACACCAGCTACCTTCTACATATATTTTTGTGATCATAGTGGCTAATAGTTTTGATCTTTATATTCTTTTTTGTTGTTTTTTTTGTTTTGTTTTGTTTTGTTTTTCGAGACAGGGTTTCTCTGTGGCTTTGGAGCCTGTCCTGGAACTAGCTCTGTAAACCAGGCTGGTCTCGAACTCACAGAGATCTGCCTGCCAAAGTTATTTTTCATATTGTTTGCTTGCATGTTTCTACCTCTGCTTAAGCTATTTTGCATATTGACAAAACTTTAAGATATTCTTATTATATTGCACTATACATTTCTGCCTTTGTTCCAGAAAGACATATATTGTTTACATTTTGAGCTCATTGTCCTCATTTGCCACACATTTGTTTAAATATTGTTTACTTTTTAAATATTAAGCCTTTGTGTTTCAATTTTATAGTTATTAAAAATTGCAAGTCAATATTCATCCATGTTTGTCATACTTATAGTTAGACTAATCAGAATCTTTAGACGCATAGAGATTGTATTCTGTGTAGATAGTTAGTCTTCAAACACTTCAAAGAATTGTAGAATATGACATTTAGATAATATAGGATTCTGATGATGTGATTTCTGGTAGCACCAATCTAGTCCCAGGAGAATGTTGGGCCCCAAAGACACTGCACTTGGAGCTTGTTGTCTTCTTGGCAAAACTGGGCTTTGGGCAAAGAAATGCCCCTGAATTGAGCACTAACAAAATTCATGTTGTCCCGATTGAACAAGAAGGACACAAGGAAAAAGGCCTCCAAACCTTGGTAAGATAGGGTAAGATGGTTTTTCAAAATTTCCTGCCTCTGAAAATGGTCTGTCAGTTACTCCAAGCATTAGCCAAAGTTGTTTGCTCCAAGGTTGCAAATGGGACTTTGAGTGATTGCCCAGTTAGATCATTGTCTCTGACATTTCTTCTTTTTAATCTTTTTCATTGATTTTATTGAGCTGTACATTTTTCTCTGCTCCCCTCCCTTCTTCTCCACTACCCTTCAACCCTACCCCATGGTCCCTGAGCTCCCAATTTAATCAGGAGATTTTGTCTTTTTCTACTCCACATGTAGATTAAATCTATGTATGTCTCTCGTGGGATCTTTTTTGTTGTCTAGGTTCTCTGAGACTGTGAATTCTTGGCTTCTTTTCTTTGCTTTATGATATTTGTCTTTCTGCATCTGGGTTACCCCACTCAGTGTGATGGTTTCTATATCCATCCATTTGTTTTTTTATTTTAAATTAGTATTACAAATTTTCACCTCCTCTCTTCCTCCCATTTCCCTCCACCTTCCCTCTGTACCCCCTCCCCCTCCCTCTCCAGTCCAAAGAGCAATCAGAGTTCCCTGCCCTGAGGGAAGTCCAAGGTCCTCCCCCCCTCCATCAAGGTCTAGAAAGATGAGCATCCAAACAGATTAGGTTCCCACAAAGCCAGTACATGCAGTAGGATCAAAACCCAGTGCCATTGTCCTTGGCTTCTCAGTCAGCCCTCCTTGTCAGCCAAGTTCAGAGAGTCTGGTTTGATCACATGCTCCATCAGTCCCAGTCCAGCTGGCCCTGGTGAGTTCCCATTAGATTGGCCCCACCGTCGCAGGGGATGGGCACACCCCTCGCAGTCCTGACTTCCTTGCTCACTCATGATCTCTCTCATTCTGCTTCTCATTTGGACCTTGGGAGCTCTGGCCAGTGCCCCAATATGGGTATTTGTCTCTATCTCCATCCATCGCCAGATGAAGGTTCTATGGTGATATGCAAGATATTCATCAGTGTGGCTATAGTATAGGGCCTGTTCAGGTGCCCTCTCCTCAGCTGCTCAATGAAAAAGCTGGGGACATTTCCTTGGCCACCTGGGAACCCTTCTAGAGTCCAGTCTCTTGCCAACCCTAAAATGGCTCCCTAAAGATATATACTTCCCTACTCCCATATCCACTCCTCCTCCATCCCAAAAGTCCCATTCCCCCAAGCTCTCCCCATCCTCCCCTTCTCACTTCTCTTTCCCCATCTCCCTTTACACCCACCCCACCCCTACCCCCAAGCTCTCAATTTTTGCCTGGCAATCTTTTCTACTTCCAATATCCAGGAGGATAACTACATGCTTTTGTTTGGGTTCACCTTCCTATTTAGCTTCTCTAGGATCATGAATTATAGGTTCAAAGTGCCTTATTTATGGATAGAATCCACTAATGAGTGAGTCCATACCATACTCATCTTTTTGGTTATGGGTTACCTCACTCAGGATAGTGTTTTTTATTTCCATCCATTTGCATGCAAAATTCAAGATGTCATTGTTTTTTACCACTGAGTAGTACTCTAATGCATATATATTCCACACTTTCTTTATTCATTCTTCCATTGAGGAGCATCTAGGTTGTTTCCAGGTTCTGGCTATTACAAATAATGCTGCTATGAGCATAGTTGAACAGATGCTTTTGTAGTATGATAGGGCATGTCTTGGGTATCTGTCAGGAGCCATATCAGGCTTCTCACATCTCACAGGGCCTTGGGGTGGAAATCTTGAGACAGAAAACTTAAAGTTAGCCAAAACATTACGTGCTAACCATGGAGACGCAAGCTCTGGAAAGCACCACAGAGTGTCTTCATGGCTTGCTGCTTATCACTAACAGCAGGTGTTCTAGCCACTCACCTTGCAACTGCCCTGCTTAGCTGCCAAACTGCCCCACTTAACTAAGCCTAGCTACCAAGCCCCTCCTTCCCTTCCCCCTTTCCTCAGTTCCCCCTGCCCTAGCTCCTTTCTGAGGAGTATTTAAGACATGAAACTTGCTTCAATAAATGGATGCCTGACAAAGAATACTGCTTGGCGTCTGTTTCTCTCTCCTCCCATGTCTTTCAGATAGTAACTCTTCAAGACCCTGGAGTAACTTAGGACCTGCTGGGCAGGTCGAGTGGCACCCGAACCAAGGAATTGAAGCATGGCCTTCTATTGGGCAATGGAGCACACCCCGGGACCAGAAAAAGAATAAAAGGAGATTCTTCTGCAGCTGTAGGACTCAGACAGATCTGCAGGACAAGGTAGGCGCAGGATCGTTGTCGCCCCATAGACATGGGACAATCACTTTCAAAGGAAGAAAAATTCACACAAGAATTTAAACAGTCATTCCAGGAGAGAGGAATGAGTTAAAAAGAAAGATTTAATAGACTTCTTTTGTTTTATTGATGAGAAATGCCCTGGTTGGTGTTGACAGGGCCAGGAATTCACTCCCCAGACACCCCTTCCTTCTGTGGTTTTTCCCTTTAAAAATAGCCTGTACCAGACATTCAAGGTCTTCTGGCCTCCCGACTGCTGGAGGACCCTGTCATGACAGAATTAATAAAATCCTCACGCTTTTACATCAGCTGTGATGAGAGTTGGTCTCTTGGGGCGGCGACTCCTCCTCAGTGATTGGACACTAGGGACCAACATTTGGTTCCCTGACCGGCAAAATGAGTCGCTCCCAGACCCACTCTAGATCCATTTGGAGGTATGAATGAGCTCATTTTTGTGTCTGTCTATTTGTGTATTGTGTTTCTGTTTCTGTGTAATTGTGAATCAGTAATTTGAAAATTGTACCTGCGCAGGGTCTGTATTGAAACAGGACCAAGAGAGGGGGCAGACGTGTCCCAGACCTCTGGCCCTGAGCCCTGAAAGACATTTCATGGGCATTTGTGGGAGGGAGGGGCGATCAGGTTGCCCTAGTCTCCTGGGGAGTCATGATCCTCCATCGGTATTTTTGGATCTATTGCTGCGCGGCTTCTGATTTTGAGTCTATGTCTTTTTGTTCTTGTGATTTTCAGTTCTACACCAGAGTGGTGGTGAGAGCACCAGTTTCTGGGTTTGAGTTTGTGTCTGTCTCTTTGTATTTTTGTTCTTGTGTATCAATTTGTCTTTGATAAAATGGGACAACAATTAACTACCCCTTTAACCCTGACTTTAGATCACTGGAAGGAGGTTAAAGATCAAGCTCGTAATTAATCTGTAAAAATCCAGAAGAAACGCTGGCAGACGTTCTGTTCCTCAGAATGGCCCTTTTTTGAGGTGGGCTGGCCATGGGACAGGACATTTAACTTGAATACTATCTTACAGGTCAAGAAAAAAAATCTTCCAAATTTGCCCACATGGCCACCCAGACCTGGTTCCCTACATCGCTACCTGGGAAAGCTAGATTTTTATACTGTGGTACCTGAAAATGTAAAACTACTGGGGATGCTTATTGAAAACCTAGTTCTTCTTGGGACTGGATAACTGTTCGTGAAAATTATACTTCCAAAGCAAAGCTCCATGTGGCGCACAGGAACCTGTGACATCTCTCACACTTGTCTCCCAGGGGCGAGCAGCAAGACTGTCTCCATGGGTGTCGGAAAGGACTTGGGGCATGCGATGGTATTTCCCAAACAGGATACAGCAGCAAGATTTAGGTGCCACCTTCACCATTATGCTAAGGTAGAGAACCAAGTACTATCTGACCAGAGCCTGCTGCTGCTGGCTGGATTAAGCTGCTCACTCTGCTTCTCTGTTGGCACCTCCCACCACCAGCCAAGGACTATTCAACCTTGTGCAGGGAGCCTTTTTCTTGCTAAATAGTACTGACCCCAGCTTGACACAATCTTGCTGGCTATGCCTGTCAGCAGGATCTCCCTATTATGAGAAAACAGCCTCATCTGGCAGTTTCAACACTCATACGACCTGTAGATGGGGGCAACAGAAAAAGTTAACCTTAACAAAAGTATGTTTGGGGACTCCAACCCCTCAATATCAGTACCTATGTAACCTAACTCTCCCAAATCCCAAGAAGACAGGAAACTGGTACCTGGTGCCCTCTATTGATCTATGATGAGCCTACAACATTGGTTTAACCCCTGTATCTCTGATGATACTGCTAATTTCTGTGTACTGATCCGACTAGTTCCCCAAATTTACTAATATCCCAGGATTGGGATATTCGGCCAAATAAGAGGGGGAAATGTAGAACTTTAAAAAAATCTGAAGCCATTTCTGACGACTCTCAGTACTTCCCCACCTCCCCTGGGAACCAAGGACATAACAGCTATGCATGCATGTACTGAGATGTTGGAAACTTTCCATCTCCCTGAATAGGGGCAAGATAACCCTTAGGTGTTGACTCAGTTACTGATGTTTTGACTCAGTCCCTGAGAAGGGGCAAAGTGACCTTCAAAAGTTTCCCTTTACTTCATCTGATCTGGCAACCACTCTCCAGCTAATTATTGGTAATAGCCTTTTTGAATAAGCCAATCATAATAGTTAAAGAACAACCCCCTGCCATACGGAGCAGAAGCTGCCAGGCAGGTTTGCAGAAAGGAAACTAGCCTCAAAAAACTACAGCTTCAGGACAGTAAAAGGAAGGTAAATATGCTTCTTTTCCATTTTAAAATTTTGCTTCTTGGTAAAAAATCTTTAGTTTGCAGGCATATAAATTTTTATCCAAGGTAGGTTAATTTCAATACTATGGTTCTATGGGAAAGTTTTAAAATCAAAGATTGTAATACATTCAGAAGATTTTAAAAATTGTTTTGGCTATCCTGAGTTCTTATCTTTTCCTTATAAAGTTGAGGATTGTTCTTTTGAGTTCTATGAGAAATGTTGCTATAATTTTTAATGGACATTTACACTGAATCTGTAGATTGCTTTCAGTGAGATTGTCATTTTTGCTGTGTTTCTTCTATTTTCCCAAGAAAATGGGAGATCTTTTTATTTTCTAATGTCTTAATTTTTTTTTCTTAAAAGAGTTAAAGTACTTATCATACAAGTTTTTCCATTTGTACGGTCTGCTCCTGTGTGGGAGTCGAGTTGTCTCAGCTTAAACTCCTTTCCTGCTGCCAGATGTTGCTTGAGGGTAGACTGCTGAGACTCAGACCTCTTACTAAATTTATCAAGGGCCAGAGTTATACTCTAACAAGGGATAATGGTTAAAAATAAAAAAAAAAAAACAGTTCCCTCTTCATAAGCAGAGATGACAGGACCCAAACTTCTGTCCTGCTTGCTTAGAGTTACTCCAAGATATTTTGTGGTATTCATGACTATTTAAAAGGAGGATGTCTCTTTTATCTTAGGTGTAAAAGAGATACATTTGGGTTGTTTTCAGAATCTGGCTATGATAAAGTTATTCTGCTATAAGCATAGCTGAGCACAGGTCCTTATGGTATGGTTAAACAACTTTTGTATTTAGGCCCAAAAGGGGTATTGCTGAGTTTTAAGGTAGATATTTGCCTAATTTTAAAAAATAACCATACTATGATCCAAAAGTGGCTGTGCCAGTTTGCACTTCCAGCAATGGAGTTTTTTCCTTACCCACATTTTCTTAAGCATAAATTGTTAATAGTAATTTTTAACCTTGGTCATTTTTACAAGGATAAGATAAAACCTCAGAGTTTTGATTTGCATTTTTCTGATGGCTAAAGGATGTTATGTTTGAACATTTTTAAAATGTCTCTCAGTCATTTTTAAGTTCGTCTGTTAAGAGTTTTCAGTTTATGTCTGTAATAAATATTTTTATTAGATTAATTTTTTGATACTAATTTCCTGAGTTCTTCATATGTTTCTAAAATGGGTTTATGATAAGTAAAGATCTTTTCTCACTCTATAGTCTTGTTATACAAAAGTTTCTCAGTTTAGGAGATCTAATTGTTTCTCCTAATGTTTGTGCCACTGAGGCTATGTTTGAGATGTGGCAAAGTGTACTTCTAATTTTTTCTCTGTGAGGTTCAATGTAATTTTTATATGCTGAGGCCTTTGACTTATTTAAACTTGAGTTTTGTACATGGAGATGGATATGGATCTATTTTTATTCTTCTACATGTTGATTTTTAATGAGGCCAACATCATTAGTTTAAATGCTTCCTTTTTCCATTTTCCTATCTGCAAGGCAGACTTGGAACTTAAGAGGGGGATAGCTTATAAACTTTTAATTAGATATTCAATGGTTAAAGCCCTGATTGTAATTTTTTTACGGGAGATATTGAGCCACTAGGTAAAATTCTTACAAAAAACAATGAGCCATTTCCAATAGAGAGTTTTAAAAAGCTGCGTAACAGGTACTCAAACAGGTAAGTATAAATCAACAGGTAAAGTATACAATAATCAACAAGTACAATATATTAATTATGATTCAACTATGGCAAATGTATATATTAAATGTAAAACTTATTCTACAACAGTTTTATGAAAAAGCAAAATGCTGTTTATGGCTAAACCTTCCCAGTTTCACCAATTAAGATATTAAACTCTTAATTTAAAGCAGTAGCCTGTCTGGTACAAAAGGGCAGGATAAAATCTGGGAGATGGTTTAACAAAATATTGACTATGATCAATGTTTCTTATACTAAACAATAGATTCATTAATAATTTTAAGATTGATTTCTGGACAATTGTGTTTGCTCAATTCAAAGGCCAAAACAATATTCTTTTCCCAGATGATCATTGCTACAATTCACACAATAGTATTTTGCTACTGTTATAGCTAAAAATCCCTTAAAGGATTTTATGCTAAATTTTACAAATGGCTCTTCCAATGGAAGAACTGCATATATGGTTAATAATAATAATTAAAAATATATATTTGTGGAGCATACCAAGGCTCCTTTAAAGCAACTTATGAAAGTTGCAAACAGATCCTGATACAAACGGATCTGACATGATGACACCAAGCTTTACTAAGGCAAGGTAAAAAAGCCTTTGCAATGCATTAATGAAAAGACCCGACCCATATATATTTGGGGTTGAGGATATGTTTGTGCTTTTTTTCACAGAAAGAAAATTAGCTGGACATGATGATGTCGTAGCTGCAAACACCTCATAATGGAGTTTGAGGAAAAACGAGTTGAAGAGGAATCCTTGATCCAGTCTTCCCTGCCCCCATGGAAAGGAGTGCCTGCTGAGCTGCTTCCAAACCTGGGAGGTAGGCATGGATGCCCTGCTGAGATGACCTGACCATGAAAACTACAATTTTCTGAGTTTGAATTCTGTTTGCTTTGGAACTAAGATGCAGACTAAACATCTGACTGTTTTAATCTTTAGGACACAGAACTCATTTTGATAAAAACATTAACCACTCTTCACTTAAGAAGGAGGAAAATTAAGGTTTTAACTGTTGCTCAGAGACTGGGACTGGTGATGTTTGATAACAACAATGTCTGTCATTGTACTCTTACTGGAATTGACCTAATGATATCTGTAACTGCTTATAGATGTTGGAAAAAGTTTGACACACCCTGTAAAGTGTTTGGGTTTAATGCATATGTTAAAAATTTTAGATTTTGACCACTTCTCTAACCTTACCAACCCACCTACCTCCTCAACCCTGGAACCCTTGGAGCAGGATCTTTGGTTAAAAAAAATAAGTTAAAACATGTCTCATGACTCTCTCGCCCTCCCTCCTAAAGGAGTTCCTCGCAGTTTTTTCATTGATGATTCACACAGAGGCCCAATGACGGGAATATTGTGGAGTCCTCCCCTGAACAGCACATCATACAGAGCCCGTACAGGACAGCTCAACATGGTATGGTGTCAGGAGATGAGGATCACCCTCCACATAGCCTAAGCCAGGGACCCTGTGGTCAAAGGTCAAAGACCTGCTTACCTTGGTCTTTCTGAGGAGTGACAAAAAAAGGAGGATATGTCAGGAGCCATTTCAGGCTTCTCACATCTCACAGGGCCTTGAGGTGGAAATCTTGAGACAGAAAACTTAAAGTTAGCCAAAACATTACATGCTAACCATGGAGACTCAAGCTCTGGAAAGCATCACAGAGTGTCTTCATGGCTTGCTGCTTATCACTAACAGCAGGTGTTTTAGCCACTCACCTTGCAACTGCCCTGCTTAGCTGCAAAACTGCCCCACTTAGTTGCCTAGTTACCAAGCCCCTCCTTCCCTTCCCCCTTTCCTCAGTTCCCCCTGCCCTAGCTCCTTTCTGAGGAGTATTTAAGACATGAAACTTGCTTCAATAAATGGATGCCTGGCGTCTGTTTCTCTCTCCTCCCATGTCTTTCAGATAGTAATTCTTCAAGACCCTGGAGTAACTTAGGACCTGCTGGGAGGGTCAGGTATATTCCCAGGAGTGGTATTGCTGGAACCTGGGGTAGGTTGATCCCAAATTTCCTGAGAAACTGCCACACTGATTTCCAAAATAGTTGCACAAGTTTGCATTCCCACCAGCAATGGATGGGTGTTTCCCTTATCCCATATCCTCTCCAGCAAAGACTATCATTGGTGTTTTTGATTTTAGCCATTCTGACAGGTGTAAGATGTTATCTCAAAGTTGTTTTAATTTGCATTTACCTGATTGCTCAGGAGGTTAAGCATGACCTTAAGTGTCTTTTGGCCATTTGAAATTCTTCAGTTGAGAATTCTCTGTTCGGTTCAGCGCCCTATTTTTTAATTGGGTTAATTAGCATTTTAAAACCTAGTTTCTTGAGTTCTTTATATATTTTGGAGATCAGACCTTTGTCTGTTGCAGAGTTGGTGAAGATCTTCTCCCTATCAGTAGGTTGCCTTTTTGCCTTAATGACAGTGTCCTTTACCTTACAGAAGCTTCTCAGTTTTAGGAGGTCCCATTTATTCGATGTTGTCCTTAATGTCTGTGCTGCTGGGGTTATACATAGAAAGTGGTCTCCTCATTGGAGCACTGGACTGAAGTCTCACGATCCAAAGGAGGAGCAGAAGGAGAGAGAGAGCACGAGCAAGGAACTCAGGACCGCGAGGGGTGCACCCACACACTGAGGCAATGGGGATGTTCTATCGGGAACTCACCAAGGCCAGCTGCCCGGGGTCTGAAAAAGCATGGGACAAAACCGGTATCGCTGAACATAACAGACAATGAGGACTACTGAGAACTGAAGAAGAATAGCAATGGGTTCTTGATCCTATTGCACGTAATGGCTTTGTGGGAGCCTAGGTAGTTTGGATTCTCACCTTACTAGACCTGGATGGAGGTGGGTGGTCCTTGGACCTCCCACAGGGCAGGGAAACCTGCTTGCTCTTTGGGCTGAGGAGGGAGGAAGACTTGATTCGGGGAGGGGGGGAATGGGAGGTGGTGGCGGGGAAGAGGCAGAAATCTTTAATAATTAAATAAATTAATTAATTAATAAAAAATAAATAAATAAAAAGGAAAAAGAAAAAAAAAGAAAGTGGTCTCCTGTACCCATATGTTGTAGACTACTTCCCACTTTCTCTTCTATCAGGTTCAGTGTGTTCAGATTGATATTGAGGTCTTTAATCCATTTGGACTTGAATTTTTTTTCACGGTGATAGATATGATTTATTTTCATTCTCCTACAGGTTGACATCCAGTTGTGCCAGCACCATTTGTTGACGATGCTTTCTTTCTTCCATTGTATACTCTTAGCTCCTTTGTCGAAAATCAGGTGTTTATAGGTTTGTGGCTTAATATCTGGGTCTTCTATTCAATTCCATTGGTCGACTTCTCTGTTTTTATGCCAATACCAAGCTGTTTTCAATATTGTAGCTCTGTAACAGAGTTTGAAGTCAGGGATGGTAATGCCTCCAGAAGTTCCTTTATTGTATAAGATTGTTTTGGCTATCCTGGGTTTTTTGTTTTTCCATATAAAGTTGATTATTGTTCTTTTAAGGTCTGTGAAGAATTTTGTTGGGATTTAATGGGAATTGCATTGAATGTATAGATTGCCTTTGGTAGAATTGCCATTTTTACTATGTTGATCCTACCCATCCAAGAGCATGGGAGGTCTTTCCATTTTCTGGTGTCCTCTTCAATTTCTTTCTTCAAAGACTAAATTTCTTGTCAAATACATCTTTCACTTCCTTGGTTAGAGTTACCCCAAGATACTTTATGCAATTTGAGGCTATTGTAAAAGGTGAAGTTTCTCTGAATTCCCTCTCTGCTTCTTTATCCTTTATGTATAGGAGGGCTACTAATTTTTTTATTTGATCATGTAACCTGCAACTTCACTGAAGTTATTTATCAGCTGTAGGAGTTCTTTGGTAGAGGTTTGGGGGTCATTTATGTACACTATCATATCATCTGTAAATAGTGAAAGTTTTACTTCTTCCTTTCCAATTAGAATCCCCTTGATCTTCTTATGTTGTCTTATTGCTATTGCTAGAACTTCAAGAACTATGTTGAAGAGATATGGTGAGAGTGGGCAGTCTTGTCTTATTCCTGATTTTAGTGGACTTGCTTTGAGTTTCTCTCCATTTTATTTGATATTAGCTGTTGGCATGCTATATATTGCTTTTATTATATTTAGGTATGATCCTTGTATCCCTAGTCTCTCCAAGACCTTTTTCATAAAGGGGTTTTGAATTTTGTCAAATGCTTTTTCAGCATCTAATGAAATGATCATATGGTTTTTTTCTTTCAGTTTATTTATATGATGGATTACAGTGATAGATTTTCATATGGTGAACCAGCCCTGCATCTCAGGAATGAAGCCTACTTGATTATAATGGATAATTTTTAATGTGCTCTTGGATTCTGTTTGCCAGAATTTTATTGAGAATTTTTACATCGATGTTCATGAGTGAAATTGGTCTGTAATTCTCTTTCTTGGTTGAGTCTTTGTGTGGATATGGAATCAGGGTGACTGTAACTTTGTAAAAAGAGTTTGGCAATGACTCTTCTGATACTATTATGTAAAACACATTAAGGAGTATAGGTATCAGTTCTTCTTGGAAGATCTGATAAAATTCTGCATTAAAACCATCAGGTCCTGGGCTTTTTTTTGGTTGGGAAGATTTATATGACAGCTTCTTTTTCCTCATGACTTATAGGTATATTTAAATTGTTTACCTGGTCTTGATTTAATTTCGGTAAATGGTACTTATCTAAAAAAAGTGTCCATTTCTTTTACATTTTCCAACTTTGTGGCATATACTCTTTTAAAGTAAGACCTAATGATTCTCTGAATTTCCTCAGTGTCTGTTGTTATGTCCCCCTTTTCACTTCTGATCTTGTTAATTTGCATGTTCTCTCTCTGCCTTTTGATTAGTTTGGATAAAGGTTTGTCAATCTTGTTGACTTTCTCAAAGAACCAGCTCTTTGTTTCATTGATTCTTTGGATTGTTTTCTGTGTTTCTCTTTTGTTTATTTCAGCCCTCAATTTGATTATTTCCAGTCTTCTACTCCTCCTAGCTGAGTCTGCTTTTTTTCCTAGAGCTTTCAGCTATGCCGTTAAGTATCTAATGTGAGCGTTCTCCATTTTTTTGAAGTGGGCTCTTAGAGCTATGAAATTTCCTCTTAGCACTGCTTTCATGGTGTCCCGTAAGTTTGGGTAGGTTGTATCTTTATTTTCGTTGAATTCAAGGAAGACTTTAATTTCTTTATTTCTTCCCTGACCCAGGGGTGGTTCAGTAGTTGACTGTTCAGCTTCCAAGAGTTTGTAGGCTTTCTGATGTTAGAATTATTGTTAAATTCTAACTTTATTCCATGGTGATCCGATAAGACACAGGTGCTTACTAATATTTTTTTGTATCTGGGGAAGTTTGCTTTGTTACTGAGTTTGTGGTCAATTTTTGAGAAGGTTCCATGAGCTCTAGAGAAGAAGGTATATTCTTTTCTATTTGGTGGAATGTTCTATATATGTCTGTTAAGATTTTTGATTCATTACCTATATTAATTCTCTTATTTCTCTGTTAGGTTTCTGTCTGATTGACCTGTCCATTGATGAGAGGGGAGTGCTGAAGTCTCCTACTATTAGTGTGTGTGGTTTGATGTCTGCCTTGAGTTCTAGTAATGTTTCTTTTACATAAGTGGGTGCTTTTATATTAGGGGCATAGATATTCAGGATTGAGACTTCATCCTGATGAATTGTTCCTATAATGAGTTTAAAATGTCCATCTCCATCTCTTCTGATTGATTTTAGTTTGAAGTCAGTTTTGTTAGAAATTAGTATGGTCACACCCGCTTGTTTCTTAGGTCCATTTGCTTGAAAAATTTTTTCCCAACTCTTTACTCTTAGTTGATGTCTGTCCTTGTGGTTGAGGTGTGTTTCTTGTAAACAGCAGAATGTTGGATCCTATTTTCGTATCCAATCTCTTAGCCTGTGCCTTTTTATAGGTGAATTGAGTCCATTGATATTAAGAGATTAATGACCAGTGGTTGTTAACTCTGAGTATTTTTTTTTTGGTAGTAGAGTTTGTGTGTTTCCCTTCTTTGAGTTGTGCTGGTGAAGGGTGGCTAGATGTCTGAGTTATTCTGAGCATTGTTGGATTCCTTGGTTTGTGATTTTCCTTCTATTACTTTCTGTAAGGCTGGATTTGTGGCTACATATTGTTTAAATTTGTTTTTATCCTGGAATATTTTGTTTTCTCCATTGATAGTGAACGATAGCTTGGCTGGGTATAGTAGTATGGGCTTGCATCCATGGTCTCTAAGTTTCTGCAGTACATCTATCCAGGACCTTCTGGCTTTCATGGTTCCATAGAGAAGTCACGTGTAAGTCTGATAGGTTAACCTTTATAAGTTACTTGACCTTTTTCCTTTCCAACTCTTAATATTCTTTTTTTATTCTCTATGTTTTGTGTTTTGATTATTATATGGCGAGGGGATTTTTTTTTTTTGATCCAGTCTATTTGGTGTTCTGTATGTTTTTTGAACCTTCATAGGAATATCTTTCTTTAGGTTGGGAAAGTTTTCTTCTATAATTTTGTTGAATATATTTTCTGGGACTTTGAACTGTAATTCCTCTCCTTCTTCTACCCCTATTATTCTTAGGTTTGTTCTTTTTATTGTGTCCCAGATTTCCTGAATGTTTTGTGATGATAATTTTTTGGATTTGCTGTTCTCTTTGATCAGTGTGTTTAATTTCTCTATGGTGCCTTCAGCATCTGAGATTCTTCTATCTCTTGTATTCTGTTGGTTATGATTGTCTCTGTAGTCTCTGTTCATTTACCTAGATTTTCTGTATCCAGTCAGCCCTCAGTTTGTGTTTTCTTCATTGCCTCCATTTCAGTTTTCAAGTCTTGAACTGTTTCCATTATCTGTTTGATTGTTTTTTCTTGGTTTCCTAGGGTATCTATTAGGGATTTACTCATTTCTTCAAACTTTTTGTTATTCTTCTTATCCATTTCTTTAAGGGAGTTTTTCACATCCTGTTTAAGGGACTCTATTGTTTTCATAATGTCAATTTTTTTCTACTTCTTCTGGATTAGGGTGTTCAAGTCCTGTTGTACCATTGCTGGGTTCTTGTGTTTTCATGTTTTTCAGATTGTTGAAGGAATTCTTGCATTGGCGCCTGCCCATCTCTTCCTTCAAATGCTCTCCTATGGAACTTTTGGTACAGGATCAGGTCCCCTTGGTGGCCAGGGACCTCGCAGACAAAAGTCCTACCTGCTGCTGGCAGGCTATTGAAACAAAGGAACTCCCACCCGGTTGCACTCACCACCCTGTCCCTAATCCCAAACAGGCTTAGCTGGGGGATCTTATGGCCCCAAGGAAGGGAGGAAGAATGGAGGGGGTGCCTAGGTGCAAGCTTGGATGGGATAGGAAGAGAGAGGCAGTAGCAGGGAAGAGTAACCCCTGAAGAATGAAGGAAGCTTAGGGGGTCCAGGAATGTCTGTGCTCTGTTTCTTGGGCTTCTGCTCTGGGTCAGGAGAACATTTACCCCTCTCTATATCCATCCATTTGCTTGCAAATTTCAAGATGTCATGATATTTTCTGCTGTGTAGTACTCATTGTGCCATATTTTCCTTATCTATTCTTTGGTTGAGGGACATTTAGGTTGTTTCAATGTTTTGGCTATGATAAAAAAAAGTTGCTATGAACATAATTGAGCACATGTCCTTGTGGTACAGTTGAGCATCCTTTGGGTATGTACCCAAAAGTGGTATTGCTTTGTCTTGAGAAATTAGTTGTTTGCTAATTTTCTGAGAAATCGCCATACTGATATCCAAAGAGGCTGCACCAGTTTGTACTCTCATGAGAAATGCAGGAGTATTCCCTTTACCCCACAACCTCTCCAGCATGAGTTGTCATCAGTGTGTTTTATCTTGGTCATTCTTATAGGTGTATTATAGAATCTCAGAGTTGTTTTGATTTGCATTTCTCTGATGACTAAGGATGTAGAGTGTTTTTATAAGTGTCTTTTGGCCATTTTTTTGATTCCTTTGTTGAGAGTTCTCAGCTTAGGTCTGTACCCCATCTTTATTGGATTATTTGTTGTTTTGATGGCCAATTTCTTGAGTTCTATGAATATTTTGAGATCTTCCCTCCATCTGTTGTGGTCTTGGTGGAGATCTATGCTATTTTAATTACCCTTTTTTGAAGACATTTAAAAGGTAAAGTGTTTATCATATGACAATAGTAATATTAGCATTCACGGCATAATTATTATCAACCTGGCTCTGCACTAACAGCTTGACTGCAATGCAATGCATCCCTAAAATATCTCCATTTGGAAAGTAAACACTACAATCTCTATGTCATGCAAAGAAACTGAGATTCAAAAACAGCAAAGAGAGCAAAGTGATTCATGCTTGCAATCCCAGATTTGGAGGCAGAGGCAGGTGGATATCATAAATTTGAGGACACCCTGGTCTATATAGCAAGTTCTAGACCAGTCAGTGGCCCTATCTCAAACAAATGAACACACACACACACACACACACACAACCTGTTGTGACAAGAAGAGAAATGTCAGCAATTGGCAAAGCTGAGTGTAGGCCCAGAAGTGCCTGATTCCAAGGCCCTTTTCAATACCCTGTCACATATGATGGTGGTGGAAAAGATGATGCAGAAATCCCAAATCCATGCATATTAAAGGAAGAGCCTTTCTATTTATTATGTCCCATTCTTTATTTGAAAATAGCTTTTGAGGACTGCAAAATATAAAATTAATTGATTACTATTCGATTTACTGTTGAAATATGAACGGCAGGGCTGCGTCCCTGGCACCCGGCCACCCGCATGGCTAGCTTATGCCCCAAAATAATTACACGGAAACTGTATTCTTTTAAACACTGCCTGGCCCATTAGTTCTGGCCTCTTATTAGCTAGCTCTTACATATTGATCTAACCCATTTCTAATATTCTGTGTAGTACCACGAGCTGGCTTACCAGGAAAGATCTTAACCTGCGTCTGTCTGGAGTGGGAGAATCATGGCGACTCCCTGACTCGTCTTCTTTCTCCCAGCATTCTGTTCTGTTTACTCTACCCACCTAAGGGCTGGCCTATAAATGGGCCAAGGCAGTTTCTTTATTAAATGAAAGTAACTCCTCCATCATTTCCCCTTTTTTTGTTTAAACAAAAAAGAAAGGCTTTAACTTTAACATAGTAAAATTACATATAACAAAACGGTTATCAAGCAAGAATTACAGTTACAATATTTATATCTATTTTATCTTTTATCATAACTAAGGAAAACTATAACTATAACTAACCATTCTTCAACTCCATCAAAGACTCCAGAAGGATATAACATTACCTAAGTAAACAAGAAATAAGAAACTTCAAACTTTAGAAATGACAGAGACATCTCGCTGCCTGGACAGTCACCCAAAGTTCTTTTGTACTGTTGGGGCATCCATCTTTGGCCTACAGGCCCATAGTATCCAGCAGACACATTTTCATGAAGCAGGAAATTCCAAAGACAGTTCAGTCACTATCTGCTATGTCCTGCAGAATGTCTCGCAGACTCTTTCATGAGTCAGGAACCCCGAAAGACCATCTCACCTTTAGGCAAGTTCAGCAGTCCTCTCTCTGCAGGTTCTTTGTATCCAGTTTATGCATCAGTCCATGCAAGAGCAGTTTCTTGCCCAAATGGCTATCAAACTCCTTAAGGAGCCTCTTCGGTGCCCATCTTCCTCTTGAAGTAGATTGGTGCTGCCAGGAGCAGACGTGTCTCATTATCATGAAAAGCCCTAAGTTATTAAAACATTAAATGTCATATTCTGCAGTCTTTGAAAGATATGAAGAATGCCTTTCTAGCTGAAATATATCTCTATATATCTAGAAAATCTAACTAACATGACTACAAGCTTGACAATTATTGATGATTATCCATTAACAACCTATATTTCCTAATTATACATTACATTCTTTTTTATTTTTTATTTATTTATTTATTTATTTATTTTGGTTTTTTGAGACAGGGTTTCTCTGTGGTTTTGGAGGCTGTCCTGGAACTAGCTCTTGTAGATCAGGCTGGTCTCGAACTCACAGAGATCCGCCTGCCTCTGCCTCCCAGGTGCTGGGATTAAAGGCCTGCGCCACCACCGCCCGGCTATACATTACATTCTTAAGTGAACTACACAATCGCAATACCTTAATCAAGAGCAGAAATACATATACATATAACAAAATTGACCTTAAAATCAATACCAATGCAAATTATTCATACCTATATCATATCCCCCTTTAAATGTAAAAGAATATTCATAAACAATATTTGGGAACATGGGCGCAGTTTTTTCTCTCCAAACTGTTTCCTGCTGAATGGGGGCGCTGTATTCAGATCTTTCATGGTGTAACCTGTGTGTCAGGGTCATCTCAGTCGGCAGTTGAGTGAAGTAATTTTCTGAAGGTGTTCACAGCAACCTTTCAGGAGGGTGTGGTCTATCATACCATATTGGGATAGACGCAATCCACAGAGTCTCATCCTCTGTGAAAACAAAAGAAGACCCTCTCCAAAGCATCATATCCTTAGACCCATATTCTGAAATCATAATACCCTTATATTCATTTTGGTTTAGCTTGGCAGCCCATATAATGAAATGTCTCTCTGCAATTAGCTCCTTTACAGTCAAAAATTTTAAAGAAAACACAATAATACAAAGAATCCAGACTCTCTGTGAATTTTCCATTTTTACATGGCTTATTTTTCTTTATTTCTTTTAATCTACAACTATCTGTACTCTGTCTCTTTAAAGACTTTACCCTTTTTTTAAACCATTAACTTTATTTCTATATTTGTTTTTTCTCTCTCTCAAGCCTACATACAGTCACCAACACTGTGGTCTTTTATGTCTGAATCTGTTTTATTGTGAATCTGTAATTTTTTTACTATCCAGGAGCATTTCTTAAAATGTTAAGCACTTCTTAAAAACTTAAGTTGCAACATGTACAAGTAATACGGTACCACCTGTGCCCTGCCCAGTCTAAACTTTAACTGCGCTGTTATTACAGTAATCACAGTAGTTCCTGCCTGAGACCAGCACAGTTCAGCATGGTGGAGCTGAGCCGCTCCTGCCTCAGAGCCATTTGGTGCCCCTGAGCCACAGCATGCAATGACTTCCTTTTAGGCACACAGAGAGAGTCTAGTTGCCATCAAACAAATCGTAGCATTTTATTCCAAATGCTCCATTCAAAGACTCTTTCTCCCGCAGGAGCCAGACAGAGATCGCAATGGCGGCACAGCCCAGAAAGCCGGCATATTAAAACAGCCAGTTTTTTCCTGCTGCTGAGTCAGAACAATTTCTTTGCCACACGCAACCCACAAACAGCAAAAAACTGTCTTAAATTCTCTCTCTCTCTCTCCTTTTTAAGCCCTCTCAGGTTTTACGTGGAGTTCATTAGCACGTTGGGTGCCACTCTGTTGAAATACGAGCGGCAGGGCTGCGTCCCCGGCACCCAGCTGCCCGCATGGCTAGCTTATGCCCCAAAATAATTACACGGAAACTGTATTCTTTTAAACACTGCCTGGCCCATTAGTTCCGGCCTCTTATTGGCTAGCTCTTACATATTGATCTAACCCATTTCTAATATTCTGTGTAGCACCACGAGCTGGCTTACCAGGAAAGATCTTAACCTGCATCTGTCTGGAGTGGGAGAATCATGGCAACTCCCTGACTCGTCTTCTTTCTCCCAGCATTCTGTTCTGTTTACTCCACCCACCTAAGGGCTGGCCTATAAATAGGCCAAGGCAGTTTCTTTATTAAATAAAAGTAACTCCTCCATCAGATTTACCATCAATGAAATGTACATGGTAAGTACCTTTCAAAGTAATACTATCAGTCAACCATCATGGTTGAAACTTTCTGGATCAATGTGAGGGAATATTTGAGAGGTTATAGAGTACCAGAGATCACTTAATTGAATGGCTCCATTTCTGAGTTGGAGGAATTTGTCCAAGATCATAGAGCAGAATAGGAACAAAAACCAGAATAAAAGTATATGTATGGTTCTTGAACACACTCATTGTCACATAGCTCATTCAATATGGTGTTTTTCTGTGACATTACAGTGTGTGACCTCTATACAGATCACTTTAAAATCTGTTCTGGTATTCCCCATGTAGCCCAAGCTCACTTCAAACCCACAATTCTCATGCCTCTGTGTCCCTTGTGGTATTATAGGCATGCACCACTATTCCTGATTATTAGTGGATTTGGGTGTGCCATGAGATGCAAGGTGCCTAATGCAGTGTTAATATGCAGTAGCCTTGCTTGTTCTCCCCACTTTGAACAAGCACAGAGGCTTTCAAAACCACATTAAACCCTGAAAACAGCAGCAGCTATACTGAGGTGCCCATGCTCTGGCATGTTTCTTTTAAAATCAAGAGACTCTTCTGAATCTCCCTACAGAGACTTGACCAGCTATCAGATTTGCGCATCCTGGTGAGTCAAATACTCCATGCTTGGTGATAGCACCCATCAAACACATACTTTCCAGAGCTCATCTTGCCTCAGTCAAGGGAGCAGATGTGAATTTTTACCTACTGTTTTCTTTCTTTTGGAGCCCCAACATCTGAAACTGTCCATAGTACAGAGTAAGAACTCAATAAGTACCCACAGAATGAAAGAAACTGCAATATTATGGGCTCAATTGTTATATGAAGTAATCTCCAAAAATGCTTTCTGTGAACCACCAAGGACACTTGACAAGCTTGCTATAGTGGCACTTGCCTGTGATACTATCACTCAGTAGTATGGAGAGTTGGAGGTCATTGGGATTACACAGGGAGACCTTAGGTCAAGAAAATCACTTTAGATTCCAAAAGAGGTCATGAAACATGGATCTATGGTTTCCTCTGAGTAACACTTGTGGAAAACAGTGAGAATTTTGGGGGACCAGAATGAACCATATTCTCCCTGGCTATTTCAGAGAAAATGCAGGATGAGAGGATCAGTTGCACATCTAAATTCAAACTTCCTCATCTTACAAATGCTGGAAATAAATTCCAGAGAGTGGGACCTGCTAGAGGTCCCATACTCTTCTCACTCATTTGCCATTCAGCCAGAATGGACCTGAGATTGTCGGAGAAACAAGGGTGAGGAGTCATTGTTTTTTAGGCAGGTAGAGTTCTCCTCCTCAGAATTTTTCCTGAGTATGAGAGTTTCTCTCATACTCCTTATACATTATGTATAAGGAGAGACAACCCTCTATTGGTTGAATCATCCCTTTTTTATAGTTCCTTAAGTTCTTCCCTTTGTTTTTGTCTGTCCCTCAATATGAGTCAAACATGGTTTAAAACAGTGATGCTATACAGAAAAAAAGAAGAAATACAGCTCTTCCAACATTTCTGGAAAAGAAACAGCTACTTGCAAATTGCTCACAGCATAGGTTTTAGCTTGCAGTGGCAGGAGATAACAAGCAACTTGGCTGTCTGTCTGCTTACTCACAAAACACTTGAAACTAGTTGGAGCCAGGTGATGGTGGCGCACGCCTTTAATCCCAGCACTCGGGAGGCAGAGGCAGGCGGATCTCTGTGAGTTCGAGGCCAGCCTGGTCTACAAGAGCTAGTTCCAGGACAGGCTCCAAAGCCACAGAGAAACCCTGTCTCGAAAAACCAAAAAAAAAAAAAAAGAAAGAAAGAAAGAAAGAAAGAAAGAAAGAAAGAAAGAAAGAAAGAAAGAAAGAAAAGAAAAGAAACTAGTTGGAAATTCAAAACATTTTTAAAATTTTTTTATTGATATTTATTGAGCTCTACACTTTCTCTGCTCCCCTCCCTGTCTCTCCCCTCCCTTCTTCAATCCTCCCTGAAGGTCCCCATGCTACCAATTTACTCAGGAGATCTTGTCAAAAGACAATTTCTACACTTTCATTTTTTTTTCTTTTTTAAAGTATTTTTATTTTTGTAAGTTTCATACATACATATATACTCCACTCCCATCCCCAGATACCTTCAATATTTTTTCTTCCTAACTTCATAACCCCCTTTTAAGTAATCTACTGGGTCTAATTAGAACTGTTTAAAAGTACTTTTGTGTGAAGAAACTCAGTGGTGCAAGGGCACCTTGGCTGTGCTTACACCCCAAAGAAAAGTGGCAATCTCTTCCCCATCAGCCATCAACTGCCAATAGCTCCTCAAAGGGTGGTGAAGGCTCAGGATGACCTTCCCCATCACCCATCAGCTGCCAATACCTCCTTAAATGGGTGGTGAGGCTCAGGTTGACCTTCCCTATTCATGCTAGAGTTTTAGCTGGTTTGGTCTTGTGCAGGTAACCACAGTTGCTGAGTTCATGGGTGAAATGGCAATGTCTTATCTAGAAGACAACATTTCAAAGCATCCCTCCCCATCCTCTAGTTCTTAAATTCTCTCCTCTTCCTCTTTGGCAATGTTCTCTGAGTCTTGGGGTAGGTTTATAAACATGTCCCACCTATGATTGAGATCTCTCATAGTCACTTTTTCTTCATACTTTCATTAGTTCAGACACTGCATAAACCACTGCCCATTGTCAAAAGAAGCTTTTCTGACCAAGGTTGAGAGCAGTACAAATTTAGAGGTATAAGCATGAACGCATAGAAGACAAGTTGACTTAGCAAAAACAACAACAGTATGTTCCCCTCAGAACCTGTGGATGTTTGATAAGTTTCACAGTACCAGGCAGAAATCCTCTCATTCAGATCAGGCTTCAATATACTCCGAAAGTGGTTGGTTGCCCTAGTAATATTCATTGTGCTATTTGACCAGTGGGCTCATCTTGCCCAGCAGACTGGTATTGTAGTATACAGGGAGAGGAGGGGGTAAAAACAGGGGAGGTGACAGGGATGAGATAATTAGCCAGAAAAAGTACAGATCTTGTATCAGACATCTTTTCAGAAGCTACTTTGATACTTCCTACTTTTCAAAAAAATTATTTATTAAAAATTTTGACCTCTTACTCCATTTACCTTTCACTCTCACCCTTCCTCTCCCTCCCCAGTCTTAAGAGAAGTCAGGGTTCCCTGCCCTGAGGGAAGTCCAAGGCCGTCCCCACTTCATCCAGGTCTAGGAAGGTGTGCATCCAAACAGACTAGGCTCCCAAAAAGCCAGTACATGCAGTAGACTCAAAACCCAGTGCAATTATCATTGGCTTCTCAGTCAGTTCTCATTATCAGCCACATTCAGAGAGTCTGGTCTGATCACATTCTCATTCAGTCACAGTCCAGCTGGCCTTGGTGAGCTCCCATTAGATCAGTCACACCATCTCAGTGGGTGGACGCACCACTCACAGTCCTGACTTCCTTTCTCATGTTCTCCCTCCTTCTGCTCTTCATCTGGACCTTGGGATCTCAGACCAGTGCTCCAATGTGGTCCTCTGTCTCTATCTATCTCCATCGATTACAAGATGAAGGTTTTATGGTGATATGGACGATATTCATCACTGTGGATATGGGGTAAGGCCAGTTCAGGCATCCTCTCCTCTGCTGACCAAGGACCTAGCTGGGGACATCTCCTTGGACACCTGGGAAATGCTCTACAGCCAAGTCTCTTGTCAACCCTAAAATGGCTCCCTTAATCAAGATATCTTTTTCCCTGCTACCATATCCACTCTTCCTCCATCTCAACCATCCCATTCTCCCAAGCTCTCCCCAATCCTCCCCTTCTCCCTTCTCTCTCTCCCTCTCCCCTTCTCCCTACCCCACCCCCACCCCATGCTGCCCACTTTTGCCCAGTGGTCTTGTCTACTTCCAATATCCAGGAGGATATATATATTTATCTTTGGGCTCACCTTCTTATTTAGCTTCTCTAGGATCATGAATTACAGGCTCAATGTCCTTTGTTTGTGGCTAGAATCTACTTATGAGTGAGTACATACTATATTTATCTGTTGGGGTTTGGGTTATCTACTCAGTAAAGTGTTTTATATTTCCACCCATTTGCATGCAAAATTCAAGATGTCACTGTTTTTTTCCGCTGACTAGAATTCTAATGTGTATATGTGCCATACTTTCTTTTCCATTCTTCTATTGAGGGGCACCTAGGTTGTTTCCAAGTTCTGGCTATTACAAATAGTGCTGCTATGAACATAGTTGAGCAAATGCTTTTGTAGTATGATTGGGCATCTCTTAGGTACATTCCCAAGAGTGGAATTGCTGGATCGTGAGTTAGGTAGACTTCCAGTTTCCTGAGAAACCACCACACAGATTTCCAAAGTGGTTGCACAAGTTTACATTCCCACCACATCCTCTCCAGCAGAGGCTATCATTGGTGTTTTTGCTTTTAGCCATTCTGGCAGGTGTAAGGTGGTATCTCAAAGTTGTTCTGATTTACATTTCCCTGATCACAAAGGAGGTTGAACATGACCTTAAGTGTCTTTAAGCCATTTGAACTTCTGTTGAGAAGTCTCTGTTCAGTTTAGTGCCCCATTTTTTAACTAGGTTAATTTAATTAGAGTTTTAATATCTAGTTTTTTAAGTTCTTTATATATTTTGGAGATCAGACCTTTGTCTGAGGCGGGGTTGGTGAAGATCTTCTGCCATTCAGTAGGCTGCCTTTTTGTCTTAATGACTTTGTTTTTTGCTTTAGAGAAGCTTCTCAGTTTCAGGAGGTCCCATTTATTCAATGTGGCTCTTATTGTCTGTGCTACTGGGGTTCTACTCAGGAAGTGGTCTCGAGTGCCCATGTGTTGCAGACTACTTCCCACTTTCTCTTCTATCAGGTTCAGTGTGTTCAGATTGATATTGATGGTCTTTAATCCATTTGGACTAGAGTTTTGTTCACGGTGATAGATATAGATCTATTTTCATTCTTCTACAGGTTGACATCCAGTTATGCCAACACCATTTGTTAAAGATGCTTTCTTTCTTCAATTGTATACTTTTAGCTCTTTGTCAAAAATCAGGTGTTCATAGGTTTGTGGGCTAATATCCGGGTCTTCTAATCGATACCATTGGTCAACATCTCTGTTTTTATGCTAATACTGTGCTGCTTTCATTACTGTCGCTCTGTAATAGAGTTTGAAGTCAGGGATGGTAATGTCTCCAGAAGTACTTTTATTGTATAGGATTGTTTTGGCTATCCTGGGTTTTTTGTTTTTCCATATAAAATTGATTATTGTTCTCTCTAGGTCTGTGAAGAATTTTGTTGGGATTTTGATGGGGATTGACTCTATAGATTGCTTTTGGTAGAATTGCCATTTTTACTATGTTGATCCTACCAACCCAAGAGTATGGGAGATCCTTCTATTTTCTGATATCCTCTTCAATTTCTTTCTTCAGGGATTTAAAGTTCTTGTCAAATAGATCTTTCACTTCCTTGGTTAGAGTTACCCTAAGATACTTCATGCTATTTGTGGCTATCGTGAAAGGTGAGGTTTCTCTGATTTCCCTCTCTGTTTCTTTGTTCTTTGTGTATAGAGGGCTACTGATGTTTTGGAGTTGATTGTGTATGCAGCCACGTTACTAAAGGTGCTCATCAGCTGTAGGAGTTCTTTGGTAGAGTTTTTGGAGTCACTTATGTACACTATCGTATCATCTGCAAATAACAAAAGTTTGACTTCTTCCTTTCTGATTTGAATCCCCTAGATCTCCTTATATTGTCTTATTGCTATTGCTAGAACTTCAAGCACTATATGGAAGAGGTATGGAGAGAGTGGACAGCCTTGTCTTGTTCCTGATTTTAGTGGAATGGCTTTGAGTTTCTCTCCATTTAATTTGATGTTAGCTGTCGGCTTGTTATATATTGCTTTCATTATATTTAGGTATGAACCTTGTATCTCTAGTCTCTCCAAGACCTTTATCATAAAGGGGTTTTGAATTTTGTCAAATGCTTTTTCAGCATCTAATGAAATGATCATATGGTTTTCTTTCTTTAGTTTATTTATATGATGGATTACATTGATAGATTTTCATATGTTGAACCAGCCCTGCATCTCTGGAATCTTAATCATAATGGTATGGTTATGGATAAACTGTTACATCTGGAGAATGAAGTAGTCAGTTCTAAAAATTAATAGATTATGAAGCCATGAAAAGATAAAGATCTTTAATACATACTGCTCAGTGAAAGAAACCAAAAGATACTTTAAAACTTTGCACACATTAATTCGTTATTTAACTGAGTTATTTGTGAAAAGAAAATTACAGACTTACCTTATTAATAACTGTTATAGTAATAAATATTAAGCTAGTCCCTCAATATCTATAGATTGGTAGACTCATGAGTAAAAATGGGATTCAGATGTCTGATAAAAGCTTTTAACATGTTTATTTCAAAGGTACCATAGAGTGCTTAACTAGAAACTATGAAATATGAAAATTTGGGAATAATTGAACTTGGTTTTTTCTCGTCTATTTTTCTTTTTCAACAAATCATTACTTTTATGTTAGATTTCAGTAGCCGACCTCCCAGGTTTGATGGAAGGAGCACATATGAACAAAGGAATGGGCCACAAATTCCTTGAGCATTTAGAGCAAACCAAACAACTGCCTTTCTTGTAAGTCATACATTCCAGTGTGAAGTTCACATGAGTTAGCTTGGTTTCCCTAGAAATACTTTGTAAGTAAAATTAAAGATAATGTGACACAAACCCCATTTTTATCATTACTGGTCTGTTTTTCATCCTGTAGAGGTATCAAAGGCTTTTACAATCTGGTGGCATCAGAGCCATCTTAGATGTGTGATCATACTCTATAAGTTCATATCATGATAAGATCATTGGGCATGTTTTCAGAATGTAGCTCTGGTATATTAAGTACATGACTGTACTAATAAATATCACTACAGTAAGTCTGTGTCAACAGGGACAAGTCAGTAGATCATTGTTTATAGCGTGGGGATGGAAATACTTTTGCTACTGCAGTGTGTGTACGTTTGGCCATACTTACCAAGACTTGATTCCTGGAGATTTTGGCATGCTCTTCTATAGTATCTTATATTCTTAATTGGTGATGCTTAAGTTATGGATGAGATTGCTTATAATAGTATCAATTATCTGTACTAGGTTTTCACCAATGACTCATTTAATAGTGATGCTTATAGCTATCATAACAACTCAATTTCTGTTCTTGCACTTCATGACTAAGTTGCCAGTAAAACGGACATTGAGAAATGATTCTTTGTTGAAATTATTCAGAGAGAAGACATTGATAAACATAGAACTGAGCAATCATTTTATGTACTGGGTTCTCTCTTCTCTTTTTTTAGGTTGATATTTTGGGATTTCAGCTCTCTTCTATAACTCCGTACAGAACTCCCTTTGAAACAATAATACCTTTTACAGAAGTAAGGTGTTTGTGGGGTTTTTTCTGTGTTCTGGAGCTAGTTCTCCTTTTATGTGAGTCACACAGTAATCAAAATAATCACCTTTTTAAAGATTTTATTCAGTTAAAGAATCAAAGTTGCTGTTTCCAGTTCTTCAGTATTCCCCTTTTCTCATTATTATGTGGGTACTGCTCTCTCGTGCCCCATGTCTCTTCTCAGCTGACCTTGTTTCTGCCCTGGTGTCTGTCTTCTTTTGAAGCATTCCCCACTTAAAAAACTCTGCTCACTCTTTTCTCCTTTTGTGGAGGTACTGATGGTCAAGCCATGAACGTTGCACAAGCATTCCACCATTAAGCTGAAATCACAGCACTTGTCTTACCATTTAAGCAAGGTTACTGAGACTTATTTGTGATCTTACCCACTGCCATTATTTCCCATTGCTTACAATGAACGTAGCCTTGACTGCCAAATCTGTAACCGATGGCCAGCTCTTTGCTCCTGCTTTAGACTGGGTACTTACTAGGCATCTGTGACTGAGTGACATGTTAACCACTCACAGTCAGAAGCAAAATTACCCAATCTGTTTTGTTTTAATTCTTTAGCAACCCCCACAGCATTTGAGATTTACTAAGTACATATGCCTTTTCTGAGAATGCAACAATACTGAATTGTTATTTTTGGCCTATGAGTCTTTTCTCTGTTGAGTCTAGTTACTTTCATTTGGCTATCGGCACAAAATCAGCTGCTTCTGAGAAGTCATGTGAGCTAACATCTTATTCACATGGTTTAGTAAAAAGCATTTTCTGAATTTCCTTGGTTGGTTTTATAGTTGTTTGGATTTATTGCCCTGTGGTGATGTGAATAAGCCCTAGATTTTCCAGGTCATTAAAGAAATATCGCCATAGTATTCATTTATATACATAGTGATATAAAATTACTTGGTTTTTCTTTTTATTTAAAGGAGTTGGAGTTATACAAAGAGGAACTGCAGACAATACCTGCACTCTTGGCAGTTAATAAGATGGACTTGCCCGATGCCCACGTTAACCTTGACGAACTGATGAAGCAGCTCCAGAACCCCGCAGGTAGAGCGTCATTCACTTCTCTGTTCCTCAGTACTAGCTGCATCACAGAATGTTGGGGCATTTTTGGTGAAGGGGTTAAGGTTTTGAGACAGGGTTTCCTGTAACCCAGTCCTGCCTCCACCTCCCAGGTGCTAGGGTTATAAGTATATAATATCCTGACCAATGATAGCAAAAATCAATGGGAAAGAAAATCAGTAGTTTCTACTCTGAGAAACTATATTTGAACTCATAATGTATAAGCACTGAAGTAGCATTGACCAGTCATTATCAAATCTCAAAATGATGATGCAGTTAAGTTAGAAAAAGAAAAGAAACATTACTTTGGTCCAAAAAGGTAAAGTTTTATAAAGAATTAAAATTTATGTGGACCTTTTAAGCATACGGGAGAAGGCCCAAGATGTCGCAGCCATCAAGAGCACACGCTGTGGTGAAGGACCAGAGTTTGGTTTCCAGCATCCATGTCAGGACCTCGTAGCTACCTGAGCTCCAGCCTCAGGCAGGTTTGCTGGCCCTTGTGCTCACACACATCTGTAACCCAGACATCCATTATTAAAGATAAAATAAATCTTTTTGGTTGGTTGGTTCTTGGGTCTGTTTGTTTTTATTTTTTCTTATTTTTAGACAGGGTTCTGTAATGTTTGCCTGGCTGGCCTAACAATCACTGTGTGAACCAGGTTGGCTTTAAACTCAGAGATCCACCTGCTTCTGCCTCCTCAGTGCTGAGATTAAAGCTGTGTACCAGCTAAAAATAAAATAAAACTTTAAGAAAAAGAAGACAAAACCAAAACAGAGGAAATGTGGGTTAAAGGGGGAAAAGTCTACAGCTAACCATGAAGCGTGAGCAGGTTTTATCAACTCCACAATTTGTCTCTCCAGTATACACTGCACTATTAACAAACCCAGTAGGGTTTTACCTGTGTTTAAGATTTTATACATGTCTGGGTGTTTTTTCTGTGTGTTTGTCTGTGTACCATGTGCATGCCCAGTAGAAGGTGTCAGATCTGGGACTGGAGTTACAGTTGTTAGCTAGCTCGCTGGAACTGAACCTGAGTTCTCTGGAAGAGCAGCCAATACCCTTGACTGCTGAGCCATCTCTCCAGCTTGAGACCTAGTAGTTTTAAGGTTTAAGAGGTATTTTGTTTTACTACATTAATTTAGTAACTCTGAAGAATATCAGTTTTTTAGAAAAGAACATCTAGTCCTGTGTTTATGTGACACAGAAAATACATCCTCTGACTAAAAGGATTTTTCTTAAATTTCTTAAATGAAAATATTTCCACTATATAAAGAAACTCAAGGGTCTGTCTTAGTCACTGTTCTGTTTCTGTGAAGAGGCACCACGACCAAGGCCACTCTTACGAAGGAAAGCATTTAACAGGGGACTTAGTCCATTATCATCATGGGGCAGGGAGCATGATCCTAGAGCAGTATCTGAGAGCTGCATACTGGGCCACAGGCAGAAAGAGAAACAGAGATGAGAGACACTGGGCCCTATCTGGGCTTTTTGAAATGCCAAGCACACATACTTTCTCCAACAAGGCCACACCTCCTGATCCTTCTAATCCTAGCAAAGAGTTCCACTTGTGCTGACTGAAGATTCTAATGTGTACGTGTGCAGGGGCCATTCTTATTCAGACACCAGAGACTCTCCACAGTTTGGAGAACTGGCTGTTGTAAAACACGGCTATCCTATAGTGACGATGGTTTTAGCTTCTGGGTCTAGGAGAAAACAGCCTCTGTTGAAAGTCTCAATTCTGGAATGATTTGTAGGCCTAGTCTGATCTGAAAGTTGCTTAGTATGTGACTATATTTGTACTAACATCAGAACATTTCCTATGGCACACTGATTCTAGCCCTGGTTGCTGCTATGAAATGGCTATGACAAGATATTTCTACCATGGCCGAACAGAGACTATGCTCGTGTACAGCCGAGGCAGTCAGCTGGTGCCAGTCCATGCAGGATCCCTCTACCAGTGTGAGTATTGGAAAGAAGAAACTCACAGCATTGGCCTTGGAGTGACTTCTTTGCTGCTGTCCCCCCTAGATCATTAAAACACTTTAAGGCATTTTTCCTAAAGTTGTCAAAGTATTAATTTGCCACTGAAGTGTGCCAGGAACACTGGTCAGCGGATCTGAAAAGAACCCCATGAGTGTCTTTTGTGATTTTCTAAGCCAGATGACTTCAGTACAGAGTTTTTTAGCACTGTTGGTCTCCATTTAGACCAGCATCAGTACAGTGTAGAACTCTCCGAAGACCTTTGGAAGAAGGCTTTTCGTCGTGTAGCTGGAGGTCTAGTTTTTGCTTGAAGTCACTAGAACAAGAACTTTCTAAGTATTTAGACAATATTAACTTGAAATTTTGCCTGTTTTAATTTGAAGAGACATAAATGTGTATACAGATGCACACCTATTTCCTTTATACCCAGGGATGGAGCTTACCTACCCGGGTTAGGAGAGAAGGGAAGACAGATGACTACTTACAGTGAACTGCTTGCTCACTCTATGTTAGAATCACATACATACATTTATTTATTTGCTGAGATCTTAGTTCATCCTCAGAAAACCGAGTTTATCTTAAATTTGACTGATAAATATTAGAGGTGTTGATGAGCTGGCATAAGGATATGAGTGTTTTAGCATAGAACCTTGACTTTTTACTTCCTTATTCTACTGCCTTTCTGTCCCCATAGAGCCTTGACTTTTTACTTTCTTCTTTTCTGCAATTGGAAAGAGCAGTGCTGAAAACTGCTTGGAGACATTTAAATATTAATAAACAAAAAGTGGAATTTTAAAACTAAAAATGCAGTTTCTATGAAAATAACACAAACTCCCCTGAATGGGTGATCTGAAAGGAAGGAACCAAGGAACACCGATTTTTTTTTACTGTAATTATACAGTTTGCAGCAAAAAAGGAGAAGTGATTAAATATTCTGTGTAGTCCAACAAAAATATAGTACGAGCCATGAGTGTGAGTCATATATATAATTTTTAATTCTCTAGTATTAACATCGGAAAGAAGTAAAAAATGAATGCAAGGTAATTAATTTTAATTGCATTCAATCTAGCATGTCTGAAACAGTATTTCCACACGTGACCACTTGTAAAGGGTATTATAAGATATGACATTTTTTCCTCCACTGTGGGTCTTTCATGCCAACAGACGTTTACCACTCAACAGTACCTCTCCACGTAAAGGGCACAAGTCAAGCGCTAGAGAGCTGCATGGCATGGTGGCTACCACACTGGACATGCACAGTGTCCATACCACAGTGGAAATGTAGCTATAAGAAATATTTAAAAACTCACATACCATGGGTATTTTAAATATATTATACTATCATCTAACATAAACAGTCTCTACTTTTTATGATCACTTGTTCCTGGATACAAGGCCATTGTGAATTCAGTCATTAATTCACTCAAATAACATTCACTGATTATTACACATGACTAAGTAGTTAAAATAAAGACTTCTATACTCAAGATGGCAGAGAGCCAGAGCCACAATTTAGTAGGGAAGAAAGGGGGGCAGGTGATGATAAAGAAAAGACCTGGTGTTGAGACTGGCTCTTGGCACTATAAATTCCAGGTTAGCAACTTACTATCTCCAAAATAAAATAAAACAGACTGCCAGCAAAGAAGGGAGTACAACATGGTTCAACATCATCCTCAGCTACATAGCAAATTCAAGGCTGTATAGATTACAGGAAACCCTGTCTCAAGGGGAAACAAGCAAACAAAAAACAGGAGAACAAAAGGACCCCAAATCTTCGCATAACTCTCCAGTAGTCTTGTTCTCTGATTTCAGCCCCTCACACAGAGGGAAGAGATGGGGCACGCAAAGGGCAATGGAGCTGTTGATGATGGAGAAGACATTGGAGTTAAGACAGTCCCCGAATTCTTGCTAATTCATTAAACTACAGCTATCACATGGGTGCACACATACGTGCTTGCATGCACACACATGCATTCAATGCACACCAATTTTTTTAAATACACTAAAGCTTTTTGTAACTTTATTCTGATCTCTCCTTGATTTCCCAAAACCAGCAGTTTGGGGCCCTACTTCAAAGACACAGGATAAAGAAACGAACATCTTGAGAACAGGAAGATTCGTCCAGGCACAAAGCATAAAAAGCTCTCATCAGAGCCTGATGAAGACACCAGTGATGCGGACGCAGTGAGGACAGTCAGTGTCTTTCCCTGAGCAGTATGTGATGCTGTGTTAACAAATGAGCTAATTTCTGAACTCACTTTTACCCAGTACCATTCTGTACTGACTTCCACAGACCACGAAGGATAAAGTTTCTCCTTCACAAAACACAGGGGCTTCTGCCTGTTGGTCACCCAAGTAACAAGACAGTACGCAGCAGCCAGCTTAGGAACAGGCATGCGCTTTATCTGCTAAGGTAATAAATAACTGTACCTAAAAATGAGCAGGAAACACTTGAGAAAATTAACTTCAAGAAAGAAATAAAAGCAGAGAAAAGAGCTGTAGAGCGCCAACCCCACTAATACACAGTTCCAGGGGCCACTTGCACGTGGTAACTATGGAGTCACACTGACAGCTGGTGGACCCACTGGCACTTAGACAGGCCCTGATTTTTTCATTTTACTAGTTTTAAATTGCCAGGCTTTTTGTTTTTGTTTTTTAAATTACTTTCACATGACATACATATTGGTATTTTTCCCACATGTAATATGCTTTTCCTCCCAGTCAGAGTTACACAAATATTGTCTGGATTCCGTCATGACGTGTTTCACAGGAGCCCCATCAGAGAGAGCCTTCCAACTACTGACCTGAATGGTGGCATGTCTTGGTACAAAGAAGCACTGGTTTTGAGCCCAGTGATACAGAAGTCAGCTGCCTTCAATGAGAGGCGGATCCCACTGTAAGCCTCAGTCTTGCACACACTGCTGACCCCTAGATCTCCTATCACCTTGCCCGACCTCACCCTCCCATTGCAGCTTCAAGCCTGTCTACCACCCTGCCCCTGTCATCCCATTTTCTCTCCCTCCGCATGCTCTCATTTTAAAGGCCCACTGTCTTATATCTCAGGTCCCTTGTCCATTATTTCCCTTGGCATATGAAGTTATCTCATACTCAGTTAAAATAAGACACCCAGCCTCTTCAGCTACCACACTATCTCCTCCCTCCTTTATACACTTCATTTATCTGCTTCAACACACCTTCTCTTTGCGAAAGTGTATGACAGCATCTGTGAAGTTTATCCTTCCAACTCTGTCTTTTCACTCCCACATTCCAGCATCCTGCAATATCAATTATTATTCCCTTGCTTCTGCATTGTCATCCTCTCTGGTAGTTCATCATCATACTTGGATTATGCTATTTGAAAAGAAAAGGAGAGATGAAATGAAAGAGATGGAGAGAGAAGGAAAAGGGGAGGACATATGAGGCTTTTTAGTAATATGAATTATGTGTTTGTTTATTGGCATGCATCTGTTTTATGGTGTGTGGGGGGGGTCAGAGAACAACTTGAGGGGATCAGTTCTTTCCTTGCATCATGTGAATTCCAGGGACTCAACTCAGGTCATCAGGTTTGGCAGCAAGTGCAATTTCCCAGTGAGCCACTTTGCAGGCCCAAGTATTATTTTAGCTTGGAATGTCTCCATAGGCTCATGAATTGAGTGTTCAGTCTAAATTGTGATGCTGTTCTAGAGACTAGAGAGCCTGAGGGGTGCAGACTTCTGACTGAAGTAGATCCCTAGGAGGGGTGAGGATCTTTGAAGGTCATGCCCAGTTCTGGTTGCCATCTAGTGCTCTCTACTTCCTGTCTGCTGCTCTGTGCTCCTGCATCTGACTGGGGCCATGCCTTTCCTAATGTGATGGACCGAGATTTCTAAAAGCATGACCCCCAAAACCCCTTTCCTTCCTTAAGCTGCTCCTGCTGGGGATGTTGTCAGCTTCCTCCCATCACTAACTAGGCTAGGGATGCCATGGACTTAAGTCTCCCTACGTCCTCTCCTTTGCTTCATTCCTCTGTCAATGCCAAAGACACTTTTACAACTCTACTCACTCAGACAAAAATAAGGAGTCTCCCAAGGGGCAGGCACAGGCATCCGGAGTCTCCCAAGGGGCAGGCACAGGCATCCGGTTCTGATGGAAAGCAACATCGCATTAGAGGGGTCAAGAATGCTGGCAAAGTTTTCTTAGGCAGATAAACTTGGTGAAGGAACTGAAGATAAACAGGTAACAGAATCAGATGGCAAGCACCCTGGGCTCCTGCATCCACACCATCCCATTCCCAGAACACAAAGTTTCCAATTCTCATGGGGATGCTTTTCAGAGACTATTTTGTCATGGTAGAAAATGTACTAGGTCAAAACTCTGCAGTGACATGTTTTCAATAGCTGCGAATTCCCGACTGTCTTAACTAACCTGGAGTGTTTGGAGGTGAGGAAACAGTCACACTCCTTCTGGTTCCACTAAACTCACAGGAATCATTGAGCAAATTCCAAATGATGCATCCTATGCCTTACAATGCTAACTATTCAAAGCACCTACTTCTCATACATCTTTTTAATGAGAATACAAACAGTCTCTCTTATACAACTTTCACACATGCTAAGTCTTACTTGACCCTCCTTCTGGACTCTTCTCCTTCATCTCCTTGCCCCTACTCATACCCTCCACACCAATGTTCATTTTGGAACACCCCTAGAGTTCCAACTTCCATATCATATATGTTCTATTACCTCCCACACCCACCTCCCTTGAAATGTCTTATGACCTTGTTTCATGTCAAAAGAAAAAAATTCTTGGTTTTTCTAAGCCAGGGTCTCATTGTGTAGCCTTGGCTAGCCTGAAACTTGCTCTATAGACTAGTCTCCCTCAAAGTCATAGATATCAGTCTACTTCTGCCTCCCAAGTGCTGGGATTAAAAATATACACCACCATGCCTAGCCTGATAAAAGACTTTCTAAATATGACATTAAAGGCATAAACAACATTTAAAAATGAACAAACTGCTGGGCAGTGGTGGTATAAAACTTTAATCCCAGCACTGGGAGGTAGAAGCAGGAGGATCTCTAAGAGTATAAGACCAGCCTAGTCTACAGAATGAGTTTAGGACAGCCAAGGCTACTCAGAGAAACCCTGTCCCCAAAAACAAAACAAAGAAACAAACAAAAAATGAATCAGGGGGCTGGAGAAATGGCTCAGAGGTTAAGAGCACTGGCTGCTCTTCCAGAGGTCCTGAGTTCAATTCCCAGCAACCACATGGCTCACAACCATCTGTAGTGAGATCTGGCGCCCTCCGCTGGCGTGTGGGCATAGATCGAGGCGGAATATTGTATACATAATAAATAAATCTTAAAAAAAATGAATCAAATGTCATGCTTTACATAATGCTGAAGAAAGCAAACAAAAGAGGTAGAAGAAAATATTTGTTAATCATGTAAAAATGCTAGATAAGAATCTAGTATCCAAATTGTAGAAAGATCTACAAACCAACAGTTTTAAAGATGCAACCCTAAAATATACATAGAAGCTTTTCTACAGAACATAAAAGAACCAATAAGAATGTGAAACCATCAGGTATGGTTGGTCTTTAGAGAAACACAGATCAAAAACCATAAGATACCGCTTCATAGTAACATAGTTATAATTTGAATAACAAATAACAAGTATTGGTAAAGACATGAGGAGATGACACACACATTCTTGGTAGAGATGTAGAGTGATGTAGCAACTACAGAAAATGGTTTGGTGGGGCCTCAAAGTGTTAAAGATGCACTCATCACAAGGTACAGCAAACTTGGACCGGGTAAAGGTCTAAGAGCACAGAACTGTGTTCCCAGATCTAGTCAAACTACAGAGTTTGAAGGCACAGTCTTCACAACTAACCCCACTTTTAAAACCAACCATAATTCTCTAAAATCACCTCAGACTCAACAGTCTGTCCAAGAATTTCACAAACTTACTAATGCTCTTACAGGCAATTGTGAGGAGCCACACACATCTCAGTACAGAGAAGATCAGTGTGCTACAGAGGCCATCTGGGACAACTGGTGAATTGGAATAAATTCACATATAACACTAATGTGTCCATAGGAGGTTTATATTAATGTTAGCTATCTACTTGATATCTAATGTGTCCATAGGAGTTTTATATTAACGCTAGCTATCTATGTGATATCTAATGTGTCCATAGGAGTTTTATGTTAATGTTAGCTATCTACTCGGTATCTAATGTGTCCATAGGGGTTTTATATTAAAGTTTGCTGTCTACTCGATATCTAATGTGTCCATAGGAGTTTTATATTAACATTAACTGTCTACTTGATAACTGTATTATGGTCATATAAGAGTACCTCCGGTTTTTTTTCTCAAATATACTTCAGATTTTAAGAGTAACTGTCTCTTATTTCATTCTCAAATGGTTCCAAAAAATACATAGAGATACAGATACACTTACAAACATAGATATCTATACACTCCAGAATAGATACATGAATTCTTTGCACAACCCACACAACTTAAAAAGATAATTATCACATATCTTCTCCACAAAAATCAAAAGAAAGCTAGAGATAATTGCTGAGAGGAAGACCTTCAGTCTAAGTTTATAACAAAGCAGGAATATTAGATCTGGGAAGCTGAAGGGTGAGAAGAAGTGAAAGTATTCATCAGAAGTACAAGTTCAAGTCACAATGCAGTTAGTAAAAGTAAACACCATCCCAGTAACTAACTGCGCTTATCTTATGAGATGACATAAACTAAAATACGATCAAATACATGACCTAGATGATTCACTCCTAGCACATTACTGTAAGTTTCTGAATGTGGCAGGGAAAAAGGCAAAAGGATGGCGCTCAGTGCTGCTGAGGGAACCATGAATGGTTCAGGCCTCAGTCACAGCAGCAGACACTGCTCCACAGATATAGGAGTTTCAGTTGAAGTACTAGAATCAAGGAAAGTAATTCTTTGATGAAAGTATTGTCAGAAGCTTCAGATAACTGATATCATGTTTACAGTATACCAAACTAGAATGCACAAAGGTCTGCAGCTTCCAGAAAGCAACCTAACAAACACGTTGTCCCCACTTACCTGGTACTTCTAACCGATTTGTTCTGCCACGGTGGATCAATCACAATGACATCAAATGTCTTACTACCTGAAATCAAAGACATATTTTCAAAAAACATCACCTGTATGAGTTTCAGAACTAAACACTAGGTTTGAGGAGAAGCCATAGAGCCCCCACTCTCATAATCAAGCTCTGAGCTAAATCCCCAGACCCTTCAGAAATAAAAACTAAACAAATAAAGCATGCGCACACACATGTGCGTACACAGACACTAATGACTAAAAATAAAATTAAGACAAAAAAATTAAGGAGTGTTCAGCAAATGCTCTCCTGATCTGAGCTGGATCTCAAACCCACACGAGGGTAGAAGAGGAGAAGAGTCCCCAGAACTGTCTTCTGACCTCCACACACGTCACAGACATACACAATGGTCATAAGAAATTAAAACATTTCTAAAGAAAAGTACTGTTTTTTGAACCGAGGATGTTGGGCATGTTCAGCAAGCTGTGTAACTGAGCTATAGCACCAGCCCAAGGAAGGTCGTTCATTATGGACACAAACACAATGGAATACAACAAAAGTGTTTATGACTTTTATTCACATACCGTAATTCTGGACCTTTGAGACAACAGCAATTGCAACTGTGCACACTGACTTGTGTAGAGTCATCTACGGAAGGCTACAGTTCACTAAGCAAGGTCCTAAGAACTTGAAAATCCCCTTACAAGTGGCGCAGCCTCATTCATGGTCCTCCAGATCATTACTTTTTAAACTTTCTCTTAAACATTTTTATTTTGAAATTTCAGTTTTATAACTGATATGGTAACCATAAGAAAACTTCTTCAGTTAACAAAAAATTCTTAAGACTTTTTCTTTCTTATCCAGACCAAAACCAGAATCACATATTGCTTTTACTTACCCCATCTCCTATTTCAGATTATTTCAGATGTCCCTAACTTGGCCTTGTAGTTCCTCATCACTAAATTTAGATCCTGTATTTCTGGCAAGGCTGTTACCAAAGTAAGTCTGCAGCACTATACCAGAGATGCAGGTGATATAGAATGTCAAACTGGGGCACAGCATCATTCTGCTAAAGTGCTATCTGCTGGGTCTGTCCAGCTTATTTTGCTCATAAACAATTAGCTGTGACAAGATAGGTTAAAAGCATGAGGACACTCTCTCCCCATCTCACCCACTACTTTGCCACTCAGTGGTTTGCCAAATGGAAATTTTCTGGATCCGTTATGCTATTCATATTAGCCAATTGGAATTTATTCTAAGGAGGAGTTGTTCTTCCCCACCAACTATATAACATAGATATATTTGATAAATGTGCAAACTCATAGGTAATCTAAAGGATACAAATTAAAATAAGGATAGAGGGAAGCAGGTAGGCTGACTACTGGTCTTCACCTGTCCCCCAGTCTCATCCCCAGTTCTAGAGCAGACCACCTGCTGCAGACTCCACTCCCTCATGGCCCTCACCTTCAGTGGATCACACAGATCTTCAACTCTCCTCCCCCCACTCACTGCTTTATCCCAGCCCCTAATTCCAGCAGGCATTCCCTGAGAACTCATGGGCCAAGCAGGCCAGAAAGTCAGATTGGCCACCAGAGCGAGTGGATGAGCTTCAACACTTCTCTCTCCCTCCTCTCCTCCACATCCAATCCCCCAGCCTCATCCCAGCTCTGCAGCAGACTACCTATTGTGGGCTCTCCCCATTCTTTGCCACCATTCTCAGGGGACTAAGCAGAACCTGGGGAAACACCACACTTTCCTCCTTCCTGTGGACCTCCTCAGGACGCTCCAAGTCCACCCTGATTCCCAAGTGTCAGTTCCCATTGGAATTCTACCCATATCAATTCGGAGGGTCCAATCTGAGAAGAATTCCCTGCCAGGCAACACATGGACTCCATACTCTCTTAAGAAAAGGGGGACGGAAACCAAGGAACAATACACCCACTCAACAAAAACAAGATGAAATATCAGCACATAGAATTAGAATGTCCCAACCCCTGATGCCTAGACACCAGTGTGAAAACACAATAATGGCCAGGACAGTATGTCTAGAGCCCAGCAACCCACCTATCACAGAAGGCCCTGAATCTTTTGACATGATGAAGCAAACGTAAAAGACATTAAAACAGCCATAATGAAATGATACAGGTCCTTAAAGAAAAGCAAACAACCATTCCTCCATTGAAGGGCATCTAGGTTGTTTCCAGGTTCTGGCTATTACAAACAATGCTGCTATGAACATAGTTGAACAGATACTTTTGTCATATGATAGGGCATCTCTTGTGTATATTCCCAAGAGTGGTATTACTGGATCTTGGGGTAGGTTGATCCCAAATTTCCTGAGAAACTGCCACACTGATTTCCAAAGTGGTTGCACTAGTTTGCATTCCCACCAGCAATGGATGAGGGTGCCCCTTTCTCCACACCCTCTCCAGCAAAGGCTATCATTGGTGTTTTTGATTTTAGCCATTCTGTCAGGTGTAAGATGGTATCTCAAATTTGTTTTAATTTGCATTTCCCTGATTGCTAAGGAGGTTGAGCATGACCTTAAGTGTCTTTTGGCCATTTGAATTTCTTTTGTTGAGAATTCTCTGTTCAGTTCAGTGCCCCATTTTTTAATTGGGTTAATTAGCATTTTAAAGTCTAGTTTCTTGAGTTCTTTATATATTTTGGAGATCAGACCTTTGTCTCTTGCTGGGTTGGTGAAGATCTTCTCCCAGTCAGTGGGTTGCCTTTTTGTCTTATTGACAGTATCCTTTGCTTTACAGAAGCTACTCAGTTTCAGGAGGTCCCATTTATTCAATGTTGTCCTTAATGTCTGTGCTGCTGGGGATAAACGTAGGAAGTGATCTCCTGTACCCATATGTTGTAGAGTACTTCCCACTTTTTCTTCTATCAGGTTCATGTGTTCAGACCGATATTGAGGTCTTTAATCCATTTGGACTTGAGTTTTGTGCATGGCGATAGATATGGATCTATTTTCATTCTTCTACACGTTGACAACCAGTTCTGCCAGCACCATTTGTTGAAGATGCTCTTTTTTCCATTGAATACTTTTAGCTCCTTTATCAAAAATCAGGTGTTCATATGTTTGTGGGTTAAAATCAGGGTCTTCTACTCGGTTCCATTGATCGACTTCTCTGTTTTTATGCCAATACCAAGCTGTTTTCAATACTGAAGCTCTGTAATACAGTTTGAAGTCAGGGATGGTAATGCCTCCAGACGATCCTTTATTATATAATATTGTTTTGGCTATCCTGGGTTTTTTGTTTTTCCATATAAAGCTGTTTAATGACCTCTCAAGATTTGTGAAGAATTTTGATGGGATTTTAATGGGGATTGCATTGAATCTATAAATTGCCCTTGGTAGAATTGCCATTTTTACTATGTTGATCCTCCCAATCCAAGAGCAAGGGAGATCCTTCCATTTTCTGGTATCCTTCTCAATTTCTTTCTTCAAAGACTTAAAGTTCTTGTCAAATAAATCCTTCACTTCCTTGGTTAGGGTTACCCCAAGATATTTTATGCTATTTGTGGCTATCGTGAAAGGTGATGCTTCTCTGATTTCCCTCTCTGCTTCCTTATCCTTTGTGTATAGGAAGGCAACTGATTTTTTGGAATTGATCTTGTATCCTGCCACGCTACTAAAGGTGTTTATCAGCTGTAGGAGTTCTTTGCTGGAGTTTTTGGGGTCGCTTATGTACACTATCATATCGTCTGCAAATAATGAAAGTTTAACTTCTTCCTCTCCAATTTGAATCCCTTTGATCCCCTTATGTTATCTTATTGCTATCGCTAGAATTTCAAGCACTATATTAAAGAGGTATGGAGAGAGTGGACAGCCTTGTCGTGTTCCTGATTTTAGTGGAATAGCTTTGAGTTTCTCTCCATTTAATTTGATGTTAGCTGTCGGCTTGCTATAAATAGCTTTTATTATACTTAGGTACGACCCTTGTATCCCTAATCTCTCTAAGACCTTTATCATAAAGGGATGTTGAATTTTGTCAAATGCTTTTTCAGCATCTAATGAAATGATCATATGGTTTTTTTCTTTCAGTTTATTTATATGATGGATTACATTGATAGATTTTCGTATGTTGAACCAGCCCTGCATCTCTGGGACGAAGCCTACTTGATCATAATGGATAATTTTTCTAATGTGTTCTTGGATTACTCAGAGGTAAAAAACAATGACTTCTTGAATTTTGCATGCAAATGGATGGAAATAGAAAATACTATCCTGAGTGAGGTATCCCAGACCCAAAAAGAGGAACATGGGATGTCCTCACTCATAATTGGTTTCTAGCCATAAATAAAGGACATTGAGCATATAATTTGTGATCCTAGAGAAGCTAAATAAGAAAGTGAACCCAAAGAAAATCGTATAGTCATCCGCCTGGATAGGGGAAGTAGACAAGATTGCCGGGCAAAAACTGGGAACTTGCGGGTAAGGTGGCTTGGGGCTAAGGGGAAATGGGATGAGAAACGTGAGAAGGGGAGGATGGGAGGAGCTTGAGGGATTGGGATGGTTGGGATATATGAAGGGTGGATATGGGAGCAGCGAAGTATATATCCTAACTAAGGGAGCCATCTTAGGGTTGGCAAGAGACTTGACTCTAGAGGGGTTCGCAGGTGTCCAGGGAGATGTCCCCAGCTGGTACCTTGGGCACCTGAGGAGAGGGAACCTGAAATGATCCTATCCTATACTGATGAATATCTTACATATCACCTTAGAACCTTCATCTGGCGATGGATCGAGATAGAGACAGAGACTCAATTTGGAGCAACGGTCTGAGCTCTTAAGGTCCAAATGAGGAGCAGAAGGAGGGAGAACATGAGCAAGGAAGTCAGGATCACGAGGGGTGAACCCACCCACTGTGACAGTGGAACTGATTTATTGGGAGCCCACCAAGGCCAGCTGGACTGGGACTGAATAAGCATGGGTTGAAACTGGACTCTCTGAACATGGCGGACAATGAAGCCTGATGAGAAGCCAAGGACAATGGCACTAGGCTTCGATCCTAATACATGAACTGGCTTTGTGGGAGCTTAGCCTGTTTGGACAATCACCTTCCTGGATCTAGATAGAAGTGGGAGGACCTTGGTCTTCCCGCAGTGCAGGGAATTTGGACTGCTCTTCAGTATCGAGAGGGAGGGGGAATGGAGTGGGGGGAGGAGAAGAGGAGTGGGGATAAGGAAAGGGGAGTGGGGGGAGGGGCAATATTTGGGAGGAGGGGGAGGAAAATGGGAAACGGGGACAGGTGGAAATTTTAATTAAAAAAGAATAAAAATAATAATAATAAAAAAGAAAAGCAAACAAATCCCTTAAAGAGTTCTATGAAATCACAAACAGTGGAAGAAAATGAATAAAACCATTCAAAACCTAACACTAAAGAAAGTCCCCTAGCCACAAACTAGTCAAAACACTAAATGTATCAAATAAAGAAAGAATATTAAATAAAAATTTCAAGGAAATAGGACTGTCTTGACCCTTCAGTCCTCCGACTTGAGTATTGCTGCAGGATCCGGAGTATGTCCGAGGACCTCAGGAACCATGCCGAAACCACACAGCAAAGCAGGGACTGCCTTCATTTAAACCCAGCAGCTCCATGCAGCAATGGCTGACACCTTCTTGGAACATATGTGCCACCTGGACATTGACTATGCACCCATCACGGCCCGCAACACTGGCATCATTTGTACCATTGGTCCTGCTTCCCGGTCTGTGGAGATGCTGAAGGCGATGATCAAGTCGGGAATGAACGTGGCTCGTCTCAATTTCTCCCGTGGAACTCATGAGTACCATGCAGAAACTATCAAGAACGTGCGTGCAGGCACAGAAAGCTTCTGTTCTGATCCCATTCTTTACAGGCCTGTTGCTGTGGCTCTGGACACAAAGGGGCCTGAGATCCGAACTGGACTCATCAAAGGCAGGGGCACTGCAGAAGTGGAGCTGAAGAAGGGAGCTACCCTGAAGATCACCCTGGACATGGAAAAGTGTGACGAGAACACCCTGTGGCTGGACTATAAGAACATCTGCAAGGTGGTGGAAGTGGGCAGCAAGATCCACGTAGATGATGGGCTCCTTTCACTGCAGGTGAAGGAGAAAGGCGCCGACTTCCTGTTGACAGAGGTGGAGAATGGTGGTTCCTTGGGCAGCAAGAAGGGGGTGAACCTCCCCGGAGCCGCTGTGACCTCCCTGCTATGTCAGAAAAGGACATCCAGGACCTGAAATTCGGGGTGGAGCAGGATGTAGACATGCTGTTTGCGTCTTTCATCCGCAAGGCAGCGGATGTGCACGAGGTTAGGAAGGTCCTGGGAGAGAAGGGCAAGAACATCAAGATCATCAGCAAAATCGAGAACCACGAAGGCATCCGCAGGCTTGTTGAGATTTTGGAGGCCAGTGATGGCATCATGGTGGCTCGTGGCGACTTGGGCATTGAGATTCCTGCAGAGAAGGTCTTCTTGGCTCAGAAGATGATGATTGGACAATGCAATCGAGCTGGGAAGCCAGTCATCCATCTGCGCCACACACATGCTGGAGAGCATGATCAAGAAGCCCCGCCCCACGCGTGCTGAGGGCAGTGATGTGGCCAATGTGGTCCTAGATGGAGCAGACTGCGTCATGCTGTCAGGATAGATCGCCAAAGGGACCTACCCCCTGGAGGCCTTTCGCATGCAGCACCTGATTGACGTGAGGCAGAGGCCGCCATCTACCACCTGCAGTTATTAGAGGAACTCCACCGCCTGATGCCTATTACCAGCGATCCCACAGAGCTGCTGCCGTGGGTGCTGTGGAGGCCTCTTTTGGGTGCTTCAGTGGGGCCATTATCGTGCTCACCAAGTGTGGCAGGAGTGCTCACCAGGTGGCCAGGTACCGGCCACGTGCGCCCATCATTGCTGTGACCCGCAATCCCCAGACAGCTCGCCAGGCCTTTGTACCGTGGCATCTTCCCTGTGCTGTGAAAGGATGCAAGGCCCGAGGCTTCTTCAAGAAGGGAGATGTGGCGCACGCCTTTAATCCCAGCACTCGGGAGGCAGAGGCAGGCGGATCTCTGTGAGTTCGAGACCAGCCTGGTCTACAAGAGCTAGTTCCAGGACAGGCTCCAAAACCACTGAGAAACCCTGTCTCGAAAAACCAAAAAAAAAAAAAAAAAAAAAAGGAGATGTGGTCATTGTGCTGACTGGGTGGAGCCCAGGCTCTGGCTTCACCAACACCATGCGTGTAGTGCCTGTACCTTGGAGTACAGGCTCTCTCTGGAGCCCCTCTTCTAACCCCTGTCCCATCCCCTCCCCCATCCCATCCATTAGGCCAGCAACGCTTGTAGTGCTCACTCTAGGCCAGAGTGTGGCGCTGGTGGGCTGGGACACCCAGGAAAATTACTGCCGCTGAAACATGGAATAGAGCCCAGCGGTCTATTATCATAAGGCCCTACCCAAGCCAGGGGTGACAGAGGAATGCAGAATTGGAAACCCTCTGGCTTTATCACAAAGGGGCAGCAACATCTCTGTGTACTTTGCTCCTGTAGAAAGTTGCCCAGAGAACTCCCAGCCCTGGCCTGGAGTCAGGAGACAGCAAGGCATGGGGCCAGGTTCCTGTGTAGATTATAACCTCTGGCCCCCAGGCCGGACTTTCTTCCCCAACAGCTTTGGCCTCCCCCACTGCTCGTTGCACACTTCTCAGCTGTCACTGCAATCACACCCTGCACTCTCTACCTCCATTCTACTACAGCATCTCCAGGCCTGTTGCTATAGTGCCCACCTGAGTGTCAATAAACAGCAGCTGAAGCAAAAATAAATAAATAAATAAATACTTCAAGGAAATAAGACCACGTAACATATAAATGCAGACCTATTAGAATTACACCCAACTTCTCATAAAGACTCTAAAAGCCAGTAGGGGCTGCACAGATGTTTTACAGACTCTAAGAGACCACACATGCCAGCACCACACTACTGTACCCAGAAAAATTCTCAGTAACATTAGATGGACAAAGTAGGACATCCACTAGAAAACCAAATTTAAGCAATATCTATCTACAAATCTAGCCCTACAGAAGGCACTAGAAGGAAAAATCCAGCCTATAGAGGTCCACTACACCAAAGAAAACACAAGAAATAAATAATTCCAAAGCAGCAAATCAGAACAGAAAAATGCATACGCACCCCCACCACAACAACAAAATAACAGGAGTTAGCAAGCGCTGTTCACTGATATCCCTCAACGTCGGTGGTTTCGATTTCCACTAACGAGACACAGACTAACAGAATAGATGCAAAAGCAGGATCCACACTTCTGCAGCATCCAAGAAACACACCTAAACATCAAGAATAGACTTCACCTCAAGTTAAAAGAATGGAAAGAGATGTATTCAAACAAAGGACCCAAAAAGTAAGCAGACGTAGCCATTTTAATATGTGACAAAATAGCCTTCAAACCAAAACTAATCAGAAGAGATCAAGGACATTACATATTCAAAGAAAAAAATTCACCAAGAGGACATTGCCATTCTAAACATTAATGCACCATCTACAATGGCAAGTACGTTTATAAAAGAAACACTACTACAGCCTACATCACATATTGGCTTTCACACATTCTTGTGTGTAACTTCAATACCCCACTCTCACCAATAAACAGGTCACACAGACAAAAACTAAACAGAGAAATGCTGGTGCTAACTGATGTCATAAACAAAATGGACCTACTGGATATTTACAGAATATTTCACCCAAACACCAATTATATACCTGTGTGTCAGCACCTCATGGAACATTCTCCAAAAATGACCACATACTCAGGCACAAAGCAAGTCTCAACAGACACAGAAAAACCAAAACAACACCATGCATCCTATCTTACCACCCTGGATTAAAACTAGATATCTTTTTTGTTTGTTTGTTTGGTGTGATTTGGTTTTTCAAGTCAGGGTTTCTCTGTGTAGCAGTCCTGGCTGTCCTGGAACTGACATTGTAAATAGGTTGGCGTCAAACTCACTGATATCTACATGCCCCTGCTTCCCAAAGTACTGGGATTAAAGGCATGCACCACCACTGGCAGGCTTAAATCTGAATATCAATGATGGAAACAACAAAAGTTTATGGATTCATAGAAACTGAAGTCACTAATGAATGGAAAAACTAGCTCAAGATAGAAATAAGAAAAAAATTAAAAACTTTTTGGAATTGAAAGAAAATCAAACACAACATACTCAAACTATGGGACACAACAAAAGCAGTTAGTTCTAAGAAGCAAGTTGTAAAACCAAGTACCTACATTGAAAAACAATTGAAGATGTCTTATTCTAGTAATTTAACAGCATACCTGAAGGCTCAGAACAAAAAGGAGAAATCATACCCAAAATGAATCGATAGCAAGAAATAGTCAAAATCAAGGATGAAATCAATAAAATAAAATAAAACTACAAAAATCAATGAAACAAAAGTTGAGTTTTTGAGAAAATTAATAAAATTGACAAACCTTATCTGAATTAACTAAAAGATAAAAAGAGAATAGAAAAATTAACAAAATTAGAAATAAAAAGAGGGACATAACAACAGACACTGAGAGAATCCAGAGACTCATAGGCACATGCTTTAGAAACCTGTACTCCATCAAACTGGAAAATCTAAAATAAATGGATAATTTCCTCTATACCACTTACCAAAGTTAAATCAAAATTAGATAAATAATTTAAATAGACCTGTAAGCCCAAGTAAAATGGAAACAGTCACTAAAAGTCTATCAATCAAAAAGAAAGGCCAGGTTCTTTTTTTCTTTGTTTTCAAAGAAAAGCTTATGTCACTATTCCTCAAATTATTCCACAAAATAAAAACATAAGGAAATCACCCATTTTGTTTTATGAGGACACAGTTACCCTGATACCTAAACCACACAAAGATACAACAAGAAAGAGGATTCGAGACCAATTTTCCTTATGAATGTAGGTGCAAAAATTCTTGCATAAAAATGCTTGCAAAATGAATCCAAAAACAAATTTAAAAGATCATTCACCATGACCAAGTAGGCTTTCATCCCAGAGATGCAGAATGGTTCAACATATAAAAATCAGTAAATAAGCCAAGTGGTGGTGGTGAATGCCTTTAATCCCAGCACTTGGAAGGCAAAGGCTGGCAGATCTCTGTGAATTTGACGCCAGCCTGGTCGACAAGAGCTAGCTCCAGGACAGACTCCAAAGTTACAGAGAAACCCCATCTCATAAAAAACAAAACAAATAATCAGTAAATGTGTCTATCAAATAAACAAACTGAAATACAAAACTACATGATCATTTTATTAGATATAGAAAAGACCTTTGACAAAATCCAACACTATTCATGAAAAAAAGTTTTGGAGAGATTAAGGATATATACCTCCACCTAAAAAAGGTAGTTTACAGCAAGTCCATAGCCAGCATCAACTTAAATGAAGAGAAACTCAATCCACTAAACTCAGTAAAAAGACAAGGTGGTCCAATCTATCACCATTCAATATAGTACTTGAAGTTCTACCTAGAGCAGTAAGGCAACTAACAAGGGGATAAAAGTTAAAAAGGAAGAAGTCAAAGTATCTTTATTTACATATGACATAATAGTACACATAACTGGCCCTAAAAATTTTCTGGGAAAATTCAAAGTAACTAGATACGAAATTAACTGATAAAATCAAGAGCCTTTCTGTATACAAATGACAAATGGACTGAGCAAGAAATCAGGGAAGCAACTCCTTCCACAATAGTCTCAAATAACATAAAGTATCTTAGGATAACTAACTAAGCAAGTGAAAGACTTGTACGATAAAAATTTTAAGACACTGTCAGGTGGTGATGGCTCATGCCTTTAATCCCAGCACCTGGGAGCAGAGGCAGGCAGATCTATGTGAGTTCGAGTCCAGCCTGTCTACAGAGTTCCAGGACTGGCTCCATAGTGACTGAGAAACCCTGTCTCGAAAACCCAAACCAAAACAAAACCTTTAAGACACTAAAGATTAGTTTGGATAGGGGTTTGTCAATCTTGTTGATTTTCTCCAAGTATCAGCTTTTTGTTTCATTGATTCTTTGGATTGTTTTCTGTGTTTCTATTTTGTTGATTTCAGCCCTCAGTTTGATTATTTCCAGTCTTCTACTCCTCCTGGATGAGTCTGCTTCTTTTTTCCTACGGCTTTCAGGTGGGCAGTTAAGTCTCTAATGTGAGCTTTCTCCGTTTACTTTAAGTGGGCACTTGCTGCTATGAACTTTCCTCTTAGCACTGCTTTCATAGTGTCCCATAGGTTTGAGTATGTTGTGTCTTTATTTTTGTTGAATTCAAGGAAGACTTTAATTTCTATTTTTATTTCTTCCTTGACCCAGGGTGGTTCAGTAGTTGACTGTTCAGTTTCTACGAGTTTGTAGGCTTTCTGGGGGTAGAATTGTTGTTTAATTTTAACTTTATTCTATGGTAATCCAATAGTACACAGGTGGTTACTACAATTTTTTTTGTATCTGTGGATGTTTGCTTTGTTACCAATTATGTGATCAATTTTTGATAAGGTTCCATGAGATGCTGAGGAGAAGGTATATTCTTTTCTATTTGGTGGAATGTTCTATTGATGTCTATTAAGTCCATTTGGTTCTTATTTCTCAGTTAAATGTCTGTCTGGTTGACCTGTCCCTTGGTGAGAGAGGAGTGTTGAAATCTCCTACTATTACAGTGTGGGGTTTGATGTCTGCTTTGAGTTCTAGTAATGTTTCTTTTACATATATGGGTGCTTTTATAACAGGAGCATAGATGTTCAGGATTGAGAATTGCTCCTGATGACTTGTTCCTGTTATGAATATAAAGTGTCCTTCTTCATCTCTTCTGATTGATTTTAGTTTGAAATCAATTTTTTTAGATATTAGCATAGCCACATCCACTTTTTCTTATGTCCATTTGATTGGAAAACCTTTTCCCAACCCTTTACTCTGAGGTAGTGTCTGTCTTTGTGGTTGAGGTGTGTTTCTTGTAAACAGCAGAATGTTGAATCCTGTTTGTTTCCTATCCATTCTCTTAACCTGTGCCTTTTTATAGGTGAATTGAGTCCATTGGTATTAAGTGATATTAATGACCAGTGGTTGTTAACTCCAGTTAATATTTTTGGTGGTAGTGTTAGTGTATTTCCCTTCTTTGAGTTATGCTGGTGGAGAGTTGTCAGATGCCTGTGTTATTATGGGTGTTGTTGGCTTCCTTGGTTTGTGGTTTTCCTTCTAGTACTTTCTGTAAGGCTGGGTTTGTGGCTAAGTATTGTTTAAATCTGTTTTTGTCCTGGAATATATTATTTTCTCCATTGATAGTGAATGCAAGCTTTGCTGGGAATAGTACTCTGGGCTTGCATCCATGGTCACTTAATGTCTGCCAGCACATCTATCCAAGACCTCTGGCTTTCACAGTTTCCATTAAGAAATCAGGTGTAATTCATGTACCTACAGACACCTGATCTTTGATGAAGAAATCAGAAATACATGGGGGGAAAGACAGGATCTTCATCAAATAGTGGTGGTTAAACTGGATTATTGTATGTAGAGAATTCCAAATAGATCCATACTTATCACCCTGCACAAAACTCAACTCCAAGTTGATCAAAGAGCTCAGTTAAGTAGAGCATGAGACTCTTACGCTCAAGGAGGTGGGTTTATGCCCCACACTGGGCCACAGGTTTAGGCAAGGGTAAGTGAGTTCATGGGAGCCCCAAATAAAGAATATCAAATATTTTGGGGGAAGACTCATGAATAACAATAAGGTGAAGAGTCACCACTGTCCTCTGCCCTGGAAGCAATGGAAGTTGCAACCAGATCTACAACACCATACAAAAGAGTAAGAGAGACCATTCCTCTCCCTTATAAGAGATGAGGTCGGCACACAGAAGCCATTCTAAAGCTGAGATTCCCCACCCAAAGAAAAAATTTTAGTGGAAAGGAATTCCCACACAGACCTCAACCAAAGAACAAATATCTTGAACCTAACCGAAGAAAAAGTAGAAAACAGCCCTGAAATCAAAGGCTCAGGGAAAGACCTGAACAGAACAGTATTAACACAGACACTAAGAACAATTAATAAATGGGATCTCATGAAACTGAAAAGCTTCTGCATGGCAAAAGATCCCATCATTCAGACAAAACAGCAGCTTACAGAATGGTAAAATATTTTTTTCCAACTACACCTCTTATAGAGGGCTAATATCCAAAATTATATAGAAAACTCAAACAAAATATATAAAGAACTCAAAAGACTAGATATCAAGAAAACAAATGACTCAATTAAAAAATGGGGTATAGAGCTAAACAGAGAATCCTCAATAGGGGAATCTTAAATGGCTGAGAAACACTTAAATGTTCAACATTCTCAGTCATTAGTGAAATGCAAGCCAAGTCTGCTTTGAGAGTTCATTTTACACCTGTCAGAATCCCTAGGATCAATAACACAAGTGACAGCTCCTGCTGGCAAGGACGTAGAATAAGGGGGACACTCATCCACTGCTGATGGGAGTGCAGACTCATACAGCCACGATGGAAATGAGTGTGGGGGTTCCTCAGAAAGATGGGAACTGATCTACCTCACGATCCAGCTATATCACCCTTGGGCATTTACCCAAAGGACACTTCATCCTACCACAAAAACACTTGCTCAACCATGTTCATTACTGCTCTATTAATAACACCCAGAAATTGGAAAACATATTCAAGACATGAATGGATAATAAAAATTGGTACCTTCACAAAAATGAATATTTCTCAGCCATTAAAAAAGAATTAAATCAGCCGGGTGGTGGTGGCGCACGCCTTTAATCCCAGCACTCGGGAGGCAGAGGCAGGCGGATCTCTGTGAGTTCGAGACCAGCCTGGTCTACAACAGCTAGTTCCAGGACAGGCTCCAAAACCACAGAGAAACCCTGTCTCGAAAAAAAAAAAAAAAGAATTAAATCCACAGTAAATAAATGGATAGAACTAGGGGGGGAAATTGCTCTGAGTGAGATACCCAGACCCAGAAAGCCAAATGTGGCATGTATTAGCCTACATGTGGATATACAAAATCCCAGAGGTTAAGCATAGAGTAACAGACTAGGGAGGAGAGAAGCATCTCATCAGGGAAGAGGAAATAGAATAGAAAGTTACAGGCTGGTGAGGGGAGGTGCAAGGAGAGAGAAGAGGGGGACGAGGGAGTGTATATAGGGAGAAACAGCTAAAACTGAGGCCACTGAAGTAGTGAGCAGTGGCATGGGTAATAATACAGTAGATGCTTCCTGAAATAAATGCATATGTGAAGGCAATCTAACAGAGAAATCAAATAACAGAGTGATGAGACCGTGTGTGTGAGATTTCTCCTTCTGTCTTGCATTCCTCTCTTTAGGTTGGGATTAAAGATGTGCTCCACTGAGATTAAAGGCGTGCACCACCCGCTTTCTATGGCAAACTAGTGTGGCTGCTGAGATTAAAGCTGTGTGCCACCACTCACTCTCTGATCTTCAGCTAAGCTTTCTTTATTAAAATACAAATGAAATATAACTACACATAAGGCTCAGGAAACATTCTTAAGGAGGGGACACAAAGATTATAAAAGCCAGAGGATCATGGAGTCTGCTGTGACATTGTATCTCCTAGGAATGTCAGAAGCTACACCCATAAAATCTCATTAACATGACTGCTTAAATATGAGCTGAATAAGGACAACAGGCAATGCTATAGGGGACAAGGGGGCAGCCAGCCCTACACAAAGAACTATAGGGAACTCACAAATGCTGGGAGTGGAAAAACAGTTTTAGTCTTACTGAGGGAAGAGTACACCAATTTCTTATCCAATACCAAACGGTGAGCCCTGAAAACATACATACAAATAACATAATACTAAGTTAAAGTATGTGTGTGTTATAGTTTCTTAGGTAGTTAACAGTATGATTCCTTATGATTTTTTCACATATCCATACCATTATTTTGCTCTCCGTTTTCCCTGTGTACTTATCTCCCTTGAACCTAATTATAACCCTGAAAGCATACAGACAAGTAACATACAGATTGATCAGGTTACATACATATATTCATGTAACAAAATTAATGAAAAATCCATCCATTTGAAAGGGAACAAGGAGGCATATATGAGAGGATTTGAAGAAAAAAAAGTAAAAGGAGAAATGATGTTTAATTGTTGCAAAATATTTGTTTAACTATGTAAAGATGTGTTGCATTTGTTGAATTATATGTAAAAATGTGTTGCTGTTTTACCTTGTCCGCCTAAGGCACCTGATTAGTCTAACAAAAAGCTAAATGGCCAATAGCAAGGAAGAGGTATAGGCAGGACTTGTAGGCAGGGTGACTAAGTGGGAGGAGGAATTCAGGCTTAGAAAGGAAGAAAGAAAAAGAGATACCAGGGAGAAACCAGTGGCCAGTCAGACACACATGGAGGAAGCAGGAAAACAAGACATACAGAATGAAAGAAAGGTAAAAAGCCCCAAGGAAAAATGTAGGACTTCCCATCACTGTCTGGGAACAGGCAAAGCCTGCTTGCAGAAGCCTACTGGCCAGAGGCGTTCTGACGTCATGCGGGCGGAGACTTTAAAAGCCAAATGGCTCTTGGGGTTGGAGGGTGTTTTTCTATGCAGTTGTGCATTTACTGTAAGTGGTCTCTGGGTCTCGTCAAGAACCCGAGAGAAAGGTAACTGCTGACAGGGGGTTAACTCTGTTCCTGCTAAGAGGCTCTGTGGCATCAGAGACCTGGGGCGGCATCTGCCAGGCTCTGCATTCAGGGATCAGTAAGGTTGTGCCCACAGCGCCTGTAGAGGGAAAAGAGGATACTGATTGCTGACCGAGGTGTGGGGCAGGGTGGTGGAGTGTGTGGGGGGAAACCTGACCTGCCAGGGAGGGACAGGTTAAAACGCTGTGTTCGCATGGTAATGCAGCATCGGAAAAGCCGTGTAAGGAGAAAAAGTCTGGGGAACTGAAGTCTTGAAAATAAAATCTAAGTGGAATGTAAGCAGCTGAACAAGGAGGGATGTGGCTCAGTGCACAGCCAAGTGTGCTAAAATCCCCAGCTCAAACAAACAATAAAGTGGGTGTTAGTATTTGGTATTAGTATTTGGGCATCTGCATTGGCCTACCTGCCCTTAGGGTCCTGACAGGAAACCTCCTCACCTGTAGCCACTAAGAGCACTTCACCTGTAGCCACTTCTGGGCACATTTGCTATGGTTCCTTGTAACAGGTGGGCCTACTCACCACCACCACCCTTCTCCCAGCCTTGCCTCCCTCTCTCTCCCGCACTCTTGACCCCAGGGACTAGTCTGCCCCCCTCTCTGCCTCCTCTGCCCCTTCTCTCTGGAATTCCAATAAACCTCCTATGTGACCCTTATCGCATGGCGTGACTTCTCTTTGCTGCTTATTATTATTATTATTATTATTATTATTATTATTATTATTATTATTATTATTATTATTAAACAGTGAGTTCTGTCTCACCCTAGAAGGAAGCCAGGGCAGGACCTGAAAAAGCTGAGTGACTAGTGTCTAACACTGCAGAGACGAAGACAGGGTCCGACATAGGCATGCTTACCAGACTAAAATATTTTGAGAATGGAAGCAGCCTCTACATTATGTTATGAAATGGATTGCTTATCTTTACTGAAACGGAGGTTAGAACCAGAAGACAATAGTGGGTATTAAACTATGGGGTTAAACATAAAGCAAGAAAAGTAGACATTAGGAAAACAGAATGATTTCTGTTTTTGAAGCCAAAAGAAACATTTTGAGGAGATTTAAGGAGCCTGAGATTTCTTGTCAAGCAGCCTGTGAGTTGCCATAGAAACAGACATAAGAGATAGCAGTGATGTACTCAGGGATAACGTGTAGAAATTTGGCAATCATGGATTGCCTTGTGATACGGGAATCATATTTGTTCGTTTTTGCATTGCCTTGCTCGAGTATATTGAATACTTGAAGTTGCATAGGTGTTACCTGTAGAGAGGACTTAAGTATACATGAAACAAATACAGCACACAGGGAAAATACTATCGTAAAGGAACAGACTTAGTTACTCTTGTACTTCAGAATAAAAGTGATAATTGTTGCTTAATGAACCACTTGCATCTGGAACATTTTTCTGATATTGAAATCATGAATTAGGTTCTCAGCATGAAGCGCAGTTCCGTTTCCACCGGTGGTGCTGGCTGCCTCTCCACACAGGAATTGAGATCCCAGGACCTCGATAAACGAGAACTTTATACTCCTCAAACGTAAGTGCCTCCAACAATGGGCCTCACCTGCATACTGTCATGTTCTGTACCTAGTTCTCAGAGACTGCAGAATCAGATGGGGAAAGTGGAGCCATCTCTAGTTCAACATTGGAGTCTTTACTCTCTGAAGGTTAAGAATGACTTCAAAGAGCTTTGGTTTTACTAAGTCTGTCAGTATTAATTATATTAGAAATTAAACTAAGAAAATGTCAATATAATCTCAATTTAAAATAACAATCTCATTATAGGGTTTCAAAAATAAAATGGTTTTATTTGTTTATTTGCTTATTTGTTTTGGTTTGGTTTTTGGAAACAGGTTGCTCTATGTAGCCCTAGCTTTCCTGGAACTCACTCTGTAGACCTGGCTAGCATCGAACATTGAGATCTACCTGTCTGTGCCCCCCAAGTGCTCGGATTAAAGGTGTGTGCCACCACTGCCTATAATGCTTTTAATTTAAAAAAAAAAATTGGGTGAGCAAGATGTCTTAGCAGGTAAAGGTAAAGGCACTTATCACCAAGCCCAGACACCTGCTTTCGATCCCCAGACCCACGTGGTAGAAGAGAACCTACTGCTTCAGGTTGTCCTCTAACCACCAGCTGCGGTTCTCTCTCTCTCTCTCTCTCTCTCTCTCTCTCTCTCTCTCTCTCTCTCTCTCTCTCTCTCTCTTTCTCTCTCTCTCTCTCTCTGACACACACGTACAAATAAATAAATGTAAGAAAATTAAAACATTTCCAATGCAAAACAATTTCACTGGGCAACAAAACATGGTCTCCCACTTTTAAAGTCAGATCCCTTTAACAACTGACTAATGAAAGATGGTTAGAATCTATGTCTGCTACTGCATTCAGACTGTCATAGCAACCAGTCTCTAGGAAGCAATGTATGCATGACAGGATGGGCGTGAGAGCAAACAGCACCTTAGTTTTGTTGTAGTGAGGTGATACCTAGATACACTTTGGAGAACTTTTTCTAGACTAGATCAGCAGTTGTCTGGATTGAAGGTGGGGAAGTATGATACAGATTGACAGGAAGCAGTCTGTTATGTGTATGACCTGGGGTATGACCTCACCTTTTTGTACTTTGAATCCCTTGTGTATAAGAATGGAGATAGGTGTAGTGGTGGTGCACGCCTTTAATTAGGCAGAGGCAGTCTAATCTGTGGGTTTGAGATCAGCCTGGTCTACAGACAAATTCCAAGACAACCAGAGCTACACAGAAAAACCTGTCTTCCAAAAAAGAAAGAAAGAAAAAAAGTGGAGATACTGGGAAATGGCTCACTGGTTTAGAGTCGTTCCATTTCTACCAGAGGACCCAAATTCAGTTCCCAGTAACCACACTGGGCAGTTCACAACCCCCTGTAACTCTAGCTCCAGGAGATCCGATGCCCCTCTTGTGACCTCCATAGGCACTCACGTGCATGTGTGGTTATGCATATACAAACACAATATATATAAATAAAAATAGATCTTTACAATTTTTTAATGGAGATAAGGGCAGACTCTCCTTTACAAGTAGTTCTGAATATTGAGTGTTCATATGGGTCAACTGTTCTTATGTTCTTCATGCATATCAACTCTTGATACGCAGAGACAATTTTCCCTTAAGGCATAATGGCAAAGAAGGGAGGACAAGCAAGGGAGCAGTTATAGGGGCATAAATAGAGATGAAAGTGTTTAGGTTATTGAACAGGTTTGTAGACTACTTGGTACAGAAGATCTATGGGCCTGTAACACACTTTTAAGTATAATGTGTGTGTTGATAACGTCATGCACAAGGAAATTTGGTTTGTTATTTGTCGTGCTGAGGATTGAGCAGAGAGCACTTCACAAGCTGAACAAAACACTGAGATGTATCCCTGTTCCAGAAGTACATTTTATTCCCCCACATTTTATGCCGAAAACTGCTGTAACCTCATGGTACGCTCTCCTGCTTTAAGGAATACATTGTGTTTAGTTATTTAAAACTTGAAGGTAATGTTTGATGCTGTTGTTACTATTTGTGTGTGTGTGTATTTGTGTGTGTGTGTGTGTGTGATGGATAGCCTTGAAATAATGCAGACTTGAACGCAGAAGGAAATGTTTTTGATTGCCTTCTTAAAATATTCTTCTAGGACTAGTGGCCATTCATCCAGAACTAGACAACTTGGGAAATGTTCACATTCAGAAAAAATGAAAGATCCAAGGCCCCTTAATGATAAAGCATTCATTCACGAATGTATTAAACAGCTCCATAAGGTATTAAATTGTCTGATTTGTGTGGTTTTGCTCCCAACATTTTTTCTAATCCAAAACTTTCAATGCCTCATAAAAATGATTGCAGTTTCTTACAGAAAATGGTTATAAACATCGTGTATCAATAAAGTCTCTACAAGCCCCATCAACAAAAGATTTCCTTAGGATCTTTGCATTTCTTTATGGTTTCCTCTACCCATCATATAAAATTCCTGACAGGAAATTTGAAGAAGAGATTCCAAGAATTTTTAAAGACCTTGGGTATGTAACATTTTTATTAGTCTAAGATCTTTTCAGAACACAGAAGAAACACATGTTATAAGTTGGTGAATACTTTGAATTAGTAGGTTCAGTTTTAGGATGAGCACTGTGAACAGTATGTGTAGGATGAACTAAAAAAATTGATAGATTGTAGCAGAGTCAACGTTTTTGTTCCTGTAACAAAACACCAGTGCTTGGTAATTGGTAAAGACAGGAGTTATTGAGCTAAAGAGATGGCTCAGTGGTTAAGAGAACTGGCTGCTCTTCCAGAGGACTCAGGTTAGGTTCTCAGCACCCCCATGGTGCCTCACAGCCATATACAATAATTCCTCTTTTGACCTCCACAGCCACCAGGCACACACATGTTCTGCATATTTGGGGGAACTATGAAGCCAAGCTCTTTACTGACTAATTCTCCATAGCTTGCTCAGCTTGCTTTCTCTTACAGTCAGTACTACCTACTCGGCTGGCACTGCCCACAATGGACTAGCCATCTTTCATCAGTCATAAGTTAAGGAAATGCTCCATGGATATGCCCACAGGCCAGCCTAATGGAGACATTTCCTTTATTGAGGTTCTGTCTTTCCAGATGACTCTAGTGTGTGTCTGGTTGACAGAGCTAACCGGCAGAGAGATGAAGTCTAAAGGCATTATAAATAAAGACAAGCACAGATCAGATGTGGTGCTGCACACCTGTGCACCCAACACTTGAGGAAACTGAGGAAGGAAAGCTGTTTGGAGACACAGGGATGGAAGGAGATTTAGTGACAGATAATCACTAAAGTGTAATAGAAGTACTCAGCTGTTAAACATCATGCAAAGTAATCTGTGGGATGTGAATAAATACACAAAAATCATTGATGAATAAGATCTTCAGAGTAGACTCAAATATCTTCACAGCAGGTGTATGTGCAGCTTTAAAATACACCTTTACTGTAGCCTTTATGCTTGCTATCACGGTTGCTCCTTATCTTCCTGTTTCTCACAGGTATCCCTTTGCACTGTCCAAGAGCTCCCTGTATGCAGTGGGAGCCCCTCATACCTGGCCTCACATCGTGGCAGCCTTGGTATGGCTGATAGACTGCATCAAGGTATTTGGTTGATAGTTTAAATCTTACCTTTAAATGTTTAGTCTTTGATTTGTTTTTCCTTACAACCATTTTCTATTCTCTCCCAGTCTGACTTTTGCAACTTGTCTCAAACCCTGCTTCTGTTTGATTTGAAGTTCTTCAAACTGCTAGTGTAAGAACGGTGAGCAAGGAGAAGTTCTGCTTGACAGATTGTTTTCTTGGGGTGTTACAGTTTAGAAAAAAATGAACCCATCATTTTTATTTGCAAAATTTATTTTCTCCTTTTTAAAAAATGAAATCAGTATTAATCACAAAAAATAGGGAAATATAAAATGAATATTCTCCCAACTTACAGATAACTTTTAAGTCATTTTCTTTGGATATAGTTTTATTTGGTTTTGTGGTATTAGGAGTTGAAACGTGGGTGGCTCTACCATTGAGGTGCACTTCAGCCCTGGATATAGCTTTCAAAGTCCTGTTTACTCTAAAAATGTGAACAGTCATATTTCACATGCTGATGTTCAGTCATTGATGGATGGCATGGTGGTCCCATAAGATTATCACGGATATGAACGAATTTCTGTCACTTAGTGATGGAGCCATTGCAAAATTGCTCATCTCTGGTGATGCTGGTATAAACCTGTGCTTCAGCCATATAAAAGTATAGCACATGAGTTAATATTGCCTAACATGTTTACCCTACTTATTTTTAAACAGATAATTTTTACTGTAAAACAGTGCCATGTTAATCTGTAGCAGCCTCTTTTTTCTACATACTAACTAGTTTTCCTCCAAGGAAACTTACACAATTAAAAATACTCAGCCTCCAGATGTGATAGCACACCCCTTGTAGTCCTAGCACTTGGGACAGGGGCAGGCAGATCTCTGAGTTCAGGGACAGCCTGGTCTTCGCAGAGAAAGCCTGTCTCTACACTGCTATGTGTGAGCATTGCGTGCCTATGGAGAGGCATTACTGTTTCAAACTCTACCTATGTGGAAACTTTAAAGCTGTTTGTTTTCTCAGTTTTATATCTCGCTATGTGCTTTTGCTATTAATTTGAAACTTTCTTTCTTTGGTTGGTTGGTTTTTTCTGAGAGTGAATCTCACCATGTTGCCTAGTCTGTACTCTGGGGTCAAATAATCTTCCCACTGCAATCTGGTAAATAGCTGGAACTACAGGTATGTGCCACTGCATCCAGCTTTAATCCAGCATTTAATTTGAACCTTTTCATATGAAATCCCTGCTGTTTCAAACTGAGCCAATGATTTGGGAAGGGGTATTGTTGGGTTTGGTTTTGCTGTCAGGTTGCTGTGCCTTTGAGAAAGGAATGGCTGGGATATGGTGAGTGGTTGTTTTGGTTCACCATTTTGGAACAGAAACTGTATGTCACTGGTAGTCTTAAGTAGGACCACCAGTCCTTGGCATTATATCCATGTTTGTTTTTTGTTGTTGTTTTGTTTTTTTTTTCCTTTGGACTTGACTTCACATTCCCTAGGTTTATGTTCCCCCATGTTAGTGTTTGAGTCTCTTTTATTCTGTGTATTCTTCAGCTGAACCGTACTTCCCTGTCCTCATGATGCCTTTGAAGGCTTTAACTTGCTATTTCTGTGTGTGTGAGCTATGTGTAGACATGCTTATGCTGTGGTACACATATGAAAGACATAACATAATTTTTTGGAGTTAGTTACTGAGCCAGGTCTGTTGTTCATGGCTTTAATAACTGACAACATGACAAAAAGTATATTGCTAATTTTCTATATTTTTATTTTTGTTTTTAAAGTTGAACTTAAAATTTCACACAAGAGCCGGGCGGTGGTGGCGCACGCCTTTAATCCCAGCACTCGGGAGGCAGAGGCAGGCGGATCTCTGTGAGTTCGAGGCCAGCCTGATCTACAAGAGCTAGTTCCAGGACAGGAACCAAAAGCTACGGAGAAACCCTGTCTCAAAAAATACAAAAAAAAAAAAAAATTTCACACAAGAAGAATTGCCTGGGCTGGAGAGATGGCACAGTGGTTAAGAGCACTGACTGCTTTTTCAGAGGTCCTGAGTTCAATTCCCAGCAACCCCATGGTGGCTCACAACCATCTATAATTAGATCTGATGCCCTCTTCTGACATGCAGAAAGAACACTGTATACATAGCAAATAAATCTTTATTGGAAAAAAAAGAGTAATTGCCTATCGTTTCCTTTATTCCTTTTGCATCATCATTATTATTACTGTGTATTTGCATGTGCACATGTACATGTATGCATGCTCCAACATATTATGTGCAATCAAGCCCAGGTTGCCAAAACTGTATATCATGCTTTTACCTCCTTCTCGCTAGCCCTTTTTTCCTTTTTTCTTATCAATTTACAAAAACTTGTCTCCACTTCCTAGCACTGGAACTGCAAATGCTCATCTCCACATTCAGCTTTTACATGGTTACCTTAGCAGGAATTCAAATAAAAACCTGGAGTCAGCTACCAGGGTAAACTGAGCAATCCGGGAAGCAGAGTAGCCAGGCACTACAGAGACCTTTAACCTCTACCAATGCTTAGACCGAAGGGGCAATCCTCTCCTCGGGCTCCTCTCCTCAGGCTCTCTCCTCAGCCTGAAGGGACGGTCCTCAGAATGCTCTGAGCTCTTGTCTCCTCCCCTCTTATATTCCTCTCTCCATCCAGCCCTATCTGTCCTGTCTCCACCTCTCTAGTGCTGGGATTAAAGGTGTGGGATCACCTTTGCGGGAGCTCTGTTTCTCCTTTAGACATTCAGTCTCGTGTAACCCAGGGTGGTCTTGAACTAACAGATCCCTCTGTCTCTGTCTCCTGAGTGCTGGGATTAAAGGTGTGTGCCACCCACTCCATGGCTTTTAGTGGTTTACTCTGCGCTCTGATCTTAGGGCAAGCTTTCTTTGTTAAAACATAAACAAAATAGCACTGCAGTTATTGGGCCTCCAAACTCAAGTCCTCATGCTTGTATAGTAAGCATTTTATCCACAGAACATTTTCCCAGCCTATAAATATTATTTAAAATTCTGTGTTTTGTTTACCCCTCCGCCTTTGGTTTCAAATTGCATTCATAAACATTAGGGAAAAATTCCCATTTGGACAATTTTTAACATTATCATTTGGGGAAGTATTGATTTTCTCATTTATTCATCTCTGTTTCTTCAGTAAGATATGCCTTTCTTAATATCAAGTACCATGTTTTTAAGTTCCATTTGTTTTGATGTTTTCTAAACTATATTTCTAAGTTATTAATGTTGAGACTTGTAGTGATATTTCAAAACTTTCTTGTCTCACTACTCTTAATAAACTATCTTACCCCATTCTAAATTATTTTCTATTACTACCACTGTTTACAAAGAAAGGGTTTTTGTTATTTAGTCATGATATATTCAGATCAAAGGTAGTGTTTTTCCTACAGAAGTGGATCTGCTATTATCTCAGAAATGGCTTTTGAAGCCAGGCTTAGTGATTCTGGCCTATAATCTCATCTAATTAGGAAGCTAAGGCAGAAGAATCACAGGCATCTGTCCTTACAAGTGCTTCTACAAAGAGAGGTTTAGGCCAGCCTGTGCAACTTAGATCCTGTCACAAGATAAAAAGGAAAACAGAACTTAAGAATAGCTCAGTGACAGGTTGCCAGTCTAGCATACATAAGACTGTTAATTCAGCCCCTGCCTCCCCCTCCCATGAAGTTACTGCTGGCTGGTGATGGAACAGAGTGATAGGGAGCTTGTCTAAGTAAGTACAAGATCCTGACATAATGGTTGTAGGAACAGTTGAAAATATTCCTTAAAATATTATTTTTACTTATCTATGTGTGTGAATCTCTGTGCAAGGCCAGAAGAGAGCATCGGGTCCACTAGAAACAATGTCACAGGCATTTGTGAGCTATGCAACATGGGTGCTGGAAACAAACTTGAGTCCTCAGGAAAAGCACCAAGGACTCTTAACAATTTGAGCCCTCTTTCCAATTCTGAAAATATAATTCTTTTCTTCACCTCCATATATAATATATTGATTGATGGCCTCTGTCCATTATTTGTTATTTTTTCTGATCCCAAATTGCTTCATAATATTTTATAAGTGGCTTGATACTTTCATTCTTCACTGAGCCTCTTTGCTCACTTGGCACACAGTCTGTCTGCATAGCAGCAATTTGATCATGGCCCCATCTCTTTTAGAGACTAAATAACAAGGTTGCATGAGCTCCAAAATAAATTTTGGTTAGGGCGTGGCTTGGATCTCCTGTGCCTTGAACAATGCTCAGAAATAGTATTTTGTTAGAGAATACCACCTTCACCTGGTGGTAGCTCTATTCTATAGCTTTAGATGAAGACCCTGTCTCTATACAATATCAGCAAAGGGCTTGAGAGATGACTTGGTTAAGAGAACTTCCTACCCTTCCAGAGAACCAGAGTCCCAGCACCCACACCAGGTAGCTCTTAATTGCCTATAACTCCAGCTACAGGAGGCCAGTGCCCGCTTCTGACCTTGCAGAACACTGTATATATAATAAACAAATCTTGAAAAAAGAATGAATTTTACAAACTATCAAACAACTAATCTAATGTGTTGTTTGTTTACTAATTAGATTCATCATGCCATGAAAGAAAACACACCTTGTGGAGAAGAAACAGAAGATGGAATTAAACATAATAAGGTACTATATATTACTATAAACAATATATAAAGAGGATGCTTTTATATTCTTCACGAAAAAGTGGCCTTTTATAGAACTTGTCTTTTGCTTTCTAGGTAATTTCTGAGGTTGATTTTTTTTTTTGTTTTGTTTTGTTTTGTTTTGTTTTGTTTTTTTTGGTTTTTCGAGACAGGGTTTCTCTGTGGTTTTAGAGCCTGTCCTGGAACTAGCTCTTGTAGACCAGGCTGGTCTCGAACTCACAGAGATCCGCCTGCCTCTGCCTCCCGAGTGCTGGGATTAAAGGCGTGCGCCACCACCGCCCAGCTTGAGGTTGATTTTTTTTTAAACCAGATTTAATTCATTAATTTTTCCTGTGTAAAATCTCTCATGTGGTGGCCACAACTAGAGCCTATGTCCTCTGAGCAGAGACACTGTTGGAAGTTTTCACAGATGGCCAATGAATTCCCGATAAGGACACTTGGTGAATATAGTCTTTTTCTGGAGGTTACGAGTCAGGTAACTGTAAGTCATGGAGATGGCCTCAAAGGTGGCCTTGGCAAGGTTGCCCAAATTCTTACTACATATTCCTGACTGTCCTAGAACTTTCTATCCAGACCAGGCTGCTCCTGACTCAAAGAGATGTCCCTGCTTGGCTTCCAAATGCTGGGACTGACAACATTGAAAGCCATTCCAAAGCAAAATGCATATAAAATAGATTAATCTAAAGGAAAATATTTTTAGTAAAATAAGATTGTTCTGGGGCTGGAGAGATGGCTCAGAGGTCAAGAGCATTGACTGCTCTTCCAAAGGTCCTGAGTTCAATTCCCAGCAACTACATGGTGGCTCACAACCGTCTGTAATGAGATCTGGTATGCTCTTCTGGCATGGAGGTGTACAGGCAGAAAGAACATTGTATTCCTAATAAGTAAATAAATCTTTTTAAAAATTGATCTTTAAAAAAAATACTTAGTGTGCCTACTTTTGAAATGACATTATAACTTCATAAAATTACTAAGCACAAAACTTAAAAATGTTAACTGAAAAATGCAAATTTAACCATGTTCCCCCCTTTAATCCCAGCACTCAGGAGGTAGAAACAGACAGACCTCTGAGTTCATGGCCAGCCTGGTCTCTATAGTAAATCCCAGACTAGCCAGGGCTGCATAGTGAGACCTGTCTCAAAAAGAACTGAAAGGAAGAAAGGAAGGAAGGAAGGAAGGAAGGAAGGAAGGAAGGAAGGAAGGAAGGAAGGAAGAGGAAGGGAGGGAGGGAGGGAGGGAGGGAGGGAGGGAGGGAGGGAGGGGGAAAGAGAGAGGGGGGGAAGGAATTGGAACTAATATATGTGTTATAGATAAGTTTCCTCTTCCTCCTGTTTCTTACTTTAATGTAATTATTTGTCAATACAAAACATAACTATGTGGTGAGGAGAGGGGTTAGGGAATTGCTGGGGCTTGGATCCAAGGCATCTTGCATGCCAAAACGTCCTCTTAAATTATTCAGATTGGCCTTAAACTACTCTGTACTCAAGGAAAGCCTTGAACTCACAAACCTGCTTTGGCTTCACAAGTAGCTGAGACTGCAGGATTGGCACATATTGACCCTTAAAATACTGCGTGTAGGTTGTTCTGGTTTATTTTGTTTGGGCTGCTGTAGGTAGGCATATTGTTACTTAGCTCAGTTACCACTTCCAAAATTAGTTGTGCTAAATGTAATAAATAGTTGGGTATGGTGGTATACTCCCATAACCTCAGCACACAGAAGGCTGAAAAATGGGAGGTCATAAATCCCAAAGAGAAAAGTAATTATTTGTTGATGAGATTTCTGTCTTGCCCGGTTCCCGCAAACATTAAGTCCCAAAGAAATCACACAGAGGTCTACATTAGTTATAAACTGATTGGCCCATTAGCTCAGGCTTCTGATTAACTCTTATGTTAGTCCATTATTATCTGTGTTGGCCACATGGCTCAGTACCTTTTTCAGCAGCATTGTCACATCTTGCTTCTGTGTCTGGACAGGAGTGCAGAGGGAGCTTCCCTCTTCCCAGAATTCTCCTGTTCTCATTGTCCCGCCTCTACTTCCTGTCTGGTTGTCCCGCCTATACTTCCTGCCTGGCTACTGGCCAATCAGTGTTATTTAAAACATAATTGACAGAATATAGACAATTGTCCCGCACCAATTATTTTTTTAAAAAATAAGTATAAGTTAGTTCCATATGCTTTATTAGAACATAAAATGCACGGAAAACCCCACTTTATTCTAAAATACAAACATTAGCTCGAGAATGAACTTTACCTTATTCATATTGCCTGATATATATTAAGGACCATAGGCATCTCAGAATAAAAATTGCTTTGTGCACTAGTTTTAACTGTGTCTTGTTAAAGCCTGTCTCAAAAAACAAAAGTGGTAATCATTCTAGTCTTATTTTTTATCAATGCCTGAGAAATAGTTTAAAGTTACATTAACTGACTAGCGTAGTATCAATGACCTGTTTTGCTCAGAGTGTATATGTGTACATTCATGTGTGTCATGTGCACATGTGAGATCAGAGGACAACTTTCAGGGGTTGACTCCTTCTCCCACTATAGACCCTGAGTCTCAAACTCTAGTGGGAAGACTTGCAAAGGAAGTATTTTCACCCACTCAGTTGTCCAACCAACCCACCCGTTTGTTTTAAACAGAATGAACCTGCCATATTAAGCAGTGATCCAAGCTGCAGAGGCTGCTGGAGAACCTTTTACCTTTTCCTCTTGAGAATCCTTAGGCTGGAGACAGAGCTCTTTCAGAGCGCTTGCCTGAAGCATCCAGAGCCCTGGGCTCTGTCAGCACCTCAGCAGTAACAGCAAAGCTCCTAGGGAAGAGCCCACCCACCATGGCAGGGCAGGTACAGCGGATTACACTTCTAGCACAGTTTATCACAGGATAACTCAGCTTCTGGTCGTCAGCTTTGTGGGACTACAAACTACATAGGATTCAAACTTACCACACCTAAGGAAAGTGATTACAAGAGAGCAGACTGACGTGGCATGAGGGTATAGTCATTTGCCACCAGTAGGCTCCCTTTCTGGTTACAGAAATGTTTACTGCCTATCAAGCTATCTCTTCCATATCAACAGGGTAACGAGAGGGTTTGTTAGTAAGCACAGTATTGGTGAAAAGGTACGTGTTTGTCTTGGGAAATATGTACTTTATCTAGGCTGTGGAACACTCTGATTAGCTGTTCTCAGAGTAATGTATTGTGAGACAATATGATTCCAACATTCAGGGATGTTGAGGAAGGAGAATCACCAGTCAAAGGCCACACTGGGCTACACAGTGAGTTCCAAGGCAGGCTGAACTACACTGGTCACAATGCTTCATGTTTGAAAACAGAACATTCTCTAGGGTCACAGCTCTAATAGTCTCCTCTTAAAGCTCCACCTTCCATAGTATTATTCACCTGAAGTTTCTGACTTTCATAATTAGTCCCTGTCTGTCTAATTGGAATTAGACAATCCTAATATATTTCAATTTTTCATAAGGTACAAACCCTTCTTTTTTTTCTTCCAGTCTTATAGATGCATAGTAGTACTCAGACCTTTTGTTTTGGCTTGTTTGTTTGAGTCTTTGTTTAAAAATATACTATTATTTTATGTGTGTGGATGATTTGCCTGCATGTAAGTCTGTGTATCATATGTGTGCAGTGTCCATGGAGGCCAAAAGAGAGTGTCAGATCCTCTGGACTAGCATTACAAAGAGTTGTGAGCCACCATGTGAGTACAGAGAACCAAAACCAGTTCCTCTACATTAGCAACAATTTACTCTCAACCACTGAGCTATTTCTGTACCCTCAGCTTCATCATCATCATCATCATCATCGTCATAAACATCATCATTATTATTGTTATGTTTGTTTGCTTTTTTATTTATTTATTTTTTTCTTCTTCTTTTTTTTTCGAGACAGGGTTTCTCTGTGGTTTTGGAGCCTGTCCTGGAACTAGCTCTTGTAGACCAGGCTGGTCTCAAACTCACAGAGATCTGCCTGCCTCTGCCTCCCGAGTGCTGGGATTAAAGGCGTGCGCCACCACCGCCCGGCTTGTTTGCTTTTTTATGTTTGGACATATTTTGCCTGCATATATGTGTGAACCACATATGTGCCTACTGCCCCAGGAAGTCAGAGACGGTAACAGCTCTTCTGGGACTGGTGCTGTGAATAGTTGTGTGGCGACGTGTTGGTGATGGGAACAAACCAGGTCCTGTACAGAAGGACCACTGAGCCTCGCCAATCCCAACATTCTCCTTAAAGAAGACTAAGTCTATGCATTTTATATCAAGTTATACTTTTTAGTAAGCTTCCTGGGTTGACTTCAAAATATCTACCCAAATTGTGTATTTTCATCCCTATTCATGTTTAGAAGTAATAGATTGTGTACATCTTTATAACACAGTTAATGGCAGGTTTTCAATCTCTTATTCTAAGGAATTTATACAACTGCCTACTCCATTTTTATTCAAATTTAAATTTCCAATTTGAAAAAAATGAAACTAATTAAATAGAGAATCATGTCTTTGTTTTTAAAATCTACTCATCACAATCAGTTGTTTCTGGACTACACCATCAAACGCTACGAGAGTTTCATGAGTGGTGCTGACATCTTTGAAAAGATGAATGCAGAGCTGCAGTCGAAGCTGAGTAAGTGCCCTCCCTCCTGTGCTGCCACTTAACTCTGGGTGCTTGCTTGTTTTGTCGTGCCTGATGTTTTCATTAGCTACTTTATGACGTGGGTATCTATGAATTGTTCTTTGATGGCTCTTTAATGGAGACAAGTAATAGTTAAGCAAAAAATAGTCAGCCCTGAGTCATACCCCTTTCTGGCTATGTGAATTCAAGACATGTTTGACATCTTTGAAACTTAATGAACTAGAAAGCAATGGAATAAAATACCAAATGAGCCAGGCAATGGTGGTGCATTCCTTTAATCCCAGCACTTGGGAGGCAGAGTTTGAGGCCAGCCTGGTCTACAAAGTAAGTTCCAGGAGAGTCAAGGCTTCACAGAGAAACACTGTTTCAGGGAGAGAGAGAGAGAGAGAGAGAGAGAGAGAGAGAGAGAGAGAGAGAGAGAGAGAGAGAGAGAGAGAGAGAGAGAGAGAGAGAAATTAAAGGAAGTTAACAAGCCATTATATTTCCATATAAATTATTTTTCCCTCAGTGTTATACAGTGATGGGGGAATATCACTTTGACACCTATGGCACAAAAGATCAGAGGGGAAAACCAACATTCCTCAGGATGCACTAAGGATGTAAGAGTAGAGGACAGTCCAGCTGTTGTAACTATCCTCCATCTGTCCAGGGAGCACATAGACATGAAAATGTCAAGTGTAGCAGGTGGAAAGGTGGAGACTTGAGATGCCTAGAGCTTGTCAGCCAGCCAAACTGACCAAACCAGGGAGAGATCTTATCTGAGACATTAGATGAAAGCAGCTGAGTAAGGCTAACAATGTAACCTCTGACTTCTGTATGCACACATGCATACTCATGACCACATAAACACACATAACTCACACAAGGGAAAATTCATTGTGATCTAATATGGAAAACATTTGGTGAGTTATTTCATGTTTCTATATTCAATTAAACATATAAATTAATCTACTCAAATATATTTTTCATACCTACTATGTGCCAGGCACCAAAAATGCAGTAATGAAGAACAGAAAATCTTGACTTTATTCTCTTAGAAAGTAATGATAATTAAATGAGGAACCATTAGGCAAATAACAACAGGTGCTATGAAAGAAAGCTGAAGCAGGTTGAGGGCCATAGGCTATTCCATGGAGTAAAAATAGACTTGCTATTTTAGAAGGTAGTATCTACTGCATTGGGGGAAGGGAGGGGATAAGGTACTGAAAACATGAAGGATGCTGTAGGTTGATTCTGATGAAGGGTTTGGGCTTTTTTCCAGAGGATTTATATAAGGTAGATGCATCCAAGCTGGAGTCATTAGAGGAAGAAAACAGAGCACTAAATGAGCAAATTGCAAGATTGGAGGAAGAAAGAGAAAAAGAACCAGTTAGTAACCATGTTTTTGAACTCACTTGACAGCTCTTTAGACTCTTGAGCCTGTTTGAGAAGACCCTCTTATGGAAGGTGTTTTTAAATGGGTTAACAAATAAGCTTCTTATATGTAAGATAGTACAGACTTTTAGTGAAGCCATGGGTGGTATCTGTGGTGCTTTGTTTTCCCTTGTGGTCTATCAGTCGTGGACTAATGGTGCTCGGAATATGATGAAAGACTCCTGCCTGTTTACATAAGGCCCAAACTACCCTTTGGACAGGGTCCCTGGGGTATTTACTTGCAAGGAGCATTGTTCTCAAGAGGTCCTGAGTTTAGGTAGTGAAAACACAGTAGTATACTGTATACTTATAGAGTATACTGTAACATGCATGTTTTTATAAAAGCAAGATGATAATGTGGGTGTTTATTTTATATGTGAGGGTATTTTGCCTACATGCATATCTGTGTACCACATGCTCACAGTGCCCGTGGAGAACAGAAGATGTCAAATCTGAACTCAAGATACAGAGAGTTGTTAAATTGAATCCAGGTCCAGTGAAAGCAGGCAGCGCTCATAACCCTGAGCCAGCTCTCCAACGATGATAGCAGAATCTTAACTTTATCTTGGTTTTATTAATGGAGCACCTAGATTGTTCTGAAAAGTAATCAGTTATTAAGTATTTGTGTTTCTACGTTATCCTTGGTTTTTCCTTATCCGAAACTGAAGTCTTTCATTAAATTATTACGTTACAGTAGTAATACCAAAGTTCTTTTTTTTTTTTTAGCTCTTTTGACTTCTTCTAAGATAAGTGTAAATAATATTGCTTTCTTTAAAATACAGAATGCTTCTTGGTAAAAATAACTAATTTAGTATGTTTTTTTCTTCAAGAATCGTCTAGAATCACTGAAAATATTGAAAGCCTCCTTGCAATCAGATGTGGAAAGTATAAAGCATACCTGAGCAGTCTGGAGTCACATTCGTCCACCCTAGGTGAGAGACTGAGTGGCCTGGATGGAGAAATTGGTGGACTAGGTAAGCGGAGCTAAGGGATCACTTAGATTGGCTGTGGGCCTCTGTGAACAGCTATGTGATCTTTTCCTTCTGATACCTTTCTGTAGTAGTTATCAAGTTTTCAGTATCAGTTCTTTCAACAAGGCATAGGAGCACACACCTTTAATCCTAGCACGTGGGAAGCAGAGGAAGGTGGATCTCTGTGAGTTTGAAGCCAGCCTGGTCTACAAAATGAGTTCCAGGACAGCCAGAGCTGTATCAGGAGACCCTGTCTCAAAAAAACCAAGATAAGAATTGTTGTCTGGGTTCTCGTCCTGCCTGGTTTCTGTCTTCCCACCAGGTCCCACAGCCATTTATCCCCAAAGAAATCACACAGAGGTCTATAGTAATGAGAAACTGATTGGCCCATTAGCTCAGGCTTCTTATTAACTCTTATAACTTATATTAACCCATTATTCTTATCTATGTTGGCCTCATGGCTCGGTTCAGTGGAGCAATCACATCTTCCTTCTGTGGTTGGGACAGGACTGGGGAGGAAAAAATTCTTCTGTTCTCCTTTACCCACCTCAACTTCCTGCCTGACGACTGACCAATCAATGTTATTTAAAACATAATTGACACAATACAGACAATTGTCCCGCAACAAATAATAATTATTTTTTTCTCTCATAGCTCCAAATGTAATCTAAGAACCAATAAATATGTGCTTGCCAAAGGACTCAGGAAGAATCTGTTTTTCCAGCTTCTATGGCTGATAGCATACTGGTTTTCTGTCCATATCACTCTAATCTCTAACTCCATTTTCTTACTGTCTTTTCTCTGCATCCTCTTTTTTCTTCCTTTATTAAGACTATATTTGTATCCCATGCTGGTTTTGAACTGAAGATCCTCTGGCCCCTGCCTCCAGGGGCCCATAATAATACATAGCCCACACTCACCTCAAACTCAAAATATTGCCTCCAAAAATTAGAATTATAACTTGCCACCATACCCTTCTCCCTTCTGTCCTCTCTCTGTCTTTCCTTTTTTCTTTGTTTTTTCTTTTTGATTTGTTGGTTTGGTTTTTTTCTTCAGAGATAGCGTTTCCCTGTGTTGTCCTGGCTGTCCTGGAACTCTCTTTGTAGACCAGGCTGGCCTTGAACTCACAGAGATCCACCTCCAGTGTGCTGGGAATAAAGGTGTGTGTCATCACTGCCCAGCTCTATTTTTTTAAGCTTTATGTGTATGTTAAGTTTATGTGTACCACATGTGTACCTGATACCCTTAGGTCAGAAGAGGGTGTCAGATCTGCTGGAACTGGAGTCACAGATGGTTGTAAGCTACCCATGTAGGCCCTGGGAACTAAATCTGGGCCCTCTGGAAGAGCACTGAGTGCTTCCACTGCTGAGCACCTCTCTGGTCCCTAAGTCTTCATCTTCCTATCTGCATGAACTCTCCACTTGCCTCTATCTTACAGTGATACCTATGGTGATATTTAAGGCACACGTGCATAATCCAGGATTCTCTCACGTCAGCATTCCCAATCACTTGTGTGAAGACCATTTTCCAGATAAGATGATATTTACATGTTCGAGAGATATGTAGCCCTTCCCAGCCCACTGTAACTTCGAGCGTTCTCAGTACATGGCTTTTTTGGTTTTGAACAGTCCTACTGAGCAAACCCGGTTGCCCTACACTCTTGACTGTCCACTTAGCTTCTCAAGTACTAGGATTATAGGTGTGCACTGCTGTTCCTGTCTGCCTTAAGCACAAGGCTTTTTGAATCCAACAGACAACCTATTCTAAGAACAGAAGTCCTCTGAATATGAACCTGTATGTGTTTTTAATATAATAATACATTATATATAAACTTATAGCTATATATTATATATAATATAAACTATAATTTTATATATTTATGGTACATTCTAATATGTTCTATATAAATATATTGTTTTATGTTATAAACCAGATCCCTTTTTACATTTTTATTTAGTATGTGTGTGTTATATGTGTGAGGACATGCCACAGGACACATGTGGAGGTAAAAGGACAACTCTTGCAGTTCATTCTCTCCTTGCAGCTTTACATAGTCTGGGTATCAATCTCAGTTTGATATGCCCTAACCAGCGAGACTCTTGATCTCGGCCTCCTTCGGCTGCCTGTAACTGTCATACCCTATGTCAGTGCCATGTAAGCAAGTCCGCAGCTGAGAGGGGATAAAAGCAAAGTGGAAACCTGCATGTACCCCATCCTCTACACACAACAGCACAGCAAAGGATGCTCCTGAGTGTCCTGCATCTTCCTAACATTGAATTCAGGAGCACATGCCAACTGTAGTTAAGCTTTGGAAAATGCTATGACACAGTACTTGTTAACTTCTATGACGTCAGAAAGAGAGCAGAAGCTGACTAAAGTCACAGAGCCATTAAACTACAGTTTAAAAATAAATATAAGGAGAGCTGCAGCTTTCCTAGAATTCAGCAATTTTTTCCTTCAGGATTTCCCAATTTATGTCTATCATATGTAGATTGTGAAGATGGTCTTTAGAGTTTTGGATTTAACTCTTAGTCTACGTAGTTCTGATCATCTACAAAACCAAGGCTTATAATTGTCACATAGTATATACTAAAATCAAGTTTATACAAAACACTCCAACTGTGCATATTACGTTTGCTCTAAATGAACGCTTACTGTTTTCTTGGCCCCTGATCAATGTCCTTTGCTATTCCATATCATAGACAATTCTCTTAGTTCCAGCTTAATTAAACCAATACTAATATTATCTTTTCTTTACACATAATCAAAAGAATTAGTACATATGTTCTTTTTGTTAGTGTATAGGACATGACATACATATGTCTATGTGTGGGTTTATGTACATGTGGGGTATGTGCATACATGTGGAACCTGAAGATCAACACCAAGATCTTCCTTGATCACTCTGCACCTTACTTTGAAACATGGCATCTCTCTAAATTTGGTGCTCATCTGTTCAGCTAGGCTGGCTGCCACTGACCTCTAGGAATCTATGTCTGCCCACCTTCCACCCATAACATGAGGGTCACAGTGTGCCCCATGACCAACTTCTATGTGGGTACTGGATCTAAACTCAGGCCCTCCTTCTCACACCACAGACTCTTTACCAACCACACCTCTTCAGCACCTCCTTATTCTTAGGAGAATATTACATCCAAAAGTTGCCAGCTGAGTAGATGAGAGAGTAATATCATCTGTCGTTTGTTTTAATTCTCTGACTAGGTTAACTTCCTTGATTACTTAAAGCCATTCATGACAACAAATGGGTAAGACACACTTAGATTCTGTAGATCTATCATGCTTTTGTGCAGAGACATAATAGAGGCATAAAGTCACTTAAGCCAGCTAGAGGTACAGTTTACCAATCTCTCCCTCTCCCTCTCCCTCTCTCGGCAAACATCTCCCAGCCCTTAAGTAGGCCGCATATGCAAGCAGCTGACAATCATTGCGTGATAATAGCATAAGTCAGGCCTAGTTGATATTAGGAGTTGATTATCACAGAGAGCACTCGCTTTCGGGATCGCAGAGGGCGGAAGCCAGCACCATCATGTGCGGCTCCACGCGGCTCTCTGCACATGGCCATCAGGTGTGACTCCACGCGGCTCTCTACACTTATCTAAAAGAATGGTCTACCTAATGATGGAACACAAGCTTAGCATGCTCAGGGTATCAAGTTCAATACATGATACTAATGAAAAGGATGTGGCACCCAGTCTTTGAGCCTAGAATTTGGTCAAACTTGATTCAGCTTTAGCCTGTAATCTCTTATTACAGCATGCACAGTCCGCATCATCTAGCTTTAGCCTGTAACTTCTTATTACAGTATGCAGAGTCTGCATCATCGAGCCTTTTATAGTCTCCACTTGCTTCCTAGAAAATGAAGTGTAGGAGGCAGAGGGAGGCGGATGTCTGTGAGTTCAAGGCCAGCCTAGTCTACAGCACGAGTTCCAGGACAGGCTCTAAAGCTACAGAGAAACCTTGTCTTGAAAAGCATTTTAAAAAAACAACCAAAAAACAAAAAAAAAAAAGAAAGAAAAAAGAAAATGAAGTGTAATTAGACTACATCAGTTAATCTGAAGTGAGATACTTCAGAGTATCTTATCTCTCAGAGGCTGTGTAAGAAGGGAAAGGTTATAAATCTCTGGAATAAGTAAATATTGGGTTTATGAAACTAAAAAGAATAGCATTTTTTGGCTGAACATTCTGAAAGAAGAGAATAATCTAGGGGGTAGGTAAGCAGTGGCCTACAGAGGGGTCCGACTTCGGCCATGAGGAAAGAACTTACAGATGGGCCAAGGAAATGGGAAAAAAGGACAATTTCATATATGTAAACAGTATACCCACCTCAAATATCCCCTTCCAACTTCATGCCCTTTTTTTTCTTTTTATTTCTCTCTTTTTTTTATCAAATTAGTGCTGCCTGTTGGTATGTTTATTGCTCTTTTTTTTTTTTATTTTTCGAGAGAGGGTTTCTCTGTTCTAGAGTTCATTCTATAGACCAAACTGGCCTTGAACTCATAGAGATCTGCCTGCCTCTGCCTTCCAAGTGCTAGGATTATAGGTGTGCACCACCACTGCCTGCCCAGTTGTTGACAGTTCTTGGTGTGTCTTGTACAAGTAACAGACTAAAGTACACTCATGAATTCAATGGCCACCTCCTGTCCAGACACAGAAATGAACATAAGTTATGATGAAAGTGATTTCCCAGTTTAAATTTGTAACTGGGAGTTCCTCTCGTAGAGTCTACCTGCTCAACGGGGAAAGGATTGAATGTGAGCCTTTCTATTCCCATCCAATCTAGTCCCACAGGCAGAGAAGGCGAGGAAGCTCAGCTTTTCAGTGATGAGGGAGATGAGCTCTCTATCAGAAAACAGTCAACTTTGCCCTCTGCTGACTTCTCATACTTGTCTTTATGGTTTTTTGTTGTTATTGTTGTTTTGTTGTTTATAGTCCAGGGAATGTCAAAGTCCATGTCCAAATTATATTCCATAGTGGACACAGACTTCACAGGTATGGTCTGCATCACCCACTGCTCATAACTCTTAATGCAGTTGATGGCAGTTCTATTCCAGATTGTCACAGAGGCAAAGTCTCTCTCAACATATTTTCTAGTGCTGCTTTGAGTTTGGTAAAATCCAGGAAGACCAGGCTCAGAGGCTGGAATTTGGTATAAGGTCAGTTGCACATTGATATTCTCCACCTGGACCACAACACAGCACATTCTGCATCGTCTAGTTGCAGTTAGTAGTAAATGTCAACAGCAAGACCCCTTAGCACACCACAGGTGTCAGTCAACTGAAGAGACAAGAGCTGACCTGTCTCTAGGCCCTGCTCACAAAGACAGAGACAGAGAAGATGCTGTGGAGTGTGGAAGACTTTGAGGAATGACCGGTTATGTTGAAAGAACTTGATGGACACCGCTTTGCAGACACCATTTCTGTGACTCTTAAAGTAGAAACCTGGAAATTTTTCTTCATAGTTGCTACTGCACTCAGGTTTGATTTTTTTTTTTTTTTTTTTTTTTTTTGAGACAGGGTTTCTTTGTGCAATATTCTTGGCTGTCACGGAACTCGCTTTGTAAACTAGACTGGCCTAAAACTCACTGATATTCACCTGTCTCTGCCTGGGTTGAAAGGTGTGAGCCACTGTAGCCGCCAGCACTCCAGTTGCCGGCACTGTAGCTGCCAGCACTGTAGCCAGCGCCAGCACTGTAGCCTCCAGCACTGTAGGCAGCACCAGCACTGTAGCCAGCGCCAGCACTGTAGCCACCAGCACTGGAGCCGCCAGCACTGTAACCACCACCACCACTGCTATCATCTGTGGATAGCAAAGCTTCCAGTGTGGGAATCCAAGAACCCCCCCTGCCTTCAGCACTAGAGAGGGCTGCGGAGGTGTCTGTCCTAGTGGGATCAGTAGCTACTGGTTCTCAACCTCTTGAATAAGCGGACTGCCACTGTTAAACTACCCAGACCACAGGATGGCAGTCAGTGCACTAAACCCCGTGTAATATCTGTTCACTCTATCAGTTCTTTCCTCTCCAGAACATCACAGATTTAGTTGCTAAGCCCAGGACTTCTTGTACCCAGGTCTTTTTAGGATCCTCCTACCTCAATGCTAACCCCACAGGAATGAATGTACACTTCTGTGGAATTAAGGCGATTTGTGCATGGTCATAGGCATATATGGCTCAGGATGAAGAGTCAGCCATTGTTTTATGCAGCAGAGTTCGTAATCAAATGTGGGAGTCATAGCACAGGTGCAATTTAAGTATGTTTTTAGAGGATATTTAATTTTTAAAATTTTTAGATCTACTTTATACGTATAGGTTCCTTGACTACATTAGGTCTGTGCACCAAGCACATGTGTTGCCTGATGCCTGAGGAGGTAAGAAGAGGGTGTCAGATCTCTAGGAACTATACATAACTGGAGTTATAGATGGTTGAGCCACCATGTACTTCCTGAAACCAAACCTGGATCCTCGGCAAGAACAACAAGTGCTTTAACCACTGAGCCACCAATGTTTAATTTTCCAGCCCTGATATTAATTCGTAAGGTGACTTAGTTTATTGTATAAAAAGTAGTAAGTGCTATAATTTACTTCTTAAAAATTAAGGAGCCTCACTGGTTTTACAGACAAACATTTCAAGGTGACTTCCATTGTTCCCATCTTAGTGGGGAAACTAGAAAGGTTAAGGACCTTTTCCAATCTTTCTCAGCTGTTAAGTTTTAGAGTCTAATTTAAATTTTTTATTTACTTTATGCAATGGGAGTTTTGCCTGAATTTATGTCTGTACACCACTCGCAGGCCTGACTCCTCAGGAGGCCGGAAGAGGGCAGCAGATGCCCAGGAGCAGTAGTTAGGAAGGCTGTAAACTTCCTTATGGTACCGGGCATCACATCTGCATCCTCTGCAAGAGCAGCAAATGCACTTAGTTACTGAGCCATTTCTCCAGCCCTGGTGTCTAATTCTGAACTCTACTTTACCTACAAGTCTTCTTTCTTAAAATCTGTATCAGCCAGTTCAATGTTGTCACCATCAGTCATTTTAGATTTAAAATACTTTTGTATTTTATGACCTCATCCCCACTCAGTACAGAACCCAGATATGCTAGGCAAATCCACCACTAAGATACATTTCTAGCCCTTTTAGGATTTTTGTTTTGTTATGTTTTCAGACAGGGTCTCACTAAGTTTTCTAGGCCGGCACAGAATTCATTACGTAGCCCATTCAGGCCTTGAACTAAAGATCTTCCGACCTCAGTCTTATGAGTATCTGATGTAAAGGACTGAGCCATCTTTCTAGACCATGAACTGTGTTAAGCCAAGTGGGCTTGGATACGATCACCATGGAGTAACACGTATTCCTCCTCAGCTTGTTCTCAAAGTCACTGTAGTCAGTCAGTAACTAGCAGAATAGAGATAACACACGTCATTTCTGCTCTGGGGTCCTTACCTTTGTTGAGTTAAAGATGCCCGCAGTCACTGGGTTATGGGTTGCTAGTTGAGCCACCCATCCAAACTGCTCTTGCATCTTTTTCATCAGATATGTGATGTCTTCCAGATGATACTGGACCATCCAAACAATCTGATCATATTGCTGAGTGGATACATTGACTAATTTCAGAGCCTCAAGGAATTCAGGTACATCAGGGCAGTCTATAAAGGAGGTAAAGAAATAGTGAAGAAAAGGTCCAGAAACTTGGAAGTGGTGGTGTAGGCTTAAGACCTAGAGTTCTTAGTTAACGCTTGTTGTTTGTAGTAAGGAATTATTGCCGATATCACCTTCAAATGAGACCTGGATTAATGAATTGTTATTTATATGGTTTTATAGAGCAAAAGTAGGTGGATAAAGAAAAGAACTTTTGTTAAAAATCTCACATGCCTACCGCCTATATTTTGAGGGGAGCCGTGATTGGGGTGTGGCTCAGGACTAGACTGCCTGCTGGACAGTGCAGAGTCCTGCTGACCATTAGCCCTTTCCCCAAAAACCTCGGCTGAAGCTGAAGCCTCTGCTTTGTCTCTTCCAGAGCACATTCTCTCCATCCCATCAGGGGGTAAATATATAAGCACAGGTGGAGGTGTGAGAAAACGGAAATTTCCATCCACAGCACATTCTCTCCATCCCATCAGGGGGTAAATATATAAGCACAAGTGGAGGTGTAAGAAAACGGAAATTTCTATAGTGAATCTAGTTAAGACTGGGACAAAAATGAACAGTAAAACAGTGAAGATCATGTCTAGTGATGTTTGGAAAAACATTTTATCTTACATGTACAATATCAAATTATGATACTGTAATTATAGCTAGGGGACTATTCATAGAATAATAGATAGATAAAATGTATGACAGTTGCCTTTGTTTTATTTTTGGTAAGGGGAATGGGGTCTAACTTGATAGCCCAGGTTGGCCTGGAACTTGTCTCTGCCAACCAGGTTGGTCTTGAACTTTCTACCCTCTTCGCTCTGTCTCTCAAGTGCTGGGATTACAGGCATATGAGCTACCACGCCCTCCTCAGTCTTCTGATTCTGTGTCTTGTAATAGCAGAACTTTGAAAAAGGCAAAAATAACCCCCGCAGTGGCCCCTCGAGGGACGGCTGACCCTCCCTCATGGGACCTTCCTTCCCTCCCACCATGTATTTAAAGAAGAATAACATCTATTATAGCACAGGTGGGTTCAAACTCTTGATTCTCTAGCCTTAGCGTCCTAGAGCTGGGATTAGAGGTGTGTGCCTCTGCATCTTGTTCATCAGGAATAAGTTTAAAATTATAATCTGCAGATGTAAAACTTTTAAATGTAAGACACTGTTAAGGAGGGGAGGAAGTAGGAACTGGGATTGGTATGTAAAATGAAAAAAGATTGCTTTCTTTAAAAAAAAAAAAAAAGAACAAGTGGGACAAGCCTAAGCTAATGGTCAAGCTTCCATAAAACAAAACACTGCTAAGTACGGTGTATGTATCTGTGTAACGTGTATGCATACAAGCATATAGTATGTGAGAACATATGTAAAAATAAAGACATAAATACTGAATCTTAATTAACCATTTCCATCTGTTCTGCTTTGAGACAGTGTTTCACAGTGTAGAGGAGTCTGACCTTGAACTCACAGAAAGTCACCAGCTCCACAGGGCTGGGGTTAGAGGCCTGAGTCACCACACCTGGCTGCTGCCCTTGAACTCTTGTTCCTCCTTTGTTGACTAGAGGAAGGCTGTGTGCTGGTTGTGATTCTGAGGGTGGAGCCTAGGCTTTTGTGCACGCAGGTGACGCTCTACTGAGATGCATTCCCCTCACTTCCTTTATTTACTTATTTATTGTCTTGGAGCAGGATTTCATTAAATGTCTGTACAGAGCAATCCAGCCTTCAAATGCAGCTGCGGGACTCTGTTTGCCCTTAGGCTCTAGCTAGGGCATGAAGCGGGCTCTGAGGGCTCTCTCCATTTCCTTCTGAGGGATAAAAGGACTGGAGGAGTGACAAAGACTTCATCTCTTTTGTAATGTCTAATTCCAATGTAAGTGGAGGGTCCATGGAGTTTTGTTATGTCCTTCTTCATAGTTTTAAAATAAATTGCTTCTAAAAATAAGTTTTAACAGTATGGGATCACAGTGGGACATCTGTTGCCTTGTGTTTTATCTCTATGACAACCAAGTTCCATTGCACTTATGCTGTATGACCTGATATTTGCCACATCTATTAATTACTATAGTTTGGATCTGGAATATTTTCCAAAGACCTAAGTGTTAAAAGCTTAATACCTAGCCCAAAAATGATAGAAATTGTATGAGGTGGGGACTAGTAGAAAGTTTTTAGGCCACTGGGAATAAAGGGCTTCTTTCTTTCTCCTTTGCTCTCCTCATTTCTTTGGTACATAATCCTGCAAGTGACTTTTAAAATGGTTGAATAATGAAAGTCACTGATACTTCAGGCCATTTGCCTAATGCTTAAAAGACCTATTTGAAGTGCGTCTGTTATCCTCATTTTCAAATGATAAAACAGCATCTCATAGTCACCCAATCGACAATTCGGGGGGAATAAACTCCACCAGCCTTAGGTAACCAAAACTTCAGGGATGTGGGGCACAGTAGTTTATAACCCAAACTATGGAAAGTAGTATCTTCCAAAACATATTCTAGTAATACAAATTCGAGATGTCGAGATTTTTCTGACACAAATTCCAAGGTGGGGTAGACGTGTGGCTGGGGGTGCAGAAACAGGTAATCCCATGTAGTTCGTGGATCCTCTCTAAAAGAGGGGCTGAGAAAACTCCTGTCAAGTTGGTTGAAGAGAAGAGAGAATGAAACAGAGAAGAGAGAGAGAAAAAACAGCAAGTATTCGCATTCTTGTTCAACAGTGCAAGGAACCTGTCCTTTACAAATTCAGTACAACTGGGAACTGAGAAATAAGATCCCAGGCTGGTAATACTAAGCACAATGGGGAAAGAAGCATCATTGATGCTTAAGAGGCCTAGTTAACTATATAAACACTGTACTGCTATGTGGTGATATTTTCTTTGTGATCTAACAAATAAAGCTTGCCTGAGGATCAGAAGGCAGAGCTAAGCCACTAGTTAGCCATAGAGGATGAGCATTGGCAACATACACCTTTAATCCCAGCACTTGAGAGGTAGAGGCAGACCAAACTCTGTGAGTTCAAGGCCACCATTTGTTACACGAGATTGAGTTAGTCTAAAAGAGAACCAAGTGGTGTGGGTCACACATTTAATCCACGCACTAGGGAGTTGGAGCCAAGAAGTGATTTAACTGGGCAGAAAGAGGAATATAAAGCAGACAGAGACAGGTCAGAATTCAGTCTGAGGTTTCATAGAGACACTTGTAGAGACAGGACTGCCCATCCGGTCTGAGGACTTGTAGAGACAGGAATGCCCATTCGGTCTGAGGACTTGTAGAGACAGGACTGCCCATTCCGTCTGCGGACTTGTAGAGACAGGACTGGTCTGAGGACTTGTAGAGACAGGACTGCCCATCCGGTCTGAGGACTTGTAGAGACAGGACTGCCCATCCGGTCTGAGGACTTGTAGAGACAGGACTGCCCATTCGGTCTTAGGATTTGTAGAGACAGGACTGCCCATTCGGTCTGAGGACTTGTAGAGACAGGACTGCCCATCCGGTCTGAGGACTTGTAGAGACAGGACTGCCCATTCGGTCTGAGGACTTGTAGAGACAGGACTGCCCATTCGGTCTGAGGACTTGTAGAAGAACTGGTACCTGGATGCCCTGCTTCTCTCATCCGTCACCTTTCACCCCCTAGGATCTGACTCTGGGTTTTTATTATTAAGACCAATTAGAATTCATGCTACACTGGTACAATTCAGCAAACTATTAAAACCGTAGTTTCCTGCTGGTTGAGCTCAGTTTTAGAATAAAGACCTTGCTCCTCTTGAATTTCAGAGCATGCAAAGGCTTAGGAATCTGTGATGCATTAAGTCACAGGATACAAAGATGTTTCATTAACAGAGAACATTATTCTGTAAACATAGTTATCTTAAGCATGATGTTTGGGTTTGCTTTTGCTTGCTGTGTGTGCATGCATGCATGCATGCATGCATGGGGGGGGGAGTACTTATTGAGAGAGTGTCTAATGTAGTCCAGTCTGACTTTGATCTCATTATAGAGTCAGAGTCAGTCTTCAATGCCTGATCCGTCTCCTTTTACCTCCTAGATGCTCAGATTCTAAACATATGACACTGTGTTAGGCTTTAGCTGGGTGGGAAATAGTTTGCTTTTCATGATATTTTTGTTTTTGTTGTATGACCCTGGCCCAGGACCTCCTGCTTGCCCTTAACTATACCCCTAGTCTAAGCAGTGTGATTAAATCAAATACTACATTGACAGATAAATTTTATAAGTTTCAATATCATTCAAGTATATATACATGTTTACTTATAAGGAAAATATTAGAAAATACAGAGAAGGGTATGAAACTCATCCTTAACATTACAACTCAGTGGGTAACCTTGATCCATATTATGATATATCTAATGACATCTTATTTTTAAAATTATTTTTTATTTTTAATTATGTGGGGTGTCAGGGGTGTTTATGTGCACATGAGTGTAGATGCCCATGAAGACTGGAGATACAGGTGTTGTGAACCACTGGATTTGGATGCTAGGAACCAAACTAAGATCCTCTACAAGAGCCATCTCTCCAATCTCTCTAATGACATTTGAAAAGTCAGTGTGTCTTCTATATCACCGTGTTCAAGAACAGGAGAATTCTGCTCTTCCTCATTTTTATTTATTTTTTATTTTTTTGAGATTTATTTATTTATTATATATACAACTTCTATGTATGCCCGCACACCAGAGGAGGGTGCCAGGTCTCATTACAGATGGTTGTGAGCCACCATGTGGTTGCTGGGAATTGAACTCGGGACCACTGTAAGAGCAGCCAGTGCTCTTAACCTCCAGCCCTCTTCCTCATTTTTAAAGAGCTATACTGGCCGAGATTCACTAGCTGATGAAGGGCAGAGGAGGCAGCAGAGAGGATAAAGGTGTCTGTTGATTGTGTTGTGACTCTTCCTATTGGTAGAAACACTTCAGCAGTCTTTGTTTTGTGAGGAAGCTGAATGCAAGAGCTTTATAACTTTGCAGTTAAAGAATCTCGTCTTTCCTGAACTTTGATTTACCCTATTTAGATTTATTTGTAAACAAAGCCTAGAATCACCTGAGAGAACTGCCTAGATTAGATTGGCCTTTGGGCATGTTTTTGGGGATTATACTGATTATTATTTAATGGAGGAGGGCCCAGCTCACTTGGGTGGCACTGTAGCAGGCCCCCAGACCTTAGCACAACTGTTTCCATGATGGAAGTATCAACAATTGGGGACCAAGCATTCAAATATATGAGCCTGTGGGAACCATTCTCATTCAAACCACCACAGAAAGACTGGAATCTGCTATAAGAAATAAGCCCTTTCCCCCCTTAAACTGGTTCTGGTCAGAGCGTTTTGTCCCAGCCACAGAATGAAACGAGAACAGAAGTCGGAACGGAGAGCGCGACTGTTGCTGGGATGACTTGGTCATAGCTTTCTATATCTCTGGACTATTTTATTGGAGGGCTGTGGAAGATTTTAGAACTTCAGGTTAGAAAAGTGGTTGAATGCTCAGAACTTAACGGGCTGTTCTAAAAGGAGCTTAGAAAACAGTAATGCTGAGAAATACACTGCCTGTGAAGGCCTGTCTTGAGAAGTTTCAGAGGGAAGTGAAGACTATCAAGATCTGAGACACGGGCCATCCATGTAATTTCTGGCTAAGAACTTGTATATTCTGATCTACTGGGGCTAAAGAATCAGCTTTGATTAAAAAGAGAGCAATGCCATTGAGTGAAATTTTCTGTTTCATTGGGGCAATAAAAAATATTACCTCAGAATTAGTACACAGAGTCAGTCTAAGAGGAGCAGGCTATATTTTGAGTTGCCTGGGTGGTATTTATTTTGAGGCTACAAAGGGGTCACAGAGAGCTTCAGAGGCTTGGCCCCATATGGAAGAGTTAGAGTCTCTGTACAGAGACTGGAAGAGGTCACTGGTAAAGAAAGGTTCAACCTCATTTACAATGTAAACCCCTGAGTTATTAGAGATACCAGGACCATGAGACATTTGCCAAGGACAGCAGTGTGTGTGGAGTGGAGCCCACCGAAGGCTACAATATGAACTATGTGTGCACAGCAGTGTGTGTGTGTGTGTGTGTGTGTGTGTGTGTGGAGTGGAGCCCACCTAAGGCTACAATATGAACTATGTGTGCACAGCAGTGTGTGTGTGTGTGTGTGTGTGTGTGTGTGTGTGTGTGTGGAGTGGAGCCCACCTAAGGCTACAATATGAACTATGTGTGCACAGCAGTGTGTGTGTGTGTGTGTGTGTGTGTGTGTGTGTGTGGAGTGGAGCCCACCTAAGGCTACAATATGAACTATGTGTGCACAGCAGTGTGTGTGTGTGTGTGTGTGTGTGTGTGTGTGTGTGGAGTGGAGCCCACCTAAGGCTACAATATGAACTATGTGTGCACAGCAGTGTGTGTGTGTGTGTGTGTGTGTGTGTGTGTGGAGTGGAGCCCACCTAAGGCTACAATATGAACTATGTGTGCACAGCAGTGTGTGTGTGGAGTGGAGCCCACCGAAGGCTACAATATGAACTATGTGTGCACAGCGGTGTGTGTGTGTGTGTGTGTGTGTGTGTGTGTGTGTGTGTGTGTGTGTGTGTGGAGTGGAGCCCACCGAAGGCTACAATATGAACTATGTGTGCACAGCAGTGTGTGTGTGGAGTGGAGTCCACTTAAGGCTACAATATGAACTATGTGTGCACAGCAGTGTGTGTGTGGAGTGGAGTCCACTTAAGGCTACAATATGAACTATGTGTGCACAGCAGTATGTGTGTGTGTGTGTGTGTGTGTAGCCCACCTAAGGCTACAATATGAACTATGTGTGCACAGCGGTGTGTGTGTGTGTGTGTGTGTGTGTGTGTGTGTGGAGTGGAGCCCACCGAAGGCTACAATATGAACTATGTGTGCACAGCAGTGTGTGTGTGGAGTGGAGTCCACTTAAGGCTACAATATGAACTATGTGTGCACAGCAGTGTGTGTGTGGAGTGGAGTCCACTTAAGGCTACAATATGAACTATGTGTGCACAGCAGTATGTGTGTGTGTGTGTGTGTGTGTGTGTGTGTGTGTGGAGCCCACCTAAGGCTACAATATGAACTATGTGTGCACAGCAGTGTGTGTGTGTGTGTGTGTGTGTGTGTGTGTGTGGAGTGGAGCCCACCTAAGGCTACAATATGAACTATGTGTGCACAGCAGTGTGTGTGTGGAGTGGAGCCCACCGAAGGCTACAATATGAACTATGTGTGCACAGCAGTGTGTGTGTGGAGTGGAGCCCACCGAAGGCTACAATATGAACTATGTGTGCACAGCAGTGTGTGTGTGGAGTGGAGCCCACCGAAGGCTACAATATGAACTATGTGTGCACAGCAGTGTGTGTGTGGAGTGGAGTCCACTTAAGGCTACAATATGAACTATGTGTGCACAGCAGTGTGTGTGTGGAGTGGAGTCCACTTAAGGCTACAATATGAACTATGTGTGCACAGCAGTGTGTGTGTGTGTGTGTGTGTGTAGCCCACCTAAGGCTACAATATGAACTATGTGTGCACAGCAGTGTGTGTGTGTGTGTGTGTGTGTGTGTGTGTGTGTGTGTGTGTGTGTGTGTGTGTGTGTGGAGTGGAGCCCACCTAGGGCTACCATATGAACTATGTGTACTGCCCATAGATCCTCTGGGGTCAGAAGGGTGAGGGAGTCTCAGGATTTGGATTCACATTGCTGGACTCTCGTCTTGCATTGGCCTGATTTTTCTTACTCCTCTGTTCTTCCCTTTTGGAACAAGAAAGTACTCAACTTTTTAAAATCAAGCCCACAGTTCAGTGACTTTGGAGTTTCAAAGGGACATGGAGTTTTTAAAGACTGCAGAACTTTAAAAGTAAGGTTGTGTTTTACTTTATGATATTAATGTGAGATTGCAGGGACGAGAAAGGAAAGGTTAGAGCCTGGCTATCTACACCTTACCTCTCACTTCTATGAGTTTTCCCCCATCAGGGGATTTCCCCTTTCTTTGTAGCAAGAGTTGACCTAATTTGCTTATTGTTTTTCTCGTCTGTAAATGTTTGTGCTTCTTTAATCTTTAATCATACATCCCAAAGTATCCACAGTGGATGGAACTGATGAAAATGAAAGGATTGGTTTACATACACTGGCTGAGTAATATTTGTAAACCTTTATCAGGAACACCTGTAGATAGAACCAAGCGTGCAAAACTAGAGCTGAGAGCTGCTCAAATGGTAAAGTGCTTGCTAGGCAAGCGTGAAGGCCTGAGCCAAATCTCAAGACTCCCATTTGAAAATGTCAGACATGGAAGTGTGCCTGTAATTCCCACACTGGGAAGGATAAGACAGGTATATACCTACAGCTCACTAGCTGGCCACGCAGATTATTTGGAGAGTTCCATGTTAGTGAGAAACCATGTCTCAAATAAAATGAAACAATGGATGGAACCTGTGAAATAACACCTACAGTGTTATTTGATCTCTGAATGCACAGGCTTATGTGTGCTCTTGTGCCCACACACATGAACCCAGAAATGCACACACATGAAAGACATGATAAAACAGTAATTGTTTACCTTCAGATAGGACAATTTTGGCATCTTCTGTGAAATCTCATACACCCGGATAAATTCTGGTTAAATTCCTCACACATTCCTCCATTTGGCTCAGGTAACATCGCTGAGGCAGTTCTCTCTGACCCAGCTCTGAGGGGAATGCAACAATCATGTGTGAACACTACGGGAATTTCACCATACGGGGCTGGGGAGAGGGTTAAGTCAGTAAAGCACTCACTCCACAACTAGGAGGACCAACGATCCCCGAGAACACTTGAAAGAGGCCAAGTAGGGTAGCCTATGATTTAATGCCAGGGATGGAGAGGGGGAGACTGGTGGATCGTATTGGCCCAGCTTCCTCCGCCTTCTTGCTGAGTTCCAGGCCAATGAGAAGGTTAATTCTTATACTCGGGAGGAGTGCAGGTGATCCTGGAATTGGAGACCAGTCAGGGCTACGAACTGAGAGCCTGTCTCACATACACAAGAAACAAAAACACAATGAAAGAAAAACTAAAAATGAAATAGAAAAACTAAGGAAAACAAGTAGGTGGCTCCTGATGAGCAACAACTCCCACATGTGTATGCAAACCTGAACGGACATTAAATAAAGAGATTTATTTGATAAATAAGTCAAAATTAACTAAAATTTAAAAACTTTAGAAGCTAGGAAAGGGAGCCTATATCTGTGGGATATCTTCTATATCCCGAGAGGTAGAGGCAAAGGATTAAGAGTTCAAAGTTAGCCGAGGTGTGGGTGACATGGTAGTCAGGAGAATAATAGGATAAAAAGTTACATAGAAAAATCAGCAGCCTTTATCAACAACAGATGTACCAGGAAAGAATCCAGGAAACAATCCCATACCATAGCCTTTAAATCAACCCACACCATAACCTTAAACATCAATCAATCTTGGCATAAATTTCACCAAAGAAGTGAAAAGTTTATAATGAAAACTTTAAGACATAGCAGTCACACTCTGTGACCTCTAGTCTGGGCAAACCACAGCTGTCTTTACAGCACAGTGCTAGAATGTTTTTGGTATCACCAGCTATGGAATATTACTCCTGGAGCATGAGTTTCCTCCTGTGCAAACAACTATTCTGGAATCTGCACAGGACCTATGCCTGTCCCAGAAAGAAATCTGGACGGATTGACTGCCTCTCCTCTGCCAGCTTTTGTTTCCTGATTCCATTCATAGAAACAAAACTTTAGAGCTGGACAAGGCGACACATGCCTACAGTTCTAGCTCTTCCAGGGACTGAGCAGGAGGGGACCTTACTAAAGCCAAGGAGTTGAGACAACCCTGTGGAACATAGCAAGACCCAACCTCAGAAAACAACAACTACAAAACACAAGCCCTGAGAAAAGTTCATAAAGTTACATGTCCGACACACATGAGAATGACTTCCAAATATCCTGTCTCCAGCACTCATCTCATTATACTCTGGCAATCAGAGAAGGACCATGGCTGTAAAAGTGGAGCAGATGCAATCAACAACGGTGTGGTGGCATTTCACATGTATTTTAATAAATAAAGCTGGCCTGAATCTCAGAAAAATAAACAGCCACACCGGCCATCCTTACAGACCAGGCATTGGTGACACACACCTTTAATCCCAGTAGCCACACTAGCTTGCCATAGAAACCAGGCGGCAGCAGTGCATGTCCTTAATCCCAGAGCTAGAGAGGAATATAAGATGGGAGGAGACAGCTCTCAGTCTCAGTCTCATTCTGAGGTTTCCTGGAGGGAGGGTCCCCATTTTTGGACTGAGGTTGAGGTAAGAGCCAGTGGCAGGCTGCTTTGCTTTTCTGACCTTCAGGTTGAACCCCAATATCTGTCTCTGAGTTTTTATTAATCGTGCTTTACAATGTCATCAATTTAACTTGACATAATCCCTATCCTAGAGGTTGCTGCTCTTTTGTAATTGAGTGTGGCACTGCCAAGCCAGAAGAATACTATGATTATACATACACTAATACAAAGAGGAAAATTTCATTCCATTTCATACATGGCTCACTTCCTGAAGTGGGGAGGAAAATCCAGGCCAATCAAAGAATTTAGTGGGCAGAGCACACCCTTTGTGGGTCACCACCCTCTGTGAATTTCTCTGCCTAGAAGAGAGCCAAAGGGCATAAAAAGAAAACGTGCCAGTTCTGCAGGCCACACATGGACAGGGCAAAAGGAGACCTGAAGGGATTCAGAGGAGGAGAAGCGCACTGACATAAGGATGATGTGGTGTTGCACATCTGTAGTCCTACCACGTGGGAGACTACAGCAGGGGAATAATGGACTCAAGGTCAACCTAGGATACTTCTCCAGAACAGACTTTTACCATAAATCACGAGACAGGGAGAGAACAGTGAACCTAAGTGTTAAGGCACACATCTGTAACCCAGCACTTCAGGAGTGGAATAATCAGGGTCAGATGTGGTGGCTACATACTGAATTTGAGCACAGCCTGGGCTACATGTAGAATTGAGAGAGGGGGTGAGGAAGGGAAGGAGAAAGAGATTCAAATGCATGATTTCTAGGATAAGCTATAAAAGAAGACTGGAGTAAACGGCTGTAATGCTATAATTGAAAATGTAGTTAGACATGTCTATTGGAAGCCCCCTCAAAGGAAGACACATAAAATATGACCCTTGGTATCAATGGGCTTACTATCTACTTGGAACATGACCACAAACAGTGTATTCAATGCAAAAGCAGGGCTTCTGACTTCTATTGGAGTTACAGAGTATAATTATAAGGGGAATAAACACTGATGGTTATTCTAAAGTATAAATGGTGCACACTCGGGTGGTGATATGTAACATTGGTGTTAGATTCCATATCATAAAAGGAAATTATCAATCATTTCCATTCTAAAAATTAACATAATCTACAAATCAAGATGGCTTGGATGTCTTATGAACCCCAAAATGGTGAGTTCCCTTTTCTTCTTACCATACTTTTCACAGAGGACCAAACAGGCTGGCAAGCTGTGTGAAATCTCCTGCAGTTACTGTCCAGACATGGCCTGCATCCATCCCAGGAATCCACAGATGCCTGGCATAACTCTTCTTCTTCCTCCAAATCTTCTTGCACTTCGTTCATGAGTTTCAGGGCCTCCTGGTTAAAACGTAAGAGCACAGGTTTCATTTCCGTTTCCCGAGTCTATGTGAACCTTAGTTCGTTTCCTCTTTCTAAGTGTATATTAGCACCAGGGGTTGCCAGATCAGCTCGGTTGATAGGGTGCTTGCCTTGCATTCCCAATGCCCAGGGTTCAATCCCCAGCACCATCTAAACAGGCATGGAGGCACAAACCTATAATCTCAGCTCTCAGAAGGTTGGAGATAGAGGATCAGAAAGTAAGGTTATCTCTGACTACCTAGCAAGGTCAAGGTCATCCTTTGATACATTAGGCCCTGGCTTTATCAGAAATTAAGACCCTCTAAATGGCTTCAGTTTTCATCTTCACCATCCTCACTGCTGATAGTTCTGACACAGCAATTTCTGTTTGACAAAGAGTCTTCTGAACGAGCCTTTACTGAAGGTCATGAAAATCTCATTGTCCGCTCATTTGTCCACAAGTATTTATGGAATAATTACTGTATGTTGAACATTGTACTAAATGTGGATGAGCCAATAGTGAAGACATCATCTCCATGGGGAACCACGGAGATTGCCTTCTGAATTCTCACTCTGCATGGCTTACGTATGAAGGATACAAGAGGTTGGCTGTAAGGCTTAGAAAACTGGTATTTTCTTTAAGCATCCTTAAATTATTGTATTGTTTAAACACTGCAAGACAGCACAAATTCTTGTATATATTACAGTGATTGGCTTCTTTCCTCTTGTCTGTATTCCAAATGCGCCCCCTTGTGGTGCTGTTTGTACTTAGCTAGGGCCTGTTTACTGTTGGTGAGGAGCCAACTGCAATGACAACTGTCTCAGTTCTGTCCTGTATCCCTCCCTGATTTGACCCCTGACCTTACTGCACACATGAACTTCTTGCCTGAGATGGAGTTCAGGAGAATGAGGCCTATACCAAGCTTCAGAGACAAAGCAGCTCTCAAGTGGAAAACAGATGAGAGAAGTTTTTGTTTTTAAAACCATTTTATTATAGACCTTTGTTTGCTTGTTTTCTGAAAAAGGTAGTCCAGGCTGGCCCTGCCTCAGCTTCCTATGTGCTGGCACTATGGATATTATAGATCATGCGTGTGCATGCGCACACGTGTGTGTATGTGTATGTGTATGGTATATGTAAATTTATGTGTTTGTATGTGTGCAGATGTATGTGTGACGGCTGGAGGTAGAAGCTGCGGGTCTTTCTCTATTGCTCTTTTGATATAGTTTGTTCACTAAATTCACAGAGATCTGCCTGCCTCTACCTCCTGAGTGCTGGGATCAAAAGCATGCCACCACTGCCCAAATTTAAGAGATTTGTCTTTTTTTTCAGGTAACTTTTTGAGTACCCAAACTTAGAGTCTAATGCAATCGATTCTTGTGTAATGAATAAAATTTTAGGAATAATATTTCTACTAGTTACTGGAATTTTTCAGGACCTGAAACCCAATTTGCTTCCTTGGTCTTCGCAGGAATTTTCTTTTCCTAGTATTGCAGCCTTAGCTTGTAGTAGGTGGCTTAAGAAAATAAGAACAACCGTCAGTCAGTGGGTCCCACATGCTCATGCTGCTGGCTTCCTCAGGTTCATTCATATCAGTGTTGGAGCAACATGTTAGTTAACAGCTTTAACCTCAACTTTCCTAACTGCAGAGATCAAAGTGTGGTTGACCTAGATGTGTGAAGGATTCCAAGAGATGATGTATTTTGTATTAGACGTTTAGTGTCACTGTTCCCAGACGGTCAGACTATAAGCCCACCAGGGAAGAACTGGCATGGGGCCTTCCTCACAGTCCTAAATGAGGAGCTGTTTTAGGTTTCTTCACCATCTTTGGATTGCTGCCAAAAGGGAGGGCTTCAGCTGCCAGCTGGGCCATCTCCTTCCTGCCTGGTAAGCGACCACTACACAGGTTTGGTCAGCTTGGCAGCTTCTGCCCTCACTGCTTTGTGGATTCCCAGAGATCACAGTGCTCAAGGAACTTAGCTAAGGATACAGTTGTGCAGTGGAACGCCATTGGTATTTTTCTTATTCATGCATGTACATGTGCGTTATTTGTACACACGCACATGTATGGGGTCCAGAAGTCAATGTCAGATGTCTTCATCTAGTGCTAGGGTTTCGTTCACATGCCACCATACTTCTGTGTTGCTGCTCTGAACTCACATCTCCAAGTTTGTGCAGCAGGCACTTTACCAGCTGACTGAGCTATCTCTCCAACCCCCATCTGTGCTTTTTAGTTAATGATTTAATAAAGGGGAGGTTTGATGGAAGAGAAATGGGGTGCTGTTTGTGCATGTCCCTCAGCTCTTGCAGAATGAGAACAATTCTGGCAGTGATGCACAGCATTCTGAATATAATTAATCCTACTACACTGTACTCAAATGATTAAGACAGAGGTGGGAGCAGAGCTCCGTCATAATGTGTGAGGTCCACAATTTTATCCTTAGCACCTCAAAAGGGAATTAAAAAAGAAAAAGATAAAGATTTCATGTAAACATATTTTTCCCAAATTTCAACATTTCTTTAAAAATAAAAAGTAACTGTCAGCATTAACATTTAAAATACTTTCTAAATTTCTTTTGAATTAATTAATTTAATTATTGATTAATTAATTTATTTTTGCTTTGTGACAGGAGTCCCTCTTCTGTGGCCCAGACTGACCTGGAACCGAATATTTAGTTGGTCTTGAATTGATGGTAATCCTTTTGCCTCAGGCTCTGAATATTGGAATTAAAGACATAAGGCACCTACCTAGACTTTCCAAACTATTCTATTACAGTTTTTATTTCTGTGTTAATTATGTTGATTAACAGTAGTATTAAAATATAACCTCTTGAAAATATTTGCTTTGAATGTTGTGTTGATTGTTACTATTATTAAACTATGAAGTATGTAGCATAGTTCTATACAATAGTTAAGGAATATTTTTTCACATCTTCCAAGGATACTTGGATATAATATTTATTTTTTATTGGAAAAATACATATCTGAACTATAGCCATATATAAAGTTGTTTGATTTTTAAAAATAGGTTGGAAAATGTGGCTCAGTAGTAGAGCCCAGCATGTATTCTATACCTAGCATCTGAAAAACTAAAAACAGAAAATAAAATGGGACTGGGATGTCGCTCAGTAGTAGAGTCCCCTGTTACAACCACTGGCAGTGCTAATATAAGTGTAATAAATGGGCTAGGCAGTGTGCTATGTCATACACTCTGGTGTCTGTGAGAACGCTGTCAGACAGTCCAGATGCCAACTGTGTGAGGAGCCCGAGGAAGGGGTCCCTGCATTCCACAGGTATTGGCCAGGAGCCCGAGGAAGGGGTCCCTGCATTCCACAGGTATTGGCCAGGAGCCCGAGGAAGGGGTCCCTGCATTCCACAGGTATTGGCCAGGAGCCCGAGGAAGGGGTCCCTGCATTCCATAGGTATTGGCCAGAAGCCCGAGGAAGGGGTCCCTGCATTCCATAGGTATTGGCCAGGAGCCCGAGGAAGGGGTCCCTGCATTCTATAGGTATTGGCCTGGCCTCCCCTAGTTCTGTTTACTTTTCTTCTAACTGTAATAATGAGGACCCTTCTCAGAGGACTCAACTGTACTAATGCATTTTTATAGAGCTGCAGCTAGACTAACTCTCAATTCTTTCACCTTTATTTATTTGCATGTGCATGTGCATTTACGTGCATGTGTGGGTACAGGTAACAATGGTGTGTATGTGAAGGTGAAAGGAGATCTTGTGAAAAGTCCATTCTCTTCCCACTGGGTGGGTTCCAAGGACTGAACTCGGGTCATCAGGCTTGGTGGCAAGTGCTTTTATCCACTGAGTCATCTTGCTGACCTGCAATTAAACTAACTCTTAAAAAAAGAAAGGCTAGGGGGCTTTAAAGAATTCTTGGGGGAAAGAAATCGAGTGAGGGAAAGGCCATGGATAATTTAAGTGCAGTGGTCAAGAAATAAGGCAGACTGACTGTCCTTCATCATAAGCTCATTATTGCCACGTGACAGGGTAACAGTGGTGCTCCAGTCAGATCTGGAAAATCCGATTATATTTTCTAACAACCAGGAAACTACTCAAAATGTAGAGTTCAAAGCTGGGTGTGATGGTAGATACATATAATTCTAGCACTTAGGAAGTGGAAAGGTTGAGAGTTCAAGACCAGCCTCAGGTACAGCCTAGGTTACATGAGACCCTGACTTAAAATAAATAAGTAAATAGATAAATATTAAAAAGGGAAAAATATGGAATTCTCAACCATCCTCACCCTATATGTATTTAGGAGTAGTGTCTAATTATTCATTTGTTATTAGTGATAGGGACTAGAAATCCTTGGTCTAGTCAAAACCTCTCCAAACACTTTTGATTTATCAGCTTAAACGAGACTAAAAGTGAAGAATTTGGAGAAAGCAGTCTTCTTAACTAGGTATCAATCCCTATCATTGTGTTCACGCTCCAGTGGAAGATGATTAGACAAGAAATGTAAAGCTTCCTCCAGCTTCTGCAATCTAAACTGCTCTCCAGAAATATGTCATGGGAGGAAGTCACTCATGAATTGCACATATTTATTGTGGCGAGTGCCGGAGCCTGGAGGTGCTAAGCACAGGTAGTTTCCAGTGATGGCGCCTGCTTTCTTCTTTACATTTCTTCAAGGTTTAAGCACAGGTAGTTTCCAGTGATGGCGCCTGCTTTCTTCTTTACATTTCTTCAAGGTTTAAGAACAGGTAGTTTTCAGTGATGGCGCCTGCTTCCTTCTTTACATTTCTTCAAGGTTTAAGAACAGGTAGTTTTCAGTGATGGCGCCTGCTTCCTTCTTTACATTTCTCCAAGGTTTAAGAACAGGTAGTTTTCAGTGATGGCGCCTGCTTTCTTCTTTACATTTCTTCAAGGTTTCCATCAGTCGTGCGTGCTCCATCTCTCTCCTTTCCATCACGATTTTCATCTGCCTAGCGCCTATCAAAGCCTTCTTCACCTTTCCTCCTGTATCTGTCTCCCCCCCCCCCAGAAGACCTAGAAGACATGTTTGAGGTTTCTTTCAACTTTATTAAGAAACAGTAATCTCACCAGTTTTTTGTGCCCCCTAAACAGCAGCTTGATTGCTCTTGTACAGCCTTTCTTTTTTTTTTTTTTTTTTTCAAGACAGGGTTTCTCTGTGGCTTTGGAGCCTGTCCTGGAACTAGCTCTTGTAGACCAGGCTGGTCTCGAACTCACAGAGATCCGCCTGCCTCTGCCTCCCGAGTGCTGGGATTAAAGGCGTGCGCCACCACCACCCGGCCTTGTACAGCCTTTCAATCTAAAGCGCTTCATGATGCATTAGCTGTCAGTTGTCTTGGTGACCTGCCTTCTGATTGTCACGTGGGAGCTCCTGAACAAACCTGAGCTTATTTGATCTCAGTCTGGTCATTTTCCACAAGCCCTCTTTTCCTTTATCCACTTTCCTCTATCACTGGGTACTCAGGGATGTTTGTATTAGAAAAAAATCGGAATTTCTTCTACAGTTTATATGAACCATTCAGCAGAGGACTTCAGTGAACAATTTCCCTTTTTCAGTTTTAATTACCTTCCAAGAAGTCATCAGACTAAGAATGTATGTCATATAACACATACATAGTAGCTTAATGATAGAAGTTTCTTTTGTCATGTTAAATGTCCCTTAGTGGGTATAAATTCACTGTCATTTTGTCTTCTCTTTAACTAATATGGCATTCTGATGATGTTATTTTTACCTCTGAATTTAATTACAGGCTCCAAATCAACTCCATTTTAGCTAATTTATTTTATTAGGTGTCAAATGCCTCAAATCTATATCACCAAACAAAGGTCACAAGTTAATGGGCACAGAAGAATCAGATTCACTGTCATGACAACCCACCCCTTGACTAATATAAAAATAATTACAGGGGCTGGAGAGATGGCTCAGAGGTTAAGAGCATTGCCTGCTCTACCAAAGGTCCTGAGTTCAATTCCCAGCAACCACATGGTGGCTCACAACCATCTGTAATGGGGTCTGGTGCCCTCTTCTGGCCTGCAGGCATACACACAGACAGAATATTGTATACAATATTTAAATAAATATTTAAAAAAAAAATTTTAAAATAATTACAGAGATTACTCTAATGGTTTACATTTTTTAGATGCTGGGAAAGTATTTTGCCCTTCACTGAAGATATGTGAAGAGGATATCAAACATCTGGATAATACAAAAGAAAATACAGACAAAACGCTGGCAAGATTTATCTGCATGATTGCCAGCATCTGGGTATGTGCATGCTGGCTCATGGAGACTTACTGGAATTTTCTATTTTTATCCAGATTTTTTGACATCATGAGGACTTGGTTCACGTGCCTGGAGATGATTTCACCGTGAAAAGTAATGACTACAGTTGTCTCAACCGTAAGTCCATGGGAACACCAGCAGGCCAGGCAAACAAGCAAACACGGCAGATAACCAAGCATACTCGTCAGACGTCCATCCGTGGCAGCTGTGTCCTTCCAAGCAGGTGCACTGTGACAACATTTCAACCATAGCAGATACACAGAAAGCACCAAGAATGGTGGCTTCATGTTCCAGGGTTCCCATGAATTAAAAACAACCTGCTTTATTGCCTTCCTTGGCGACCCTCTTGTACAACAACTGAAAACACATGGTGCTCCAAAGCACTTTTCTGTCAATTTCTCTTTATGACTTTAGATAATTCATGCTAAAATTGTCTGGCATATTAAGAAGCATAAACTATAAATTCAAAAGGCAAACCAACTCTGTCTATTTTGTTTACATTCTTCTTGACAGCTAACTGTGCACTACCATGTCCAGCTTAATGAACACAGATACTGGAGCAATACGGTTGAAAGTTCCACATCCACCTAGGCCACATAGCAAGACCCTGTTTCAATTAGTACAACAACGGTAATGTCATCTGCTGAAATGCTTGAAAGCCAAGCCAAGGAATGCATGTGCACAAACAGGTTTTGAGGTTATGTGCACTGACAAAGGACACCTCTCCTTCCACCACGTAATTCCTGAGGAATGACCTCTCGTGGGGAACCAGGCAGCAAGCACTATCTGACCAGCCCTGAGCTCAAGCCTTAATTCAAGCTCACTTTATAAGACAGGACGCAATCTCTGTTTCGCCCTGCTCAGCTCAGCAGCGTGCCAGAGTGGTCCAGTCCATTCACGCCACAGCACTATTATACTGTTTTATAGTGCTGCTATCTAGACTATACTGTAACACAAAGTCCTTGAGATTAGGCATACATTACACACATATTCAATATTAATAAATATAGGAATATGTTTTAATATATCAGATGAGCTTCCATTCTTTCTAGATCCCATACCTGATTGCGTTATAACCAGATTAACTTTTCCAAACAACAAACATGATCTTGCCCAGTTCTGGTTTTGAACACTATAAAGGCAACTTCCCCTTAAGAAAATTTGATCATGGGATGAGCAAACCACCTAAAACTGTACCTCAGTGTTTATCTGCTCGCCTGGTTATGTGTAAACTCCTGGAGAGCAAAAGCCACATCACACTCAGGGTTAGTTCACCTGTCTTCACAGTGCTAGAGGTTAAACATAGGGCTGTGCAGTTGCTAGGCGAGTGTATATATAACTCAACCTTGGCTATACAATAAATTTAAGGGCAGTCTGGAAAATGACTCAGAAACAAGGTAAAACAAAACAGGAGGTTATGTATACGAGTGAATATACATGTGTGCACACACACACCATCTATCCTAACCACGTGAGTAAAAAGGAGGTTATGTATACGAGTGTATATACATGTGTGCACACACAAACCATCTATCCTAACCACGTGAGTAAAAGCACGCCGGGCGGTGGTGGCGCACTCCTTTAATCCCAGCACTTGGGAGGCAGAGGCAGGTGGATCTCTGTGAGTTCGAGACCAGCCTGGTCTACAAGAGCTAGTTCCAGGACAGGCTCCAAAGCTACAGAGAAACCCTGTCTCGAAAAACCAAAAAAAAAAAAAAGCACACGGAAGCATTCACACTCCAGTAGCAAAGAGAACGAGCTCCCAATTCTTTGTTATAAATACCTATTGTCTTTACAAACCAAAAAGCAAAAGCAGGCTCCTTGTAGGAAAGCTGACTTCAGGGGCAGAGCAAGCAAAGCACAAGATGAATCAGGGACAATTTATTCTGCCAGAAAGGAAATGCACAGGGAACCAGATAGGAGCATGATCAATGTACAGCAGCCAGTTTAAAGATGTTCCCCCTGACTAAACTGGGAATTGAAATAGCACAAAAAGTGAGACAGTAACAATTCACAACATCGCACATAAAGTCAAAGCCATTTAATCTCTACTTTTAGGTAATAAAAAGGGAGAAAAGAGAAGCAGTTTTCAATCAAACATCAACTTATATATGCAGAGAGAAAATGGAAATAAACAGTAATTGCTAAACAGCATTAAAGTGGTTGATTTAGGCAGGCATCATCAATGACACCAAGGCCAGCAAGTGAAGGTTTGATAAGAAATAAGAACTAAGCCGGGCGGTGGCGCACGCCTTTAATCCCAGCACTTGGGAGGCAGAGGCAGAGGCAGGCGGATCTCTGTGAGTTCAAGACCAGCCTGGTCTACAAGAGCTAGTTCCAGGACAGGCTCCAAAACCACAGAGAAACCCTGTCTCGAAAAACCAAAAAATAAAATAAAAAAAAAAAAAAAAAAAAAGAACTAAGATAACAGCACAGTTTTGGGATTCATTTCCACAATTATATATATATATAGCAACATTCGTTGCTAGTGACATGATTTAGTACTGAGTGCTCTGGATGAAATTCACTAAGAAGGAATGGCATCTTTTCTTTTTTTTTTTTTTGTTGGTTTTTTTTTTTTTTTTTTGCTTTTTCAAGACAGAGTTTCTCTGTGGTTTTGGAGCCTGCCTCTGCCTCCCAAGTGCTGGGATTAAAGGAGTGCGCCACCACCGCCCGGCAGGCATCTTTTCTTGATATTCCTGCCAGGAAAGCATCATTGCCTGGGGGCTCGAGGAAATATTTCATAGTTCTAGGTGAGCGTTATGAGAGAAAATGCAGGCTTATCCTTTACAAAACTGCCACAGACATGGCAGACGAGGAAACTGAGGCCAAAGATGTCTGGAACATTAACAGTGTGCGTTCCTGAAGGGTGGAGTGAGGGTTGTACACTGTCGTGTCTCAGGGTACAGGCACACATGTCTGGAACATTAACAGTGTGCGTTCCTGAAGGGTAGAGTGAGGGTTGTACACTGTCGTGTCTCAGGGTACAGGCACACATGTCTGGAAAATTAACAGTGTGTGTTCCTGAAGGTGGAGTGAGGGTTGTACACTGTCGTGTCTCAGGGTACAGGCACACATGTCTGAAACATTAACAGTGTGCGTTCCTGAAGGTGGAGCGAGGGTTGTACACTGTCGTGTCTCAGGGTACAGGCACACATGTCTGGAAAATTAACAGTGTGCGTTCCTGAAGGGTGGAGCGAGGGTTGTACACTGTCGTGTCTCAGGGTACAGGCACACATGTCTGGAAAATTAACAGTGTGCGTTCCTGAAGGTGGAGCGAGGGTTGTACACTGTCGTGTCTCAGGGTACAGGCACACATGTCTGGAAAATTAACAGTGTGTGTTCCTGAAGGGTGGAGCGAGGGTTGTACACTGTCGTGTCTCAGGGTACAGGCACACATGTCTGGAAAATTAACAGTGTGTGTTCCTGAAGGTGGAGCAAGGGTTGTACACTGTCGTGTCTCAGGGTACAGGCACACATGTCTGGAACATTAACAGTGTGCGTTCCTGAAGGGTAGAGCGAGGGTTGTACACTGTCGTGTCTCAGGGTACAGGCACACATGTCTGAAACATTAACAGTGTGCGTTCCTGAAGGTGGAGCGAGGGTTGTACACTGTCGTGTCTCAGGGTACAGGCATACATGTCTGGAAAATTAACAGTGTGCGTTCCTGAAGGGTAGAGTGAGGGTTGTACACTGTCGTGTCTCAGGGCAAAGGCACACATGTCTGAAACATTAACAGTGTGTGTTCCTGAAGGGTAGAGTGAGGGTTGTACACTGTCGTGTCTCAGGGTACAGGCACACATGTCTGGAAAATTAACAGTGTGTGTTCCTGAAGGGTAGAGCGAGGGTTGTCTCAGGGTACAGGCACACATGTCTGGAAAATTAACAGTGTGTGTTCCTGAAGGGTAGAGTGAGGGTTGTACACTGTCGTGTCTCAGGGTAAAGGCACACATGTCTGAAATATTAACAGTGTGTATTCCTGAAGGGTAGAATGAGGATTGTATAACAGGGCTTTGTTTTTAGAAACCAAACACTGTTGTGTCTCAGGGTAAAGGCACACATGTCTGAAGCTTCCTCAGAATGCTGCAAAAGACTAATAAAACTGTTTGTGTTGAACGTATATATTTATGCATGGAGACAAAATGGTAAGCAATTAAAGAAATGTAGCAGAATAGTAACAGTGAAAGATTTCAAATGAAGGTATACAATTGCAGATCTTTGTATTGGTAGCATCTTATGAATTTGAAACGACTTCTAATTCAAGCCATCTGAAATCATTTCAAAATTATTGCTAAAATTCTCAAAGATGTAATGCAGACTATCTGGTGGTAGAAAAGAATGGGATCCACCTATCATTGTCTGAGACCAAAATCAGAATGAAAACTTTGATTTAAAGCATTTACGTACTTGCCTTTACCACTGAATGGATGCATTAACAAGGAAGGCAACACTTTACACCGTCAGGTACTAAAGACATCTAAATAGGCTTTTTCTTCATGGATTTTAAGTAGATATTTTACAGTCAATGACAGAGGAAATCTTAATTTGTTCATCTTTAATGGCCAAGCATCAAACACATTTATAGTTCTCTCTGTTACATTGTTGAGTAGGGATTCTAATTTCAGTATCATTCCAATCAGAAAAACACTGTACTTTGAGTATTAGCAAAGATTTTTACAAGTGAAATACAAAGACTATGGGTGTCAAGTCAAATTTCATATGTGTGTGTGTGTGTGTGTTTGTGTGTAAGAGAAAGACAGAACACAGAAAAAGTAGCAAGTGCTGCTTGCTGTTCTTTAAGAACTGAAGAATTATTAATGATATATTCTATAATCTCAAAAACAGAAAAGCATGTAAATTAGTAGTGAAGGACATTGGCCAAAAGAAGAGCAAGCTGTTTTGATTCTTTTTTTTTTTTTTTTTTTTTTTTTTGGGGGGGGGTTTTCGAGACAGGGTTTCTCTGTGGTTTTGGAGCCCGTCCTGGAACTAGCTCTTGTAGACCAGGCTGGTCTCGAACTCACAGAGATCCGCCTGCCTCTGCCTCCCGAGTGCTGGGATTAAAGGCGTGCGCCACCACCGCCTGGCCAGATTTTGATTCTTAAAAATGAACAAAATGCTTACAACACAAAAAAGCTTTGGGGGAAAAGTGTTCATAGTAAAAAAAACTATGGTTCTGAAAAACTTAGGGGGTTCAAGAAACCCTAAGATTGAACTGTACCAAAATGTTTCTGAAGCATAGATTCCACTAACCAAGTCTGAATGAGTCTTTTCATTGCAGAACCAAACTCTCCAAGGCCTTTAGAGAGAATCACAGTCAAACATCTAGATTGGGAAAGTCAGGGAGAAAAGGAATCTTGAGGCATGTACCCTGTAGTGGCAGAACATAAACCCTGATCCTCACACACAGCTCAGTAAATGCTGAATGAATTGAAGAAATAAAATAAGCAGGAAAGTGAAGTATCTAGGATGGGGAGGAAAGAAGAAGAGTGAAGAAAATAAATTGAAAAATCCAAAAATCACTGTTCACCAAGCTAGATCATTTTGAGAAGATAAATAAGATACCTAGAATCCTAAGAATATTTGACAATATGTGCCATATAAAACTCAATATTTGAAACACTTAAAAATTTAATCTAGATGAATGATATATGCAGCCTCAAGGGGGAAAAATAAACTATTAAAAGCACTGAGCAAAGTTTTCACTTCTACCAATGGAGAATAATTCATACTTCTTCCATCAACTGTATCTACTCATATATGAAAATACCTTTGGTCTTTTACCTACGGGTAAGCTGTATAGATATATGCACTCCACTTTCACAAATGAACACACCCGGGAAAGGAGGAGGAAAGACAATCAACATTCTCAGAAGTGAGGAGTCCCACAGGAGCTTGAAAGAGTGGCCAACAAAACTCTGTCTCCAGGGCGCAGCATGCACCTGTGTATAGCCCTCCGTTTATAGGGCAGTACACATGCCTTCAGGACACTTTGTAAATTCGGGATTCTCAGAGCTCTGAGAAAGGGAACAAATAAATGAAATAGGAAAAGGTAATTTTATTTTTCCCTCTTTGTCTCAAAGATGATTGGGACCTGGGGACTTTTAAACAAGGATTGTTCCGTGCATTCAGAAGCTGGCTGATTGTACAGAAAACAGAAGCCAGGCCTTCAACGATGCACTCAAGTCTGCACAGTGTTGGGCTTCCGCGCCAAGGAAGTGTATTTCCAGAAGACGTTGGAGCTACATCTGCTGAGCCTGCTTAATACTAAGGCCTGGGAAGTGCAAAGTTACAGAATGGACTGCTAAAAGGATGTTGGGAGGGAGGGTGACTAAACATACTTACTGTTCTTAAAGAAAAAATAGTTTCCAAAAAATGCTACCATCCTACCTTAGAGTAGCTTACAGAATAATGACAGAACCTGCAACGTACAGAGTACCATTATTTTGAGATTATCATTTGCCTTCTACAATGCCTTGAAAAGTAGTGAATACATGAAGACACATTGTCCCATCACTGACAGTATTAAAATTATATTTTAACCTAATTTCTGGAAAGTTCTGCAGAAGTAGCCTAAAAAACAAACTAAAATTTAATGGTGGAGGGAAGTCTAGTGAAATAGTAATCAAAACACTAAGAAATTAACAGTATCCAAAGTATACTAACTAAATGTAATGGGGAAAAGTCTAGTGAAATAGTAATCAAAACACTAAGAAATTAATAGTATCTAAAGTATACTAACTAAAAAGTCAAACGTCTCCACATCCGTTCTTCAGATATACAAGTAAAGCTTTCCTGGAATGGGTCGTTGCAATACAAGATTTTTCAAGGTGCCTTTCCATATGAACGGAGCTTGTGGGAATAAAACCTCTCCAGTAGCTGCTTCATCAGAGCTCCAGCTCCAATTTCCTCCGACTCCAACATCAATGTAAGAACAGCTCCCATAAACAGGGACAGGAATGAGGGTACAGAGGAGCATCCATTCTTTTGTTTGGGGGGCAAAACCAACCAACATAAAGGTCCAACGATGCCATCTGCACCCATCCCCCCACCCGTGACAATCCTGTAAGGCACTTTTAACCTCTTCTCTCCGCTCCTCGGTCCTTCAGGTTCGCGGAGTGGGAGGAATCCGAGGTTTCTCACATCTCAACCCCGGCTGCGGAGGCAGTGAGCTCCGGGTTCTACAGATGAAGGAGGGCACGAATCTTTAGAGGGCAGGGGGACGAGGCGCTGCGGAAACCCGGAGGCTTGCAAACTCGTGTGCAAGAGAAACCCCGCGGGATGGAGAGGCTGCTGTGTCTGTTCGGGGATGGGGACAGAAGGGCTCACTCGCCCTAAGAGACGCGGAAGGGCGTGAACTCGGCCAGAGCCGAGCCGCGAAGCCGACTTACGGTTCCTTCTCCCGCGGGGACCGGCTGGATCCCGCAGGCTGCAGGTCTCCTCCGCCGCGGCCGCCTCCTTCTCGCGCCGCCGAGCCGGTGACCTCGGGTCCACTGCGCGCCCGGTCCACCCGGAGCCGGAGGGAAGCGCTGCGCGAGCCCGACGTCGGGCGAGCTCGCACCGGACGGCGCCCCATCCTTCCCGGCTGTGCCCGGCTCTCAGGGCCGGAGGAGGGGCCGTGGCGCCGGCCGCCGCCCCTAGGCCAAGTCCAGCGCCTGTTCGTGCGCGCCCGGCCGCGGTCCCCGACTTCCCCCCACCAGCCTCAGGCTCCGCCGCCACCCACACCGCGAGTGCATGGAGGCCGCTGTCCGCTCCAGACGGCCGCAAGTGGCGCGGACCCGCACGACCGCGGCCCCCGCAGAGCGACCCGGAGGCTTTGCCGCCGCACACCTGAAGCAGGATGGGGCGTGACCCCGGAAGTCACTTCCCGGCGCCGGTGCCCACAGCGGGGAGGTTGAAGGGCGACGGGGGCCGAGGAAGGGGAAGGACGGTGGAGAGCAGGAGCCCAGACCCGAACTCCCGGGGCGGCGGCTTCTGCTGACCCCCGAGGGGCTTCCTGCAGCAGGAAGTTGGGCCGAGCCCCTGCTCCTCTTAGAAAGGCAGAGGAATAAGACGGCGGCGGCTCCTCAGTGCGTCTTCTTGGCATGAGTTGATTGAAACAAGAATTAGTTTACTTTAAATTCTGTGTAGAAGATGAACAGCTACTTCACTTCTTCTGTAGGTGATTTCTAGAAAGCATTGTTTTCTGTAACTGCCATGTATTTTGTACAGTGTCTCTACAGTCCAATGCCTTTTAAAGAAGATTGCGGTCTTTAAGGCATCCATATATCTTATCGCTTATACTTTATTATGTTTTAGTCGTTTATCGAAGATGAAAATAATTGCTAAACAGGAATTTTTGAGAAAAGCCTCTTTTTCACTTTCTGTAAGCAGCTCTTCTGCTTTTCAGGATGATCTTATTAAGATGTTTGAACTGAAAAAATCCCATGGACTGTAGAATGGGAATGAATCTTTACTCAAAACTTGAAGCAAAATGAAATGTTTTCATCCTAATGTTTCAGTGTAAATTCATCGAAATACCTTGGTTTCTTTGGTACAAAATCAATGAAAACTTCTGTTATTAAAAATTTTTTTAAATGAAAAAGTATTTGTGAAGAATGCTTGTTAAGCTCTTATACTAAATTTTATTGAAATGCTATAACCAACTGGTATTTTAAGAGAATTTAATTTTGAAAAAAATTTAAACTATAAGGCATTTTTTAAGATTAGGAAAGTGAATTAGGGTACCGAAGGGACAGCAGTTGATCCCTGAAGAGAGTAAATGTGTATCCTCTCAAGTAGCTTTTCAGTCCTTTCTGGAAAATGCTTTTTCCTCTCCTGAGAGTTGAAGGAGTAAGGGACTCGTTAAATATGAAAAAACATTCTAATGCCTAATGGGCCTTTTAAAAAATCAAAGTTCATGTCAAAGTGACTAGAAAAGAAACTCTGGTTGGTTTCTTTTAGAAATTTACTGGCATATCCCTGGGGGGAACATTTAAAAGTCAAAAGGATACTCCAAAGCCACAGAAAAACCCTGTCTCGAAAAACAAAACAAAACAAAAAAAAGTCAAAAGGATAAAGACACTGGATCCAAGAGAAGTTTTTTAGTGTAACTGTGAAAAGGTAATAGCACTGGTCAAAGAGAACATTCAGCAGTCAGGTATGTAGCTGCAATTCACTTACTTTTTCCAGAATTGACCCGTGGAGACTTAAAAAATAATTGGGGGTGGGGCGTGGGGAGGGTTACATACATCGACATAGCAAATATATTTAGAAGAAAAGCTATTGATCACCTAGGGAAATTGACAACAGAAATGGAAAATATTTTTTTTTTTTGTCTACTGACTAAATGGTTCAGAACTAAGATGGGCATCTCCAAAGATAGTTATAAACCCTAGGTTAAGTCATGCAAATGTCTAAATCAATGTTTTCTCGCTTAAAGTTATAGAGTGTCAGTAGGTATAAAGTAGCCAGCTACTTCCAGCTTCCAAACTTAACATTTATGTGTACACTTTATGGAAAATAAGAGTGCATTATTCTGAACCACTATTTTGAGTTATTGTTTATTTTATAAGATAACCTTTTAAGCCCCAAAGACAGATTCTTGATGATGAAGATAAGATTCTCTGGCTTGCCTTTTAGGTATTATATACTATAAGATATAAAAATCAGCCGAGCAGTGGTGGCGCACGCCTTTAATCCCAGCACTTGGGAGGCAGAGGCAGGCGGATCTCTGTGAGTTCGAGACCAGCATGGTCTGCAGAGCTAGTTCCAGGACAGGCTCCAAAACCACAGAGAAACCCTGTCTCGAAAAACCAAAAAAAAAAAAAAAAAGAAAGCAGTTTGTTAAAAATCAACATCTTTGTTTTGCTAAGTGAGTATTTAAAAAACAAAAGTTGTTGAACTGTGTGTAATGCTATTTTTTTTTACCTTGCCACTAGTTAAGTCATTTACTCTTCCAAGGACATTTTTGTTTGTTTTATAAAGCAATGGGAAATTCAGAAAACATAGAATATGCATATGTTGCAGTTATCCGTCCAAAGAATACTGCCAGTCTCAACTCTCAGGAATATAGAGCTATGTCCTATGAAGTGAGGAAATTTAATAATATTTGATTCCTACTGTCGAATGTCATTCTGTAATACCATTTGCATATAAAGCTTTATGAGCATATGCTGCAATTATTTTTGTTTTGTTTTTTTCAAGACAGGGTTTCTCTGTAGGTGTGGAGCCTGTCCTGGAACTAGCTCTTCTAGACCAGGTTAGCCTCGAACTCACAGAGATCTGCCTGCCTCTGCCTCCCGAGTGCTGGGATTAATGGCGTGCACCACAACTGCCTGGCTGCTGCAATTGTTATTAATAAGCTAGTTAGTCTAGATCTCCACCTAATTGTATTTTTTCTGTTGCATACCTTTCAATAATTTCGCATTCATTTACATGTGTAGATTATTAAATAGAAAGTTATTTAAGGGGCTGAGATATAGATCCGTAGCATGCATAAAAGTCTTGAGTTTGATTCCTGGCACTGCATAAAACCAAGCGGGTGGACTTGAAGCCAACCTGGCCTGTGTGAGACCTATTAATAGCCTAAAAATAGATATAACATAATCTGGCCAAGAAAATGTCTGTTGTAGTTCTAAAATCTTCTGCCCAATAATATTGTTGGTGGGATTTACAGAGCAATTATAAAATTTGTAATTGAGCTTTTGATGTCCTGGAATAATAGAAAACACTTGTGAGTTTCAGTGCAGGTCTTGTAGCTAATTCATTTTGAGACTTTAGGTGAATCTTTAAAAGTTAAAATTTCACTATATGGAGCCGGGCGGTGGTGGCGCACGCCTTTAATCCCAGCACTCGGGAGGCAGAGGCAGGCGGATCTCTGTGAGTTCGAGGCCAGCCTGGTCTACAAGAGCTAGTTCCAGGACAGGCTCCAAAGCTACAGAGAAACCCTGTCTCGAAAAACCAAGAAAAAAAAATTCACTATATGTAAATGGAGACAATATTATTCCATGTTTTCAATTGATTCATAGTATAGAGAGAACTCATTGAGGTGCTTTACCAACCGTAGAGTGTTGGCCTCATGTAAGATAGTAATGCTTCTGATAAAAACTCCATGACCTATTAGAGGCATCCATCAGCCTGCTGCTTGTAGTGGCATTTTACTTGTGTTTTAATAATGGAACTTGTCTGAGGAGCAGAAAAGTAAAACAGCCCAACAGGCCAGACTTATAGACCAGGCAGCAATGACATACACCTTTAATCCCAGTAGCCACACTCGTTGCCATAGAAACCGGTTGCTTTGCTCTTCTGAACTTGAGGTTGAACTCCAATTTCAGTCTCTGAGTTTGTATTAATTGTGCTTCAGCTGTTTCGTGTATTTGCATCATTTTGCTGGCCAGCTCTAGCATGCAAGATTCATGTTTCTAAGTGTTCTCAAGCTTAAAAAACATCTAGCATTTTAAAAGACGTTAGAAATCTTAATACATTTTGCAACATTTTTGAGAAAGAGATTATAAAGATTGTAAATGCTGGGACCAGAGGGCTGGCTTAGTGATTAAAAGTGCTTTCTATGCAATCCCGATGCCCTGAGTTTGCTCCCTGGAACCCACATAAAACAGGCGAAAAGCCTCTAGATGGCCAGCATTGCAGTTGTGAGTTTGGGAAGTGGAAACCATAGAATGAGTCAAACAAAGCCTCTTGGGCCAGCTCTCCTGGAGTGCTGCACAAGCAGAAAAGAAGACACATTGTGTCCACAAGGTGGAACACAAGAGCCAGCTCCCTCCCAAAAGTTGTTCCCTGATGTACACACAAACACACTAAATAAAATTTAAGATATTAAATGCTGTATTTATCAGGGTGGACAAGTCACAGAGCTGGCTGCCATTGAATCCAGGCTTTCTAATTGCAAACAATTTTTGTTATATTTCACAAATTTTAAGAACATGCTCTACATTAAGAACATGTATTTGAGCCGGGCGGTGGGTGGCGCACGCCTTTAATCCCAGCACTCGGGAGGCAGAGGCAGGCGGATCTCTGGGAGTTCGAGGCCAGCCTGGTCTACAACAGCTAGTTCCGGGTCGGGCACCAAAGCTCCAGAGAAACCCTGTCTCGAAAAACCAAAAAAAAAAAAAAAAAAAAAAAAGAACATGTATTTGTAAACTATGTAATGGAATAATTTCTTTGTTTTCTTTTTCAGATATTACTAAACATTCATATGCTCCTGGATGCCCAGTTCTTTACTGCTTACAAGATCTTATGTGAGTTTGTAGTGAATCCAGTGCTCACTGTGCAACACTTACAGCCAGGATGTTAATAGCCTTGGATAAGTAAGAAACACATTAAGAATATTTTTAATCAATCATAATTGAAATTAGTCTGAGGTACACTTGTGAAAAAAATTAATGAAAAATGCCCTATTATATTGAAATGTTCAGTTTTCTATTATAAGGATGAAAATCCACCAAGTAAGATTGCCTTGCCTACTTAGAGGATGTTAATTGTATCTTTCCAAAATAATAAACACTTCCCAGATTTCAGGATCAAGTTTCTTCTCTTATGAGGTCACCATAGTAGTTTCTCCTCTCAGTGAACAGTTATAGTCTGTCTTCTGGGTAATATCACATCTCAGGAGGCCCAGTACAGGAGTACTTCATATTTTCTAAAGGTGTTTATGATTATAATGGCATAGGCATTATAGAATAATTGCTGTGTCTATTGACAAAGCTTTTATTAAGTACTTAACACTAAACATACTTTAAAGCTGGACATACTAGAACGTGTCACATGCCAGAGTTCAAGAGCAGTCTGCCTTTGTCACCTTCACTTTTGACTTTTTCCTCTCTGCCAGGTGGCTAGATGAACGCCATGCCCAGTCTCACTCTATTCCAGCTTTGTTCCGACCTTCTCCCCTTGAGAGGATAAAGACAGAAGTTATAAGCCCTGCATATGCTGCTGAGTCAGGTCAGACAGAAAACTCACTGCATATGGGCTATAGTGCATTAGAAATGAAGAATAAAATGCCAGCTCTAGAGAAAGCAGACGCCTGCATTTACAATCCTTTGTTTGGATCAGAGCTTCAGAACACAAACCGGCTAAGAGATTCAGTTTAAGGAGTTTCTATTTATTAATTGTTGCTCTCAGTGTCTGTGCTACTGGGGTTACTATATTTAGGATGTGGTCACCTTGTGTCCATGCATTCAAGCCTTCTTACTTTCTCTTTTATCTGTGGTTAGTTTTATGTTGAGGTCTTTGATCCAGTTGGCCTTATTTTGTGCATGACAATAGATATTCTTCTATATGTTGACATCCAGTTATGTTTCAAAACATGTCATGAAGCTTCTAAAAAACTCCATCCTATTCCTTTGTTCTCAGAAAATTGGAGTTGAAAGGGGTTTCCTTATTATTATTATTGAATATTACATTATTGGTGGTGGTGGTGTTATTGGCCCGTTCTGTAGTCTGTCCTATAGACTTCAGAAAACCCGATTCTCGCCAGGCGGTGGTGGCGCACGCCTTTAATCCCAGCACTTGGGAGGCAGAGGCAGGCGGATCTCTGTGAGTTCGAGACCAGCCTGGTCTACAAGCGCTAGTTCCAGGACAGGCTCCAAAACCACAGAGAAACCCTGTCTCAAAAAACCAAAAAAAAAAAAAAAAAAAAAAAAAGAAAACCCGATTCTCAGTGGCTCGTAGTCATAACATTGTGGATAAATTACATAACTGATTCAAACCTCATTTTTCTAGTCTGATACAATTACCTCTACCTAACTCATACTTTGTTGTGAAAACTGTATTAAATAGCTGAATAAGAAAAGTTTAAATGTCATACAAAACTCACGTTTGTGTAGTTACCCTCGTTGCTGTGGAGCTGTTCTCTCTCACACACTGTCCCGTCTTTCCCTGAAAGGGTGTTTTTCTGAATGGAGTCCAGTGTTGTAGGATGAGAATCTCTCTCTAAGTGTTAAGGATTATACATTCTCTCAGACTTACCAATACTTACGCTCAGGTGGAGATTTTACATATTCTCAGGTAGATACTCTAGGCCTTGCCTCCTTCCTCAGTATGCATTTTTTTTAGTTGCTACTAAACAGTTTAATCCCTTCTCTTAGGGGCATAAAGCACATTAAAGAATACACTAACACCGACCTGAGGGATTCCCAAGCTGATAGAGAACAAAGCACACAAAAGAAGATGAAACTGCAAATGAGACAACTTCTTAAGAGACACAGAAATAAAATGCCGGAATGGATCAGGAAGGTACAGTGTATCTTAGCTCAGAATAGTTATAGTGTGTTAAACTCTGAACAAAATGGGGGGAATGGAAAAGAGTGAGGAAACCGTGGGGCTTGTGAAGGGAGGAAAGCAAATGCTGAGGGCAAATCACAGCACATTTGGTATGCGATTTTCCCCAAATGTACTACAGCGAAAACCAAATTTCCCTTCCCTTCTTCCCTACTACCCTCTTCTTTCCAAACAGCAAGTCCTTTTCTGCCTTCGTTCAGATCAGCCTTCAGCATGTCTTTGTTCTTGACCCAGTGTACCTGGCACGAGCTTGGTACTCTCCTGAGATCTTGTATTGCTTACTCCTTTTTCCCACACCTAAAATACTTTACTTTCTTCACCTTTTAAGTTCTGTCCTATTTAAAATCCAATTCAAATTCTTTTTATTTTTTCAAAATACTACTTAAAATTTCCTTGGATTAGATTTGTATCTTTTCTCTTTTCCAATAATTTTTAAAGAGTTTACTATTTTGATCATTAAAAATTTGAAGTACCAGAGAAATGGCTCAGTAGTTAATAGCACTGGTTGCTTCAGAGGAGCCGGGTTCCATTCACGGTGCCTACATGGCTTACAACCATCTGTAATTGCAGTTCCAGGAGGTCCAGAGGCATTGCATGCAAATGATTCACAGACATATACGCAGGCAAAGCACCCGTACACATAAAACGGATTTTTAAACATACTTACCAGTCCTAATCTTACTGATTTGCTATGCTAGCTATCTACTTAAAACTTACAGCTTTCTATAACTTACTCGGTGTAAGCTTTTTTATGACTCAATTTCCCATTCTCAGGTGTTTTTATGCTGTTATATGAAACATTTCAAGCATTCCAGACACTTAGATCAGTATCTTAACACATTGTTTGTCCTCTAGATTTCCTTCAGGTATCCTTTAAAATTTGAATTTCTAAGCATTTCAGATGGGTTATTTTTATGTATTTTATTTTTTTATAGGTATGGGAAAATTGAGGCCACTCGCATATTACTAGAGAAAGGAAAGTGCAATCCAAACCTTTTAAATGGCCAGCTCAGCTCACCTCTTCACTTTGCTGCTGGAGGGGGACATGCAGAAATAGTGCAGATCCTCCTAGCCTACCCAGACATTGACAGAGTAAGTTATTTTCTGTTTTTATATTTTAATTTTCAGCAACTAACAAGTAGTGATAAAACAACGTTTAATTGTATACTTCACAGGTCAACTAACATCAACAAATTTTACTATATAGAGTTTAATGTATATCTTAACTGTGCTTTAATCATAAAGTTTTGAATTGTTGTTATGATAAAACACACTTCACCCAAAAGGTATTCCTTTAACAACTTAGATGCAAAGTTCATAGCATTCAGTACATTTGTATTGTTATATATAGTCATTGCATACATACATCTCCAGAAACTATGTAAAATTTATTTTCCATCTTATTACCCCCCCCCCCCAAACGTCTTAAAGAAAGAAAATGATTTACCCATCTTCTACAGTGTGTGCTAATAATCATTTGGTAAAAGGAAAGTAAAACTGTGGAAACCGTTATTAAATCTATGACTTATTTTAAAAAACATAATCCTACTAATTAGTGCTTTGAGTTTTTTAGCTTTTCCAATTTTTGTTTTAGTATGTATTAAGTGTGGTTAGCATTTACTTAATCCTTAACCAGAGTATTTTTATAAGACTTTAATTGAATAAATTCCTTCAGATCAGCATGTATTTGTAGTATCTTTTGGTCTGTTGCTTCCTCCATCCTAGCCCATAACAGACCCACAAGGCAGAGCCGTTAAGTGCTTGTGAGGAAAGCAAATGAGGTGACTGGGAGAAGCTGCAAGGCTGTTGAAAGATGCTAACAAACCAGCAGGGGTTGTCTGAGCAGCGGGAGGCAGACGTGTGAACTGATCCTTGGCTGCTGCTTGTTTCTCTCTCTACTCTCCTGGGCCCGGCCACCCAGCTCCCAAATGCGCACACGCGTGGTCTTCTTCTTTCTTATCAAGGCCAGGCCTTAGCTTAACTTCTTTCTAGCTAGCTCTTCTTAAATCATCCCGTCTATCTTTTACCTTTCTCTATTTCTGTATAGCTTTTCTTTCACTCTTACTCCATGGCTTGCTGTGTAGCTGGGTTACTGGCCCCTGATGTCTTCCTCTCCTGGGTCTCTTGTGCTCCTTCTTTCCCCTCCAGATTTCTCCTTCTCTTTATTCTCTTAGTCTGCCAGACCCTCCTATCCTTTCTCCTGCCTCGCTGTTGGCCATTCAGCTCTTTATTAGGCCATCAAGTTTTTTAGACAGGCCAAGAATCACAACTTCACAGAGTTAACAAATGCAACATAAAAGAATGCAACACATCTTTGCATCCAATTATATATGATTGTATTTACTGTTTAATATAAGTAGTTCTGTTCACTTATGTGTATTTTCCTCCAGCAACGTTTGTTTGTAAACAGCAGAATTATACACCATTCATTAATAATCTTCAGCAACTTGGTGTATGAGGAACTCATTTTCCTTACCACAAAAGTGAACTAGGTGTTTTCCTAGTTTTGTGTGTGTGTGCATGCATAGGTACATTGTGTGGTTGATTGTGCTCATGTGGAGACCAGAGGGTAATGTTAGGAATCTTCCTTCACCACTTCTCCCTCTTGTTTTTTGAGACAGGGTCTCTCTCTAAAACTAAAGCCAACCATTTTGTCTAGCTTCCAGGACCCTCCTCTCTTCCCTCCTCTCTTCCCTCCTCTATGCCACCAACTCTGGGGTTAGAGACACAAACAGCCATTCCTAGGGGCGGGGGGTCTGGAGGACGGAGTCCCTACTGGACACCAGGCTGCCATGGGGGGCGGGGAGCGCGGCTTGTAGCCCCCCGTAGCAGGCAGGGTGGGCGGGCCTGGTTGCACTGCTGGCCGCCGGGATTAGCCTCGGCCCGCCCCGCCCGCCATCCCGGGGAAAGCAGCCTGAGCCCTGCTCTGGCCACTCCCATCCCCGCAACAGCCTCCGTGTTCCCGCGCCGCCCCCTCCGCCCCCGCCCCCGCCCTCGCCTTGGAGACTCCGGATAAATCGGGGAGGCGAGCGGTAGCGCAGGCGAGGCAGCCTGGGCACGGAGCGGCCACCACGCGCTAGAGAGTCCGCCCGCCCGTGCCCTGCCCGCCTCTCCCCGTGCGCCCTCTCGCAGACTTTGGCGCCCTGGCTTGGTCCTCTGGCTGCCGAGTGCAGCTCGGCCGCAACCTCCAGGCCGGACCGCGAAGACGGCTGCTGTCTGCCTGCTGGCCTTGACTCTGACACTTTTCCAGTCTTGCCTGAACGACCCCTCGACCTCTCGAGCCAGGAGCCCTTCCCTTCGGCCCTCAGGTAAGTCGGCTGCGGTTCCGGGCGGGGGCTGGAGGCCGGGATCCCTACTGGACACAAGGCTGCCATGGGGGGCGGGGAGCGGGGCTGGGAGCCGCCGAGGCTGGCAGGGTTGGCGGGCGAGCCTTGCACCGCTGGCTGCTGGAATTAGCTCGGAACTGGCGAGCAAGCCTCGGCCCGCCCCGCCCACCTTCCCGTGGAAAGCGGCTTGAGCCCGGCTCTGGGCAACCCCGGTCCCCGGACCGCCCCCTCCGCCTCCGCCCTCGCCTTGGAGACCGGGGATAAATCGGGGAGGCGGGGGTGGGGCGTGGTGGACAGAGCGCCCGGGTATCGTCAGCAGTCTGGCCGCGCAGGCGAGGCAGCCTAGGCACGGAGCGGCCACCACGCCTGTGCCCTGCCCGCCTCTCCCTGTGCGCCCTCCCGCAGACGTAGAAGTTGGCTGGTGGCTGCCTGCTGGCCTTGATTCTGACTCTTTTCCAGTCTTGCCCGATCAGCCCCTTGAGCCAGGAGCCCTTCCCTTTGGCTGTCAGGTAAATCGGCAGCGGGTCCAGGCAGGGGCTGGGGGCCGGGGTCCCTACTCGGCGCCAGGCTGCGGTGGGGGGGGGGGGCGGAGAGCGTGTTTGGTGGCCCGCCGAGGTCGGCAGGGTGGGAGGGCGAGCCTTGTGCTGCTGGCTGCTGGAATGAGAACTCGGAACCGGCGTGCGAGCCTCGGTCCGCGGAGCCCACCTCAGCCGGGTCTCCGAGCATGCTCCACACTAAGACTATAGCCAGACTCGGGGAAAAACTTTGCAGGCATACCCAGCTCCCACCAAGCCAGGCCAGATGAAAAGTTGTGTTTCCGTTAGGTATTTCAAAGAGTTAATTTCTGGCTGGCCCGGGTAGCTCGCGCTTCTCCTGTACTTGGCCCCTAGGATGCTAATTACTGTGCTGTCCAAACTCATTTAGAGCCCACCTGACAGCCTCCCTGGTTTCCAGCCAGTTCACTCCCGGCAGCTTAACGTGCTGTCCACCCCAGAGCTCACAGGTGCCAGGGCCACCAAAGCCAACCTATCCAGCTCTTTTATTTGAAACATCTAAGAGCTGACAGACAGGAGGTTACTGTTCTTAGAATGAATAGGACCCTATTCTTTGAGGGAGGAACTATTTCCAGCCTCCTGCAATTTTACCTTATTTTTAACATTTCTAAAATAACTTTAAAAAAGCCATTGCTGTTCTGGAAACAGAATGTTGAAAGGTAGCTATAGTCACAGGGCAGAAGGGAAGGCAATGCAACTGTTCTCAGCTCTCTCAGGCTGCAAGAAGCAGTCAGAGTCAGATGTATACATATTTTTTAAAAGCACTGAATAGCTTATCTGGCATTCTGGGAAAGCATTTGTTTTGATTCTTGAAGGTACTTTAAAGCTTCTCAGAGTAGGTAGTCTTAAGTGGGTGAGTCACTTAAACGCATTTTACATAAGAAAAACAAAGCCCAAGGTAGCCTTCCCGGCTTTTAGCTGCAGGAATCACTTGCTGTCCTTTGTTGACAGAAAACTGGATCCTGGAGTTTTGGGGTATACACTAGAAGTGCACCCTGCACCCTTACTAGCTGGAACCCGACAGCTATTATTTAAGATTTGACCTAGAACATTTATCACCTTAGGCGTCAGTGCAAGCATCTAGAGATGCATATTCCAGCCCTGAGAAAGGGGGTGTCTAATATTTTTGTCATTGATTTACAGTAATGTTCTCTTTAGGTAATCTTCCATAAAAATGATTGCACGTCGTTTTTGTTATGAAGCAAAAGGGTGAATGCCATCAGTAGAGCTTCATTTAATTGGCAGAATGTTCCAACTGTTTAATTTTAAGCATGAAAAGTCTAAATTTCCAAAACGCTACAAACCATTCAGTCTTACTAAGAAATCACACTTTTGCTTATTTATATTTTTAGTACTTCTGAAGCTTGGCCTATTACATAAGAACTTGGGCGACGATTGTGCATTTTGTGTCAAAGAAATTGCAGCTCTTAGGAAGTCATATTCTTAACGTGCTCGGATCACACCTTTTTAGTGTTGTTTTATATTGATTTGCCAATATTGCTATCATTTAGGGAGGGTGCTTCCTCATATTAAGGAAAAGAAAATGCAAAAAAACCCACTCATTCTTGAGCATCTCATAGTAAAATATTGTTGTAAAAATTCTTGTTGGAACAACATCTGTAATAAATGCTTTCCCCAATTTAAGTAACTTCATTTCCTGCTCAGATATGTGCTAAAGGTTTGGGAGTGTGAACGGGTCTTCCAGTTCCCTCACGTCGTTCTCCTTGAAGTAGCCTTCTTAGGCACGGCGAGTGTCAGCTTTAATTTTGGAGGACTGCACACTGGCTTTCCTCTGCACCAGCTGTGCACAAGCACCCCACTTTCTTTAATCCTCAATGCTTGTTCTGCTTGCTGTTGTGATTGGAGACACGGGTTTTGTGATGAGCAGGACACTTGTTTTATTGGTGGGAGCGTTTCCAGACAGTGTCTCACTCTGTTGCCTAGGCTAGCTTGAAACTTACTCTGTGGCCTAGGCTAGACTATTCACAGGAGTCCTTCTGCCTCAGTTTACCCCCTGCTGGATTGTATGTCTAAGTCCCCATGCTCAGCTCTTACTGTGGATTTCATCTGCATTTCTAATAGTCGTGTTGCACTTCTCGTGAGCTCCTTAGCCACCTGTCTTTGCTGAAGAGCATTTACCTTTGCCCAGCTTTTAACCAGTGTCCTGTTTCTTGTACCTTTTGCCTCCCAGTAGGACTGTGCTCCTGGGTACCACAGAGGGAAGCTCCCAGAAAGCTGTGGCTGGGGCCCCTGCCCTCTGCTGGCTCCTTGTGTGCCCTGCAGTTGCAACAACCACAGTGATGTCTGTGACCAGGAAACTGGGCAGTGTCTGGTATGTTTGCTTGTGTGGGAACTGACCTCAGTTCACACTGAGTGATCAGCGTGAACTGAAAGACAACCAGGAACCAGGCAGACCCTCCAGCTGGTCCTTGCCACATTGCTGCCACCATCGCAGTCTCAAAGACATTGAAACCTCCTCCTCCTCCTGTCACTGGGAAACTGGCAGGGTTTGTTTCTCTGTCTCCCTCAGCCGTGGATGCTTCTCTCACTCTAGTCCTCAGTAGCTGGTCCTTGTTTCTCCCCTACTCTTTGGGGTGGCTCGTTGCCATACTAGTCAGCCATACAGGCAGGCAGTGATAGCACACACCTTTAATCCCAGCAGCCATACTAGTTAGCCATAGAGGCTGGGGGAGGGTGGTGCTAGCCTTTAATCTCAGCACTAGAGAGGAATATACGATGGGAGGAGACAGGTCTCAGCTCAGTCTCAGGTTGAGGATTCGTGGGAGCAGGATCACCCATTTCAGTCCCGGGTGGAGAAAAGAGCCCCGGGATGGCTGCTTTACTTTTCTGATCTCCAGGTTTGTTGTAATATGAGCGGCGGGGCTGCGTCCCCGGCACCCAGCCGCCCACATGGCTAGCTTATGAACCAAAATAATTACACGGAAACTGTATTTTTTTGAACACTGCCTAGCCCATTAGTTCCAGCCTCTTATTGGCTAGCTCTTACATATTGATCTAACCCATTTCTAATATTCTGTGTAGTACCATGAGCTGGCTTACCAGGAAAGATCTTAACCTGCGTCTGTCTGGAGTGCGAGAATCATGGCGACTCCTGACTCGGCTTCTTTCTCCCAGCATTCTCTTCTGTTTACTCCACCCACCTAAGGTTTGGCCTATCAAATGGGCTAAGGCAGTTTTCTTTATTAGTTAACCAATGAAAGCAACAGATAAAATACAAGAATCACCTCCATCATTTCCCCTTTTTCTGTTTAAACAAAAAAGAAAGGCTTTCACTTTAACATAGTAAGATTACATATAACAAAACAGTTATCAAGCAAGAATTACAGTTACAATACTTATATCTATTTTATCTTATAACTAAGGAAAACTATAACTATAACTAACCATTCTTCAACTCCATCAAAGACTCCAGAAGGATATAATACTACCTAAGTAAACAAGAAATAAGAAACTTCAAACTCTAGAAATGACAGAGACATCTCACTGCCTGGACAGTCACCCAAAGTTCCTTTGTACCGTTGGGGCATCCATCTTCAGCCTACAGGCCCATAGTTTTCGCAGACATTTCCATGAAGCAGGAAAATCCCAAAGACAGTTCAGTCACTTTCTGCTGTGTCCTGCAGAATGTCTCGTAGACTCTTTCATGAATCAGGAACCCCGAAAGACCATCTCACCTTTAGGCAAGTTCAGCAGTCCTCTCTCTGCGGGTTTTTTGTGTCCAGTTTATGTATCAGTCCATGCAAGAGCAGTTTCTTGCCCAAATGGCTATCAAACTCCATAAGGAGCCTCTTTGATGCCCATCTTCCTCTTGAAGTAGCTTGGTGCTGTCAGGAGCAGATGTGTCTCATTTTCATAAAAAGCCCTAAGTTACTAAAACATTAAATGCCATATTCTGCAGTCTTTGAAAGATATGAAGAATGTCTATCTAACTGAAATATATCTCTATATATCTAGAAAATCTAACTAACATGACTACAAGCTTGACTATTGATGATTATCCATTAATCTATATTTTTTAATTATACATTACATTTTTAAATGAACTACACAATCACAATACCTTAATCAAGATCAGAAATACATATACACATAACAAAATTGACCTTATAATCCATACCAATGCATATTATTTATATCTATATTATATCCCCCTTTAAATGTAAAAGAACATTTATAAACCATATTTGGGAACATGGGCGCAGTTTTTTTTCTCCAAACTGTTTTTTGCTGAATGGGGGCGTCGTTAATTAGGTCTTTTATGGTATAACCTGTGTGCCAGGGTCATCTCAGTTGGCAGTTGAGTGAAGTAATTTTTTGAAGGTGTTTACAGCAACCTTTCAGGAGGGCGTGGTCTATCATACCATATTGGTATAGACGCAATCCACAGAGCCTCATCCTCTGTGAAAACAAAAGAAGACCCTCTCCAAAGCATCATATCCTTTGACCCATATTTTGAAACCATAATACCCTTATATCCATTTTGGTTTAGCTTGGCAGCCCATATAATGAAATGTCTCTCTGTACTTAGCTCCTTTACAGTCAAAAATTTTAAAGAAAACATAATAATACAAAGAATCCAGACTCTCTGTGAATTTTCCATTTTTACGTGGCTTATTTTTTTTATTTCTTTTAACCTATAATTATCTGTACTCTGTCTCTTTAAAGACTTTACCCTTTTTTTTAAGACATTTTTATTTTTTATATATTTTTTTTTCTCTCAAGCCTACGTACATTCATTTAACATTGTGATCCATTTATAGGTCTGAATCTGTCCTATTGTGAATTTGTAATTTTTTTTTTAGTATTTAGGAGCATTTTTTAAAATGTTAAGCATTTTTTAAAAACTTAAGTTGCACCATATACAGGTAATACGGTACTGTGTCCTGCCCAGTCTAAACTTTAACTGTGCTGTTATTACAGTAATTACGGTAGTTCCTGCCTGAGACCAGCACAGATGGCGGAGTTGAGCCGCTCCTGCCTCAGAGCCATTTGGTGCCCCTGAGCCACACACAGTTCCAGGCAGCCGTAGCACTTTACTCCAAATGCTCCATTTAAAGACTCTTTCTCCCGCAAGAGCCAGACAGAGATCGCGATGGCGGCACAGCCCAGAAAGCCGGCATTTTAAAACAGCCAGTTTTTTCCTGCTGCTGAGTCAGGACAATTTCTTTGTGGCACGCAACCCACAAACAGCAAAAAACTGTCTTGAATTCTCTCTCTCTCCTTTTTAAGCCCTCTCAGGTTTTACGTGGAGTTCATTAGCACGTTGGGTGCCACTCTGTTGTAATAAGAGCGGCGGGGCTGCGTCCCCAGCACCCAGCCGCCTGCATGGCTAGCTTATGAACCAAAATAATTACAAGGAAACTGTATTCTTTTGAACACTGCCTAGCCCATTAGTTCCAGCCTCTTATTGGCTAGCTCTTACATATTGATCTAACCCATTTCTAATATTCTGTGTAGTACCATGAGCTGGCTTACCAGGAAAGATCTTAACCTGCGTCTGTCTGGAGTGGGAGAATCATGGCGACTCACTGACTCGGTTTCTTTCTCCCAGCATTCTGTCTGTTTACTCCACCCACCTAAGGGCTGGCCTATAAATGGGCCAAGGCAGTTTCTTTATTAGTTAACCAATGAAAGCAACAGATAAAATACAAAAACCACCTCCATCACAGGTTGAGCCCCAGTATCTGTCTCTGGGTTTTTATCATTCATGCTACAGTGTGGGCTCTGCATTTCATTTGCAAAAGGGATGACAGCCTCTGGGCAGAGCTGGTGCATGGGTTCCTGGTTGGTGCAGACTGCCCTGTCTATACCTACTGTCCCCTCTTCGGTAGGTGCTCTGCAGGCTATCATGGCAACCCTCGTGCAGCAGGTGGCAGCTGCCAGAAGTGTGACTGTAGCCCCCAAAGCTCTGTCCACAGTGACTGTGACCACACATCTGGGCAATGTGTTTGCAAGCCAGGAGCCACGGGACTCTGCTGTGAGGAATGCTGGCCAAGACACATCATGACAGAGAGCGACTGTGTGTGTAGGTTGAGTCTCCTGTGTGTATCTTATGTTAGGTTTTCCTTGCTGACCTGACTGTGACACCCACGGTCTCAGTGGGATACCACAAATATCACTGTACTTTACACTTTATTGCAACTCCTTGGTGTACATTGCTGTTGAATCTACTTAATTAAACCTTTAGTTGTGCACAGATAAGCCAACACAACTTGGATTGTGTAGGGTCGTGTGCGATGGTCCAGGCTGACTCCAAACATCACAGTTCTGCTTCACTTTCCTCTTTATTGACTGGATTACAGAAACGTGTAGGGCCCAGGTCTACCCTTGTCCCTGGGGTGCATCTTGAGGACAGTTTCTGGTCAGCTAACTAAGCATCCTGTTTGTTCCTGTGCTCTCCCTGCCCCGCCTGGTGATTAGCTGTAGGGCATTGACTCCATTGTTGGTATGGTAATTTCCCACCTGCCTGGGCAGAGGTCCTTGTGCAGCAGTTAGGTACTTAAGGACTTCCCCAAGTCTGAATAAATGGCATTTGGCTGATCTCCTTAGGAATGACCCAGGTCTCTTTGTGTGTTCTTTCAATCTCCAGGCCCTTGCCCGACTCGCTTACGGTACAGTGGCGCGCAAACTGTACCGAGGGTGTAACACAGAATCAGGTGTTACATGTACTACACCCAGCTAATAACTTTTATTTCAGAATTTAGCTGTATCAGTACCTCCTTTTACTGAAACCACGGATAAATCAGTGTGGAAGAGGTGTTGTCATTTATGTTGACCGAATTTCGGGTCTCTATAGATTTCTCCAGTTCCGACGGATGTCTGTCGAGTACAGGGAAGAGTCATTTGGGTATCTTCTTTGTGGGTGATGGGAGAGGGTTAGAGGGGATGAGTATCAGGGAATTGGGAAAGGTTTTTACTTTCATTCTGTGACTGGTATAAGCCAGCACTCCCCCGCGTGTGTTCTCCGCTGCTCTCTGCTGGAGGAGGAAGTACTGGCACACACTGAGACCGTGGGAGTGGACTTTGGGGGGAATACCGAGACAGCTTGTAGTCAGCCCAATTCTAGATGAGCGGTGGCACTGTAAAGGTTCAAGTGGTGGGAAGGCATGATGCCTCGGCCACTCTGAGGCTCGGCTCCTCCTTTCCCTGTGACTTTGCTGAGTTTCTGTTACTATAGGAGAATTGCAGCTCCCCTGCGGCTGGAGTGAGAATGAGGTGTGTGGTGCATGGAGCCCCACTGTGTGTTCTCTTTATAACACCCTGACTCGGTCGCTTGGTTTGTGTTAGCTTTTGTTTTCTCCCCGTTTTCTCTTCAAGCCTGTGATGTTGAGTGTGTGGGCGCCTTGCTGATTGACCTGGATACTATTGGTGACGTTGTTCTGTCTCTGAACCTCACTGACGTTTCCTCTGTTCCATATGGAATCTTGTCAAGTCTGGAAAATACAACTAAATATTTCCAGGTAGGTACTAAGGGTGTGGAGATGGTGAACAGAAACACCTGTCTCTGAGAGAGAAGGAGTATGGGGGTGGTCATTTGTCTGCCCTGCCTTTCGATCCCCCATGAGTGTCAAGTGACAGTGTCTTCGTCGCAGACCTCACTGGGGTCTCTGCGGAGCTCTGATGGAGCTGCTTCTTGGACACCTCCTTGGACTTTCTGCCCATGGATTTTGTCCCATCCTCTGGAAGTCAGCAGCAGTCCTCCTTCCTCTTTGACAGACCTTTGGGTATTTGAAAAAGTTATTTAGATACAAAAACTAGGAATAAATCTGTCTCATATCCTCATTAGTGCCAGTTTATGCCAAACATGAGTATTTTCTGTTACGTGTTGCTATTTTAACTGGAGTTCAAGGATGCAGAAATAGTCCTCCTCTAAAGACGGTTAAAGTATCAAAGGGTCAACCTTTTGTGTTTTATCAAAAGATCTGACCAAAAGGAGAGTAAAGTTAAGAGATTGAATCATAGTCAGTACCCTTCTCTGGAATGTTAATTTAATTGGAAAATATTGCTAAATTATACTTTTTACCTCCACATTACAATTTAAAATAATCCACCATGACATGCAGGAAGACAATGGATGGTCCTTACTAAATATTTTACAGAAAGAGGCCCTTCTTGTGCGTGCTCACCCCCAACACACTTACACTCACACTCACATACATTCATACACACACACATTCACACACATACACACTCATTCACACACACTCACATACACTCACTTTCAGACACACTGATGCTCATACTCACACACATACTCACATTCATGCTCATTCAGACACACTCATACATTCAAACTCACACTCAACAGTCACACTCACACTCACACTCATTCACACACTCACACACATGCACTCACACACTCACAATCACACACATTCACATACACTCACTTTCAGACACACTGATGCTCTTACACTTATACACTGACATTCAGTCATATATATGCACATTCATGCACATTCAGACACACTCATACTCATTCAAATTCTCATACATTCACATTGACACACATATACTCATACACTCACATGTACTCACATTCAAACACACACTCATATACACACACACTCACACAGTGGTGCCGAGGAGGAGCTTATGGATTCCAGGAAATAATTTTATATTACTTTTTACCAAATAGCAAAATGTACTTTTAAAAGATGGGTGATTCTGTATTCATTAAGAAAATTCTACAAAAAGAAAGGAAAGAAAAAGATATTCTGATATCTACTCCAGCCATCATCTACACAGTCAATAAATGATGTGCACTTCCGGTTAGGTCCCAGGGATAGTACTGTACTTTGAATTTATCAGATGAAGTGCATAGTTGGTTCAGACTGTAAGTAACCTTGAATGGTATACTCTAATGTAGTCCACTCATCCATCCCCTTAACAATGCTTTGTGTTCGTATCCAATACTCTCCGGAGGGCAGGAATGTGAACTGAATTGTTTCTATTTTTTACCAACAGAGTGAAACTGGACGAGGTACGTACACTCTTCCTAAATAGTAATGTAGCTGTTTCATAGCACTGTGAAAGGTTTGCATAGCTAAACAAGAGGTTAGGATGTTGGGATGGATTAAGCACTTAGTTACAAATAATCTTAAAAATCTTTTTCTTATTGAATACATTTTGATTTTCAAAGTAAGTACTTTTTTGTGTATTGACAATTATAGTTAATATTTATAATTTTGACACTGAAACCAAGCAATATTTGGTCTATGATGCCGTCTGTTCGGAGTCTGCTTACTAGCAAGGAATAACGTTGCTGTAATTGACAGTTGGTGATGAATGAGTGAGCCCTTTTGCTTTTAAGTAACTATTAAAAGCAATCACAATGTCTTTCCGTAAACCAAAAAGCAGTTAGCCCATAATTCTCTGAAGAATGAAATATTCTAATGTGATACAGTAAACAATGTGATATTTCTTCTATTTTTTTCCTTAGCGGTATTTATTAAAAGAAAATGCTAAGAAGATTCTGGCAGAAATCCAGCTTGAAGGTGTTGCAGAACAAACAGAAAACCTGCAAAAGGAGGTAAGTTCTTTGTAAAAAAAAAAAAAAGTAAAACCCAGCTCCCCTCCAGCCTCCCAGGGCAGACCCCCAGAAGCCTTTTGGTTCCCACCAACCTCCCTGGGCAGCCCTGGGAGCCTTCAGGTCTTCTCCAGCCTCCCAGGGCTGTTGGCTGCTTGTTCTTCCGTGCCACCCGGCTAGCTTAGACCCGAAATAATCACACAGAACTGTATTAATTAAATCACTGTTTAGCCCATTATCTCTAACTTCTTATTGGCTAACTCTTACATCTTAATTTAACCCATTTCTATTAATCTGTGCATCACCAAGAGGTCATGGCCTACCAGCAAAGTTTCAGCCCGTCTGTTTCCTGAGGCTCCATGGCCTCTCTTTGACTCCGCCCTTCTTCCTCCCAGCATTCAGCCTAGCTATCCCTGCCTACCTAAGTTCTGCCTTGCTATAGGTCCAAAGCAGTTTAGTTTCTTTATTCATTAATGGTAATCACAGCACACAGAGGGGACTCCCACATCACAGGGCAGCTTTTGGGAGCCTTTGGGTTCCATCTGGTGGGTTCCAGGAGGCCCCAGATGTCGATCATCAAATGGTTCTAACCCCACGATCCTCTGTAGTGAAAAAGGTCCTAAGCAGATCACAGTTGCCATGCATTGTAAGGAAGAAACGCGTGGTTCACTTAGCTGCTTGCCTTCTCTCCTTAACCTGAGGGGAACTAAAAGATTGTTGAGGTTTCCTCCTTTTCCTAAATCCAGTCATCGTGGAGTTTGTGAGGTGGAGTGGCTTTGGTACTTAGTGGTCCTTGACTTGCATGGTTTCATGCTCGTTGAATCTGATGGTTTTAGGTCCTAGATAGAATTAGCTTGGTTTTCATGTCAGTAGGGACTTATTTATTTTGTTTACCTCATGGAAGGGTGTGAACCACCAAAACATCTTCTGATTTCTAGCGGGTGAGAGGAGCCTGTTATCAAATATATTTTATTATAATTTCTCGATATGTTCAGACATAACACAGCCATGCATGCAGAAGAAAGTACTGTCTTGACGCCAGGAAATTGGAAACCAAAGATGATATGAGAAGAACTTGCATGTTTAAGTAAAGACTTTGGGTCTCTCAGCAATCAGATACTGTCTAGAAAATAATCTGATTAAAGTAATTTTTTTCTCAGCGTGAAAGAAGCTCTGTATTGTTAAGAAGAAAATGCCTGCAGGCCCAATGCTGTTATTTTTCAGTCTTTGATTTTACAATCACAATCTTCTTATGAAATTACTGAAAAGAAATGACAGCTGAGGGCAGTTATGTCAGCGCCCTGAGAGTTTTGTGGTCACGGCCTCACTCCCACTCCTAAGGAGGTGCTGGTGTGACCCCCATGTTACTGATCAGGCTGGAGGTGGACAGCTCTACTGGCTGCGAGATTCAGGCCTTAGGCAGTCTTCCTGACAACTTGTTCATGTCTCATAGGAACTAAAACCTCCCAGGCAGTGAGGTTCCACTTCCGGTAGTCAGTGTGAGATCCTGCACTGCACATTGACATTCTGGTCTCCAGGCAGTGAGGTTCCACTTCCGGTAGTCAGTGTGAGATCCTGCACTGCACACTGACATTCTGATCTCCAGGCAGTGAGGTTCCACTTCCGGTAGTCAGTGTAAAATCCTGCTCTGTACACTGACAGTCTGCTCTCCCATCTCAGAAAAGTACATGTTGTTAACTGTGCCAATATCATGGCACATGCCTTGCTCATGTGTCTGCACTAGTGCTGTTGTGAGCAGCCCACCACGCTGCCAGCTGTGTACAAGTCTAGCACACTTGTATGAAGTATATACTGCTGCAGTGACAGTGACAGATGGTGCTGCTGCCAACCAAGGTGTTTACACGATGGTATTTCCCCTGACGACAGTGTATCCCTGCTCTGCCACCAGGCTCATACATCCCTTATTCATTGAGTTCCTGGATTTTATCATATTCTCTGGAGCTTGCTGTAATCATACATGATTGTATTCTTCATGGTTCAAGGAGCAAAGCAGTGGGCTGCACATTAATGTGTGTGTTATACTTGCACACCTAGAAGTACCATTTGGCTTAGGTGTAAGTACACAATGCCTTTTAGTGTAAGGAAGCACACAGTGTATATGGATGACAACAGTATATCTCCTAAGGAGTGCTTTCTCGTCACTCGGTGACACGTGACTGTACTTGGGTGCTAATGTCTTAAGAAGGCTTTCACAATTGGACACAAGCTTTGCTAGTCATCTAGACTGCTTGTAAAAATAAACCATCCTTTCTCACAGTGAACGTGTCTTAGGTGATTTCAGTATCCAGTCCATCAAATTTGAGCCTAGAAATATTTACCTTGGTGTGCACGATCGTGTCACTTTTATGATCTGGACATATTTTGTTCCTTTAAAGAGGCAACAGCTTGTGTTCAGAAGCTCATGTACTATGAAACCACACTACCCTAGTCCTTCCTGCCCTGTCAGCTCTCTAGAGTCTTAGCAAGCCGTTAGCAGGTGAAAAAAGCAACGACAAGAACTGTCAATGGGACTCAAGCCCTGGCCACATTCATTGAGCAGCTGCACGCCAACATCGAAGGTAATGTGGACAGGCTCTCCTTTGGGGACTTTGTGCTTTGTTGGTAGAAAGAGTCACGATCGCCTTATGAAGCACATGAACTATGAAGGAGCTTAGTGAGACATAGATTCCCGGGCTGGTCGTCCTAGAGACCCAAAGCTACCTGGGGGAGTCCCTCACACCACCCTTTGGTCACTCAGCAAACAGATGTGAACCCCACGTGCAAATGTGATAGCAGGATTTGGGGATACCCAGAGAGACAGTAGAGTCTTTGTGCCCACCAGAGCTTCTAGACCACTTAAGAAGAGTGCACTTTTTGAGAATGCATTTGAAACAAAGCAGGGAAGGCAGGGCCAGCCCTTCTCCCTCCCAACTGGCTGGGTCTTCTGGGACTGCCGGTTCTATAATTGCATCTCCCTTTCTGTTTAGAATACAACTGTCAATCAGATTCTATACTTCTCTCTTCCATCTATAAGTGAAGTTATGACTCAGGGGGTCTTTATTTTAAACATTAGGGAATTGAAAATGTATTTTCTAGCCTTCACTTTCTAGTTTCTGAAATAATTGTTGGGGCCCGTGTGAATCCAACACAGATTCCCTAACTGGACTGGAACGTAGTGGCGAGGAATAAACTGACGCAGCTTACACGGTCATCATGGAAGGGCAAGATCTCTCTCCAAAGATCTCTTGTTTATTCACCAAACGCCTTATGTATCACCACATAAATTGAGCAGGAAAACACATTAGGCTGTATCCTAGGCAACCAGGTGAATCGGCTTTTAGTCACGTCTGCATCTACCTGTATGCTAGCAGTCACGTAGGCCATGAATTAACATCTCTATAAGGCTTCCTCCAAATTACCAAGAAATAAGCACCAAACATCCTGACCAGCTTCAGCCAACACCTCTTCTCAGGAGATCTACATTTATAACAAAAGAAACTAGGAGCAGCACATCCTGGCTATTGTTAAACAGAGACAGCTTGTCTGCAGAGTTTGTGACCACCTCAGACCAGGCTTATGGCTCTAGTGCCATACAGAAATATGGGCCTACAGATAATCCCTCTTCCAATGTCATGGGTTGTTGCAGGAATGACTTGTCATCATATTACTAATCATAGTTATCATAAAATTCATGCTCCATGCTTCAGTCTGGGTAATCAGCTTTGGCGCACAGGCTAGTCATTCACTCAGTGCCAGACCACTGCCATCTTCAGAAACTACTGCAGCTCCCAGGATTCTCAGCATTTATGGCTGGTTAAGGCTGTGCATTCAGATGAGGAAAAGGAAGCCTGCAGGGAAGTGTGGGAAGGAGTGCGTGAGAGGTCGTCTAGCCCTGTGGATGCTGAGGCATGCATGGGCAGCCCGTATATGGCGGTTCTGTTGTCCATGCTGATGAGGATGACTGGCCAGGTCTCTTCCTCAAGAGGGCACCAGATGTCATTACAGATGATTGTGAGCCACCATATGGTTGCTGGGAATTGAACTCAGGACCTTTGGATGGTGGCTCAGATGGCTCCGCAGTTAAGAGCACTGTCTGCTCTTCCAGAGGTCCTGAGTTTGATTCCAGCTTCCACATGGTGGCTCACAAGCATCTGTAGTGGGATCTGATGCCCTCTTCTGGCCTGCAGGCATCCATGCAAGTACAGTAAGGGCCAGACCTTAATGTGCTCTGAACTCTGTGTATTTGACATGGCACTTACACATCCCTTCCCTCATCACACACACATGCACACGAAACATAGAAAGAAAAATTGCTTCTAGTCTTCAGCAATCAGGATCCATGCTAAGCTTGGTCATTTACACTTAAAATCATAACAATGAGGGAGGCTGAGGCAGGAGAATATTTTTGAGTTAAAGACCAGCCTAAGCAGTATAGTCAAGACCTGAATGAATGAATGAATGAATGAATGAATGAATGAATGAATAAACAAACAAACAAAAAACCAAACAAGAAGTCATTCTATATTTCTAGAGGAACTATGATCATTTGAAAAATCTCTTATTAAGGTTTCAAGACCCAAGTGTTACTTCCTAAGTGGACCATTTATGTTTATCAGGGCTGCTAAAGAGTTATTGTCATGAATTCAGAAGAGGTTCCAGAAGCCCCAGGAAAAGCTGAAGGCATTGAAGGAGGCAGACAGTGGCCTCCTTTCACACCACAGTGAACAACTGCAGGCGGCAGAGGAGCTCCTGACGGAAACTGAGACCAAGACCCAGAAGAGCAACGGCCTGCTGCTCCTCATCAAGGCCAACCTGAGAGAGTTCAGCGTGAGTCATTCCTCCCTTGTTTTGACTCTCTTCCCCACCCTCGTGTCTCTCCCACCTTCTGTTTGAACCTGTGACCCCAAGTTTCCCATCCTCTCCATGCTCATATGTGTCCCTTCTGCCCCTCTTCCTTAAGGTGCCCTGCCCTGTGCAATGTCTCCTCTCTAGTTTTCTGCTTTCTAGAGGTTCTCCATGTTAAACACGTGGAATTGAGGAGTGGGGGAAGCTAGGACATACACGTGGGAGAGAATATGCAGCGTTTGTCTTTTTGTCCCTGGGTTACTTCCCTCAGTACAAAATTTCAAGCTTCATTGATTTTCATACCAATCTCATGATGTCAGTTTTGTGTCTAGCTGGATGAAATTCCATTTGGTCTGTATGCTCTATTTTCTTTACCATGGGAATGAGAACCCTGGGTGTTAACATGGAAAGAATGAAACTCAATCCCTACACCTTATGCTGTACAAAACTCAATTCCAAATGGTAGGGTTCCCCCCTCTTTATGTTCAGATATACTCTTTATTCTGCTTTTGAATCTTTTCAGTAGCACATTGTTGATCCCCCACATCACAAATCTGTGAACTTGTATTTGCCAAAGGTGGTTCACTTACGTTTATTGTAATCTTTGATATAGTTGGGCTTAAATTTATCCTTATTTGATGATTTACTTAGTGTATTTTTTTGAGAATCCCTTTTCTAATTCCCCTTTCCTTACCTCTTCCTTTCTTGCATTTCCCTTTCATTCCTCAGTTTACTTAAGATATATACATCTTACTTGTGTAGATGTAGCAAATACTTTTTAAGATGTAAGGAAAATACTGAAATTTGTGACTTTGGAATTATTTAGTGTCTACTCTCTGTTCTAATTGATTCAAGAATTCTCAACATGATTTTCTCTTTTGCCTTCTTGTACTACTTTGTACTGGTCCAGCCAAGCCTTATGTTGAAGTACCGTGGAAGTTAATGCCTTGATTTTTTTGCTTCAGGTGATAAAATTTGCAATGTCTGCATATTCTCATTGGACACACTAACTACTGCAGTACTAGGGATACAAATCGTTGCCTCTGTTTTTATTTTAAAGCAGATTCTCTACATAACTCTGACCTGGAACTTACAATGTAGACTAGACTGGCCTCAAACTTACAGAGATCCCCCCATGTCTGTCTCTGGGGGCTAACCACACCCAGCCAAATCACTTTATTAACTTTATAAAATATTCCTATCCATTTTGTAGCCATTGTTATCTCTGATTAACTTTTCTCTGTAGATGCAGTCGCTCCTTGAAGTGTCTAGTCAGAATTTTGTTCAAACCCGAGTTTATTGCTGTTTCAACTATATCTTTTCTCTCATTCAATACTCACTAAATGTTTTTTGTGCTGGTTAAATAATGATCATACACCCAGCACTCGGGAGGCAGAGGCAGGCGGATCTCTGTGAGTTCGAGACCAGCCTGGTCTATAAGAGTTAGTTCCAGGACAGGCTTCAAAACCACAGAGAAACCCTGTCTCGAAAAACCAAAAAAAAAAAAATAATAATAATGATCATACAGTTACTTCAAAGTCATCCTTACGTAAGTTTTCACTGGTACCGCTGTTCCAAGAGTTTTAGTTCCTCTCCCCGTTAAACTCCATGCTTCTCTTTCATGGTTTCATCTTTCATGAATTGTGACTTTAGGATTTGTACTCATGTTTTTAAAGAAATCTGCCAACTTATTCTATTTCGTTCGCTTGCTTCTGTTGATTGCATCAAAAAAGCCATGATATACTTATATTTTCATTAAAATAAAACTGTTAAGAAGAAAAACCATGGTTATACCCTTAGGTTTAGTTGCATTTTTCTGATGACTAGGGATGCGGAATGCAGTTTTAAATATTTGTTGGCCTTTTGTAATTGTACATTGTGGTTTCTGTAGATGTTGGCCGAGTCTTTGCTTTGCCCTTCTGACTCAATGACCTCATTCTCATCTGTCCTTTCTGTTTTCATAAAATTAAGTCTCCCCTTACCTTTCTCATGTATATGTCAAGGTTTCTACTATTTTAATCTAATAGTTTTCTCATGGGTCTAGGGTCATTTCTCTGAAATTTTACTCCCAATTGTATTAGGCCATTTAAGATTCCTCAAAATGTCTGGTTAGATAATTGTTTTTTCAAGATCATGAACTGTTAAAAGTTTTGAGGAATGTATCTTTAGTCACTGTGTTGTGTTTGGTGTGGGCAGGGAACAAGAGAACATATTTAGTATTTTCATTTTTAATTAATTGCTACAGTTGGAATGCAAATCATGGGCTTCTTTGTGACATGTCATTCATCTGTATCATTGTACTTTCTGTATTTGACCTCCCTGCTCTTCTCCCCTGCAACCTCAGTGTACAACTTTCTCCCTGTAAGTAGTCTCTCCTCTGCTTTCGTGTGTGTGACCAAGTCTAGATTCTGCATATGAGGGAAAATATGGGGTATTGTGTTTTCTTCTTTCTCTCTTTGCCCTCCCCCATTTATTCCCTTTCCTTCCTCATCATAATCTCTCTTATTTCATATCTGTATATGTCCTACATATGGCCTCGCACACACACATAAATATGTGTCTATATATGACAGGAAATATGGTTCATGTGTTTCAGAGTCTGACTTGTGCTGCTTATGTTATCATTTTTATTTTTACATCATATTTACCATGTTAATGATAATCTCTATTAGTTTTCCTGAAGGTGCTATATTTCACCTTTTTTATGGCTGAATAAAACTCCACAGTGTGTATGGACCACATTCTCATCAAATTAATCTGCTGCTCATCTTGTGTATTGTGAGTGCCTCCCTTCCGTAGCAAAACCACCAGGTCACACTCTCACCAGCGTAAAAGTGCATGACACTTCTCTAGCATTTTTGTCATGCTGTTTTCCTGGTGACAGCTGGTCTTATGGGTGAGATGGCATCATGGTGTTGTTTGCATTTTCTAGGTGGCTAAGGGTGTTGAACAGTTTCCACATACTGGCTGTCTGAAGTTCCTTTGAGAACAGTTCTATTTATTCACCTACTTATTGATTAGATGGGTTTTCATGTTTAATTCTTTGGGACCTTCTTTATTGCCTGTGCTAATCCTCTACCACATACCCAGTTGCAAAGCTTTTCTCCCATCCTGTTGGCCATCTCACCACTCTGATGCTCGTTCCCTTTGGGGTGCAGACACTCCTTAATTTCATTGGTCAGTCCTTAACAATTTTATGACCTGTGAGAATGCGAGGTTAGAATGATCAGTTATCTCTAGATAATATGCGTTATCTATGTGATTTACTGATGAAATACATTGGAGGAGTACTTTCTGACTAAGTGTTTTACAGTCTGATTTACTGTAGAGTAACATAGTATTCCCAGCATCAGCAGCTGTATAATTCATGTAGTAACTACAGTCTCATTATAACTAGAAAGTCATAGATAAGATGACCGTTATAGTAAAACTTTGTGCATAGTCAAATGTGATTTTTGTACAACTTTCATGTATCACAAAATTTTCTTCTCTTGGTCCCTTCTCAACTAGTGAAACAAGGTAACAATTATTCTACGTCAATGGGATGTATAAAAACACGGGGCAGAGTATGTTTGACTTGTATATACTATTTTATTAATTATAATTTAGAATATTGTGCCATAATATGGAAAATGTTCATAATACATTGAATGTGAGAACACAGGTCATAAAGCATGTATATTGAATGTGATGACATCTCTGTTAACAAACAATATCCAGCAAGATTGCCAGCCTTGGGTGATGGATGCTATATCAAAATATTTACAGGTCTACCTTGGTTAGATTATGGGCAAATATAATTTTCCGTGTGTTTGTATATTCTGAATTTGTACAATGATTGTTTAGTGCCTTGTTCTAAAAATATTCTGATATCAGAAAATGTTACTTACTCATTGTCAACAAATTGGTGCTGAAACAATCTGTTTTGTTTTGCTGCTGTTTTGTGTTTAGCCAACAACCCAAGTTTGGAAAAGCTGATTCCTGTGAAAAACTGGAGAAACTAGGAGAAGGACCTTATGCAACAGTCTAAAAAGGAAAAAGCAAGTAAGTTAAATATTTTAAAGAATAAGTCAAGGGAGAGAGAGAGGGCAACTGCAGCTGAGGTCTAGGAACCGGAATGGCAGCGGGGTCGCGCCTGGGTCCCATGCGACAGGCATTGGGCCAGAGGAGTCGCGGCTCTGGGGCTGCACCACGCGCCTTGGGAACTTGTCGATCAGGCCTCTCCCGCAGCGACCCGTGCCTCCTCCGTCCGGGCACCACCTCCCTTACAAAGGAGGGTTAGGGCGAATGAGGTCGCCCGCGGACCTCGAGGAGGCAGAGGAGCAGGCCGAGGTCTTCCCCGGTGTGGCGCACCCTCTCCGCTTTTGTCTGCCCTGCCTGCTGGAACAGTTTCGCGAAGTTGCCTGGGCCCTGCACAGCCCAGATGTGGGACCTCAATGAGCCACAGCCAAGCGGGAAGATCGGCAGGATGAAGAAATTTGTCAGAGAGTTTCAGCAGCATTGGTGAGTCCTTTCTCTTCCCACCGCACCCCAGTGTGCTGCTGACAGCCCCCAGGCTTGCTCCCAAGGCTCAGCGCATGGGCTCCTTGCTCCTAACACCTGCCAGGCAGCTGAGGACCAGGGATGGAGGGGAATGTCACTCAGAGAGCCGCCCCCTCTTCCCCAGGATCTGGGCTTCATTTGTGGACCGTCCCAAGCCTTTAATTTGGGTTCCTCCTCTCAGCCACTAATATCTTTTGTACCCGCAGTGGACCATGAGGGGACACCCAGTCCTCACCACCATCGGGGGTCCTGCGGCCACCACATTACTTGTTAGTTTTAAAGCTCTTTGGTATTATGTGTTTAACTAGTAATATAGCTTTGAGAATCGCTGAAACGTTGACGTGTGCCTGAAGCTGTTTAACATAGCCAACCTAAAGGAAGTGGGACAGATACCTTGAGACCTTTTGTTCCCTACTTCGGGTCCTATAAATGGAGGTTTGGGTGTTCAGTTCTTAGGACGCTGAACCTTCCAGCTGCTGTAGGGAAATGTGAGCTATGAAGTTGTGGGGACTCTATGAATCAGTCTCCTGAACTGCTGCAGCAGTACAGTTCAGAGTATTGTCTTTGAGAAAGAGCAACCGACTTAACAAAGAACAAACAAACAACAAAAAGATCAAGGAATGTTTAGGATACTTAAAAAGATAGACCCGTGTTCTAGGGAACAGCAAGATGACAACAGTGTCATGTGGAATGGGTTTGTTAAATCTTGAGGTTTACTGGCAGGAAGCGCGCCCCTTAACCTGGAGGTGTAGCTGCCTCCTCAACTGTCACAACTTTCTTTGGCACAATTAACTGTGCCAAGCAAGGGATTCCCACAGAGCCTCAGACAAACCTATCAGAGCGTCCAAGCGTACCTTCTGGCCTTTGGTTCGGTGTGATCATGTTCATGAAAGTGTTAATCATAAACAAGCTAATTCCTTAAAACCCTGATGTGCCAATGAATGTTAGCTGTCAGTCCATGCATGCAAACTGTCTTCAAGTGAAAGTAAACATTTAGTCAAGCTTATTATTGTTAATAATAATTATTATTACCATTATTTTGGTCCAATTTGTCAATATTATTTCTGAGAGCACTAATTTATGTGCAGAAGCCAGATTAACCCAGCCTTTCCATATTGTGTTTGAATGCACACAAACTCACTCTTCTGGATTAGGCATTCCAGTGTGGAGTCTTCCATTGAAATGAAGTTCGAAGCCCAGAGGAGTGGAGAGTGAGGTGTGGAGTCCTGTGCATTATTCACAAGGATGTTTCCGTGCTGGGCCCAAGTCACCACTCATGCAGGTTCTGGAGTCCATTAGGGCCTGTTCTAAAGCGCATTATTTACTAATGCTAATGATTCTGTTGGAGTCCCTCCAGTTTTATGTTAAATAATTCATTGCAGTTGAGTCTCAGTAAGAAACTAAGGGCATTAGTAGAAAAATTCTATATGTCGAAATAATTTAGGGTTTGATGGCCAATCACTAAAATTTGGGGTAACTGCAGTATTGGCAAATGGGTATTATAGTTAATTGGGCTTCCTAGATTATTGAGATTCAGTGATGGGAAAACTCCTTTTGACTTGAACCCTTCTTACAAATGCCTTCTATGATTATGTGGCGATTACATGCAGGCTTCAGGAAACAGTACATCTCGGTAAAGGAAACACGTCATGTCGTGTGACTCAGAAGAGAGATCATACTGTGGTGTATTATGAAAGAAATTATTGGCATTTTTAAGTGATTTTAATGTTGGGTGTGCACCATGGCCAGGTGTTTATTAGAAACAGCACTACCGAGCGCGTATCGTTCTCCTCTGCTTTCCTTCACACTCAGAGGCAGTGAACTCATTCTGATGACTGAACGAGTTTTGGGGGAGCTAAAGGCAATGGACTGAGAGTTTGTGCAGGGAATGTAGTCTGTGTATCAGATGGGGTTCCTGGTGTTGCCAGTCTGAGCTCAGCGACCTTGGATAGGTCCCTTAACTTTTCTGAGTCTCAGTTTTCAATTTGTTTGTTGGCATTTAGTGAAATAACGATTCGATGTCTTGTGTGACGTGCAGTGTGGACTCAATAAATGTCTGCACCGTGTTGTCGTCATCAGGCACTAGACCATACTGGCGTGACTCTACAGAAAGCAAGATAAAGAAGTACTGACAGATTTGTACTACAGCATCCGGAAATCTGGGTAGAATTGGACCGAGCTGGGCCTGGCCATCTCTTGTCCTGCTCAACTTGGGCAACCAGTAATCCACTTAAAGGCCTATGTTCTCACATATCATAGATGATGCTAACTTGGTTACCATCTTCCCCAAACATAACTGATCTGAGATTACTATATTATAAAAGGTCAGATCAAACACATTGGGTTTGAAGCCACAGGGCGCTAAGTATGCCATCTGCTAGGCAATGACTCCAGTCTAGCTGGAGTTCCCATATAAGACGAGTGTGATTGAATTCTACGGTCAACTGTCCATTTCACAGTGAGTGTTCACAGCTTCCTGCTCAGTGACGTCAGTGTGGTCACTATTTAGGAATCGCTATTCTTGTCTTATACGATTCGTTCCTGTTTCCCACTTAGGACTTTTAGGCTAGCTGAACAAACAGGAGATTTATTGTTAGATAGCTAAACTCTGCTACAGCCTGTCTTTCCCCTGGTTCTTTTTCTTTTTCGAGACAGGGTTTCTCTGTAGCTTTGGAGGCTGTCCTGGAACTAGCCCTTGTAACCAGGCTGGCCTCAAACTCCCAGATATCCACCTGCAGCTGCCTCTGGAGATTGGGATTAAAGGCCTGCTCCACCACCACCAGATTATTTTTTTCTAATGTAAGCACTTGTAAGTTTTCCTTTTAGGACTGTGATTAGTACACCCCAGAGGTTATTTTGCATTGAGCTTTCATTAATTTACAGGAAAACTTGGATGTTCTCCTTACGTTATCTTGTGAACCACTCTTTATTTAGTAGTGTGTTATTTCTTCTGCCAAAATTGGCTAACTTCTAAACCTTCATTGTTCCTTATTTTATCACGGTCATCTAAAATAGAATCGTGAAGTCATTTGCATTTTTATTTGTGAAAAAAATAGGTTGTAAGCAGACCAAGGACCGAGTACTCTGTTTACCAAAGGGCAGGGTATTCACCTACAGTGATATCCCTGTCACCCAGAGACAGGACTGGAGGGACACACAGGAGTCCTTACTTCTGGAAGTTCCAGGGGGCAGTTTCAGCTTTTGCACTTGACCTCATTCGTTAAAACGGGGCCTCTCCCTCCCTTTGGAGCATTCGCTTTCTCTGTAAATTCAACTCTACCAAGCAATTCCATAAAGTCTGTCCTAAAGTGACCAGGTCCCTGAGGACAGCTAGCATGGGCTCGCACACCCACAGCAGCAGGTGGGCTGGGTCTGCATGGCACCCAGCAAGGCCGGCCCTCCCTCCAAGGGCCTCTGTGGTGGAGTGAGGCAGTGGAGTCCAGGGCCTGAGAGAGGCTGCAGGGGCCAGAGCAGGACCAGCTGAGAGGGCACAGGGCAGGTCCTGGAGGAAGATAGGGAGGGAGGGAGAGACGGAGGGCAGGCAGAGGCCCAGGAGTCCCAGTGGCAGTGGGGTTGTGCTGGGGTCCTGACTGCCAGGATACCTTTCCGTCTGAGCTGCAATAGTTAGACTTAGCCCACTGGGGGTTGTGATAACACTGGGCAGGATGCCCTGGGAGGTAGAGGAAGCTGGCTTGGTCAGTCATTGAAAACAAGAGTGTCAGCAGCACTCACTCCTCTGAGGTCTCCATTCCATTTCCTACCTTCCTGGTCCCTGCCCTTGTTGTGTGTTGAAATATGAGCAGCGGGCTAAGTTCCTAGCACCCGGCCGCCCGCATGGCTAGCTTTATACCCGAAATAATTACACGGAAACTGTATTCTTTTAATCACTGCCTGGCCCATTAGTTCCAGCCTCGTATTGGCTAGCTCTTACATATTGATCTAACCCATTTCTAATATTCTGTGTAGTACCACAAGCTGGCTTACCAGGAAAGATCTTAACCTGCATCTGTCTGGAGTGGGAGAATCATGGTGACTCACTGACTCGGCTTCTTTCTCCCAGCATTCTGTTCTGTTTACTCCACGCACCTAAGGGTTGGCCTATCAAATGGGCTGAGGCAGTTTCTTTATTAATTAACCAATGAAAGCAACAGATTAATACAAGACCCACCTCCATCATTTCCCCTTTTTCTGTTTAAACAAAAAAGAAAGGCTTTCACTTTAACATAATAAGATTACATATAGCAAAACAGTTATCAAGCAAGAATTACAGTTACAATATTTATATCTATTTTATCTTTTATCATAACTAAGGAAAACTATAACTATAACTAACCATTCTTCAACTGCATCAAAGACTTCAGAAGGATATAATATTACCTAAGTAAACAAGAAATAAGAAACTTCAAACTCTAGAAATGACAGAGATATCTCGCTGCCTGGACAGTCACCCAAAGTTCTTTTGTACCGTTGGGGCATCCATCTTCGGCCTACAGGCCCATGGTATCCAGCAGACATTTTCATGAAGCAGGAAATTCCAAAGACAGTTCAGTCACTATCTGCTGTGTCCTGCAGAATGTCTCACAGACTCTTTCATGAGTCAGGAACCCCGAAAGACCATCTCACCTTTAGGCAAGTTCAGCAGTCCTCTCTCTGCGGGTTCTTTGTGTCCAGTTTATGCATCAGTTCATGCAAGAGCAGTTTCTTGCCCAAATGGCTATCAAACTCCTTAAGGAGCCTCTTTGATGCCCATCTTCCTCTTGAAGTAGATTGGTGCTGCCAGGAGCAAACATGTCTCATTGCCATGAAAAACCCTAAATTATTAAAACATTTAAAATGCCATATTCTGTAGTCTTTGAAAGATATGAAGAATGCCTATTTAACTGAAATATATCTCTATATATCTAGAAAATCTAACTACAAGGTTGACTATTATTGATGATTATCCATTAGCAACCTATATTTCCTAATTATACATTACATTTTTAAATGAGCTACACAATCACAATACCTTAATATCAGAAATACATATACATACAACAAAATTAACCTTAAAATCCACACCAATGCAAATTATTCATATCTATATCATATCCCCTTTTAAATGTAAAAGAACATTTATAAACAATATTTGGGAACATGGGCACAGTTTTTTCTCTCCAAACTGCTTCCTGCTGTATGGGGGCGCTGTTATTCAGGTCTTTTATGGGATAACCTGTCTGCTAGGTTCATCTCAGTTGGCAGTTCAGTTGAGTGAAATAATTTTCTGAAGGTGTTCACGGCAACCTTTCAGGAGGGTGTGGTCTATCATACCATATTGGGATAGAAACAATCAACAGGGTCTTGTCCTCTGTGAAAACAAAAGAAGACCCTCTCCAAAGCATCATATCCTTAGACCCAAATTCTGAAATCATAATACCCTTATGATATCCATTCTGGTTTAGCTTGGCAGCCCATATAATGAAATGTCTCTCTGTACTTAGCTCCTTCACAGTCAAAAATTTTAAAGAAAACACAATGTACATAATCCAGACTCTCTGTGAATTTTCCATTTTTACGTGGCTTATTTTTCTTTACTTCTTTTAATCTAAAACTATCTGTATTCTGTCTCTTTAAAGATGTTATCCTTTTTTTAAGACATTAACTTTAATCTTTATCTATATATTTTTCTCTCTCTCAAGCCTACGTACATTCATACAACAGTGTCTGAATCTGTTCTATTGTGAATCTGTAATTTTTTTTTACTATCCAAGAGCATTTCTTAAAATGTTAAGCACTTCTTAAAAACCTAAGTTGCACCATGTAGGGGTAATACAGTACTGCTTGTTTACTGCCAGTCTAAACCTTAACTGTGCTGTTGTTATGGTAATTATGGTAGTACCTGCCTGAGACCAGCACAGTTCAGCATTGCGGAGCTGAACCACTTCTGCCTCAGAGCCATTTGGTGCCCCTGAGCCACACACAGTTCCAGGTACACAGCAGTCCACATTGCCATCAAGCAAGCCGTAGCAATTTATTCCAAATGCTCCATTCAAAAGCTCTGTCTCCCGCAGGAGCCAGACAGAGATCGTGATGGCGGCACAGCCCAGAAAGCCGGCATTTTAAAACAGCCAGTTTTTCCTGCTGCTGAGTCAGGACAATTTCTTTGTGGCACGCAACCCAGAAACAGCAAAAAGCTGTCTTAAATTCTCTGTCCTTTTTAAGCCCTCTCAGGTTTTACGTGGCATTAGTTAATCACGTCGAGCGCCACTCTGTTGAAATAAGAGCAGCCGGCTAAGTTCCTAGCACCCGGCCGCCCGCATGGCTAGCTTTATACCCGAAATAATTACACGGAAACTGTATTCTTTTAATCACTGCCTGGCCCATTAGTTCCAGCCTCTTATTGACTAGCTCTTACATATTGATCTAACCCATTTCTAATATTCTGTGTAGTACCACGAGCTGGCTCACCAGGAAAGATCTTAACCTGCGTCTGTCTGGAGTGGGAGAATCATGGCGACTGCCTGACTCGGCTTCTTTCTCCCAGCATTCTGTTCTGTTTACTCCACCCACCTAAGGGCTGGCCTATCAAATGGGCCGAGGCAGTTTCTTTATTAGTTAACCAATGAGAGCAACAGATTAACACAAGACCCACCTCCATCAGCTGTGTTCCTCCCTTGACTGCCCTTCGGGGATGATCAATTATAGTGAGTGTTTTGTTTGTGCTTTTAAAAATAAAGCTTGCCCAGAGATCAGAGCTCAGAGCCACCGGAGGCCAGGCAGTGATGGCTCACACCTTTAATCTCATTATTGAGAGTCCCATGCCCTTAAATCCATTACTTGGGTGTCTCCTGCCTTTAAATCCAGCACTAGGGAGGTGAAGATGGGAAGGGATGTGGCTGGGCAGAGAGAAATAGAAGGAGGGAGGAGACAAGAGCTCTCTGCAGTCTGAGGCTTGGTGGAGACAGATGCATTCTGTAATGCAGGATCATTCTGTAATGCAGGGCAGGATCCCCTTCCTTTCTGTGAATAAGAACTCTCTAGGGCTTGGTCCCTTATTTCCCTGATCCTCAGCATTAACCCCTATATCTGACTCTGGGTTTTTATTATAAGATCAGTTAGAATTCGTGTTCCAGTAAATGATAAGGATGTGTTAGTCAAATAATCCTTCTCCACCCCAAGTTACTTTTCTTGGTGATGTTTGTGACATTAATGCAAAGTAACCTAGGACAGACATGTATTTATTTGACCATTGGGCCTGCTCAGAGGCAGGGGATACTCTGGTGACAGAGAATGAAGGAGAAAGGGAGGCTGAGAGACAGGCCCCATTTGAGAAAGGCAGTTGTTGGGCAGAACTGTGGGGGATGGGCAAGCCCTAACTGCCACAAGCTGGGGCTGGTTCAACTCACTTTATGTGACCACTTCTGCAGAGGTGGTCCTCATACAGGAGGCTCTATCTCCTCATGGCATTTCTAGTTTCTACACACATCTCAAAAGCATGAAGATAATTTCCCTTCCTAGTCTGGGGGTTTCTTGAAGAATTTTCCAGTATAGCACACTGAATGCATTTGGGGAGAGGCAGGGAGGAGAGCAGACGAAAATGTATAGCTCAATAAAAAAAAGTTCAAAGTTGTTTTTGTAGAGGGTCTTTACCTCCCTTATTAGTTATATTTCTAGATCATAAGCTTTACTAAAGCTATTGTGCATGGGATGTTGAAATGATCACTTTCTCTGCTTGCTTGTTGTTATAGGTATAAAAGTACCAATGATTTTTGTTAGTTTTCATCCCCTTGATACTCTTCTAGATGCATTAATTTCTAGAGGTTTTAATTTTCGATTCATGTATAATATAATGTTATCTATAAATATGGATGATACAAAATTCTTCTTTTGCTGCTTGGATCCCTTTAATTTTTTTATCTTTCATGACTGATGTGTCTCAGGCTTCAAGTAATATGCTGAAAATGAATGGGAATAGTGGACAGCCCTGTCTCTTCACAGATTTTAATGTAATTAATTGCTTTGAGTTTTGCTCCATTTAGAATGACATTGTCTATGATTTTGTCATCTAAAAACCTCTATTATGTTAAAGTATGACGACCCCTATAGTACTGGTGTCTTTGGGACACTTATCAGGAATCATCAGATTTCTCAAAGGACTTTCCTTTATCAATAGAAAATATTGTGTAATTTTCACCTTTAATTTCTATAATTTTTAAATGTATAAATTTAAGTATGTAAATTTACATTTCCTGGGATAAACCAAAATGTTTGTGGTAGACAATCATTTTGATGTATGCCTTCCTTCAGTTTGCAAGTATTTTGCTGAAAATTTTTGCACCTGTCGTTTTATGTCTTTAAGGATATTGGCTTATATTTTCCATTTTTCTTGTAATTTTTATCTTGTTAGGGTAATGGGATTTTACTGGCATCATAGAAGAAACTTGGAGTGTCCTGCTGTCCAGCATGGGTAGGCTGGTAGAGCCTCCATAGCCACCCACAGGGATGATCCCCAGGTCAAGGATTCCACTGTAGTTGAGGAAATGGGCACAATAGTAGTGAGATGCGTTCCTGGGGATTCTTTAAGACTGGGTTCAGGCTGAACTCCCAGTAGTAGAAGGGAAAGAAATTTCAGGAAGCTGGGGTCACAGTCTGAAGAGGACAGGGACCTGTGCACTGAAATGCTGTCTTTCAGAACTGGGGGACAAGTGGGATGAGCACAAAGCCTGTCCACATTCAGAAGAAGCCTGCCAGAGGGAAAAATACATTGTCTGACTCTGCAAAACTAGCTTGACCTTTCTCATGGTGAATCCACTGGCTAAAAATCATCTGGATAGACTCCCGAAAGGCAGAAAATTATCAAGTGTCTTGAAAGCACTTTCCCTTCCTTGATGTGTTCTGGTCTTCAGCCCCTTAGTGATTGCTCAGGGACTAGAGGAAAATGCCTCGAAGCTAGAAGGCATCAGGTAACAGAATGGGCTCCTGGTGAGGACCCTTCCTGCTCTGCAGGGGCTGTTTCTTGGTCCTCCTAGGACAGGGACTTCTTTCTAGCTGCACTGAAGTGCCTGCTCAAAACCTTGCCCTCGGGCTGGAGAGATAACTCAGAGGTTAAGAGCCATGGCTGCTCTTCCAGAGGTCCTGAGTTCAATTCCCAGCAACCACATGGTGGCTCACAACCATCTGTAATGAGATCTAGTGCCCTCTTCTGGCATGCAGGCGAACATGCAGGCAGAACACTATACATAATAAATAATTTTTTTAAAAAAACTGACCTTGTCCTCATCGCAAGATCTGTCTCTCCCTCCCTCCTGAAGGCCCGTCTGGAAACTATTACACAGGTTGAGGTCCTGGACATTTAATCCGGGAAGACAGCAGTACACATCACTTTTGAGCTGCAGCAACAGAGCTGTCAAAGGCATGCCTTCATTCTGCAGCCTTCCTTCTGGGGTGCCTTTAAAGGTGGAAGCAGATTGCAAATCAAGGTGCTGCTCAGGTGACTAGGACATTGCTTCTGAGAGTTGCTGCATCTCATGCAAAGGACAGGCACAGCTGAACATGGGGCTGCTGGGCTCTACCAGGGGAGAACTGGGAGGAATTCCTTCTTGGGAAAATAGAAGTAAATAAAAACAAGGGGACAGTTTTATGCAGCAGAGGTACCCATTGCTCAAAACTCAGAGAGGATCCTGCCAGAACTCCGTCATTCTTACTGCATCCTCTTCTTAAGAATATGGGAGCAGTGACGGGTCAGTTCTAGCATCCATATCTACCCTTAGAATTGAGACCAATGTCAGTGGCCTTGAAATTGTAGTCTGTATCCAAGTGGGTGGTTTCAGCTTTGATCTGAGGCAGTATCTGATCACTGTAATGATCTGTTCAGATTGGTTCGTGCCTCTTCTTCCTGCGGTCGTCAGGATCCTCTCTACCACGTTCAGTTACTAAGTGAAAATCGATGGCACCATAATGTGGAGAAGGCAGGTTTGGTTCAGATGCTGTGAGCTTTGGAGAATGGGCGTTTCTGATGAAGATGTAGCACAGATCCTTCTCTGTGCTTTCTATTCATGTGTCCGACAACTTTTCTGGCCACCCGGTTGCCTCTTAGGTGATGATAACGCAGACTGAAAAAGCCAAATGCAATTTGGCCAGTCATGCATAGCACTTTAGATTGATTTTTCAGGCTGTTCATTCAGAGGATGCAGGCCATGAAGCTAGATGGTCAATGTGGTCCTGGGCAGACAGGTCCTGGTGAAGTCTCACCCTGATATCATGAGGGAGCTGGGGTCAACCTGATGAATCTCCTTTGGACAACAAAAGAGAATGAAACTTAAGGAGATACTTCCCGCCCCTGTGACATTTCCTCGGGCACTCTAAGGAAGTATGACGCTTCAGTGGCCTTTTCAGTGAGAATCTCATGTCATTTCTGCTTTAGGAAGGACGTTTGTGAGGGGCGGTGCAATAATAGATGTACCGAGCTTGGATGCCCATGAACCACAGCAATGACCAGCATGGCACAATATCCAGCTCCTCAGGGAACTCCTGAAATGAGCTTTCCTAAGCTGGAACTGGCATCCTGGGTTGCAGCTGCCCTTGACTCACCAAAGCTGAGTCTTGCTCAGGGGGGCACAGCTATAAGTGGGGCTCTTCTTCTGGAGCCTGCAGAGAAGCATGGAGGGACTTGTGGTCTTCTGCCCTGGTGGGACATTAGGCGTGTGCTGTTGTGAACGCTGGGTGTGGAAAAGGCCAGAGGTGGGGTCACCCAGTGTCTCTTCATGTTAAGTGACGACCTGACATAGAAAGGAGTTCCCGGAGATAGTGGATGTGCAGGGCCAGGGTCTGCCGGCTCTTCTGAAGTGGTGGGGTCAACCTCCCAGCCCCTCGTGTACCAATTCTTTGAGTGTCAGTTCTGCCCCCATAATCTCATCATATTTGCAATTCAACAAGGAGTCGAAGACCTTGTTGACAAGATCCGTGGGAATGGAGCATGTCTACAATTACAGGGTCTGGGGGTTTGGGCTCACTAGGGATGTTTTGTTTCCTTCAGGGTTCTTGACCCATGGATGTTGCTGAATATCTCTAATGGAGGGTCTCCTATTTAGGGCAACTGTTAAAATTTGGTTAATGAGAAATTTAGGTTGCCCAGAGATGTAAACTGGGATGTTACATGTGCCATTGTTTGTGTTTTTTTCAGTCTCTTTCAGGGTCCTTCCTCTCAAGGGGTGGTTTTCCGTTGTGGATAAAATAGAGCACTATACCCAGACTCCAGATAATGCCTTCCTCCCATCATCATCCCCTTTCCTCAGAACCAGTTCTGGAGCATTGGAGATCTCAGTCCCACAGAGCCCTTGCAGCACAGTTCCAGCTCCACACCGGGTAGCGAGATCAGAGTCTCCCAGCTTTATGTTGCTCTGTGCATTGAGCAGGATACTGTCTGGCTTCAGGTCTCGATGGACAGTACCATGTGTGGTCATGGCAGCCCTTTAAGGCTGGCACTAGCTGCCCGAACATTTCCTGCGCCTTTTCCTCAGGCAGCCTGCCCTCTTCCAATATCTGCTTCCTCAGATTTCCCCCGGTGCATGCTCCATCACTGTGCAAGTGTAATTTTCTGTATTTAAAATATGGAAGAGGCGAATGATGTGTCAGTGTTTAATCATTTTTAGGACTGCCACTTCAGTCATAACTAAATGGTGTTCGTTGTCATTGCCACCAGCATGTAAACGCAGCGATGGCAGGCCAGTGCCACAGTGCCAAGTCCACTCTGGCCCATGGTGCACACACAACACATTAAATTGCCTGTTTAAGGTCCTTATTCCTGGGGAAAGCAGGCCATGAGGCTTGTTGTTACTGGCAGCCTGTCCAGAAACAGTTGTGCCAAAACCTGAAACCAACATTTAGAATGAAGATACCAATGAGTCTTACAGGTCACCAAAATTAGCTCCCTGGTCTGTTGGGACAGAAATGTAGCCCAGCCTACAGCCTTTTCTATATAGGATACTCATTCTTCAATCTCAGTGACTATTTTTGAGGTAAAAGCTTGAGATGTTCCAATCACAGCAGGCTGTAGCCTGTAGTGATTATCTCCATGTTGGGCCACAGGTACCTTTCCTCCTCTTATGAAAATGTAACTAGCATCCCCTAGCTACTGCTTCAGTGGATCAAAGAGACAGATTTACTCCTTTACAACTTCCAACCAGCACAGTGGCAGCGGCCTTTGTAGCTGGGTCTTGAGAACCCTAAACCATATCTGGCCGTTTAAGGATGGGGCGCAGTTTGAGCAGGTGTCCTGCAAGGAGACAGAGTCATTAGCAGATTCTGTCAAGGCCATGTTTACAGCCTTCCATTCTTGTGGCCAGGGGAATAAAGGCAGAAAGATAATAGGGCATGGGGAGCTCTTGGTCACACTGGCCACGCTCTATCCCGACCCTGTTAGATTTAGACCTTGTCCAAGGGCTTGCTTCTGGTGTGGACAAAAGGACCACTTTAAGTGTGAAAGCTCAGAAAGTAAGAGGCACCCCCCTGGGGTCTTTTGAGCATGGGGTTTCCATCCTCTCTGGGCAGCAGTGATTGTTGCAGGAGGGGGGACTAGGCTGCTTTTCTGCCTGTTCACCTCATGGCTTCTTGGGCCACACTGGTGGGGCAACCACTGTGGCGAATAAGCTCCTTCTTGATTGGAGATCTCTCCCCGGAATATGGTGTAGGAGGAGGTCCTTCTGCATTCGTGTGGCTGAAGATGGAAGCAGAGAACACTGTGTCCTCCAAGCTAAGGATGATCACGAGGTCTTTGCTGGTGAGAGACACAACACAGCTGATGCAGATCCAGGTGTCCTGTCTGCTGCAGGCTCTTGGCATCAGGGAAGTCTAGCTGATCAATTCACTCTTCCACTATTTCAGATGTTTGCCTGCACACATCTCCTTTGGAGAAGGGAGTTGGGACCCACAAGTTAAAGAGCATGGATAACTACCCTGAGAACTGCGAATGGTGTGGAAATGCTCGGGGAGGGGGGAGTTCATAACCCCCCACACAGACGCATACCCCGATGTTCAAAGAATGAAGAGGAACAAAACAAACAGGCCCAAGCAGATCCCTTACGGGGCCTCCTCCTGCCTCAGTGGAGCCACTCTTTTTTTGAACGAGGCCGGGTTTGTGCATTTGGCGCCCCCGGAAGCAACACAGTCTTGACAGGCTGGCCCCGATTGCCCTGCTCATTCTCCAGCAGCACCCGGTGTCCTGAGCAGAAGAAGCTGTCTCTATGTCAGAGTCTAGGTCTGAGCCAGGATCTCTGCCAGTTTGGGCATGAATCTGGGACCTCCAAGTGAGTTGGCAGGAACCAGAGATCTCTTGGAGCCAGGCATGAGTCTGGGACCTCATAGGGAGTAGTCCTAGCCAAGACCTCTGTGGGTCCGGGTATTGGTCTGGGACATCAAAGGCAATAGGCAGGAACCTGCGTTTCTGAGTCTGTGAACTCTGAGGGAGTAAGCCTGAGCCAGGTCCTCTGCGGTTCTGGGAGCTCCCGAGCCTGGGAATTCTGAGGCAGTAGACTGGAGCCAGAAACCTTTGCAGGACCAACTCCAAGCCAGGGACTGTTGTAGGGAGAGGGCCCGGCCCGATTGTTATTCCTGCCTGCCTGACTAACTTAGCCCCAAGATAACTACAGAGAAATTATACTAATTAAATCACTGCTTAGCCCATTAGTCCTAACCTCTAATTGGTGAGAGACACAACACAGCTGATGCAGGTCCAGGTGTCCTGTCTGGTGCATGCTCTTGGCATCAGGGAAGTCTAGCTGATCAATGCAGTATTTCAGTGGGTTGTTTGCCTGCACACAACTCCTATGGAGAAGGGAGCTGGGACCCACAAGTTAAAGAGTGCGCGAACTTTTTAATGGAGGGGAAGGAAGCTTGGCTGAAAATGATGTTTCAGAGTTGAAAGATCCCACCAGAGCATGTGAAAGGTTTCCATTCAGGGATCCCTTACTGGGCTCCTCCTCCTGCTGCCTCTTTGAGTGGGGCCACTCTGTTGTTAGTCAAAGGCAATGCCTGCCTGTTCGGCACCCTCGCGCAGCAGGGTCTCCACAGGCAATCCTTGGTTGACCTTATCAGTGACCTGAAACACTCGATGTTGTTAGACGAAGATGGTCCAGGTGGCAGGGGCACATCGTTTCTGCAGCCGACACATGGGGCAGACGCAGCCATAGTCAGTGGGGCATAGCTAGAAGTGGGGATCTTCTTCTGGGAAAACCATAGAGGCATGGGGGCCCTTGTGGCCATCATCTGCCCTGATAGGCCAAAGGTGGGCTCACTGGTGTTTTGCTCCAGGTTTGACCAGTTGTTGAAGGAGGTACCGGAAATGGAGGAGGGGCGCGTGGCTGAGGTGGAGTGAAGCCTGTGGTCTGCCAGTTCTTTTAATATTAAATACATCCCCATTATTTTGTCGTGTTTCCTGTTCCTCAGGGACTCAAAGATGATGTTTCTTGGAAAGCCATGACTAATTAGGTTGTCCATTACTTTTGGATTTAGGTAGGGCTCCCTCTGGATGCTTATTTTAGAACCCTTGATGATGGCTTCGATGAAGGGTCTCCTCTCTGGGGCAACTGTTAGAATTTGATGAATCCGTTTTCCTACATGTGCAGATATGTCATCTGGGATGTCATAGTTGCCAATGACAATTGTTTTCCTCAACTTCTTTCGGGGTGCTTCCTCTGAAAGGGTGGTACCTGGTGATAACCAAATACGGAACCACTCCAAGGCTCCACATGTCTGCCTTCCTTCCATCATATTCTTCACTTAGTACCAGTTCTGGCCGTTATAGATTTTGGTTCCAAACGTCCTTTTAGCACAGTGCCAGCTGCACATCTGGTAGCAAGGCCACAGTCCCCAAGCTTTATTTTGTTCTTCACGTCTAGGAGGATGTTTATCAGATTTTTAGGTGTCGATGGACGATGCTTTGGTCATGGCACTACTTTAAGGCGGACTCTAGCTGTCCAAATGTTGTTCTTGTCTTCACTGTTCTAATAGTAGGTGTGTCCCCATCATCTTAGAGGTATAAGCTGGGATAGAATTAAGGTGGTGTCTCTACGTCAGAGTCAGGTCTAGGTGCCATGCTCATTTCCTCTTCTAACATGCTACTGCAGACACACGAGGTAGATTTAGCCTCGGTTAGTGGGGCATGGCTAGAAGTGGGGCTGTTATCTAGTGACCCCATAGAGGTATGGCAGCCCTCTGGGCATCCTCTGCCCTGATAGCATCAGGACATTAGGCATGTCCTTCTCTGAAGTCCCTGTGTGGAAAAGTCCAAAGGTGGGCGGGCTCACTGGCTCTTCTCAGGTGACAACCAGATGGTCATTAAAGGAGGTAGCAGAGATTGTGGAGGTGCAGGGCCAGGGTTTCTGGGCTTGACTGAGGCGGTGGAGTCAAGCTCCTGGCCTTCCTTATCTTATTAGTTATGTTTCTATTATCTTACATATGGAAGGTGTGATGTAATCAAGATTCTGTCTCCCCGTCAGAGTCAGGTCTAGGTGCCAAGTGCATTTCCTCTTCTAACATGCTACTGTAGACACAGGAGGGATATGTAGCCTTGGTCAGTGGGCCATGGCTCGAAGTGGGGCTCTTCTTCTGGTGACAGCATAGAGGCATGGGGGCCCTCTGGGCATCCTCTGCCTTATAGCGTCAGGACGTTAGGCTTGTCTTCTTCTGAAGGTGCTGTGTCTTTGGAAAAGTTCAGAGGTAGGTGGGCACAGGCTCTCTTCCTCAGTTGATGACCGGATGGTCATTACAGGAGATAGCAGAGATGGTGGAGGTGCCAGGTTTTACAAGCTTGACTGAGGTGGTGGTGTCAAGCTCCTATGGTTCCTGTTCTAATAATAGGTACGTACCCATTATTTTAGAGTTGAGGACTAAAACTAAGAGGTTGGGGATAGAGTGTGAGCAGTGTGACTAAGTGTGTCCCCATGCCCTATTATCTTTCTGCTGTTATTCTTCCTAGCCTCAAGAATGGAACACTGTAAACATGGCTTTGATAGAATCTGCTATTGACATTGTCTCTTTGTAGGATACCTGTTCACACAGCAACTCATTCTTAAAAAGGCCAGATATGGTTTGTGTTAGGAATATTTCCTAACGTGAGCTCCCTGCCGACGCAAAATTCCCAATCAAATCAAATCAAAACAAACCAAATTAAGAAATATCCATGTTTAACAGGAGTTCTGCACTCTTTGGTGGTCCCGAGGGAGAAACTGGGAAGCTGCAGAAAGGCAACCCCCAGGAGGAAGAAAGGGAGACCACGTGTTCCTCTTTTGGGGAGTGGTATCTAAGGTACCTGTCCTGCTGGGATTTGAAGGCCAGACCTGGCCTGGGGGCTGGGATGGATGCGAGGGCCTGGGGCCTATGCTACCAACTAGACATTCTCCACTCTTTGGATATAGGGGTGACAGAAAATTGGAATGGTAATTATGACAAACATTTAGGCTCTCTTTGGGAAAACAGGGCGTAGACTCAAATCTGGCTTCTTCCTGCAGACATGGGGCAGCGTGGCGAAGGGGAGAGCCAGGTGCCCACGTTTAGCAAGAGGCGTGGCTGGAAAGGCATCCCATGAACTGTCATCCTGGAGAAGGCAGGCATCTGTTCCTTGGTGGAGATGAGAAGGCAGGTGTCTAGGGAAAAAAATGTTATTGCTAAAGATGAATGTGCCAGAATGAAAAGCAGGTAGGTCTTCATTGCAGCATCCTGGAAAACCGGAGGGTGGAAGGTCTTGTCTGCTGGACAGACCAAGTGGCCTGAGTAGGTACTCGCTTGAGCCTGGAGAGATGGACCAGCATAGGTGTCCCAAGAGCTTGGCAGCCGAGGGGATGGTGAGCATTACCATGTGAGGTCCTGTACATCGAGGTTGGAAAGACCTAGGAGTTAACTGTTTGAGGAGTACTGTGTCCCCTGGGGAGAACAAGGCAGGCTTAGGGGCATTAGGGTCCACTGGTGTGTTGGCAGGAAGACAACTGTCAGTGTGTGGATGGAGAAGGGACCTTAAAAGGGAGAGGTAGGGTAGGTACCCCGCCAGTGGAGGAGTTTGAACTGGGAGGTGATGGTTAAGGAGAAAGGACCTGCTATAAAGCAACGCAAAAGGGCTCAGGCCTGTAGGGGAATGTTGGGTGGCCCTGAGACAAGTCAGGGCAGTGGGGTGAAGGGAGGGCCAAGATAACCTGAGTTCAATGGAGAGCTTGGTTAGTTGTTGTTTGATGAGTCCCATTGTCCACGAGATGTTGAGAGCTTCTGACATGAGCTCCATCACACCTGCTGTTTCCCTGGAGACTGGAAACGCTTCTTTCCATCCTGTAAAAGTGTTCACAAGTGCTAAGAGATAACAGAGCTTTTTATGAGTAGGCACATGGGTAAAATTAACCTGTGAATCTTTGTCCTGTGGGTGTCCATGAAGCTGGTGTATGTGAAGAGCTCCTTGTGGGTTGGCCTGGGCACATGTCTGGCAGGAGCAGTGAACCTGTAAAGTAGAATCTTGGAGATGGGTGGGGCTAAAAGGGGACTCCAAGAAGTGGAACAAAGCTTTGGGGAAGCAGCTAAGGATATCTCCACCCAGTAAATGTGCTGGGCAAGTTGGTATCACTAAGAAAGAATGAAAAAAAAAAATGTCCTACAAGATGGTAGGGCAGTGTCAAAGTTTTAAGTGGGGAGGAACCGGTCCCATCTACCCCCATAGCTGAAATTGGTGAGGGAAACTTAAGGCCCACGTGAGAATAAAAGTAATGGACTTACCCGCCATTTGTAGCTTTACCTGTAGGCTGGGAGAGGGTTACGGGATATACCAAGTCTGGGCAGCGTCAATCCTCTGCAAGGCTGGCACAGTTTCACCTTGCCGATGGTGATGAGGCAAGACCTCCGTGGCTTGGCATAGAGGACAAGCCCACACGGGGGCATTGTGATTTCCAGTGTCCAAGTTGTTGGCAGATAGGGTACAGCCTCGGCAGGTATAGTGCAATATCGTGCCATGTGCCCATTTAGGCCACATTTGATAGAGCCCTGTGGTTGGCTTCCCTTGTCCCCCTTCCTGTGACCTTAGGGCAGCTGCTAAGGCTTGGGCCTGTAGATTGTTGTAGCCTTGCCCGGAAGACTCAGCTAATTCCTCTCAGGCATTAAAAACTTTAAAGGCCATTTTCACCAACTCAGTTTGGGGACCATTCTCAAACTTTCTTAACTCTTTCCTAATATCTGGTACTGACTGAGGAAGCAGAATGATTAGTAGAAAAGGAACCTAGCCGCTTTTCTACCTGAGAGAGATTTGGAAGAGAAAAGGGAGTAGGGGAGGGGCTTGCCCAGTGTGCAGAAGGGGTCCAGGAGTGGAGCGGTGAGGTAGGAGGGGGAGGGCATGGTGGAAGTTCACCTGTAACCTCCAAATTGGGAAAAGGAGGGGAAGAAATGTTGCTCCAAGGGATGGGGTTGGGAAGTGTGGACTTGGAGTGGGGTAGGGCCAGTGCCTCTGGGAGTGTGGTGCTGTGAAACACTGGCTACTGGGGGGGGGCGAGAGCACAGAGACCAAAAACCATGGACATATATATGTAAGCTCTGTTCGTTTGTATCAGACAGGCTCATTTAAAAAGATTTTTGTAAGAGGCTTACAGGGGCAACAGCGGACCTGGCTTTGAACTGTCAGTGCCCATTTTAGAGTCTATGCACAACCACGTGGCCTAAGTCCATGTCAGCATGTCCACCAAAATGGCTCTAAGTCCAAAAGAGGCCGTGGAGATTGAATGCCCAGCGTCCCAGGACAGACAGATCTCCGCCTCAGCCAAGCCCAATCCCACGGAATTGACCGCCACCTGGGTCTCGAATTCCAGGTGTGATCTCACAACTGCAACAGGAATTCCAAAACAACATAAGTACGAATGGGTCCCCCCAAAACCCTATAGCATAGACAAGAAAAGGTACTCACCAAGATGCAGCCGCTGTAGCCCAGAAGCCCGTTTTAAGCATGGCGTAGAGAGCTTGAGATTGTAGACTAGGGGCCTTTCAACATGTGGCCTGCTGCATGGAAAGGGCCTACCCTATCTCGGTGGAACCTCCAAAATGTTAGGAGTATTTCCTAACGTAAGCTTCCTGCCAACGCAAAATTCCCAATCAAGCCAAATCAAAACAAGCCAAATTAAGAAATATACAGGTTTAATGGGAAGTTCTGCACTCTCAGCCCCAAGGGGGAAACCAGAAGCCGCAGAAATGAGACCCCAGGGAGGAAGAAAGGGAGACCATGTGTTCCTCTTTCAGGAGATCTCTTAAATACCCTGGCAGTGGTCCTGACCCCTCCTGACCCCTCCCTGGGGATGGGATCAGGACCTGGTCTGCTGCGATTTGGAGTCCAGACCAGGACTGGGGGCTGGGATAGATGTGAGGGGCAAGGTCCCATCTTCCCAACTTGACAGTTTGAGGTTTCAAGACCCAACTACAAAGGCCACTGCCACTGTGCTGGTTGGAAGTTCTAAATGAGTAAATCTGTCTCTTTGATCCACTGAAGCAGTAGCCGGGGGATGCTAGTTGAATTTTCATAAGAAGAGGAAAGGTACCTGTGGCCCAACATGGAGATAATCACTATAGGCTACAGCCTGCTGTGATTGGAACATTGCTGTATATATTCTGTATATAAGGCTGTAGGCTGGGCTACATTTCTTTCCCTACGGACCAGGGAGCTAATTTCGGTGACCTGTGGGACTCTTTCATTGATATCTTCATTCTAATTGTTGGTTTCAGGCTTTGGCACAACCGTTTCTGGATAGGAGGCCTGCTTCCCCTGGAATAAGGACCTAGACGGGCAATTTGATGTGTTGTGCACCATCGGCCAGGGTGGACTTGGCACTGTGGCACTGGCCTCCATTGCTGCGTTTACATGCTGGTGGCAGTAATAATGGTGGAAGTGAAAACGAACACCTTCCTCTAGTCATGACTGAAGTGGCAGTCCTAAAAATGATTAAACACCCATACTTCATTTGCCTCTTCCAGATTTTAAATACAGATAATTATACTTTTATAATGATGGAGTATTCACCGGGAGGAAATCTGAGGGAGCAAATATTGGAAGAAGGCAGGCTGCATGAGGAAAAGGTGCAGAAAATATTCGGACAGCTCTTGTCAGCCGAAAAGTGCTGCCCATGACCATGGCATTGCCCATTGAGACCGGAAGCCCCAGAACATCCTGCCAGATTAGATGCAGAGGGCGATGTGAAGCTGGGAGACTCTGGCCTTGGCACCAGGTGTGGAGCTGGCACTGTGCTGCAGGGGCACTGTAGGACTGAGATCTCCAATGCTCCAATTCTGAGGAAAGGGGATGATGGGAGGAAGGCATCTGGAGTCTGGGTATAGTGCTCTGTTTTATCACCTCAGGGTGCCACCCCTTCAGAAGAAGCACCCTGAAAGAGATTGAGAAGAATATATCCAAAAGAAGGTATTACATCATAGCTTACATCTTTATTTTTTTTATTTTTTTTTATTGAAAAAAAAATTTCCGCCTCCTTTCTGCCTCCCATTTCCCTCCCCCTCCTCCCGCCCCTCTCCCCCTCCCCCCACTCCTCTTCTCCTCTCTCTCCAGTCCCAAGAGCAGTCAGGGTTCCCTGCCCTGTAGAAAGTCCAAGGTCCTCCCCGCTCCATCCAGGTCTAGGAAGGTGAACATCCAAACTGTCTAGGCTCCCACAAAGCCAGAACATGAGGTAGGATCAAAACCCCGTGCCATTGTCCTTGGCCTCTTGTCAGCTCTCATTGTCCGCCATGTTCAGAGAGTCCGGTTTTATCCCATGCTTTTTCAGTCACAGTCCAGCTGGCCTTGGTGAGCTCCCAATAGATCGGCCCCACTGTCTCAGTGGGTGGGTGCACCCCTCGTGGTCCTGACTTCCTTGTTCATGTTCTCCCTCCTTCTGCTCCTCATTAGGACCTTGGGAGCTCAGTCCGGTGCTCCAGTGTGGGTCTCTGTCTCTATCTCCATCCATCGCTAGATGAAGGTTCTATGGTGATATGCAAGATATTCATCAGTATGGCTATAGGATAGGTTCATTTCAGGTCCCCTATCCTCAGCTGCCCAAGGCACTAACTGGGGACATTGCCCTGGGCACCTGGTAGCCACTCCAAGTTCAAGTCTCTTGCCAACACTTAGTTGGATCCCTTAACTAAGATATGAGTTTCCCTGCTCCCCTATCCAACCTTCCTTTATCCCCAATCATCCCGTTTCCCCAAGTTCCCCTCATCCTCTCCTTCACACTTTTCTCTCCCCATCTCCCCTTACCCCTATCCCACCCCACCCCCAAGATTCCAATTTTTTGCCCGGCAATCTTGTCTATTTCCCATAGCCAGGAGGATAACTATATGTTTTTCCTTGGGTTTACCCTCTTGTTTAGCTTCTTTAGGATCACAAATTATAGACGCAGTGGCCCCAATCCATGGCTAGAAACCAATTATGAGTGAGTACATCCCATGATCTTCTTTTTGGGTCTGGGTTACCTCACTCAGGATCGTATTTTCTATTTCCATCCAATTGCATGCAATATTTGAGAAGTCATTGTTTTTTACTGCAGAGTAGTACTCTAATGTGTATATATTCCACACTTTCTTCATCTATTCTTCCATTGAAGGACATCTAGGTTGCTTCCAGGTTCTGGCTATTACAAATAATGCTGCTATGAACATAGTTGAACAAATGCTTTTGTCATATGATAGGGCACCTCTTGGGTATATTCCCAAGAGTGGTATTGCTGGGTCCAGGGGTAGGTTGATCCCAATTTTTCTGAGAAACTGCCACACTGATTTCCAAAGTGGTTGCACAAGTTTGCAGTCCCACCAGCAATGGATGAGGGTGCCCCTTTCTCCACAACCTCTCCAGCAAAGGCTATCCTTGGTGTTTTTGATTTTAGCCATTCTGACAGGTGTAAGATGATATCTCAAAGTTGTTTTGATTTGCATTTCTCTGATCGCTAAGGAGGTTGAGCATGACCTTAAGTATCTTTTGGCCATTTGAATTTCTTTTGTTGAGAATTCTCTGTTCAGTTCAGTGCCCCATTTTTAAATTGAGTTAATTAGCATTTTAACGTCTAGTTTCTTGAGTTCTTTATATATTTTGGAGATCAGACCTTTGTCAGTTGCGAGGTTGGTGAAGATCTTCTCCCAGTCAGTAGGCTGCCTTTTTGTCTTAGTGACAGTGTCCTTTGCTTTACAGAAGCTTCTCAGTTTTAGGAGGTCCCATTTATTCAATGTTGCCCTTAATGTCTGTGCTGCTGGGATTATACATAGGAAACGATCTCCTGTGCCCATATGTTGTAGGGTACTTCCCATTTTCTCTTCTATCTGGTTAAGTGTGTTCAGATTTATATTGAAGTCTTTGATCCATTTGGACTTGAGTTTGTGCATGGTGATAGATATGGGTATATTTTCATTCTTCTACATGTTCACATCCAGTTGTGCCAGCACCATTTGTTGAAGATGCTTTCTTTCTTCCATTGTATACTTTTAGCTCCTTTATCGAAAATGAGGTGTTCATAGGTTTGTGGGTTAAAATCCGGGTCTTCTATATGATTCCATTGGTCGACATCTCTGTTTTTATGCCAGTACCACGCTGCTTTCATTACTGTAGCTCTGTAATATAGTTTGAAGTCAGGGATGGTAATGCCTCCAGAAGTTCCTTTATTGTATAAGATTGTTTTCGCTATCCTGGGTTTTTTGTTTTTCCATATAAAGTTGATTATTGTCCTCTCAAGATCTGTGAAGAATTTTGATGGGACCTTGATGGGGATAGCATTGAATCTATAAATTGCCTTTGGTAGAATTGCCATTTTTACTATGTTGATCCTCCCAATCCAAGAGCAAGAGAGATTCTTCCATTTTCTGGTATCCTCTTCAATTTCTTTCTTCAATGACTTAAAGTTCTTGTCAAATAGATCTTTCACTTCCTTGGTTAGAGTTACCCCAAGATATTTTATGCTATTTGTGGCTATCGTGAAAGGTGATGATTCTCTTTTTTCCCTCTCTGCTTCCATATCCTTTGTGTATAAGAGGGCGACTGATTTTTTGGAGTTGATCTTGTATCCTGCCACATTACTAAAGGTGTTTATCAGCTGTAGGAGTTCTTTGGTGGAGTTTTTGGGGTCGCTTATGTACACTATCATATCATCTGCAAATAACGCAAGTTTAACTTCTTCCTTTCCAATTCGAATCCCCTTGATCCCCTTATGTTGTCTTATTGCTATTGCTAAGACTTCAAGCACTATATTGAAGAGGTATGGAGAGAGTGGACAGCCTTGGCGTGTTCCTGATTTTAGTGTGATGGCTTTAAGTTTCTCTCCGTTTAATTTGATGTTAGCTGTCGGCTTGCTGTAAATAGCTTTAATTATATTTAGGTATGACCCTTGTATCCCTAATCTCTCCAAGACTTTTATCATAAAGGGATGTTGAATTTTGTCAAATGCTTTTTCAGCATCTAATGAAACTATCATATGGTTTTTTTCTTTCAGTTTATTTATATGATGGATTACATTGATAGATTTGTGTATGCCCAGCCCTACATCTCTGGGATGAAGCCTACTTGATCATAATGGATAATTTTTCTAATGTGTTCTTGGATTCGGTTTGCCAGTATTTTGTTGAGGATTTTGTGTCGATGTTCATGAGTGAGATTAGCCTGTAATTCTCTTTCTTGGTTGAGTCTTTGTGTGGTCTTGGTATCAGAGTTAATGTAGCTTCACGAAAGGAATTTGGCAATGACTCTTCTGTTTTCTATATTGTGCAATACATTAAGGAGTATAGGTATTAGGTCTTCTTGGAAGTTCTGGTAGAATTCCGCATTGAAACCATCTGTTCCTGGACTTTTTTTGGAAGGGAGGTTTTTGATAACAGCTTCTAATTCTTCACGACTAACAGGTCTATTTAGGTTGTTCACCTGGTCCTGGTTTAACTTTGGTATATGGTATTTATTGAAAAAAAAGCGTCCATTTCTTTTACATTTTCAGTTTTGTGGCATACAGGCTTTTGTAGTAAGGTCTAATAATTCTCTGAATTTTCTCTGTGTCTGTGGTTATGTCCCCCTTTTCATTTCTGATTTTATTAATTTGCAAATTCTCTCTCTGCCGTTTGATTAGTTTGGATAGGGGTTTATCAATGTTGTTGATTTTCTCCAGGAACCATCTTTTTGTTTCATTGATTCTTTCAATTGTTTTCTGAGTTTCTATTTTGTTGATTTCAGCCCTCAGTTTGATTATTTCCAGTCTTCTACTCCTCCTAGCTGAGTCTGCTTGTTTTTTTTCTAGAGCTTTCAGGTGGGCTGTTAAGTCTCCAATGTGTGCTTTCTCTGTTTTCTTTAAGTGGGCACTTAGTGCTATGAACTTTCCTCTCAGGACTGCTTTCATAGTGTCCCATAGGTTTGAGTATGTTGTTTCTTTATTTTCATTGAATTCAAGGAAGACTTTAATTTCTTTCTTTATTTCTTCCTTGATCCAGGTATGGTTCAGTAGTTGACTGTTCAGTTTCCATGAGTTTGTAGGCTTTCTGGGGGTAGCATTGTTGTTGAATTCTAGCTTTAATCCATGGTGATCTGATAAGATACAGCTGGTTACAGATATTTTTTTGTAACTCTGGATGTTTGCTTTGTTACCGAGTATGTGGTCAATTTTCGAGAAGGTTCCATGAGCTGCAGAGAAGAAGGTATATTCTTTCCTATTTGGGTGGAATATTCTATAGATGTCTGTTAAGTCCATTTGATTCATTACCTCCATTAATTCTCTTATTTCTCTGTTAGGTTTCTGTCTAATTGACCTGTCCATTGGTGAGAGAGGAGTGTTAAAGTCTCCTACTATTAATGTGTGCGGTTTGATGGCTGTCTTGACTTTTAGCAATGTTTCTCTTATGTACGTGGGTGCTTATATTAGGGGCATAGATATTCATGATTGAGACTTCATCCTGATGAATTGTTCCTGTTATGAGTAGAAAATGTCCCTCTTCATCTCTTCTGATATATTTAAGTTTGAAGTCAACTTTGTTAGAAATTAGTATGGCCACACCTGCTTGTTTCTTAGGTCCATTTGCTTCATAAGCCTTATCCCAACCCTTTACTCTGAGTAGGTGCCTGTCTTTGTGGTTGAGGTGTGTTTCTTGTAAATAGCAGGATGTTGGATCCTATTTTCGTATCCAATCTCTTAGTCTGTGCCTTTTTATAGGTGAGTTGAGTCCATTGACATTAAGTGATATTAATGACCAGTGGTTGTTAACTCTGGTTACTTTTTTAGTAGTAGATTTTGTGTGTTTCCCTTCTTTGAGTTGCGCTGGTGAAGGGTCTCTAGATGTCTGAGTTATTGTGGTCATTGTTGGACTCCTTGGTTAGTGATTTTCCTTCTATTAATTTCTGTTAGGCTGGATTTGTGGCTACGTATTGTTTAAATTTGTTTTTATCCTGGAAAATTTTGTTTTCTCCATTTATAGTGAAAGAAAGCTTGGCTGGGTATAGTAGTCTGGGCTTGCAACCACGGTCTCTTAGTTTCTGCAGTACATCTATCCAGGACCTTCTGGCTTTCATGGTTTCCATAGAGAAGTCAGGTGTAAGTCTGATAGGTTTACCTTTATAAGTAACTTGGCCTTTTTGGCCTTTTTCCTTTGCAGCTCCTAATATTCTTTCTTTATTCTGTATGCTTTGTGTTTTGATTATTATATGGCGAGGGGATGGTTTTTTTTTTTTGATCCAGCCTATTCAGTGTTCTGTATGCTTCTTGAACCTTTGTAGGTATATCTTTCTTTAGGTTGGGAAAGTTTTCTTCTATCATTTTATTAAATATATTTTCTGGACCGTTGAGCTGCGCTTCTTCTCCTTCTTTTACTCCTATTATTCTTAGGTTTGGTCTTTTTTTTTTTTTTTTTTTTTTTTTTTTTTGGTTTTTCGAAACAGGGTTTCTCTGTGGTTTTGGAGCCTGTCCTGGAACTAGCTCTTGTAGACCAGGCTGGTCTCGAACTCACAGAGATCCGCCTGACTCTGCCTCCCAAGTGCTGGGATTAAAGGCGTGCGCCACCACCGCCCGGCTTAGGTTTGGTCTTTTTATTGTGTCCCATATTTCCTGAATGTTTTGTGATGAGAGTTTGTTGGCCTTGCTGTTTTCTTTGATCAGCATGTTTATTTTCTCTATGGTATCTTCCGAATCTGAGATTCTTTCTTCTATCTCTTTTATTCCGTTGGTTATGCTTGTTTCTGTAGTCTCTATTCATTTACCTAGATTTTCCATGTCCAGCCGGCCTTCTGTTTGTGTTTTCTTCTTTGCCTCCATTTCAGTTTTCAAGTCTTGAACTGTTTCCATTATCTGTTTGATTGTTTTTCCTTGGTTTCCTAGGGTATCATTCACTGATTTACTCAATTCTTCAAACTTTCTGTTATACTTCTCATCCATTTCTATAAGGGCATTTTTTACATGCTGTTTAAGGGCGTCAATCACTTTCATAAAGTCAATTTTTTCTACTTCTTCATGATTAACGTGTTCATGTCCTCCTGTTGTGAGGTCGCTGGGTTCTGGTGGTTTCATATTGTTTTTCAGATTTTTGGGTGAATTCTTGCATTGGCGCCTACCCATCTCTTCCTCTGAATGCTCTCCTATGGATCTTCTTTTACAGGATCAGGTCTCCTTGCCTACTGATGTACCTTCCCAGTGATGGCACTCCCCAATGATGGCTCTCCTGGTGCTCCAGTGATGTCTCTCCTGGTGCCAATATCAGATCTCCGTGCCCAATGATGGCTGTCCTGGTGCTGAGATCAGATCTCCGTGTTGGTTGGGTAGTTCGTAAACAAAGCGCCTACCTTGCTTGGTGTAGGCAGGCCAGTGAAACAAAGGAACTCCCGCCCGCCTGCTTGCCCTGAGGATTCGCCCCCAGTGCCCACACAGGCTGAGCAGGGTGGTGTTATGTGCCCCAGCTTACATCTTTAAAAGACTTGATAATCTCTTTTTTCAAATGTTCAGTGTTGCCCATGAAGGGAGGCCCAACATTGGAGACATTCAGCAATATCCACGGGTCAAGAACCCTGAAGGAAACATTCCTAGTAAGCTTTTGCCAGATCCTGTATTTGTAAAAGAGCTCTTTTCCTATGGAATTGCTCTAAAAAGATCATATACTCCATATATGTTGCGACCGCCTCGACCAGCAAGGATGACGCAACACTGGAGCTCTTCTTGCAAGCAGTTTATTCAGGACCTTGTTAACAATGATCTCTCTCCCCCAGGCAAGCCTCTCCCAGCCCTGATATAGGCATTGGTCACCAACCCTGGATCGCCACGTGGACACTGTCCATAGGCCCGCACGTACTCAAGCAGCTTACGATCATCGCATGATGATAGCATGAGTCTGGCCTTAGCCATATATGGAGTTGTTTATCACAGAGAGCATTCGCTTTCGGGATCGCGGAGGGCATAAGCCAGCGTCATCTTTAAGGTACGGCTCCATGCAGCTCTCTACAGTTTCCCCTTTTTGTTTTGCAAAGCAACAGGCAAGAGTAGAGGTCTGATCTCTGTTAAAATGGAACATGTACTAGTGTCTGTTTAGGTGTCATCCACCCAGAGAACACTAGACCCATCTGGTGCCCTTTTTTCACAGAGGTGGGAGTCAGACACCAACCCACATGCAATCAGACTTGATCTTCTTGAGGTTGATGTGTGCTGCCTCAAGTGCAGTGTGCGAGCCTCGCATCCTGTGCTCATATCTCTTTTAAAGTAGTTAACCAAGCTTGGGGAGACTGTCCTGCTTCAATGGCCGTGAAGGCCTGTATGATCATAGCTACATTGCGACGCTGTGAAACCCTTATGCGACAAATACACCACAGGCACAGCAGGGAGGCAAGCACCATTAAACCTGTCAGGGCTCCTATCCCCGCCCACTCCTTTAGATGATCCATGGCTGTAGTGATCCAGGAGGACAATACTTCTGCTCGGCTGGTATTCATGCATGTGGAAATTACAGTCACAATCGCCACTCGCAGCTTTCCAGTTGTTTTTCAAATTCACCAGACCAATTACCTAAAAGATAGCTAGACAATTCTTTAGACAAATTAGCTGCATGGGTAAATTTTTCATATTGAATGCTGGTCACACACAGCCACTGATACTTCCATTCATAGCCAAGCTGAGCCAATTGCCAGAGGACATCTATCTGTTCTTAAACCAAATCTATGCGTTGGTTAACTACCATTAACCCCACCTTTAAGTTGACTATCTAGCCCAGTCTGTGCATCTAATGCTTGCGCTACTGAGGCAGAAAAATTATTTAATGTTTGCTCTGTTTGCACAGTATAAGTCATGGCCACAGCTGCTGCTGTGCCCGCGGCAGCAGCAAGAGCTATAGCTGTAACAATCGCTGCTGTAATGCCAAAATCTCTTCTATATCTTAGAAGACTCATGGCATTAGGCGCATCCACTGGCACTGGGATCCAACGAGGGACACGGGCAATCACAGCAAAGCTATGCCGGGAAGCATTCCAGCATTGTGTATAAAAGCAAGTCTCATTACTACAATCTTGTAAGCTATCATTACTAACAATAAACCCAAAAGGTGGATACACACAAACAGGGATGGCTATATAATGTTCTGTACTTATCATCGGTTGAAAATACCCAGAACAAAGGCAAGTAACATTCAAAATTTCCTGAAAATCATCATCACTGCAATTTCTCTTTTTGAGTTCTGTTACTTGACAGCTAACATTCCCTTCTCCAAAACTATCGCCATTAAGCATAACTAGAGGAGAAGCATCTAAACAACTACCATTAACTCCACAAAGCATCCACATATTAAAGGGATTCAAAATATCTGTTTGCTGGAACATACCTTGAAGGTATTTTTCTGGACACACCACATCAGGGGAAAAGGTGAATTTCTGACCCTTATCTGCCCACCTCAGCACTTTGGACTGACACCCAGTCCACGGCCAGGACTCCCCTTCATAAGTTCCCCAACATTTAGAGGCCCATCTGGGTTGTGGTGGAGGAATGGAGAAATTACCTACATGCTGGTACCAAGGCCATGTGCCATTGAACCAAACCACATTCATAGAATAGGATGTGGTAATATTCTCTTGTGCAATGGAAGAATTACAACTATTTTATTGAGCCCCATACTTACAATACCCATAAAACCAATCTGCACTAAAGTGGGATAAAATAATACAGGAGCTATTAGCATAAGCATTAACAGTAACAATAAATTTCCTTCTTCACTTAAATACCTATTTTCTCCTATGGGGGCAATTTCTCTATCTAATGGAATAAATGGCAAGTTTAACTTCTTATTGGTGGTGAATAGATGAGGGAACACCTGAGCATCATGGCAAACTGGTTGGTTTGGGGAATGCTGATAGAATCCCCCACCGCAGCTCCGCTGTCACCTTCTCCGTTGAGTGGGTGAGGAACAGGCACAGGATCCCCAGACATATCCGTATCATCCTTTTCTGCCTCCGTCTGCACTTGCACCTTCCTCACCAGGCGTTCTGACACCCAAATAGGGTCCAAATGATCCTGTGGAAAGACACAAACAGAGCCTCGTGCCCATGCCAGCACGGGATCGGTTCCATGCCAGACCCCTGTCAAAGCGTCCTTTCAGGTCACCATTCCTTTTGAAGGACTGGACGGACATGAATGCCTGTCTGCGGCAGACTGAATGGAGCTATCCAAGTTTAAAAAATTTAAAGTAAATAAGGCTAAGGAAAGTCTATTCTTGGGGATTTGCTCATGGCCTATTCCCCCTTTTTGTTTTTGAAGCAACTTTTTTAAGGATCGATGAGCACATTCTACAATGCCTTGACCTTGTGGATTGTATGGCAATCCATGTGTCAATTGAACACCTATACGTTGACAAAATGAGGTGAATTTCTGTCCAGTATAAGCAGGGCCATTATCTGTCTTCAATTGTTGGGGCTTGTCCCAAGCTGCCCAGGCCTCTAGACAATGAGCGAGCACATGAGTCGCTTTTTCACCTGTCATGGGTGTTGCATGAATAATACCAGAGCATGTATCGACTGAGACATGTATGTACTTCAACTTGCCAAATTCAGAAATATGCGTAACATCCATTTGCCAAATTTTAAGAGGGAGTAATCTACATGGATTGATTCCCAGTGTCTGAGGATGATGATGAATGACACATTGCGGGCAATCTACAACCACCTGCTGTGCATCAGCACGGGAGATGGCGAATTTTTGTTGCAAGGTTCTGGCACTAACATGAAATTCCTTATGAAAATCATATGCTCTCTGTAAAGCAGAGGCGAGAAGCATCCATTCTTATCTGGCACAGCGATCTACTTTGTCATTGCCCTCAGCTAAAGGACCTGGAAATCCTGTATGTGCACAGATATGTTGTACAGAAAAGGGATTTTTGCGTTGCCAGAGTAAAAGCTGTAATTGTATAAGTAGTACATGTAGAGGACTGGAAGATCTGATGGGTCTCGCGCATTCAAGACATTTTAAGGCATTAACAACATAGCATGAATCTGAAATTAGATTGAATGCAAAAGGGCAGGCCTTAAACACTTCTATTACAATTGCCAGTTCAACTTGTTGAGGGGCTCCAGGAGAAAATTGATGTGCAACAGGATCAGAGGAATCTACCATATAAGCACCACAACCGGTCTTAGATCCATCTGTAAAAATAACACTGGCTCCTGGAATGGGTTGTAAAGTAGTAATCTCGGGAAATATCACTGGGTGTTCCTTAAAGAAAGTCAGTAATGGATGTTTAGGATAGTGGCAATCTATATGCCTGGGTAAGAGCAACGCAAAATGGCCCAATCATCTAAAGTAGCACATAATTTTTTTACTTGAGTAGCATCATATGAAATGCTTAAAATGTTAGGTAAGACTCAAAAATGCTGTAAGCAAGTTTGAATACCCTGCTGACCGAGTAAAGCCACAGCAGTAGGGTAATACTCTATGGACTTCGCGGGGGAAATCTTGGGATGAATCCAAAGCAATAGTCCTTCTTGCCACAGAATACCCATGGGTTGTAAACAAGTGGGTAAAATGCACAAAATGATATCTTCTACAGTCTTTACTCGTTTCAAAAAGGCCTTAGCTAACCTCTCCTCTCTTGTCAGAAGTATCTGTCAGGCCTCATTGGTTAATTGTCTGGGAGAATCCAAGGCTGCATCACCAATTAAAATATCATATAAAGGTTTTAACTCATAATTTGCCATGCTCAAACTGCCCCTGATCCAATTTATGTCTCCCAGTAATTTTTGAAAATCATTTAACGTATGCAAATGATCTTTTCTCAATTCCACCTTTTGTGGCATGATTTGATCATGCGTTATTTTTGACCCTAAATAGGTTACTACTTTATTTTGTTGCGCCTTTTCAGGAGCTATATGGAGTCCCTTTTGTTTTAAGGTCTCCACCAATACTCCATAGGCTTCCTGCAAGACTCTTTCCTCCCTGGCAGCCAATAGAATATCATCCATATAATGGAGACATTTTACACTTGAAAAACAAGTTCTTAAAGGCTCTAATGCAGAGGTAACAAACAACTGACACATAGTAGGGCTATTGGCCATACCCTGGGGTAAGACAACCCATTGGTATCTCCTATCAGGCTCTTCATGATTAATGGAAGGCAATGTAAGAGCAAACCTTTCACTGTCCTTGCTATTGAAAGGGATGGAAAAGAAGCAATCCTTAATATCTACTACTATAATAGGCCAATTCTCTGGCAAGGCAGATTGTGGTGCGCAACTCCGCCAGCAGAGAAGACAACCACAACAGGATTCTTCTTGGAACGTACTTTATTGGAGCGCAGAAGACTGAAGTTTAGATGGAGGTGAAAAGACCCCGAGCCCAACCGCGCGGGGAATATATACAGCGCCTGATCCGCCTATGACGTGTCATTGCTCGATTGGCTCGGACCACACTGAGGCGATCGTGTGAGCAATACGTGTGAGCAATTGATAGGTGGGAATCAAACCACTCTTGGGCCAGAGGCGAGCGTGCGCAGAAGTTGTTTACCAACTAGAGACAACTAACAAATAGCGGCAATGGGCTTAGTGCCAGACCCTGAGAACATGGCAGCGCCGTGGCGCGCCACATCTCCCCCTTTTTTGTTTTAAAACAGAACACCCGATCTAGCGGGGAATTTCATGACTTTCCTCACGATCGAGGATGCAAGAGTACCCTAGTCCAACATCCTCTCGAGTGCTAGGACAACAATATCAACGAGGTGCAAGGACTGTAAGACCGGGTGAAAGAGAGAAGAGGGGAGCAAAGATGCACCTATCTCCGTGCAATGCCCTAAGGCTGGAGGTGCCGATGCTCAGAGGCCATTAGCAAAGATGCACCTATCTCCGTGCAATGTCCTAAGACTGGAGGTGCCGAGGCTGCATCTTGCTCAGAGGCCATCTTAAAGGCTGTTTAGCCAGACCTGGGGGGAGACTCCTTGTTCAAGAGCAGCAAGAGCCTGTACCATAATTGCTTTGTCCCTGCGCAGGCGTGTCCTGAATCGGCAAAGGAGCCATAAGCATATGACCACACCGAGGCAGCACAGGGCACTGAACATTCCCATACCCACCCACTCTTTGAAATAAGAAAAGGCAGAGTAAAGCCAGTCGGAAAACTGTCCAAGAGTGAGAGGTTGCACGCGGGTGCTATTCAAAATGGTGACTTGAAACAGCTGCTCTTGAAGTAGCAGTTCCATCTCTTGCGACCAATTCCCCGCCAGGTATTGTCCAATTCGTTCAGACTCGTTCCTGGAATTATTAAAAACAAGAGAAGTAATGCAAACATGTTTCTGATGTGCTATGCAACCAACTTGAACTAAGCTGGCTAACTCATCAATCTGAGTTTGTAGGAAATCAATCCTCTGATTAGCAGCCACTATGCCTGATAGCATGTGTTTGCTGATTTTGGTCTGAGTATCTAATACATCTGCAGTTTTGGTAACAATCTCGTTAATGGCGGCAGCCATTTGTGTCTGGCTAGCCATCGCCACTCCTGCTGTAATAGCGGCTGCTGATGACACCACAATAGCAGTGACCATGGCAGCGGTAATTCCAAGATCACGCTGCTAATGTGGGAACATAGGGAACTGTTCAGGGTCAGCCTCCACAGGGAGGGGTACAAACGTAGGAACTTTTAGCACTATCGCCAGTTTCCATGTTCCATTCCAGCATTCAGACAAAAAACACTCCACTGAGGCATTCTTACAATCAACCTCGCTTCCATTAGTAATATTAGTAAGTAACAAAACAAATGGGGAAGGCAAGGAGACTGCGGCCTCTGGGAGAGTATGATTACTTAACTCTTCTTCTTGAATATAACGAAGCCGCCTTCCTAGTTCTGCCTGTTCACTAATAGTGCCTGTAACATTGAGCAGCCATGTTGTAATTGACTGAAGTTGTGCCAAAGCAGAAATATCTGCCGTAGCTCCTGCCTCATTAGAGAGCAGCCATTGGTACCAGGACCACCCTGACCCTATTATGGATTTTTTCATTGGTTTTATTATAAAAATAGCTTTTCATGGAGGGGGATAAGGAAAACCCAAATGTAACCTGTTCCTTTTCCCAAGTTCTTGCTTGGCAGGCGGTAAAGGTGGGTGGAAACGAAAAATCCGAAATGCAATGTGGTGATGCTCCGAAATAAGTTGTATTCCTCATGAATGATCCTGTTCCAGTAGGCACCATGGATTCTACTCACATGGCCAAGGTAGTAACATTTATGGCCGATGCATCACTACCTGACCCAGACCCTTGTGATGTTCCTGATGCTACCTGACTGTGTGCTTCACTCAACATATTTGTCCCTATCTTGCTATGCACCAAAGGATCCATCCAATTAGTAAGATTTTTACGTTGGAGCCAAATGCAAGGGGGTTTCTGATCTAAGGAAAAGCACATGGTTCCATTTAAATCAACTCTGGTTGCATTAAACTTTTCTGATTTTGGTTCTGGGCTAGGTAAACAGGGTGCATCCATATCACAGGAGGTGGAGAATAATGTGGGTAAAAGGGATGAATTAGCATGAACTGGTATTGGTACGGGCCATGCCCTCGTCACTGCCCAGAGTGTCATCTTCGCATCTGTCTGAGTCACCCGCAGCAGGATGATCAGCATCCACTGGGTTGTCTTCATCCTTCGCAGCGATCTTCAATTCTCTGGTCAGTCTTACCGGCACCCAGATTGGGTCCTCCTGGTCCTGTGGGAAAACACAAACAGCTCCCCTGGATCTGGCAATCACCAGATCTGGTCCACTCCATTTATTTTTTAACATAACATATCTTTCCACTTTACTAGGGTGGATTCTATGGTGCTCATGCTTGCATGTTTATCAGCAGGTGAGTGATCCTTATCATCCAAGGTTAAAAAATCCAAGGTAAATGTTGCCAAGAATATAGCATTCCTTGGTAGTAGGCCATGGCCTGTTCCCCCTTTTTGTTTTTGTAAAAGTTCCTTCAGGGAGCGATTAGCTCTCTCAACTATTCCTTGTCCTTGTGGGTTGTACGGCAGGCCGGTATGATGTTGAACACCCATGCGTTCACAGAAACCTTTAAATGTTCTGGATGTGTAAGCCGGGCCATTGTCCGTTTTTAAGCGCCGGGGCTTGCCCCAAGCGGCCCAAGCCTCCAAACAATGTGTTACCACATTGGTGACCTTCTCCCCAGTCAGGGGTGTGGCATGAATAACCCCTGAACAAGTATCTACTGATACATGAACATATCGAAGGCGCCCAAAGGCGGGCACATGGGTGACGTCCATCTACCAAAGGTCCCCGGGCTTAAGACCCCTAGGATTGACTCCAACATGGGGAGGATGATGCAAGGAAACACATGCTTCACAAGCCTTAACTATTTCCCTGGCATTTTGTCTGGTTATGCCAAATTTTAATCTCAAGACTTTAGCAGACACATGACATAATTGATGGAACTGCTTTGCGGCTGCTAAGGGGTCCATAATTAAAGATGGAAAAGCTTTTGTTGCAGGATCAGCTTGCGCACTAGCATCTGCCAAAGGACCGGGCAAAAGGGAATGAGCTCTAATATGGGTAATATAGAAGGGATATTTCCTGCTCCTAATCTCTTGACTAAGAGCCAGGAAAACACAGGATACAGGACTAGTAGTTGATATTATTGCTGAGGCCTCTAGACAGCGGACCGCATTAACTACATAAAGAGAATCTGAATAAATGTTCAAGGGTCCTGGGGAGTTGTGAAACACCTCCAACACCATTTGACACTCAACTATTTGCGGTCTGTCGAACTAGAAACATTTCGTCACTGTCTCTCCTCCCAGGATCACATAACCTCCTTTGCCTGTGCTGGAACCATCAGTAAAAACCGTAACCGCCGCTTCCAGTGGACGTGAGGCTGTTACTTTAGGAAAAACCACCGGATGGTGCGTAATAAATTGTAACAATTTATCTGATGGATAGTGATTATCAAATCTGCCATTAAAAGTGGTAATCAACATGGCCCAGTCATCTACGGTGGCACATAAAATTTGAATCTGTTTAGGATTATATGGCTGTATAAGCAATTGAGGTTGTATAGCAAAATATGTCAAAAACAATTTTATGCCTATAATAGCAATCGTACCGACTGCTGCAGGATAATATCGAATAACCTTAGGGATGGAGGCATGGGCATGGATCCACAACAAAGGTCCCTCCTGCCAGAGTACTGCAGTAGGGGCTTCTTCAGTTGGCAAGATACACAATGATAAGGGTTTGTTGTAGTCAATGCGTTGTAATTGTGCCTCTTCAATAGCCTTTTCCACCTTTCTGAGGGCCAACCTAGCTTCCTCAGTTAGATATCTGGGAGAGGTAACTCTGGAATCCCCTTCTAATATTTTAAACAGCGGCCGGAGTTCTGCAGTGGTTATTTTGAGGTACGGACGAAGCCAGTTTATGTCTCCCTGGAGACGTTGAAAATCATTTAATGTCTTTAAGGCGCCCACTCTTAGCTGTACCTTTTGAGGGCGTGTATACTTTGGACATATAACAGCTCCCAGAAAGTGGCCCACGAGATCTCTCTGTACCTTCTCAGGGGCTATTAACAACCCTCTGGCCTTAAGAGCTTCTGCTGTACTGGCAAATACTGATTCCAACACATCATTGTATGGAGCTGCTATCAAAATGTCATCCATACAATGGCACATGCTAACAATAGGGTAAGCCTTTCGAATAGGCTCAAGTGCTAATTGGACACATAACTGACACATAGTAGGACGATTGGCCATTCCTTGAGGTAGAACTCTCCATTGAAACCTCTTGTCAGGTTCTTCATGATTGACAGATGGAATGGTAAAGGCAAAATGCTTACAGTCCTCCCTCGCTAGTGGGATGGAAAAGAAATAGTCCTTAATGTCAATAATAATTGTTGGCCATAGGAATGCTAGAGAGTAAAAGTAGGCCGCGCTGTACTGATCCTAACAGTTGCATTTGTTGATTAACAGCGCGAAGGTCATATAAGAGCCTCCATTTGCCGGATTTCTTTTTAATAACAAAAATGGGAGTATTCCAGGGAGAATGGGAAACTTCTAAATGTCCCAGGGAGAGTTGCTCCTGGACCAGCGAGTAAGCGGCTTCTAATTTTTCTTTGGAAAGGGGCCACTGAGGGACCCAGACCAGGGTGTTTGTGGTCCAGGGTATGCGAATGGCATCCTCAGTGGCCCCTATGAAAAACCCAGCCCCTTTCGCCCCTGATTTCCTACAGGCTCCAGGGGGCATGTTAGTCCCTGGAGGTTCTTTCCAAGTCCTTTCCCTGGGACATAACCCGCATCAAGCATAAGGCGCTGACTGGTCTCAGAATCGTCAGTAGTAAGCCTCATTTTCATCTGCCTCAATACGTCCTGGCCCCACAGAGAGACTGGTAGACTGAGCACAAAGGGCTGTATTCTACCAGTCTGTCCTTCCTCACAAACCCAAACCAACTCTTTGGCGCTGACTTCTGGTGTATTTGCGTACCCCAGCCCTTGCAAGAGTTGTGAGGAAGACTGTAGGGTCCAGCGAGCCTGCCACTTTTTCTTTCTAATGATGCTGTGATCTGCCCCAGTATCCAAAAGGCCTTTGAAGTGTTTTCCTTCTATCTTTAGGTCTAGCATGGATCGTTTATAGAGTTCCAGGAACAGATACACCATATCTACACCTGTGGATCCGAACCCCCTTTCTCCTCTAACGGTCTCTTTGGCAGGAAATTTGTTGTGTAAGCTTGACAATATTAATAACTGGGCTATGCGATTCCCTGGCGAGATAACTGAGATTCCTCGAGGGGATGCACACATGACTTTAACTAATCCTGTATAATCTGGGTCTATGACTCCAGGAGTCACCACCAATCCCCTCAAGGCTGAGGAGGACCGTCCCAACAAGAGGCTGACCGTGTCCTTTGGTAAGGGGCCTCAGAAATCAGATTCAAGGGGTTGCACCCCCATCTGAGGGGTTAGTACCATCCAGGTGGTGGCACAGATGTCCAACCTTGCGGAGCCTGAGGTTGCTCTTCTGCCTTCTGTGGGAAATGTTCTGTCTGACCCTGCAATGCCCCATACATTTGAGGGCCCTGGGGACAAGGGGCCCGTTTGCCGTTTTTTGACCCAGGTGGTGTTGTTATGGGTCGCCCATTAATGTCCTTGACTAATCTACATTCATTGGCCCAGTGTTTCCCCTTTTTACATCGAGGGCATAAGCCGGGTTGATGGCCTCCCTCACCAATTCTCTGGCTTCCATTTGGGCAATTCTTTCTCACGTGTCCAGGTTTCCCACATTTAAAGCATGCTCCATTCTTTCCCCCTGTGGTCCTGGCAGCAGCTAGTACTGCGGCCACTAAGCCTGCATTGGATAATGGCCCTCCAATTTCTCTACATGCATTCATCCAAGCCTGAAGGCCCTTCCCCTTCCAGGGCGTAATAGCCCTCCGGCAATCTTTAGTGCATTGCTCAAATATAAGCTGTTCGATCAAGGGAATAGATTGATCTGCATCTCCAAAAATTCTTCCTGAAGCTTCCATCATACGAGACACGAAGTCTGAAAACGGCTCCATCGGCCCCTGAATCTTAGTCAAGTTGCCAGACACTTGCCCTCTATTGGGCCAAGACTTCCAGACCCTAATGGCCATTTTATTAAATCTGCTGATATACTTGTATTGGAAAAACTGTCTGGTTATTAATCCATTGCCCTTGTCCTAGCAACATATCAGCCGTCCAAGCGGCATTGCCATTAGCCACATTAGTGCGGCCTGTGCAATGGCAAGATCAGTATATATAGATTTAAAATCCAGGTATTGTCCTAAAGAAACACATGCTTTCACTGTGCTCATCCAATCAGCGGGGGTCATAGCTGACTGCCCTAAACGCTCCACCAACCCTAGAGTAAAGCTGGCTGATACTCCGTAAGTCTGTGTAGCCTCCGCCAAATCCTTTAGTTGTTTATATCCTATTGGTTCGTGATATCTCTGTCCAGTATTGGGGTCTTGAAAAACAGGGTAAGCGCTGGCCAATTTATTCCAGGTGCTATGCTTGATAAAGGAAGCAGACACCGCTGAAGGTGCCGTTGGTGTACGACAAGAATCGTAGGGTGGAGGCTTAGTATATTTCGGGCTATACAGCTCTCTCTTGTACTGTGCCGCTGCTTCCTCTAAGTCTTGCTCCTCCTCCTCATCCAACCGATCCTCATCCGAAGATCGGTCAATAGAAAAATTAGCAAACTCATCCAAAGGTGGATATATACTTTTCTTTTCTGGGGTAGCACTATTCTGGAATTCCTTTTCTCCCTTCTGAGAGCTATTGTTTCTCTCCTTAGTTTCTTTCCTTTTAGGTCCTCCCTTTCCTTTTGATTCTGACTCTGACATGCTGTCCTGGTAGGCAGAGAGTGCTCTGCGGCCTTCCTTCAATGCCTCAACACACTTACCTTCCTTCAGACAAGCCCTCACTAATCTCCATAGGGGAAGTGTCCCCGGTCGGAGTGTGCCCTGTTCTTTGGCTTCCTCAAGATCTTTACCCAATTTCTCCCAGCAGGGAAGATTAATGTCCCCCGAACCAGCGAACCAAGAAGCTGCTTGATACACGTCCTCCAAGAACTTCCTCAAAGTTCCGTCCGAGACCTTCAGGTCTCGGGTTCTCAGTAGTCGCTGGAGAGGACGCAAAAATGAGCTCACATTCGCTGAACCAGAAGCAGCATTCCCTATGCTGTGTGCTTACCTATGCACAACTTATACACGGGGGAAATGCCGACCTATCTACGCCGGACTTACTTTCACTTTGTCTATAGCAGGTCCCAACAGACACACTCCTGTCCTGACTTATGACAGCGTAAGAAAAAACAGCACAACAAAACAGCGATGAACATAAGAAAAAGGGCCAGAGCATAGATCAGTGGATCAACTCCCCCCACCAGCACATCAAGAAAGTAACTTATGGAGGACTTACTGGCACCGCCGCTCTGCACGTTCAAGTTCTGAATCCTCTCACTGATGTGAGGGTCTTTTGCCTGGTGCCTGGATGTCAAGTTCCCAGGTTTCGGTACCACTTGTGGCGTGCAACTCCGCCAGCAGAGAAGACTACCACAACAGGATTCTTCTTGGAACGTACTTTATTGGAGCGCAGAAGACTGAAGTTTAGATGGAGGTGAAAAGACCCCAAGTACGACCGCGCGGGGAATATATACAGCACCTGATCAGCCTATGATGTGTCATTGCTTGATTGGCTTAGACCACACTGAGGCAATTGTGTGAGCAATACGTGTGAGCAATTGATAGGTGGGAATCAAATCACTCTTGGGCCAGAGGCGAGCGTGCGCAGAAGTTGTTTACCAACTAGAGACAACTAGCAAATGGCGGCAACGGGCTTAGTGCCAGACCCTGAGAACATGGCGGCGCCATGGCACGCTACAGCAGATAACAAGGGAAGGCCACGTTGAACAGGTCCCATAATTTTCATTTGTTCATTTATGGCTCTGAGATCATGTAATAACCTCCATTTCCCAGATTTTTTCTTAATGACAAAAATGGGAGTATTCCAGGGGGGAAGGGAAGGCTTAATATGTCCTTCCTCCAGTTGTACTTGGACTAGCTGATGGGCTGCATGTAGCTTTTCGGAAGAAAGTGGCCACTGAGGACCCACACTGGCTCTTCCGTTTTCCAGGAAATGGGAATTCCTTCCTCAGCAGCCCCTAAGAAAAACCCAACCCTTGTCTGGGTTTTCTTGGTTTTGCTACTATCGGATCTTTCCGGCCCTGTAAGTATCTGCCCAATCCATGGATGGCAGCCCATATTCTTCATAATAGTTTGAGTCTTTTTCTGAATATTTATTACTTAATTTAAAACCCATAGATTTCTTGAGATCTCTTCCCCATAATGATACTGGGAGTTCAAGAACATAAGGTTGTATTACTCCAGAATGACCCTCTGTATCCTGCCAATTTAACAAGTTAGCACTAATATTAGGGGCACTAGCATATCCCAGTCCTTGTAGGGTATGCGATGAAATTTGTATAGGCAAACCTCGTGGCCAATCTTTACTGGCTATGATGCTTTTGTCTGCTCCTGTATCCAAAAGGCCAATGATCTTAATTCCATTAATAGTTGCAAAGTAGGTCTTTGATCTAAGTCCAAAGATAAAAATGTTAAATCTGTATCAGATGTGCCAAAGCTTTTATCTCCTCTTTCAATGTCTTTAGCTGGATGTTTGTCATGTAAACTAGGCAAGATAACAGGTTGAGCTATTCTGTCACCTGGGGAAATCGCGGTAATGCGACTAAACCATAATTTTAACTATGCTGGTATAATCTGGATCAATTATCCCAGGATGGACTTGTAAGCCTCTTAGGGTAGTAGATGATCTCCCTATCAATAGTCCTACCGTGCCATGTTGAAGGGGGCCCTTAAAATCAGAATCTACTGTGTGGACCCCTATTTGAGGAGTTAATACGAGTCTGGTGGTGGCATGGAGGTCCAATCCTGCGGAACCTGCAATGGCTCGCCGCGGTCCTTGGGGTGTCTGAAGGTTGGCCACTGCTCATGATTCCCCTCCTGCCTCTGATCCTCCATTTCCCCATATATTTGGGGGCCCTGAGGCCGGGGGCCCCGCTGTCCGTGTTTTGGCATAGTAATATTTACTAGTGGCTGTCCATTAATATCTTTTACTGACCTACACTCATTTGCCCAATGTTTTCCTTTCTTACATCTATGGCACAATCCTGGAATTGGGCGTTGGCTACTTCCTGATTCCTGGATATTTCCCTGCCGAGTACTTCCTCCTTGAGGGAAGTTACACTTTATGTGTCCTGCCTTGCCACATCGAAAACAGGTTCCTGTATTGTTCCGTTTTTACTTAGCCGAAGTATGGCAGCCGCCAGTCCGGCATTGGTTAATGGGCCTCCTAGCTCTCTGCATGCTCTCATCCAGTATTCCAACCCTCTGTTCTTGAATGGGGTGATAGCTGCCCTGCATTCCTTAGTACACTGTTCATATACCAACTACTTAACTAACGGCATAGCAGTATTGGGATCGCCAAATATCTTTACTGCCGCTTCCACTAGTCTAGCTGCAAAATCAGAAAAGGGCTCTGCAGGTCCTTGAATAATCTTTGTCAAATTACACTTACTTCCCCCTCTATTGGGTAAAGTTTTCCAGGCTCGGGTAGCAATGTTATTAATTTGTTCATATACCTGAGGGGGATATCCATTTTGTTGGTTGGCAAATCTACCTTGTCCGAGTAACATATCTGTGTCCCAGGCTGCTTGGGCTCCTCCAGCTGCTAAATTTATTGCAGCCTGGCCATTGGCAAATTCAATTAAAGAGGCTTTCCAATCCAGATATTGACCAGGGGACAAACAAGCCTTTGCAAGATTCATCCAGTCAGCTGGGGTCATAGCATATCTATGCAAGGCTTCCACCTGGGCCACTGTAAAGGAGGCTGAAATACCGTAAGTCCGGACGGATTCTGCCAACATTTTAATGACTTTGAAATCTAAGGGCTCATGGTATCTGTTACCTTGATTATCTTGGAAAACTGGGAATGCAGTTATCATTTCTGCCCTGACTGCTCTCCACACTCCAGGACTGAAAGAATTCCCTCCTTCCGCTCCCATAGCCTCAGGGTATGGAGGGGAGGCTGAAGAAGTCGCGCTCCTCCTTATCTCTTCAAATTGTTTATACTTTTGTTTTTCTCTTTTTAATCTTTGTCCTATCTAACGATTTACGGATGGATTCCAGGGAGGTCATGTAGGGGACCTCCTCATCCTCATCATCATCAGACCCCGAATGGACTGAGATGTCTGATTCTTCCACCTCGGACAAACTGGGATACAGCCTTGTAGATTTAAATTCCCTTTCCTTTATGTCTTTGCCTGATTCAGTGTCAGACATAGCCCTTTCAGAGGCTGCCTTTTCTGATCTCTCCTCCTGTAACATCTCTAGAGCGGCTTGGCCATTCTCTAAAGCTTCACTATATCTTTGGTCTTCAAGGCAACCTCGCACTAACTTCCAAACGGGTCTAACCCCTTTCTTTAGCGTGCCTTGCTCCGCAGCAAAGTCAAGATCTTTACCCAACTTTTCCCAGTGTGTTACAGTGAGGTTGCCCAAGGTGGCAAACCAGGGAGCAATTACATCACATTCAGTTAAAAATCTCTCCAACGTACTCCTTTTTATTTTCAAGTTCTTTGAACACAACAGCTCATTAAGAGCCAAAAAATTGGGTGCGACAGAGAAGCGCCCATATTGAAATCTGTCTGATTCTTATAGTTTCACTCTTAACTTGTCCGCTATTGTCGCGGCTCTACTGTCCCACTCTCCCTTTTTCTACAGGTGAGAGCATAAAACCCGCTTTTGCCGCGGATCCCCAATCTTACCTGAGGACTTACCGGTGCACCCCCTGACTGTAGCAAGTTCTGAGCTCCACGGAGAGAAGAGAAGTGTTCCCCATACGGGCCACCACTTGTTGCGACCGCCTCAACCAGCAAGGATGATGCAACACTGGAGCTCTTCTTGCAAGCAGTTTATTCAGGACCTTGTTAATGATCTCTCTCCCCCGTGCAAGCCTCTCCCAACCCTGATATAGGTATGGGCCACCAACCCTGGATCGCCACGTGGACACCGTCTATAGGCCCGTGCATATGCAAGCAGCTTACGATCATCACGTGATGATAGCATGAGTCTGGCCTTAGCCATATATGGAGTTGTTTATCATAGAGAGCACTCGCTTTTGGGATCGTGGAGGGCGGAAGCCAGCGCCATCTTTAAGGTACAGCTCCACGCAGCTCTCTACACTTATATAAAAGAGAATATAATGAGATCATGAGGACATACCTATTAGAACAGGAACAACAGGAGCTTGACCCCACCACCTCAGTCAAGCCGGTAAACCCTGGCCCTGCACCTCCACCATCTCTGCTACCTGATTTACTATCTCGTCGTCACCTGAAAAGAAGAGCCAGTGAGCCCACCCACGTTTGGCCTTTTCCACACCCAGTCTTCAGAAGAGGACACACCTAATGTCATGACATTATCAGGGCAGATGACCAGAAGGGCCCCCGTGCCTCTATGTTGTCCCCAGAAGAAAAGCCCCACTCGGAGCCATGCCCTACTGACCAAGACTGCATCTGCCCCGTGTGTCTGCCACAGCATGTTAACAGAGGAAATGCCCCTGCCACCTAGTCCTGACCCTGACATGGAGACAGCATCTTCCTCTCAGAACACCGGGTGCTGCTAGAGAATGAGAAGGCCATCAGGGCTTGGCTGTCAAGACTGTGTTGCTTCCCGGGGGCCCCAAATACACAAACCTGGCCTGTGTTCAACACCAGAGTGACTCCACTGAGAGAAGCAGGAGGAGAAACCCAGTAAGGGATCCCTGAGTCCCTGGATGGGGACCTTTCAGATCCCTCTGGTTGAACCTGTTTGTTCCTCTTCATTCTTTGAACATTGGGGGGTGTGGAGGGGGGTTATGAACTCTTCCCCCTTGAACATTCCCACATCATTCTCAGTTTTCAGAGCTGCCTTCCTCTTCAGTAAAGTGATCCCTGCTGTTGAACTTGTAGATCCCAGGTCTCTTCTCCATAGGTGTTTTGTGCGGGCAAACAACCACTGAAACAGTGCATTGATCAGCTAGACTTCCCTGATACCAAGAGCCTGCACCAGACAGGACACCTGGACCTGCATTGGGGCACGCCGCTTCCGCCAGCAGAAGAGATGACCACAACAGGATTCTTCTCAGAACACACTTTATTGGAGCGCTTACACTTGAGAATTGAGAGAGGCAAGAAGACCCCGTCCCCGTGGAAGCAGAAGAATATATATGGTGCCAGACAAAGCCCTGACGTGTCATCAACCCAATGGCTCAGGCCAGAATGGAGTGATCGTGCTAAATTATGATTGGCCAGATCGAATGGCCAGATTTAAAGACTCCCCGCACAAGGGGGAGCATGCGTACAAGTTGTTTACCAAGTTTAACATGGAACAGCAAATGGTGCCCAGGCTCCGTGCCAACACACCCACAACATGACAGTGCCATGGCGCACGCTACATCTCCCCCTTTTGTATTTTAAAGCAGAAACCCAATCCAGTTCGAGACCTCATGATGTCCCCAACGATCAAGGGTTAGGGTGCTGTGCGCGTCATGCTGTGTATCCTCTCATGTGCAATGGCGGCAAGGCCTATGAGGTGCAGGGACTACAGCACGTTTTAAAAGACAGAATAGGGTGTGCCTGTCCCAGTGCGATGCCTTTAACGACTTGGGGTGCGGAGGCCACATCCAGTTATAGGCCACATCCAGTTATAGGTCATGCTTGAGGCTAGACAGCCAGACTTGAGGGGAGGTGCCATGTTCGAGGGCGGCAAGGGCCTGGACTATAATTGCTTTGTCCCGAGCTTGCCGTGCATGAAATCGGTGCAGAAGCCAAAGGCAGAGAAACACGCCGAGGCAACATATGGCACCGAACATGCCAACCCCCACCCACTCCTTAAAGAAAAAGCGGATTGCAGCCAATCAGTAAATTGTCCAAGGGTCATGGGCTGTATACGAGTATCATTCAAGGTAGCAATCTGCAACAGCTGGTCCTGGATCAGGTTCTCAGCTTCTTTGGACCAGTTGCCGGCAAGGAATTCGCCTAGGATCTTTGATTCATTTCTGGAATTATTAAAGGAAAGTTGGGTTATGCATACATGCTTTTGATACGAAATGCAACCCATTTGAACCAAATCAGCCAAATCATCAATTTGACTTTGTAAAAAATCAATTCTTTGATTAGCTGCCACTATGCCTGACAGCATGTGTCTATTTATTTTACTTTGAATATCCAGCACTGTAGCGGTCTGTGCAACCACATTATTAATGGTATCTGCAGTTTGTACTTGATTGGCCATAGCCACTGCTGCTGTAACTGCGGCAGCTCCTGACACCGCTATCGCTGTCACTATAGTGGCGGTAATTCCAAAATCTGGCGCTCTCGTAAAAGAGTAACAAGTGGGAACATATCAGGATCCGTTTTAACAGGAATTGGCACGAATGTTGGTATCTTCATAACCACTACAATGTTTCATGAAGCATTCCAGCATTGAGCTAGAAAGCAATCAGTACTCCTGCAATCTACCTCTTGGGTAGCATTAGTAATATTAGTTAGCAGAAACACAAAAGGAGAAGGCACACACTGGTGCTGCCGCCAAGGTAGTATTGGCCAGCTCCTCCTCTTGAAGTATGCGAAGTCGCCTACCAAGGGATGTTTCGGTAACTATACCAGAGACATTAATCAGCCGGGTGGTGAGCTTTTGTATGTGGGCTAAGGCGGAAATGTCTGCTGTCGCTCCTGCCTCATTGGAAACCAACCATTGATACCAGGACCTCCCATCCCCTATTGTAGAATTTTCATTTGATTGAATATAAAAATATCTCTTCATAGACAGAGAAAAGGAGAATCCCTGTGAAATCTGCAACTCTTCCCATGTCCTGCCTTCACAGGCAGTATAGGTGGGAGGGAAAGAAAAATCTGGGACACAATGTGGGGATGCTTTAAATTCAGTGCTGTTACACTCTCTAAGAGAGGGATCTCTTACGTGGTATTCATAGCCAAGGTGGTAACGTTAACTGAAGTCCATTACTGGATGTACCACCACCTGATTGGGCACCCTGAACAATCTGATTTAAAGCTGATGCCAATATGCCTATATTCACCTGACTATAAAGCAAGGGATCCATCCAATTAATCAAATTCTTTTGTTTTAACAGAATGCATGGGATTTTATGTTCTAAGGAAAAACAAAAGGTCCCATTAAGCACAGCTTTAGTTGAATTAAATTGTTCTATCTTATCTTCTCTTGGGACCATACAAGGGGCTTCCATATCGCATGAGGTGGAAAACAAGGTGGGAATAATAGAGGAGTTAGCATGAACTGGCATAGGTATTGGCCATGCCCTGGTTACTGCTCACAGTTGCGTCATTTTCATCTTTATCATTGGCATCCACAGGAGGAGAATCAGCACCACGAGGGTCATCCTCATTGTCCTGTATCTGTTTCAGCTCTCTCGTCAGTCTTGCCGGGACCCAAACCGGTTGTTCCTGGCCCTGTGGAAAAATACAAACAGCTCCCCTGGATCTAGCATTCACTGGATCCGGTCCACACCATGTGTTATTTAACACATCTTTCCATTTTACTTCAACATTTTCGGTGGGTAGAGCCCCAGCATGTCGGCTGGCTGCTGATCATCCCTGATCATCAAGGTTTAAAAAATTCAAGGTGAAAGTAGCTAGGGATATGGCATTCTTGGGTGAATAGCCCTGGGCTACTCCCCCTTTTTGTTTTTGTAACATTTCCTTTAACAAGCGATTAGCCCATTCTACAATGCCTTGCCCTTGTGGATTTTACGGCAGGCCAGTGTGATGGTGGACACCCATATGAGAGCAAAACTGTTGAAAGGTTTTGGAGGCATATGCAGGGCCATTATCAGTTTTTAAGCGTTTGGGTTTACCCTAAGCGGCCCATGCCTCCAGGCAATGAGTTATAACATTAACCACCTTTTTACCTGTAAAGGGTGATGCATGGATTACACCGGAAGAAGTATCTACTGATACATGCACGTATTGCATACAGCCAAAGCTAGGTACATGGGTGACATCCATTTGCCAGAGGTCACCTGGTTGTAGCCCTTTTGGATTGACTCCAACATGTGGGGGTGGTGAAAAGGGACACAGGCCTGGCAAGATTTAACAATATCCCTAGCCACTTGTGTAGGAATTTTGAATTTAAGCGTTAGTGTTTTGGCGGGCACATGATATAACTCGTGAAATTGGCATGCTGCTGAAAAAGGATCTGATGTTATCATTGGAAAAGCTCGGGTGGTTTCGTCAGCGCGAGCATTGGCTTCTGCCATAGGACCTGGCAGCAATGTGTGTGCTCGTATATGAGCCATGTGAAAAGGATGTGACCTCTTTCTAATGGTATCACGTATGGACAACAGAACGGAGACCACCGGGCTCCTGTCAGAGATCATTGCAGAAGATTCAAGTTGATTTATAGCATTGACCACATAATGGGAATCAGAGTAAATATTAAAGGGACCTGTAAAGGTGAGAAACACCTCTAGAACCATTTGACATTCCACTATTTGTGGCCTATTTGGCTCAAAATTTTTAATGACTGTCTCCCCTCCCTGGACAACATAGGCTCCCATACCAGAACTTGACCCATCAGTATAAACAGTGATTGCATTAGCCAAGGGGCAAGGCTTGGTCACCTTAGGAAAAATAACTGGATGATTCATGACAAAATGTAGCAATTTATGTGATGGATAATGATTATCAAACCTTCCAGAAAATGCACAGATAAGAACAGCCCAATCATCTAGTGTTGCACTTAAGACTTGTACTTGTTTAGGTATGTATGGCTGGATCAACAACTGTGGTTGCATAGCAAAATGTGTTAAAGACATCTTTATACCCATCCTGGCAATAGATGCCACAGCTGTGGGATAATACTCAATTGTTTTGCGAATGGAGGCATGAGCATGTATCCACAACAAAGGCCCATCTTGCCAAAGGACAGCTGTGGGTGCTGACTTAGTAGGCAAAATACACAACACTAACTGTTTATTCTCATCATATCAACTGTGCATTCTGAATGGCCTGTTCAACCCTCTTCAAAGTCTCTCTTGCATCCTGTGTCAGCATTCGAGGGGACGTCACTTTTGGGTCTCCCTCCAAAATTTTAAATAGGGGTCTCAACTCAGCTGTAGTAAGCCTAAGGTATGGTTGAAGCCAGTTGATATCGCCTAGCAATCTTTGAAAGTCATTAAGAGTTTTAAGATTGTCAAGTCTCAGACTTATTTTTTGCGGTCTTATAGTCTGTGGGGTTATAATAGCTCCCAGGTATTGTCCCACTTCTTCCTTCTGTACCTTTTCAGAAGCAATTTCCAGCCCATATCCCCTAAGTGCGTCAATGGTGGCAGAAAACACCAAATCAAGCATATCATTATTAAGGGCAGCTATCAAAATATCATCCATATAATGGCATAATCTCAACTTTGTAAATTTTAGGCGCACTGGCTCCAAGGCCTTTTGAATAAACAACTGGAACATAGTAGGGCTATTGGCCATTCTTTGGGGCAATAGGTTGCATCAGGTTGTTCATGATTAACAGATGGGATCGTAAATGCAAACCGAGGACAATCCTCCTTGATCAAGGGTATTGAAAAAAAGCAATCCTTTATATCAATAATAATAACTGGCCAATCTTTAGGAAGGCTAGAAAGCAAAGGCAATCCCCTAAGCACTGATCCTAGTAATTACATTTGCTGATTAACTGCTCTAAGGTCATGTAAGAGCCTCCATTTGCCTGAGTTTTTCTTGATCACAAAAATAGGCATATTCCAAGGAGATTGAGACATCTCTAGATACCCCAGAGCAAGTTGCTCTTTTACTAATTCTTGTGCTGCCTCCAATTTTTCTCTAGAGAGGGGCCACTGAGGGACCCAGACCGGGATGTCAGTGGTCCAGGGTATAGGGATGGCATCCTCAGTGGCCCCTAGGAAAAACCCAGGCCTTGACGTCCAGGATTCATTGAAGGCATGATAGGTTCGGGGGTCCCTGAAGCCCCTTCCCTAGTCCCTTGCCTGGAACATATCCGGACTTCAGCATTAACTGTTGACTAACATCTGAATACTGTGTAACAAGTTTTATTCTCATCTGACTCAAAACATCTTGCCCCCATAAGGAAATGGGGAGATCAAGCACGAAAGATTGAAATTGAAATAGTCCTTTTTGTCCTTTATATGTCCAAGCTAATTCTTTAGCACTAACTTTTGGTGTATTGGTATACCCCAGGCCCTGAAATGTCTGAGATGATAGCTGTAGAGGCCATCGTTTCAGCCAATCCCCCTCTCTAATGATGCTGCAGTCCGCACCTGTGTCCAGCAATCCTTGAAACGTTTTGCCTTCTATGTTAAGGGCTATGATCGGCCTTTGATCTAAACCCATAGATAGACAAACAAGATCTGTGCCAGTGGATCTAAACCCTTGATCCCCTCTATTCATAGCCCTGGCTGGAAAACGGTTATGCAGACTAGGCAAGATCAACATTTGAGCTATGCGATCCCCTGGGGAAGTAGCTGTAATGCCCTTTGGGGAGGAACACGTGATCTTAATTATGCCAGTATAATCAGGGTCTATAACTCCCGGGGTTATTTCCAGCCCTTTTAGAGCAGGTGATGATCGTCCGAACAGTAAGCCCACAGTGTCTCTAGGCAACGGACCCTTAAAGTCTGACTCGATGGGCTGCACTCCCATTTGTGGTGTCAATACCAGCCTGGTGGCGGCACAGATGTCCAACCCTGCGGAGCCCGCGGTTGCCCTTTGGGTTTCTGAGGTGGCTGCTCCGCCTGATCCTGCAATGCCCCATACATATGAGGGCCCTGGGGACGTGGGCCCCTCTTGCCATTTTTTGAACCTGGTGGATTAGTAATGGGCCGACCATTGGTGTCTTTCACCAATCGGCATTCATTTGCTCAATGCTTCCCCTTTTTGCATCTCGGACAGAGGCCTGGTTGACGTCCTCCACCTCCCCGCCTTCCTTCTCCATTCGGACATGTCTTTCTCATGTGACCTGGCTGGCCACATTTAAAACAGACTCCTGGCCTATTGCCAGGCGTCCGGGCAGCAGCCAAAACAGCAGCCGCCAGTCCAGAATTGGTCAACGGCCCTCCTATTTCCCTGCAAGCTTTCATCCATGCCTGGAGTCCTTTTCCTTTCCAGGGGGTGATTGCCCTCCTACATTCTTTGGTACATTGTTCATAGACAAGTTGCTCTACTAAGGGCATACACTGGTCTATGTCTCCAAAGACTCTTCCTGCTGCTTTCATCATACGAGCGACAAAGTCTGAAAATGGCTCTGTTGGCCCTTGTATTATCTTTGTTAAATTATCCGACACTTGGCCCCTGTTGGGCAGGGTCTTCCAGGCTCGTATGGCCATTTCATTAATTTGTTGGTAAACTTGAATAGGAAACACTGTCTGATTGTTTATCCACTGTCCTTGACCTAGTAACATGTCTGCCGTCCAGGCAGCATTGCCGTTGGCTGCGTTAATTCGGGCTTGTGCATGAGCATAGTCGATATAAATGGACTTGAAGTCCAAGTATTGGCCTAAAGTAACACATGCCTTAACGGTACTCATCCAATCAACAGGTGTCATTGCCGATTGTCCTAGACGTTCTACAAGTCCGAGCGTAAAGCTCATGGACAATCCATAAGTCTGTGTGGCCTCAGCAAAATCCTTTAACTGTTTATAATCTGCCGGCTCATGAAATCTCTGCCCTGTGTTGGGATCCTGAAAGACGGGAAACACAGTAGCCAATAGGCTCCATGTGCTAGGCTTAATAAAGGAAGCAGAAGCGGCAGGAGGTGCCGATGGACCACTTCTCATACCACTAGCTCTGGGTGAATCATATTGTGGGGGCTTAGTATACTCCGGACTATACCACTCCCGTTCATACTGAGCTGCGGCTTCCTCTAGATTTTCCTCCTCCTCCACATCTAATTGGTCCTCATCCTCGGAGGACTCATCTATAGAAAAGTTAGGAAATTCCTCCAAGAGTGGATACCGCGTATCTTCCAGCTCCCTGTTTTTCTCTGGAGCTTTCTTTTACCTTTTCTGAGAGCTTTTGTCACCCTCCTTAGGCCTATGTTTTTTGCGTTCTCCTGTCTTTTCTTCCTTGGTATCTAGCTCTGACATGCTGTCCTGATAGGCTGAAAGCGCTCTTTGGCCCTCTTTTAATGCTTTGACGCATTTCCCATCCCACAAACAGGCTCGTACCAGTTTCCATAATGGGTGAGTTCCCGGCCGAAGTTTACCCTCTGCCTTAGCTGTCTCAAGGTCCCTACCTAGCTTGTCCCAGCAGGGGAGATTGATGTCCCCCGAGCCTCCGAACCATGGTACTGCTCGATCCACATCCTCCAAAAACTTCCTTTCGGTACCCTCGGAGATTTTTAGATCTTGGTCCCTAAGCAACCTCTGGATAGGGTGTGAGAAAGGCGCCATACCAGCTGGTCCAGACGCTACATTTTCCATGCTGTACGTTTATCTGCACACACCTTACGCATGGGTGAAATGTCTATCTATCTACACCGGGCTTACTTTCAGTTTTATTTACTGCCGGTCCCAGCAAATACACTTTTGACTGGTTTTATGACAGCATGGAAAAAAGGCAGCGGGCAAGCACCAAGACAACCACACCCAGAATGACAGGGGCTCCCCAAAGTGGATTCACTCCTCCACTCAGCATGTCAGAAGTAATACGGAGAACTCACCGGCGCCACCGCTCAATGCATCTGAGTTCTGAATCCTCCGCTTCCGCAGGGGTCTCTGCCTGATGCCGTGATGGAATTCCCAGGTTTCGGCACCACTTGCGGCACGCCGCTTCTGCCAGCAGAAGAGATGACCACAACAGGATTCTTCTCAGAACACACTTTATTGGAGCGCTTACACTTGAGAATTGAGAGAGGCAAGAAGACCCCGTCCCCGTGGAAGCAGAAGAATATATACAGTGCCAGACAAAGCCCTGACGTGTCATCAACCCAATGGCTCAGGCCAGAATGGAGTGATCGTGCTAAATTATGATTGGCCAGATCGAATGGCCAGATCGAAAGACTCCCCGCACAAGGGGGAGTATGCGTACAAGTTGCTTACCAAGTTTAACATGGAACAGCAAATGGCACCCAGGCTCCATGCCAACACACCCACGACATGACGGCGCCATGGCGCGTGCTACACTGCATCAGCTGTGTTTCTCACCAGCAAACACCTTGTGATCATCCTTTAGCTTGGAGGACACAGCGTTCTCTGCTTCTATCTTCAGTTACCTTGTCTTCTCAACAGCCATTGCCTGGTCCTAGGGTGAGCCTTGCTAATCCAGGAACATGGGGAGGGCCTGTATTTCCATGGCATCTGTGCGGTCTCTGCTGTCCTCTCTGAGCACTCTGTCACCTGTGACTCACTGTGTGGATAATTCTTCCCTTTGTCTGTGCCCTCATCTTCCTTCAGGATCTATCTGTTCATTGTCAGGGCCTCAGGAAGGTGTGGGCTGACTTATGTTCAGGGTTCTTGGGAAAGAACCTTGAACCGTCCTTCTCATCCTATGGTTTTCCACCCTCTCACTTCTCCCTCGGCCTCCTGGTGCACGTGGACCCCTGGCAGGCCATGGTCTCTGTGTGCAGGACAGGAGGCCATCATCGCTAGGTCAGACATCCTCATCTGCATGGTCACCATCTCTAGTCTGTAGGTAAGTGGGTGCCAGCCTCTCTCTTCCTCCCCCTGCCACTGTGCCCTGTGACACAGGTCATTCCTTTCAATGCCGAGACCTAGAACCCCTCTGGAGATGGGACTTTACAGAGGGCCATGTGGGCGGAGCTCCTGTCTTTTCAAATCACTGGTTATTTGGGGAGAAATCTGGGGATCCTGTAGGCCCGTATTTCTACATGGTGTGACAGCCAAGTTGGTGGTTGGTACCCCTGCCAGACAGGCTGTCACTACTTTAACAAAAGCTCAGGATGTGGTGTTGTTCCTTTTCTTTTGTAGATTTGTAGATCTCCTGAGAAGAGTTGTGAATTCCAAGCTAGTGACCAAGCTGCAGACATTACTATAGTCCTGCTACCTGGAAACAGAATGTTAATGAACTTCCACCTTAGTTTACCTGGGGGGATAAAATGTGTTGGGATAATAAACGTGGGTGATCTTCAGGATTTGAATGAAACCTGAGACTCCCTTCTGATATTGCTGTGTGAACTGTCTCAATTATTCCCGCGCCTCCACGCTGGTCCAGAGAAGGAAAAGTAGTTTATGTTGGGACATCGGACCCCGACAGGATCCGTGCTCTTCACCTGTGCTTCAGTCAGGGTGCTGCTGACAAGTTCCCTCAGTGGAATGGCGGTGAGAGCAGCAAGAAGAGGCTCACAGGCTTTCCTCTCATTGAAATTGCTTCTCCTTGGAAGGTCACTACTGGAGTATGCTCAGGGCCTCTGAGAGCTCCTCCTTTCTGTCACCTGACATGCACCATGCACTGACAGACATTCCTCAGCTCCTTGTCAGAAGTCCTTAGGCCGTGCACCCTGGGTGCCACAGAGCACCAGTTGGGAGTCAAACAAATGAGATGATCATGAGGTTTGTATTTTTCAGTTTTTTTATATGGTGGATTACTTTGACAGATTTTCATGTGTTGAACCATCCTTGCATCTCTGGGATGAAGCCGACTTGATCATGGTGAATAATGGTTCTGATGTGTTCCTGGATTCAATTTGTCAGTATTTTATTTAGTATTTTTGCATCAATGTTCATGAGTGAGATTGTTTTTTAATTCTCCTTCTTAGTAATGTCTTTCTGTGGTTTGGGTATCAGGGTAATTGTAGCCTCATCAAGAGTTTGGCACTTTTCCTTCTGTTTCTATTGTGTGGAAATATTTGAGGAGTATTGGTATTAGTTCTTTGAAAATCTTATAGAATTCTGAGCTGAAACCATCTGGTTCTGGGCTCTTTTTGGTTGGGAGACTTTTGATGACTTTCTATTTCATCAGCAGTTATAGGTCTGTTTTATTTGCTTATCTGGTCTTGATTTAATTTTGGTAAGTGATATTTATCCAGAAAGTTGTCCATTTCCTTTATGTTTTCCAATATTGTGGAGTACAGGTTCTTGAAATGTAACCTGATGATTCTCTGTATTTCCTCCGTGTCTGTTGTTATGTCCTCCTTTTCATTTCTGATTTTGTTAAATTTCTCTCTCTGCCTTTTGGTTAGTTTGGATAAAGGTTTGTCTGTTTTGTTGATTTTCTCGAAGAACCAACTCTTTGTCTCACTGATTCTTTGTATTGTTTTCTTTGTTTCTATTTTGTTGATTTCAGTTCTCACTTTATTTCCTGCCATCTTGTTCTCTTAGGTGAGTTTGATTCTTTTTGTTCTAAAGTTTTCAAATGTTTCTGTTAATTTACTAGTGTAGGATCTTTCTAGCTTCTTTATGTAGGCATTTAGTGAATTTTAGGAAGTCTTTAATTTCTCCCTTTATTTCTTCCTTGACCCATTGATGATGCAGGTGAGAATTGTTTAATTTCCATGTGTTCCAGAAAACCCACAGTTTTAAACCATGGTGATCTTATAAGGTACATTGGGTTATTCCATTTTTTTTTATTTATTGAGCTTTGTTTTGTTACCAAGTATGTGGTCAATTTTTGAGAAGGTTCTATGAGATGCTGAGAAGAAGGTATATTCTTTTCTGTTTGGATGCAATATTCTATAGATGTCTGTTAAGTCCATTTGAATCATAACATGTTCTCTTATTTCTCTGTTCATTTTTTTTCTGATTGACCTGTCCTGTGGTGAGAGGGGAGTTAAGTCTCTCACTATTAGTGTGTGGGGTTTAATGTATGATTTAAGCTTTAGAAGTGTTTTGGGGCATAGATGTTCAGTATTGAGATTTCCTCTTGATGGATTTTTCCTGTGACTAATTTGAAATGACCTTCTTTGTCTCTTTTGACTGATTTTAGCTTGAAGTCTATTTTGTTAGCTATTAGGATGGCTACACCTACTTGTTTCTTAGGTCCATTTGATTGGTGTATTTTTTTCCAACCCTTTACTCTGAGATGATGTCTGTCTTTGAGTTTGAGATATTTCTTGTATGCAGAAGAAGGATGGATTCTGTTTTCCTATCCAATCTGTTACCCTGTGCTTTTTATTTATTTTTATTTTTTTTAAAGATTTTATTTATTTTTATTATGTATACAACATTATGCCTCCATGGATGCCTGCAGGCCAGAGGGCGCCAGATCTCATTACAGATGGTTGTGAGCCACCATGTGGTTGCTGGGAATTGAACTCAGGTCCTCCGGAAGAACAGTCACTGCTCTTAACCGCTGAGCCATCTCTCCAGCCCCTACCCTGTGCCTTTTAAGAGGTGAGTTAAATCCATTTACATTAAGGGATATTAGTGACAAGTGATTGTTGTCTCCTGTTAATTTAGTTTTTATTGTTGGTGATGTTAATTTGTGTGCTTTTTCCTTCTTTGGGATTTGCTGCTATGAGACCATCAATTGTCTTTGTTTTTGTTGGTGTAGTCATCTTTCTTGGGTTGAAATTTTCCTTCTAGTATTTTTTGTAGGGCTAGATTTTTGGCTAGGTATTGGTGAAATCTAGTTTTGTTATGGAATATCTTGTTTTTTCCTATGGTGATTGAAAGTTTTGCTGGGTATAGTAGTCTGGGCTGGCATCCATGGTCTCTTAATGTGTGCATAACGCTTGACCACAACCTTCTGGCTTTCATTGTCTCCACTGAGAAGTCAGGTATAATTCTGATGAAATGTCTGCCAGCATTCTCACAGACACCAGAGTATATTAAATAGCACACTGGCCTAGTCCATTTATTACATTTATGATGGAGGAGGGTCATCTGTCATGTGTTACTTTCATTGGTTAATAAAGAAACTGCCTTGGCCCTTTGATAGGACAGAAAATTAGGTAGGAAGAGTAAACAGAACAGAATGCTGGGAGGAAGAAGGCAGTGAGGCAGATGCTATAGCTCTCCTCTCTAAGATGGACATAGGATAAGATCCTTCCCGGTAAGCCACAACCTCGTGGTGCTACACAGATTATTAGGAATGGATTAATCAAGATGTGAGAGTTAGCCAATAAGAGGCCAGAACTAATGGGCCAAGCAGTGTTTAAAAAAGAATACAATTTGTGTTTTGTATTTCGGGTATAAAGCTAGCCATGCGGAAGCCGGGTGGGAACGCAGCCCGCCACTCCTTCTACTCATTTATATTAGCATTGTTGGTAGTTGTAACTGGGGACTCTACTACTAAGCTACCTCCCAGTCCCATTTTATTTTTCTATTTTTAGTTTTTGAGATGCTAGGGCTAGAATACATGCTGGGTTCTACCACTGAGCCACATTTTCCAATTTAGTTTTAAAAATCAAATAACTTTATATATGGCTATAGTCCAGATATGTATTTTTCCAATAAAAAATATTATATTCAAGTATCCTTGGAAGATGTGAAAAAATATTCCTTAACTATTGTATAGAACTATACTGCATACTTCATGGTTTAATAATAGTAACAACACAACATTCAAAGCAAATATTTTCAAGAGGTTATATTTTAATACTACTTTCAATCAACATAATTAACACAGAAGTAAAAACTGTAATAGAATAGTTTGGAAAGTCTAGGTAGGTGACTTATGTCTATAATCCCAATAGTCAGAGTCTGAGGCAAAAGGATTGCCACAAATTCAAGACCAACTAAATACTCGGTTCCAGGTCAGTCTGGACCACAGAAGAGGGACTCCTGTCACAAAGCAAAAATAAATTAATTAATCAATAATTAAATTAATTAATACAAAAGAAATTTAGAAAGTATTTTAAATGTTAATGCTGACAGTTACTTTTTTTAAGAGAAATATTGAAATTCGGGAAAATGTTTATGTGGAATTTACTATCTTTATCTTTTTCTTTTTTAATTCTTTTTTGTGGTGCTAAGGATAAAATTGTGGACCTCACACATTATGACGGAGCTCTGCTCCCACCTCTGTCTTAATCATTTGAGTACAGTGTAGTAGTATTAATTATATTCAGAATGCTGTGCATCACTGCCAGAATTGTTCTCATTCTGCAAGAGCTGAGGTCCATGCACAAACAGCACCCTATTTCTCTTCCATCAAACCTCCCCTTTATTAAATCCTTAACTAAAAAGCACAAATGGGCCGGGCGGTGGTGGCGCACGCCTTTAATCCCAGCACTTGGGAGGCAGAGGCAGGTGGATCTCTGTGAGTTCGAGACCAGCCTGGTCTACAAGAGCTAGTTCCAGGACAGGCTCCACAACCACAGAGAAACCCTGTCTCAAAAAACCAAAAAAAATAAAATAAAATAAAATAAAAAAAATAAAAAGCACAAATGGGGCTGGAGAGATAGCTCAGTCAGCTGGTAAAGTGCCTGCTGCACAAACTTGGAGATGTGAGTTCAGAGCAGCAACACAGAAGTATGGTGGCATGTGAACGAAACCCTAGCACTAGATGAAGACATCCGACATTGACTTCTGGACCCCATACATGTGCGTGTGTACAAATAATGCACATGCGCATGCATGAATAAGAAAAATACCAATGGAGTTCCAGTGCACAACTGTATCTTTACCTAAGTTCCTATAAAGTTGGTGCGGATGAATTTCCAGAATCTTACCATTCTTGAGCACTGTGATCTCTGGGAATCCACAAAGCAGTGAGGGCAGAAACTGCCAAGTTGACCATAAACCTGTGTAATGGTTGCTTACCAGGCAGGAAGGAGATGGCCCAGGTGGCAGCAATCCAAAGATGGTGAAGAAACCTAAAACAGCTCCTCATTAGGACTGTGAGGAAGGCCCCATGCCAGTTCTTCCCTGGTGGGCTTATAGTCTGACCATCTGGGAATAGTGACACTAAATGTCTAATACAAAGCATACCATCTCTTGGAATCCTTCAAACATCTAGGTCAACCACACTTTGATCTGTGCAGCTAGGAAAGTTGAGGTTAAAGCTGTTAACTAACATGTTGCTCCAACACTGATATGAATGAACCTGAGGAAGCCAGCAGCATGAGCATGTGGGACCTACTGACTGACGGTTGTTCTTATTTTCTTAAGCCACCTACTACAAGCTAAGGCTGCAACACTAGGAAAAGAAAATTCCTGTGAGGACCAAGGAAGCAAATTGGGTTTCAGGTCCTGAAAAATTCCAGCAACTAGTAGAAATATTATTCCTAAAATTTTATTCATTACACAAGAATCAATTGCATTAGACTCTAAGTTTTGGTACTCAAAAAATTAACTGGAAAAAAGATAAAACTCTTAAATTTGGGCAGTAGTGGTTTTGGGGGAGGCTGCTTGTTTGTTTCCAGCTGCCCAGACCACGAAATAATCACACAGAAATTTTATTATTTGCAATACTGTTTGACCAATAGCTAAAGTGTATTTCTGGCTTACTCATATCTTAAATTAACTCATTTCTGTTATTTTATATTTTACTATGAGCCTCGTGGCCTACTGGTAAGGCTCTGACTGGTATTTTTGCATCTGTCTCCGGTGGCAGCTCCATGGCTTCTCCTGACTCTGCCTTCTTTCTCCCAGAATTCAGTTTAGTTTTCCACACCTAGGTCAGTTCTGCCCTGCTATAGGCCCAATGCAGTTTTCTTTATTAATCAACAGTAATCACAACACATCAGTGGTGGCATGCCTCTGATCCCAGCACTCCCTGAGCAAACTCTGTATCAAAAGAGCAACAGAGGAAGACAGCTTCAACCTCTAGCCTCCACACATGCATATGCACACATACAAACTCATACATTTACATACACCAGGCACACACACATAACCGCATGCACACAGTGCACATGCACACACACGGTCTATGATAATACCCGTAATTCCAGCACAGAGGAGGTTGAGTCAGGACCTGTTTCAGAAAACAGGCAAACAAAGGTCTGTAATACAATGGTTTTAAAAACAAAAACTTTTCTCATCTGTTTTTCATTTGAGAGATGCTTTGGGTCTGAAGCCTCGTATATGCCTCATTCTTCCAAGCTCCTTCTCAGGCAAGAAGTTCATGTGTGCAGTAAGGTCAAGGGTCAAATCAGGGAGGGATACAGGACAGAACTGAGACAGTTATACTTTATGAACAAATGAGTGGACAATGAGATTTTCATGATCTTCAGTAAAGGCTCGTTCAGAAGACTCTTTATCAAATGGAAATCAGTGTGTCAGATCTCTCAGCAGTGAGGATGGTGAAGATGAAAACTGAAGCCGTTTAGAAGGTCTTAATTTCTGTTGAAACCAGGTCCTAATGTATCAAAGGGTGACCTTGACTTACTAGGTAACCAAGGATAATCTTAACTTCTGATCCTCCTTCTCCAACCTTCTGAGAGCTGAGATTATAGGACTGTGCCTCCATGCCTGTTTAGATGGTGCTGGGGATTGAACCCTGGGCATTGGGAATGCAAGGCAAGCACCCTATCAACCAAGCTGATCTGGCAACCCCTGGTGCTAATATACACTTAGAAAGAGGAAACGAACTAAGGTTCACATAGACTCGGGAAACGGAAATGAAACCTGTGCTTTTACGTTTAACCAGGAGGCCCTGAAACTCATGAACGAAGTGCAAGAAGATTTGGAGGAAGAAGAAGAGTTATGCCAGGCATCTGTGGATTCCTGGGATGGATGCAGGCCATGTCTGGACAGTAACTGCGTGAGATTTCACAAAGCTTGCCAGCCTGTTTGGTCCTCTGTGAAAAATATGGTAAGAAGAAAAGGGAACTCACCATTTTGGGGTTCATAAGACATCCAAGCCATCTTGATTTGTAGATTATGTTAATTTTTAGAATGGAAATGATTGATAATTTCCTTTTATTATCTGAAATCTAACACCAATGTTACATATCACCACCCGAGTGTGCACCATTTATACTTTAGAATAACCATCAGTGTTTATTCCCCTTATAATTATACTCTGTAACTCCAATAGAAGTCAGAAGCCCTGCTTTTGCATTGAATACACTGTTTGTGGGCATGTTCCAAGTAGATAGTAAGCCCATTGATACCAAGGGTCATATTTTATGTGTCTTCCTTTGAGGGGGCTTCCAATAGACATGTCTAACTACATTTTCAATTATAGCATTACAACCTTTTACTCCAGTCTTCTTTTATAGCTTAACCTAGAAATCATGCATTTGAATCTCTTTCTCCTTCCCTTCCTCACCCCCTCTCTCAATTCTACATGTAGCCCAGGCTGTGCTCAAATTCAGTATGTAGCCACCACATCTGACCCTGATTATTCCACTCCTGAAGTGCTGGGTTACAGATGTGGGCCTTAACACTTAGGTTCACTGTTCTCTCCCTGTCTCGTGATTCATGGTAAAAGTCTGTTCTGGAGAAGTATCCTAGGTTGACCTTGAGTCCGTTATTCCCCTGCTGTAGTCTCCCACGTGGCAGGACTACAGATGTGCAACACCACATCATCCTTATGTCAGTGCGCTTCTCCTCCTCTGAATCCCTTCAGGTCTCCTTTTGCCCTGTCCATGTGTGGCCTGCAGAACTGGCACGTTTTCTTTTTATGCCCTTTGGCTCTCTTCTAGGCAGAGAAATTCGCAGAGGGTGGTGACCCACAAAGGGTGTGCTCTGCCCACTAAATTCTTTGATTGGCCTGGATTTTCCTTCCCACTTCAGGAAGTGAGCCATGTATGAAATGGAATGAAATTTTCCTCTTTGTATTAGTGTATGTATAATCATAGTATTCTTCTGGCTTGGCAGTGCCACACTCAATTACAAAAGAGCAGCAACCTCTAGGATAGGGATTATGTCAAGTTAAATTGATGACATTGTAAAGCACGATTAGTAAAAACTCAGAGACAGATATTGGAGTTCAACCTGAAGGTCAGAAAAGCAAAGCAGCCTGCCACTGGCTCTTACCTCAACCTCAGTCCAAAAATGGGGACCCTCCCTCCAGGAAACCTCAGAATGAGACTGAGACTGAGACTGAGAGCTGTCTCCTCCCATCTTATATTCCTCTCTAGCTCTGGGATTAAGGACATGCACTGCTGCCGCCTGGTTTCTATGGCAAGCTAGTGTGGCTACTGGGATTAAAGGTGTGTGTCACCAATGCCTGGTCTGTAAGGATGACCGATGTGGCTGTTTATTTTTCTGAGATTCAGGCCAGCTTTATTTATTAAAATACAAGTGAAATGCCACCACACCATTGTTGATTGCATCTGCTCCACTTTTACAGCCATGGTCCTTCTCTGATTGCCAGAGTATAATGAGATGAGTGCTGGAGACAGGATATTTGGAAGTCATTCTCATGTGTGTCGGACATGTAACTTTATGAACTTTTCTCAGGGCTTGTGTTTTGTAGTTGTTGTTTTCTGAGGTTGGGTCTTGCTATGTTCCACAGGGTTGTCTCAACTCCTTGGCTTTAGTAAGGTCCCCTCCTGCTCAGTCCCTGGAGGAGCTAGAACTGTAGGCATGTGCTGCCTTGTCCAGCTCTAAAGTTTTGTTTCTGTGAATGGAATCAGGAAACAAAAGCTGGCAGAGGAGAGGCAGTCAATCCGTCCAGATTTCTTTCTGGGACAGGCATAGGTCTTGTGCAGATTCCAGAATAGTTGTTTGCACAAGAGGAAACTCATGCCTCAGGAGTAATATTCTATAGCTAGTGACATCCAAAACATTCTAGCACTGTGCTGTCAAGACAGCTGTGGTCTGTCCAGACTTAGAGGTCACAGAGTGTGACTGCTAGAAAATCTTCTTCCACTGAATGGTAGTCAAATTTCTGTGGCTAGGGTTTCATTCATTCCTTCGACTATAACCAGCAGGGCATTATCGCTGTTAATTTACAAATGCCCCTAAGAAGCCTAACATATAACCATCCCTGAGCTATATCTGGCATCTTTGGCTCAGTATAGATGTACTTGTTTTTTCTTTCCATGGATTAAGAAACAGAGTATAAAGACAGTAGCGTTCTACTAAATCATAAACAACAACAACAACAAGTAGAAGCTAAAAGATAACAGCATTCTTTATAGTTCTAAGGCAAATTTCCTAGTAGCCTATAATCCATGACCTATCAGCTGCCGTCATAATATCAGGTTATAACTTGTCTACTATATTTTGATCTTTTTAGCTGTCAGTGAGTAAGTCTAAGCCATGGGGAGTTTTGGGTCCCATTTCCACAGTTAAAGTTAAGACCTCCCATAAGAAAGTTGATATATCATTTCGAAGTCAACCACCTTTTCCTACCTTGTACAGAACTTATTTTAGAATGACTACCATAAGATAACTTTAAATTTTGCAGGAAGAAGTGGAACAGAAAGGAGAACATCTTTATTTTCTTTCCCTGCCCCATGCTAGCCCACAGATGGAGCAATTTCTCAGGAAGATGTGCTGATTTGTCTTGCCCCTCAGTGAAGATGAGGAGAAACCCCTGCTGTCACACAGCTGGCAAAGGAAGACTTACAAGTGGTACAGATGTGGAACCTGTTCAGTCATCTGACTGTGGATGGGAAATCTCTCTTCAACATGAGCTTTTAAATTCCCACACAGATGAGGCAAGAATTTGACCAGAATTTCCAATCATACTTTATGCCCAATTTAACTTAAAGGAGCCATACTTTTCCCCAGATTTTTATTATTTTTTTTATTGAGTCATATATTTTTCTCCACTCCTCTCCCTTCCTCTTCTCTCTCTCCCCTCTCCCAGGGTTCCCATGCTCCCAGTTTACTCAGGAGATCTTGTCTTTTTCTACATCCCATGTAGTTTAGATCCATGTATATCCCTCTTAGGGTCCTCATTGTTGTCTAGGTTCTCTGGGATTGTGAATTATAGTCTGGTTTTTCTTTGCTTTCTGTCTAAAAGTCACTTATCAGTGAGTACATGGGATATTTGTCTTCCTGGGTGTGGGTTACCTCACTCAATATGTTTTCTAGATCCATCCATTTGTTCACAAATTTTGAGATGTCATTGTTTTTTTTTTTTTTGTGTGTGTGTGTGTGTCATTTTCCATTGTGTAAATAAACCACATTTTCCTTATCCATTATTCAGTTGAGGGGTATTTAGGTTCTTTCCAGGTCCTGGCTATGATGAACAATGCTGCTATTAACATAGATGAGTGGGTGTCCCTGTGGTACAATTGAGCATCCTTTGAGATACACCCAAAAGTGGTATTGCTGGGTCTTGAGGAAGGTTGTCTCCTAATTTTCTAAGAAATTGCCATAATGATAACCAAAGTAGCTGTACCAGTTCTCACTCCACCAGCAATAGAGAAGTGTTCCCTTTACCCCACATCCTCTCCAGCATAAGTTGTCATCAGTGTTTTTGATCCTGGCCTTTCTTACAGGTGTAAGATGGAATCTCAGAGTTGTTTTGATTTGCATTTCCCTGATAGCTAAAGATTATGGGCATTTCCTTCAGTGTCTTTCACCCATTTTAGATTCCTCTGTTGAGAGCTCCTGCATAAGTCTGTACCCCATTTTTTATTGGGTTATTTGTTCTTTTGATGACCAATTTCTTGAGTTCTTTATATATTTTGGAGATTAGTCCTCTGCCCAATGTGGGGTTGGTGGAGATCTTTTCCCATTCTGTAGGCTGCCGTTTTGTCTTGCTGACCATGTCCTTTGCTTTACAAAAGCTTCTCAGTTTCAGGAGGTGCTATTTATTTATTGTTGCTCTCAGTGTCTGTGCTGCTGGGGTTATATTTAGGAAGTGTTCTCCTTGCCAATGTGCTTAAGTGTACTTCCCACTTTCTCTTCTATGAGGTTTAGTGTGGTTGTGAAAGGCTCTATGTTGCAGTCTTTGAACCATTTGGCTTTGAGTTTTGTGCATGGCAATAGATATGGATCTATTTTCATTTTTCTACATGTTGATATACAGTTATGACAGCACCACTTGTTGAATATGCCTTCTTTTATACATTTTATATTTCTTGCTTCTTTGCCAAAAATCAGATGTTCATAGGTATGTGGATTGATATCTGAGTCTTTGATTTGGTTCCAATGGTCCTCCTATCTGTTTTTATGCCAATACCAAGTTGTTTTCAGAACTCTAGCTCTGTGGTAGTTTGAAGTCAGGGATTATGATGCCTCCAGAAGTTCCTTTGCTGTACGGGATTGTTTTGGCTATCCTGGGTTTTTTGTTTTCCATATAAAGCTGAGTACTATTCTTTTGAAGTCTGTGAAGAATTTTGCTAAAATTTTGATGGGCATTGCATTGAATCTGTAGATTTATTTTGGTAAGATTGCCATTTTTACTATGATAATTCTACCTACCCAAGAGCATGGGAGATCTCTCCATTTTCTGGTGTCTTCTTCAATTTCTTTCGTCAAGGATTTAAAGTTCTTGTAATACAGGTCTTCCACTTGTTTGGTTAGAGTTACTTTACTCTGAGATATTTTATGCTATTTGTGGCTATTGTGAAGGGTAATGTTTCCCTGATTAATTTCTCACCTCATTTATCATTTGTATATAGGAGGGCTACCGATTTTTTGAGTTAATTTTGCATCCTGTTACATTACTGAAGGTGTTTATGAGTTGTAGAAGTTACTTGATAGAATTTTTGGGGTCATTTATGTAAACTATCATATCATAGCAAATAGTAAGAGCTGACTTCTTTTCCGGTTTGTATCCCCTTGATCTCCTTTTGTTGTCTTATAGCTCTAGCAGTAAGAGAGAGTGGACAACTTTGTCTTGTTCCTGATTTCAGTGTGATTACTTTGAGTTTCTCTCCATTTAGTTTGATGTTGGCTGTTGACTTGCTGTATATTGCCTTTATTATGTTTAGGTATGTTCCTTGTATCCCTGCTTTCTCCAAGACTTTATCATGAAGGGATGTTGTCTTTTGTCAAAGGCTTTTTAAGAATCTAATGAAATGATCAATTTTTTCCAGTTTGTTTATATGGTAAATTACATTGACAGATTGAACTCTGCATCTCTAGGATGAAGCTGACTTGATCATGGTCAATGATTTTTCTGATGTGTTCTTGGATTCAATTAGTCAGTTTTTTATTGAGTATTTTTGCATCAATGTTCATGAGTGAAATTGGTCTGTAATTCTCTTTCTTAGTAATGTCTTTATGTGGACTGGGTATCAGGATAATTGTAGCCTCATAAAAAGCATTTGGCAATATTCTTTCAGTTTCTATACTGTGGAACATTTTGAGGAGTATTGTTATTAGTTCTTTTTTGAAAGTCTTGTTGAATTCTGAGTGGAAATCATCTGGCCCTGGGCTTTTTTCGGTTGGAAAACTTTTGATGACTGATTCTATTTCTTTAACACTTATATGTCTGTTTAATTTGCTTATCTTGTCTTGATTTAATTTTGGTAGGTGATGTTTATCCAGAAAGTTGTCCATTTACTTTAAATTTTCCAATTTTGTGGAGTATAGGTTTTTGAAATATGACCTGATGATTCTCTGGATTTCCTTTATTTCTGTTGTTATTTCCCCCTTTCACTTCTGATTTTGATAGTCTCTTCTTACCTTTTGGTTAGTTTGGATAAAGGTTTGTCTATTTTGTGAATTTTCCTCAAATAACCAAATTTTTGTCTCATTGACTCTTTGTATTGTTTTCTTTGTTTCTATTTTGTTGATTTCAGCTGTCAATTTGATTATGTCCTACCATCTAATCCTCCTGAGTTTGCTTCTTTTTTATCTAGAGTTTGTAAATGTTCTGTTAACTCACTACTGTGGGATTTTTCCAGCTTTTTTATATAGGTATTTAGTGCTATGAATTTTCCTCTTTACCACTGCTTTCATTGTGTCCCAATAATTTGGGTATGTTGTGTGACCATTTTCATTAAATTTTAGGAATTATTTAATTTCTTACTTGACTTATTGATGATTAAAGTAAGCATTGTTTAATTTCCATGTGTTTGTGGGATTTCTGGAATTAGTGTTGCTGTTGAATTCTAATTTTAAGCCATGGTGATCCGATGACATACATACATGGGGTTCTTCCAGTTTTTTTTGTTTTGTTTTTTGTTTTTGTATCTGTTGTGGTTTGCTTTGTTACCTAGTATGTGGTCAGTTATTGAGAAAGTTCTGTGAGGTGCTGAGATGGAATGTTCTATAGATGTCTTTTCAGTTCATTTGAGTCATAACATCTACTAGTACCCTTACTTTTCTGTTAGTTTTCTGTCTGACAGATTAGTTCAGTGGTGAGAGTGGGGTGTTGAAGTTTCCCACTATTAGAATGTGAATTTAATGTGGGATTTAAACTTTAGTAGTGTTTCTTTTACATATGAGGGTGTCCTTGTATTTGGGGCATAAATGTTCAGTATTGAAATTTTCTCTTGATGGATTTTTTCTTTGAGTAATATAAAATGTTTTTCTTTGTCTCTTTTGATTGATTTTAGTTTGAAGTCTATTTTGTTATATATTAGGATAGCTACACCAGTTTCTTTCTTAGGCCCATTTCATTGGAAATGGTTTTTTCCAAAACTTTACTCTGAGGCAATGTCTGTCTTTGAGGTTGAGGTGAGTTTCTTGAATGCAGCAGAAGGATGCATTCTGTTTTCGTATCCAATCTGTTAGCCTGTGGGTTTTTTTTTTGTTTTTTGTTTTTTTGTTTTTTGTTTTTGTTTTTCGAGACAGGGTTTCTCTGTGGTTTTGGAGCCTGTCCTGGAACTAGCTCTTGTAGACCAGACTGGTCTTGAACTCACAGAGATCCACCTGCCTCTGCCTCCCAACTGCTGGGATTAAAGGCGTGTGCCACCACCGCCTGGCCACCCGTGTTTTTTTTATAGGTGAGTTGAGTCCAATTATATTAAAGGGCCAGCGATTGGTAGTTCCTGATATTTTAGTTTTCATTGTTGGTGATGTTAAGGTGTGTTTTTTCCATTCTTTGGAATTTGCTGCTGTGAGATCATATGTTGTCTGTGGTTTTGTGCATGTAACCAACTTCCTTGGGTTGGAGTTTTCCTTCTAGTACTTTCTTTAGTGCTGGATTTTTGGCTAGGTATTGGTGAAATCTTGTTTTTTGCTAGGTATAGTAGTCTGGGCTGGCATCCATGGTCTCTTAATGTATGCATAATGCTTGACCAGGACCTTCTGGATTTCATTGTTTCCATTGAGAAGTCCATTGTAATTCTGATAGGTCTGTCTTTATATGTTACTTGGCATTTTTCCTTAATATTCTTTCTTTATTCTGTATGTTTAGTGTTTGATTTTTATGTGGCAAAGGGACTTGTTTTATATTTTTCTTTAGGTTGGGGAAGTTTTCTTCTATGATTTTGATGAATATATTTTCTGTGCCTTTGAGCTGGAGTTTTTCTACTTCTTCTATACTTATTCTTAGGTTTGGTCTCTTTATGGTGTCCAATATTTCCTGCATAATTTGTGTTAAGCTTTTGTTAGATTTAATGTTTTCTTTGACCGAGCCTATTTACTCTGTTGTATCTTCAGTGCTTGAGATTCTCTCTCCATCTCTTGTATTTTGCTGTTTATGCTTGCTTTTGTGGTTCCTGATCATTTTCTCATAATTTCTGTTTCTATAATTCTCTAAGTTTGCGTTTTCTTTATTGTCTCTAATTTGCTATTCAAGTCTTTAATCATTTCTTTTACCTGTTTGATTGCTTTGTTGATTTCTTCTAATTTTTCATTTGTCTTTTCCTCCATTTTTTTGAGGGAATTTTTTTATTTCCTCTTTAAAGGCCTCAAACATTCTCCTAACGTTATTTTTAGGTCATTTTCTTCTGCTTCATCTATATTTGGTTATTCAAGTATTGCTATTGTAGGGCAACTTGTTTTTATTGATTTATGTCCAGTGTTGTCATCCCTCCTCCCCACCTTCCCCCTACCTGTGCAAAGGTCTTTGGCTCAGGCCTGCTCCCTTAGCGGTGGCTCCTTTGTACATGCTCCTGTGAGGTGCTGCCTCAGGCCTGCTTTGGTGGAGATTGCTGTTTCAGGCTTGCTCTGGTGGAGGTCGCTGGCTCAGTCCTGTTTCTATATATATCCCTGCCCTGTGCCTGCTCCCATGTAGGTCCCTGGCTTGGGACCAGTCCTGAAGAGTTCTCTGCCTCAAGCCTGCTCCCTCAGCGGTTCCTCCATAATACCTGATCCTGTGTGGATTGCTGCCTCAGGCCTGCTCTGGTGGAGATTGCTGGCTCAGTCCTATTTCTGTATATATTTCTCTGGCCTAGGCCTGTTCCTGCAGAGGTTGCTGGCTTGGGCCCAGTCTTGTAGCGGTCTCTACCTCAGGCCTGCTCCATCAGCGGTTCTTCCCTTGTACCTGCTCCTGTGGGGGTTGCTGCCTCAGGCCTGCTCTGTCAGAGGTTGCTGGCTAGGGCCTCACTTTCTCCAGTTTAATCCAAAGTGCTAACCAAAAAGAGGAGAACCTGGGCAAAGGTGGAGCATACTCAATGTCTTCCAGCTGTTTCATAATTTTAATCTCTCTATATATGAGAGATTCTGAGAAATAATTATAAAGACACTAAATGCAATTCAGGATTCATAGGAACCACACAAAGGCCAGTTACAAAAGACCCCTCTTCCTCTTTCCCTTTCTTCTCTTCTCTCTTGCTTCCTCTTTTTTTCTTTTGCTTTTTTGTGGTATGTGTTGATGTGCTTACATGTTCATGCATTTGCTGGTGAATATGTGAGTATATGGATATGTGTGTGTGCCTGTGTAAACACACATGCAAATAGAAGCCAGATGTCAACCTTAAATGTTATTCCTTAAGGTTGTCTTGAGATGGGGTCTCTCACTGAGACACAGGGCTCACTGATTTGGTTAGATTAGTTGAGCAGCAAGTGTCAGGGATCATCCTATCTGTGTCTCCCAGCACTGGTATTACATGCATGTGCCACCATGTCCAGCTTCCTGTGGAGTGGTAGGGATTGAACTCTGGCCTTCTGCTTGCATGTTAGCCACTCTAGTGACTAAAGTATCTCCCAAGACTCCTTTTCTTTCTCCCACTACCTTTGTCAACCTTTCTTTCTTCCTCTTTCCCCTGAAGACAGGGCTTTTCTGTGTATCCCTAGCTGTCTTTGAACTTTCTTTCTAATCCAGGCTGTCTTAGAAGTCAGAGATCTGTTCAGCTCTACTGATATTAAAAGCATGTGCTAATACACCCAGCTCCTTCTTTCATTCTGAAACAGAGTCTAGGCTGGTCTGAACTCACAAACTTCCTGCCTTCGTCTCCCCAGGGCTTGGATTCATACAGGACCAAGCTTGACTTAAAAAACTACTTTAACTTACTAAAATTAAGTTTGACTTCAGAAATGGTATGTATAGGCCAGTGAGATAGCTTAGCAAGTAAAGACACCACCAAACTTGATAGCCTGAATTCAATCTGATAATGTGAATTTAATCGTCAAGACCCACAAGGTGGAAAGAAAGTAAGTGTGTGACTTGTAGACATTTTCCTGTCTTCTCTGCCTGTGTGCTGTGGCATACACTACTCACCCAAAATAAACTTAATAATTATTTTAAGGAAATGGCAGACATTTCTGAGTCACTCTTCAGTGTTTCTTAAAGTGATAATTCATAGGATATTTTCAGAGCCCCTTACAATGAACTTTAAAGTTTACCAAGTGTCATCTCACCTCCATCATGCTTGAGAGTTGTAGGGATGTTTGCTTTTCTTAGAGCAACATATGACCCTCAAAAACACCAATAATAGCTTCTGCTGGAGAGGATGGGGAATACTCCTCCATTGCTGGTGGGAATGCAAACTCGTACAACCACTCTGAAAATCAGTATGGTGGTATCTCATAAAATTGGGAATCAACCTACTGCAAGACCAGCAATACCACTCTTGGGCATATACCCAAAGGATGCTCAACCATATTACAAGGACATTTGTTCAACTATGTTTATAACACCATTATTTGTAATAGCAGACCTGGAAACAACTTAGATGCCCATCAACCAAAGAATGGATAAAGAAAACATGGTACATTTACAGAACGGAGTACTACTCAGCAGTAAAAAAGCAATGACATCTTGAAATTTTCATGCAAACAGATGAAACTAGAAGAAACTATTCCAAGTGAGGTAACCCAGATTCAGAAAGATGAGCATGATATGTACCCACTCATAGGTGAATACTGGCTGTAAAGCAAAGGATATGGAGCCTATAGTCTACAACCCCAGAGAAGCTAAGTAACAAGGAGAACCCTAAGAGAAACATACATAGATGCCCATGGGAAGAGGAAGGGGAAGTAGACAAGAGCTCATGACAAAATTGGGAGTATGGGGGTGGGGGAGAAAGGAGGGTGGAGGGCAATAGAAGGGGAGTAAGGAGGAGAACTAGAGGGAACAGGATGGTCGAGATGGGTGAAGGGCAGAGACAGAAAACAAGGGAAGAGATATCTTGATTGAGGGAGCCATTATGGGGCTAGCAAGAAACCTAGGACTAGAGAAATTCCCAAGAATCCACAAGGATGACCTCAACTAAGACCTTATACAATAGTGGAGAGGGTGCCTGAACTGGCCTTGCCCCATATTCAGATTGATGACTATCTTAAATGTCATCATACAATCTTCATCCAGCAATTGATGAAAGCAGATGCAGAGAACTACAGAGGACCATTGGATTGAGCTCCCAAAGTCCAGTCAAAGAGAGGGAGGAGTGAGAACATGAGCAAAGAAATCAAGACCATGATTGTGATACCCACTGAAACAGCTTACTGAGGTAACGGAAGCCTTCCAATTTAGAGCTTAAGGAATCAGCATAGGACTAAACTAGGCCCTCTAAATGGGGTGGCAATTTGGCTGGGACAGACTGTGGGGCCACTGGCAGTGAAACTAGGATTTATCCCTACTGTTTGTTCTGGCCTTTTGGAAACCATTTTCTCTAGAGGGATACCTTGCTTAACCTAGATATGGGGCAGGGGGATTGGTCCTGCCTCAAAGCAAAAATGTACTAGACTTTGCTGACTCCCCATGGGAAACCTTACCCTCTCTGAGGAGTGGATGGGGGTGGGATGGGGCTGGAGGGATGGTGGAGAGAGCAGGAGGAGGGGAGAGAGTGGGAAATGGATTTGGCATGTAAAATGAGAAAAGATCGTTTATTAAAAAAATAATTTAAAATATTAGAGAAAAATAAAAACATTTACCCATAAAATGTCAAGAAAGAAAGAAAGGATACCTTCTATTTATTAGGAAGTTACTAAGCAAGTCAGCTACTTTAACTTATACTCTTTATTACTAAAATTGCATGTTTTGTCATACATTTCTCATTGGGAATGACTTGATCATATCATTTGCCCATAGATTTTTTTCTTTTTATGAGCACTTTATATGTTAAAGATATCAATTGTCTGTGATAAACACAGCCCTAGAGCTTGTGATTCTCACTTGCATTTACCCTGTGTTAGGGCTAAGCTTTTAATGATATTTTCTTGATTTCTCATGTTTGCATCTTGGCAGATTGACAATTGTGGCACATTGTAAACATCTCCCATCAAGAAGGTCAGCTTTGGCCGGGCGGTGGTGGCGCACACCTTTAATCCCAGCACTCGGGAGGCAGAGACAGGCGGATCTCTGTGAGTTCGAGACCAGCCTGGTCTACAAGAGCTAGTTCCAGGACAGGCTCCAAAACCACAGAGAAACCCTGTCTCAAAAAAAAAAAACCAAAAAAAAAAAAAAAAAAAAAAAAAAAAAAAAAAAGAAGGTCAGCTTTGGAAGAGACCAAACTGATGGAGGAGTTACTTTCATTTAATAAAGAAACTGCCTTGGCCCATTTATAGGCCAGCCCTTAGGTGGGTGGAGTAAACAGAACAGAATGCTGGGAGAAAGAAGCCGAGTCAGGAGTCGCCATGATTCTCCCACTCCAGACAGACGCAGGTTAAGATCTTCCCTGGTAAGCCAACTCGTTGTGCTACACAGAATATTAGAAATGGGTTAGATCAATATGTAAGAGCTAGCCAATAAGAGGCTGGAACTAATGGGCCAGGCAGTGATTAAAATAATACAGTTTCCGTGTAATTATTTCGGGGCATAAGTAAGCCATGCGGGCGGCCGGGTGCCGGGGACTCAGCCCTGCTGCTCATATTACAACAGAGTGGCACCCAACGTGCTAATGAACTCCACGTAAAACCTGAGAGGGCTTAAAAAGGAGAGAGAGAGAATTCAAGACAGTTTTTTGCTGTTTGTGGATTGCGTGCCGCAAAGAAATTGTCCTGACTCAGCAGCAGGAAAAAACTGGCTGTTTTAAAATGCCGGCTTTCTGGGCTGTGCCGCCATCGCGATCTCTGTCTGGCTCCTGCGGGAGACAGAGTCTTTGAACGGGGCATTTGGAGTAAAGTGCTACGATTTTGTTTGATGGCAACTAGACTCACTGTGTGCCTAAAAGGAAGACATTTTGTGCTGCGGCTCAGAGGCACAAGCAGCTCCACCATGCTACTGGTGCAATGTGCAAGAATCAGAGGCACGAGCGGCTCCGCCATGTTGGACTGGGCGGGGCAAGCAGGCAGTACCTGTTTTTGACCTAGGAATGACACAGCTTAGATTGTTAAGCGCTTAGCGATTTAAAAGCGCAAAACAAAGTGCTCCTGGATAGTAAAAAAATTACAGATTCACAAGAGAACTGATTCAGACACTGTTGGATGAATGTACGTAGGCTTGAGAGAGAGAAAAAATAAATATAGAGAGAAAATAAAGTTAATGCCCTTAAAAAAAGGGGGATAAAGTCTTTAAAGAGACAGAGTACAGATAGTTATAGATTAAAAGAAATAAAGAAAAATAAGCCACGTAAAAATGGAAAATTCACAGAGAGTCTGGATTCTTTGTATTATTGTGTTTTCTTTAAAATTTTTGACTGTAAAGGAGCTAAGTACAGAGAGACATTTCATTATATGGGCTGCCAAGCTAAACCAGAATGGATATAAGGGTATTATGATTTCAGAGTATGGGTCTAAGGATATGATGCTTTGGAGAGGGTCTTCTTTTGTTTTCACAGAGGATGCGACCCTGTGGATTTCTTCTATCCCAATATGGTATGATAGACCACGCCCTCCTGAAAGGTTACTGTGAACACCCTCAAAAAATTACTTCACACAACTGCCAACCGAGATGACCCTGGCACACAGGTTATACCATGAAAGACCTAGTTAACGACGCCCCCATTCAGCAGGAAGCAGTTTGGAGAGAAATAACTGCGCCCATATTCCCAAATATTGTTTATAAATGTTCTTTTACATTTAAAGGGGGAAATGATATAGATATGAATAATTTGCATTGGTATGGATTTTAAGATCAATTTTGTTATATGTATATGCATATTTCTAATCTTGATTAAGGTATTGTGACTGTATAGTTCATTTAAAAATGTAATGTATATAGGTTGTTAATGGATAATCATCGATAATTGTCAAGCTTTTAGTCATGTTAGTTAGATTTTCTAGATGTGCATAGATATATTTCAGCTAGATAGGCATTCTTCATATCTTTCAAAGACTGCAGAATATGGCATTTAATGTTTTAATAACTTAGGGCTTTTCATGACAATGAGACACGTCTGCTCCTGGCAGCATCAATCTACTTCAAGAGGATGATGGGCATCGATGAGGCTCCTTATGGAGTTTGATACTCATTTGGGCAAGAAACTGTTCTTGCCTGGACTGTTGCATAAACTGGACACAAAGAACCTACAGAGAGAGGACTACTGAACTTGCCTAAAGGTGAGATGGTCTTTCGGGGTTCCTGACTCATGAAAGAGTCTGTGAGACATTCTGCAGGACACAGCAGATAGTGACTGAACTGTCTTTGGAATTTCCTGCTTCATGAAAATGTGTCTGCTGGATACTATGGGCCTGTAGGCTGAAGATGGATGCCCCAACGGTACAAAAGAACTTTGGGTGACTGTCCAGGCAGCGAGATGTCTCTGTCATTTCTAAAGTTTGAAGTTTCTTATTTCTTGTTTACTTAGGTAATATTATATCCTTCTGGAGTCTTTGATGGAGTTGAAGAATGGTTAGTTATAGTTATAGTTTTCCTTACTTATGATAAAAGATAAAATAGATATAAATATTGTAACTGTAATTCTTGCTTGATAACCATTTTGTTATATGTAATTTTACTATGTTAAAGTTAAAGCCTTTCTTTTTTGTTTAAACAAAAAAAGGGGAAATGATGGAGGAGTTACTTTCATTTAATAAAGAAACTGCCTTGGCCCATTTATAGGCCAGCCCTTAGGTGGGTGGAGTAAACAGAACAGAATGCTGGGAGAAAGAAGCCGAGTCAGGAGTCACCATGATTCTCCCACTCCAGACAGACGCAGGTTAAGATCTTCCCTGGTAAGCCAACTCGTTGTGCTACACAGAATATTAGAAATGGGTTAGATCAATATGTAAGAGCTAGCCAATAAGAGGCTGGAACTAATGGGCCAGGCAGTGATTAAAATAATACAGTTTCCGTGTAATTATTTCGGGGCATAAGTAAGCCATGCGGGCGGCCGGGTGCCGGGGACTCAGCCCTGCTGCTCATATTACAACACCAAACTGTTACCAAGGAGTAATTAAACTTACAAAATTATGATAATCATTGAAGAGCTCCTTATTAAAGCAATAAAAGAAAGTTACGTTACTTTTGAACAGCTGCTACTTCATAGCTCTGCCTCTGCTTTCCCACTTGCAGGTTGCTCTGGGTGCTGGGTTTGAGATCCACCAGGAACGGCAATATAAACACCAGCAGACCAAGTCCAGGAGGCATCTAAACAGGTGGCTTTGTGAGTCTCCATGTGAAAGATACCCCGAATGGAAATTACTTAAATTCTGTAACCATCTCACAAAAAATAGGTTCTTAATATCCATTTTTTAGAAAGCTAAAATCATTTACAGCACCCCATTTGGAAGAATATATAAAGTCATACACATGATAGACAAGATGACTCCAATAATATGAAAAATTAGTTTTTATAGGCACTATCTGGAATATTTCAGTACTTTTTACAATTTTTATAATCAATAAACAAATTAGGATTGAAATTAAAAATTAAATCATAACTTTTATTTAAATAATCTTTAAGCTCTCTTATGGATCACATAATGCAATTAAAAACACTGCCCCCATTCAATGACATTTTTTTTCAATTTCAGTTCATTTAATTACAAAGCTTCCAAAGACTCATCTCAATGAAATTACCGTTAACATCATTCACCTTTTTAACTTTGGTTAGGTGCCATATTTAAACACCACTATTAAAAATATTTCATATTTCAAGCAGTCACAGCTCACGAGTGCTTTGCTCCGGTCTGGATCATTGAGAAATAGATGCCTTTCTGCGCCAGCAGCTGCTGGTGGGTGCCCTGCTCCTTGACCTTGCCGTTCTCAATTACCACGATCAAGTCTGCGTTCTGGATGGTGGACAGGCGGTGAGCGATCACGATGCAGGTACGGCCTTCCCTGGCTTTGTCCAGAGCTTCCTGGACCACCTGTTGACCAGTCACACAAGAGAGTTAGGATAAAAACCACCATCTTCCTATCGTCCCCTCCATAACCAGCCTCAGGATTTCTCTACCATGCCCTTCTTTAATTGTGTTCTCAGAAAAAGAATACTAAAACTTTGCTGATCCTGTCACATGGAAGTCAGAAACTGACACTAAGAAAACCAAGGACAACATAGGCTGGTAGGACCAAGAAAAGAGGAAGACCCTGATGCGCTGCTGGTGGGAATGAGCACTGGGAAATCCACTAGGGAAATCAGAACAAAAAGGGAAACGTATAATCAGCTATAACTGTGTCTGAGTATGTACCCAAAGGCTCTAAGCACAATACCAGAGATACGTGCATATCTATAACCCTGTACTATTTCTAATAGGTGCACACGAACAGGTGAATGACTAAAGAAAATGTGGCACATATACACAATGGAGTTATATTTGGCCACTAGGGAGAATTAAGTAGTGTCATTTGAAGGAAATGGAATGGGAGGTATCATGCTAAAAGAAATACGTCATAATCAGAAGACCAATGCCAAGTATCTTTTAAATACAGATTTTATATTTAAATGTGTATATGATATAAAAGTAGAAGGGAGGTTATACAGAGGCTGGAAAGGGCCAAGGGGAGAAGAGGAAAATAAAAGCAGGCAATAGGTGTAAGAAAGACAAAATGATGCATGTTCTCTCTCATGTGGGGATCTAGGTGTAACAACTATAGCTCTTACATGTATAATGTGTATTTTTTCATGTGAAAGAAGAAAGGGGCCTGAGACAGTGAACTCCACATGAGTGGGAGTGAATCCAGACCAGGGACATTTACAGAACCATGATTGAGTCAGTGACCTAGGCCAGGGCAGGCCTGAGGCAGCAAAATCCACAGAAGCAGGACTGAGTCAGTGACCTGGGCTGAAGCAGGCCTGGGATGGTGAACTCCACAGAAGCAGGAGCAGATCTAGACCAGGGACACTTACGGAAGCAGGACTGAGTGGGCTAATGAGGATGGAGGGGGCCTGAGACGGTGAGCTCCACGTGAGTGGGAGTGGATCCAGACCAGGGACATTTGTGAAGGCAGGACTGAGCCAGCAACCTGTGCCGGAACAGGTTTGGGATGGTGCATTTCACAGGAGCAGGACTGAGACAGCGAATTCTGTGTAAGTGGGAGCAGACTCAGACCAGGGACATTTACGGAAACAGGACTGAGCTTGTGACCTAGGCCGGAGCACACCTGAGACTGAACTACACAGGAGCAGGTACAGGAGACAACCTCTGAGGGAGTGGGCTAGAGCCATAGACCTCTGCAGGTACAGGCATGAGTCTAGGACCTCCAAGGGAGTAGGTAGAAACCAGAGACCTCTGATGGAGTAGACCTGAGCCAGAACCTCTGCGGGTCTGGGCATTGGTCAGGGACCTCCGAGAGAGTAGGCAGGAACCAAAGACCTCTCTACGGGTCCAGGCTGAGTTTGGGACCTCTGAGGGAGTAGGCCTGAGCCAGGACCTCTGCAGGTCCAGGAGCACCCAAGTCTGGGAACTCCAAGGGAGTAGATGGGGGCCAGAGTCCTTTGTGGGACCAACCCCAAGCCAGGGAAATCCATAGGACTGAATCCAACATTTATGAAAACAGGCAACCTAGCCCAGAGCAGGCCTGAGACAGCAAACTCCACGAGAGCAGAGCAAACCCCAGGAACACTGAGCAACCTCCAGAAACATGGAGTGACCAATCGGGTGAGTGAAACTGTGGCAAAGACTGCACCATGAGGAGCAACCATCTGAGCCTTGGATCAACAGGAACCTGGAAGACTGATCACCAGAGTCACAGACAGCCCCAACTACACCAATTAGAGGAAAAGATGGGTAACCAACATGCGACACCACAAAGAGCAACACAACACCAGTAAAATCTAGTTACTCTACAACAGCAAGACTTGAACAAACAAATACAGATGAAGCAGAAGAAAGTAACCTAAAAAATAACTTATTTGAGGCCCTTAAAGGGGAAATGAAAAATTCCTTCAAAGAAATGGAGGAAAAAATAAACAAAAAATTGGAAGACATCAGCAAATCCCTTAAAGAAAACTAAGAAAAAGCAATTAAACATAAGAAAGAAACTATTCAAGACTTGAAAACTGAAATAGAGGCAACAAAGAAAACACAAGCTGAGTAAATTATAGAAACAGAAATCATGAGAAAACGATCAGGAACCACAAATGCAAGCATAAACAGCAGAATATAAGAGATGGAAGAGAGAATCCCAAGCACTGAAGATACAATAGAGAAAATAGACTTGTTAGTCAAAGAAAACATTAAATCTAACAAAAGCTTAACCCAAAATACAGGAAATATGGGACACCATGAAAAGGCCAAACCCAAGAATAATAGGCAGAGAAGAAGGAGAAGTTCAACTCAAAAGCACAGAAAATATATTTAACAAAATCATAGAAGAAAACTTTGCCAACCTAAAGAAAGATACAAGAAGCTTACAGAACACCAAACAGACTGTATATATAGTATATATATGACATATATATATATATATCATATCAAACTCCCCTCGCCACATAATAATCAAAACACTAAACATACAGACAAAGAAAGAATATTAAGAACTGCAAAGGAAAAAGGCCAAGTAACATATAACAGTAGACCTAACAGAATTACACCTGACTTCTCAATGGAGACAAAGCAGATGGTCCTGATCAAGTGTTAGCAGACATAAAGAGACCATGGATGCCAGCTCAGATTACTATACCCAGAAAAACTCTCAATCACCATAGAAGAAAAAAAAGAAGATATTCCATGACAAAACAAGATTTCACTAATACCTAGCCAAAAACCCAGTACTAAAAAAGTACTAGAAGGAAAACTCCAACCCAAGGAAGTTGGTTACATGCACAAAACCACAAACAATATATGATCTCACAGCAGCAAATCCCACAAAAGAAAAACACACAATAATATCACCAACACTGAAAACTAAAATATCAGAAACTACCAATCACTGGTTATTAATATCCCTTAATATAATTGGACTCAACTCACCTATAAAAAATCACAGGCTAACAGACTGGATACGAAAACAGAATGCATCCTTCTGCTGCATTCAAGAAACACACCTCAACCTCAAAGACAGACATCACCTCAGAGCAAAGAGTTGCAAAAAATTTTTCCAATCAAATGGACCTAAGAAACCTAAGAAAGAAACTGGTGTGGAAATGTTAAAGTCTCCTACTATTAGTGTGTGGGGTTTAATGTATGATTTAAGATTTAGAAGTGTTTCTTTTACATATGAGAGTACCCTTGTATTTAAGGCAAGATGTTCTGTATTGAGATTTTCTCTTGATTTCCTGTGACTAATCTATCAGATAGAGGTATGATCCCCAAAATATACAAAGAACTCAAGAAACTGGTCAGCAAAAGAATAAATAACCCAATAAAAAATGGAGTACAGATCTAAACAGAGATCTCTCAACTGAGGAATCTAAAATGGCTGAAAGACACTTAAGGAAATGCTCAACATCATTAGTCATCAGAGAAATGAAAAATCAAAACTCTGAGATCCAATCTTACACCTGTAAAAATGGCCAAGATCAAAAACACTGATGATAACTTATGCTGGAGATGTTATGGGGTAAAGGGAACACTCCAGCATTGCTGATGGGAGTGCAAGCTGGTACAACCTCTTTGGATATCTGTATGGTGATTTCTCAGAAAACTAGGAAACAACCTTCCTCAAGACCCAGCAATGCCACTTTTGGGTATATATTCAAAGGATGCTCAATTGTACCACAAGGACATGTGCTCAACTATGTTCATAGTGGCACTATTTGTCATAGCCAGAACCTGGAAACAACCTAAATGCCCCTTGACTGAAGAATGGATAAGGAAAATGTGGTGCATTTACACAATGGAGTACTACACAGCAGAAAAAAATAACGACATCTTGAAATTTACAGGCAAATGAATGGAGCTATAAAACATCATTTTGAGTGAGGTAACCCAGACACAGAAAGACAATTATGACATGTACTCAATGCTAAGTGGTTTTTAAACATAAAGCAAAGAAAACTATCCTACAAATGACAATGTCAGAGAACCTAGACAACAATGAGGACCCTAAGAGAGACTTACATGGGTAGTATGTCTACATCTATATGGGTAGGTAGAAAACAACAAGATCTCCTGAGTAAATTGGGAGCACGGAGACCATGGGAGAAGGTTAAAGGAGAGGGGAAAGGCAGGGAGGAAAGAAGAAAAAAACCATATAGCTCAATAAAATCAATAAAAATAAATTTAAAAAGAAAGGGAACTATTTGATGGGATGATGGATGGAGTAAACAGTCTGGGTGAATATGAGCACAGTGCAGTGAGAAAGCTGTATAAAATATCGCAACATTACCCATTGTTTATAACAAAACATTAACATGCCTTCAATCTCAACTCAGGCAGGGATCTCTGAGGCAGGCAGATCTCTGAATTCGTGGCCAGTCTGGTCTATAGACCAAGTTACAGGACACAGAGAAACTCTATCTTGAAAACAACAATAATAATAATGGGTAAAAATACAGTGGTATAACTGAACTATAACAAAGTTTAGATACTGAGGGATCTAACACATGAGAAAAAAAATTAACCCCTTTGGATGAGTTCTGAGACGAGAGATGTCTGACGTAAGGTAAGGGCAGTCAACAGAGTCCATCCGACCATTTACAAACACTCTCTGCCCTCGCCACACAACAGCCCTCAAGCTGGCCTCCAGCAGCTCCACAGCGCATCAGGAAGCTGGAGCACGCGGCAAAGCCATCGCAGCAGAAGAAACGTCCTCTGAGCATCTGCCTTTCAGACAGCGGACTCTTAACCTTTCTCAAGCTGGAAGGCACCAGCAGCTGTGTCCAGGGCACGGCCAGACCTCGGCCCTGTCTCCCTGCAGCTCCTCACAGGCTGCTGCAGAGATGCAGGCTGCAGGAACAGACTGCTGTCGGCATGCAGCTTGCAGGCAGACTTCACGGAACACAGAGGGTCCAAGACCGCTCTTCCTTTCATCACTTCAGCTCCTAAATCCCAGCTGCAGACAGATTTTAACTCCACGGGGAGCCCACACGGGCAACAGTCAGCTCTCTGGCCCCGCGTTCTCTACTGTGGCAGAGAAAGACTCAACTCAAATCCTTACCTTTTCGCTCTCCGTATCCAGAGCCGACGTAGCTTCATCCAGAAGCAAAATGTGAGGCTGTCTGACGAGGGCGCGCGCTATGGCGATGCGCTGCTTCTGCCCACCCGACAGCTGAGTCCCTTTGTCTCCTACTCTGGTGCTGTATTTCTGTGAATGGAAACAGAGCTGACGACCAAGTGCAAACACAGCGTGACACAGTAAATAGAAAAATTAGATAAATTTAGATTCGGAGGCTAAAGATAGGTTCACAGAAAGCTAAACAGTTAAACAACCCAGAAAACAGCTCTAATTGGTAGGTTTTGAAAACAGAAAATTGGCTCCCAAAATTATACGCCCCGCTTTCTCTGTGAAAGAAATCGGCAATCCCAATTGTCCCTGTTTCATTGTGTTTGTAATGAAGATTGACAGGAGAAAGGAAATGATTTGAACAGCTGCTCACAACACGAGAAACGTTTTGTCGCCCGTAGGTGACACCCTCTGCATGACTTTAACTGAGCGAAGAAATCTTTAGAATGTTAGCCTTCTGGTGTTTCTACTACATTACCCCCAGCAGTTAAATGGTTTTCATCTGATGAGGAATTCCATTAAGTTGAAAACAGATCCTTCTTTATCTGATTCTAGAGTCTTCCAAAACCCTTCCCTATCAATCTCAACAGCAGAGAACTGTCACAAATTATCATGTACAATGACAAAGACATGGACTAAAAGACTGTAATATCAGGGAGCAGGAGAGGACGTGACAGCATGTAGAACCAGAAAACACACAGCCTTATTTATTTGTAGCCTTTGGCAGGCTAGGATCAGTCTCACGCATAGCTCTGACTCTTGTGAACTTAACTATAAAATTCATGCTCAACACAAGGCTGCCTCTTTATTTTGTTTGGCAACTCCAGTTCTATGGTGGGCAGAACAAGCTCCGCACTTGTGGAGAAGAACTCTGGTGAGGACGGAATGATGTTTGGAATAGGCTTCACTCCTGAGCTATGACTGCCCCAGAATCCAGATGCAGGGCTATCAGACTATGTTGACTCAGTAGTGATCCTTGGGGAGCAGAGAGGATGGAGGAGTGAGGATACACACTGTGGCAGGGTAAGGCTAGGACTAACACTCAGAAGGAGATGCTCAGAGAATGGGATGTAATGACCAGTGGTCCATCAGGAGTCCAGAAAGCTGGTCCCTGCTGTGTCTTCTACTCTGTGTCGCTGTCACCTGGGCTCTAAAGAACAAATGGCTGGGCCTCACTGAAAGGCTTTTATCCTTTTGTTTTTCCATTCAGAAGAGCTAATATCGGGACTGACAATTCTGCATTTATAGCAGCTCCTAAGGGGAAGATTCAAGCCTTGACAAGCAGTGAACCTCGTTAGTAATGGGCTCTGTAGGCTTGTACTTTGAGTATTTCAGTCTCAAGAGTCAATCACGATGGCTGGACTACCTTGCGGAGGGGAAGGGGACAGATCTCCTTCCCCGTCATGTGTGTAGCAGGCCCAGCAATCTGTGGAGGAGCCACATGAAGAGACATAACTCGGGAAGAGTTAGGGCCATTTGCTCTTGCCCATGAGGCCTTCTCCTTCCTGGATGGCTTGAGACTATTCCACCTTATTTTATAGAGGGCATTTCCTGTAATAAGTAACTTAACTAGTGATAATTGGAGGAGGTATATTATTTGGGTAAGACCTGGAGCTGTAGAGAGGGCTCAGGGATTAAAAGTACTAGCACACACATGACAGCTCACAACTGTCGGGAACTCCAGGCCCACACATATGATGTCCTCCTCTGGCCTCTGTGGACACCAAGTCCAATGTGGTGAACAGGTAAACATGCAGGCAAAACACCCATACACAAAAAGTAAAAACAAAAAAACTAAAATACCTAAAAGGGCTTAAGATAGTGCCAGTGTTGCCATTTATCTAACTTACTCGAAGAAGGGAGAAGTAGTCACAGGGTACAACAGCCCAGGGAACATTTAAATAATCAACTGCATAAGTGTAGCCTGGGGCCTAGGAAACTCACAATGGTAAAAAAATCACACAATACCGCAGGCTTCCCAATGACTCAGCCCTAGCTACAGAGCCATCTTTCTGGCGTGGTCCAGTTACCTGCCTGGCCTAACTCCAGAGTGAGGCTTGAAGCCTGCAGAGGAGCTGCGCAGTGATGGACAGGATAGAAATGGAGAATGGGGAGAGACAGCAATGGCTGCTTTTTTTGGGGGGGGGGCAGAATCAGAAGACACAGACATGGCTGCCTAGTCCTTCACTCAGACTTGGAGGACTGGGACTATGCCCTGGAGGAGTGGTGCCTCCTGCCCCTAAACCATGGGTCTGGACAGTTCCTGAGTGGGGGTCACTTGGTTCCTTCCTCACAAGGACTCATGTGTTCAATCAAGTAAATGTAATGTCTGACAGGCGAGGGAAATTGTAGCCCGATCTTTGTGTATATTGGAGTATGTTTTGGCTGCTAAATTTCCTTTAACAATCTTAATTTGGAGAGAGGCATACGTCAGGCAGTGACTCGATGAACTGGTGGATGTTGGCCTCCCTGGCCGCCCTCTCAATCTCATCCTGGGACACGACCCGGCTGTTGTCTCCATAGGCGATGTTCTCGGCAATGCTGCAGTCAAATAGGATGGGCTCCTGGGACACAATGCCTAGGTGTGCTCGGAGCCACTGCACGTTCAGTTGCTTTGCTTCTTTGCCATCGAGAAACTGGGAGCACAGATTCACAGACCAACATCACAATCAGTAGGACTCAGATTAAGCAAAACTGCACCGTTATTTTATACTTTAAGACTGTGGGGTTGCCAGGAGATGAGAGGAGTTTTGCTTGTTATTACTTTGGGTTTTTAAGGCTTGTTCAAAGACACAGAAGTGTGCACGTTGGGTAAATAGCCCATTTCTCATGATTTAAATTTGGCTTTTGACCCATGCAGTAATAAACAAGAATGGCCCTCCAAACAGGCCAGAAGAAGTCATGTCCCCTGGAAGTGGAGTCATGTCCCCTGGCAGTGTGAGCCACTACGTGGGTGCTTAGAACTGAACCTGGGTTCTGTGCAGGAGCAGTGAGTGCAGTGACTGCTGAGCCATCTCCGGGGGGCCTGCAGATTTCTCCTTTCAAGCTTGCTCCCTCAAGGGCCTCCCACCCTGCTGTTTCTTACCTCTTGCAATGTTGAGTGATTCAGAGTCCACACTCCCCTAAATCTCCATGTTTCCTCCCAACCATCCTTCTTCCCATTACCTATTTACTGAGAGTATGGAGTGGTAAGACAGGCCATTAAATTGCCACTTCATGTCACCACTCTTCTCCGTCCTCATCTTACTCAAACTCCTCTTGTGGAAGATTACTTTAAGGAGGCAAAGATGTGTTATCTGTGTTTATGCTGCCTTTGTTTAATTATGTAAAGACGTGCTGCTGTTTAACCTTGCTTGTCTAAGGCATCTGATTGGTCTAATAAAAAGCTAAATGGCTAATAGCTAGGCAGAAGAGGGATAGGCAGGGCTGGCATGCAGAGAGAAGAAGCAGGAGTGTGAAGACAGACCAAGGGGGAAAGACCCAGAGTCAGCCAGTCAGGCAGCCAACAGTCAGCCACGCAGGGAAGAAAGAGGAAATGGAGGACATGCAGAATGAAAGAAAGATAAAAAGCCCTGAGGTAAAATGTAGATGGTAAGAAAACAGGTTAAATTAAGTTCAAAAAGTTAGTGGGACCAGCATAAGATAAGGCCGAACATTCATAACTACTAAGTCTCCATGTCTTTATTTGGGAGCTGGCTGGCAGCCCAAAGACAAAGCCTGCTACAAACTCCCTCTTGTCCTCACTGACATCGCTCCCTGCTGGAAACACAGTGATAGGCTTTCATCTCCCTGTCACTCCTAGACCCCTTTTCTCTTTTAAAAGCTACTTTAATGTTTGATGTTTGCCTCTGGCAAGGGAGATGAGTGGTAAGCAGGCTGCTTGTGAGGGAAAATGGAGGAGCCCTGTTGATGGAGAAGGTGTCTAGAGCTGACTGTACAGCTTACACACCCAACTTTAGCTAGAGGATGTTTCTCTGTAGGGTTATTATTTAAAGATATGAGAGAAAAACAAAACATGGCTTATAACCAAGAGTTAATAATATGCAGGCATTACATGATGAAACCTAAGATGATCTGAACACAAAAGTGTGCTCACCACTGTCCCGGCCCTGGGGTCGTAGAACCGCTCCAGAAGCTGGACCACTGTGCTCTTCCCGCAGCCGCTACTGCCCACCAGGGCCAGCGTCTGGCCCTTCTTCACCTCCAGGCTCAGCCCCTGAAGCACTGGGATGTCGGGTCGGGTGGGATAGTTGAACATGACGTCATTAAATTTCACATTTCCTTCTAACCAATTCTAGGATGATAACAGCAGTAGTCAATTTGATTCCAGCAATATGAAAACAGAGTATAGCCGACCGTAGCTCTGTCCACCTGCCAGGTGAAACAGATCGAAAGGACCCACCTTGCCGTGAGCACTAGGGTGGTCTTCAAGTAGTGTTAAATACTACTAAACACTGTTATCTGTGCTGAGTACTAAGTCTTTACAGTATGTACCCTTTCAGTCCTTCCCATGAATGACTCTAAAGAGTTCAAAAATAGGCTATTTGCCTGGCCCTTCTCTATCTGGCTTCCTCGAGCAGAAGACCATCAGCTTAGCAGCCCCTTTGACAACTGCTTGGACTGTCTTCATGCCATTTTGGCTGCATTGCACACATGAATGTCTGAAGAAAGAAGTATTGCAATTACAGCTGCTTGCTGCAAAAGCACAGTTTCAATGGGGGGGGAGCACTATTTCCAGCAATAACTGCTCCAGACAGCTTGCTGTGGAAGTGACAAGGGTCTCCAGCAAGCATGTTCCACCAGGACAGCAAGGGAGCACTAGTGGCACCAGTACTGGTGTGAGTGGCCCAACAGAAGGTCTGTGATTAGTGTCATCAGAGTCTTGATAGATAGGTCTTTGCTTGTGACTTTTGTTCTTTCTCGTCAGCAGAGCGGACTGGGCTGACAACACAGAGCAGAGACCAGAGCAGCAGCAGCGGAGCAATGGCTGCAGTATCACAGAAGAGTTCTAGAGGATGACATGGTTGGGAAGTGCAGGGAGAGAGGACAGGACCACAGATCGGAAACTCTAGGCTTCCGCTGTTAGAAGAACTGCAACGCTTTGAGGACCAAAGTCCTGCACCATAGGCTCCAGACCTGTAATGCTAAGTGCTGCAGGAGCCGAGGGTCTTAATGCTGGAGTCCTGCCCAGCAGCTGCAGTACTTAGCAAGTCCGACATGCTGCTCTGCCCACTGCTATTGGTCAGTGAGACTTAACAATAGTTTCAGATTACTGGGACAGTTGGTGATTAAAGCTAGAGCAATGAACACCTAACATGAGCACCTAGTCTTCCTAGTCTCCAGCAATAGGTACCCCAGCTCTCAAAGCTTGGGGCCTGCTAGTCCCCTGTGACGTAGGCACTCAAGGGCTTAGGACTCCTAGCAGTGGGAGTTCTAGCCTACATGCTCACGGACTCTACCCATGGAGAGCAAAGAGACTCCAGTCAACTGGTTAGACAGATGCAGTGAAATTCTATGGTGGTTAGCCTTCATTTCAAAATGGTAGAACTGAATAAGTGGACTCTAAAAGAATCAATGCCTTGGCCAGCAAGATGGTTTAGTGGGTAGGGACCTTATTGCTGAGTATGACAACCGGAGTTTAATTCCCAGGATCCACGTGGTGGAAGGAGAGAACCAGCTCCTAAAGTTGTCCTTTGATCTCTACAGGTGCACTGTGGTAGGTGAACATCCACACACCAACACAACTAAATAAAAATGGAATTTAGAACAACTTTAAAAAAAAGAAAATCAATGTATCCACAAGGCATTGACACCAATCAAATATATAACATAAATCAAAAAGCTTTTCTTCCATAATCTGCCTATAAAGAGGGCAGCATTTTTATCTCTCTGTGTACTGGTTTTTATACATATTAGTATTTAATAAAATAAACCCATGGGCTAGAAAATTCTGTATTACAATCAATATATTAAAAAGTACACATTTCATTAAATTTTTCTTCAACCTTTATCCATGGGGTTAGAGATCACGTAACTGAAAGAACAGACTCACCGGCTTCAGGCCTTCCGTGCCGTAGCTGTCAATCTCAGGAACTTTCTCAATGATCATGATGATATGCGATGCCGCCACTTTGGCTTTGGCGTAGTCAGGAGCGAATGAACTGGCACTTCCTGCTGCCATGGCACCAAAGACAACAGCTGAAAATACCCTGAGACACAAAGGAAAAGGAACATGTGTGCACACATAGTCATGGCTTCTGTGGAAGCAAGCTGATAGTTCTACACCCAGGAGCAGGATGCTGAGGGACCACTGTCCTGGAGAGAGAAGAAATATACAGAGCAACTATGAAGACACCACAACCATTCCTTCCAGAGCCAGCCCAGATGATACCTCTTACCGCCCACTTAGCCCCAGTAACAATCCACACGAGTACAACAGAAGATGAAGGACCACAGCTGGGAGCTGGCCTCATTCTCCCATGCTCTGCTTCCCTAAGGAAGAGAGAAGGATGTTCCCTGCAGCCTGTGGCCAACTTCTGGTTCTCACTTTACTGTCAGTGGGAACCCTTTAGAAAGAAGTCCACCTGGCTCCCCGAAGGACTCCTCCTTTATTGGAGTGGATTAGAGCACTGTGCCAAGAGTTGTGGCTTTCAGACAAGAATGAAGAGATGCGCTCACACAAGAATGAAGAGATGCGCTCACAGGCTCCTCTCCAGGCAGGCCAGACAACACCCACTCCACCCTCCCAGATCTCAGAGGCCACACCTAAGGCCCTCACCTGTGTCCCTTGCCACATACCAACATCTGGCAACTGTGGCACACTGCTCACATTCTTTGTAGAAAAGATCATCATGAGATTGTTTTGCTTCCTTTTCATGTGTTCGTGATTTCATTCACAAATTGAGAAACAACAAAAAACAACTTTCTTTCTGAATACTATTAAACAGAGCAGTGCTGACCTGTCTGACTATATAGCTTCATGTCAATATTGTTAGTACGCATCAGAACAATGACTACACAGCTTCGTCAGTATCGTTAGTACGCATCAGAACATGACTACATAGCTTCTTGTCAATATCGTTAGTACGCATCAGAACAATGACCACATAGCTTCATGTCAGTATCGTTAGTACGCATCAGAACAATGACTAAGGAAGTCATTGTCATATTTTAAATTTTAGGGAGGAATGCAAAGGTACCCAGGGTTGTGATTTGAACACCTGGACCCCAGCTGGAAGCTCCATTTGGAAGGTTGTATTACTTTTAGGAGTTGGAAACTTGCAGGAGCAGTGGATTACTGGGGACAGGCCTTGAAGTTTTACATCCTGTCCTAACTTCTGGTCTATTCTCTGTCTCCTGACTGCTGAGGTAATATGACCCACTGGCCTTGTCCTCATTCCTGCTACCAGGCCTCTGTCATGATGAATTGTAGCCCCTCAAACTGTGAGCCTGGATAACTTCATCTCTTTCAGTTGCCTTTGTCAGGATATTTTATCACATTCACCGCGAAGGAACTATTGCACCCGGAGAACCGAGTGCATCACCTCAAGATGCTCTTTATGCATAGTTCTCATTTTTAATCAGCACATATTCCAGAACACAACTGACACTTCTAGAGGAGCAGAGTGAAAACAGCAGCAAATTCGCTGGGAAGAAAGACATCAAATCACTGTAAAACAAAACAGCTTTCAATGAAACACTCTTCCTTCGCGTGACAGTGCAGCTGGTTCCAACATCCACAGTTTCAGCTCTCTCTCTCTCTCTCTCTCTCTCTGATCTTTGCAAATACTTCTGTTTGAAAATGAAGTGTGGATTGCAACCCTTTCCATCTGGGTTTGTCCCGAGACTTCCTTCAGTCAACAGGAACGGCAGAAGTCAGGGTTGTCAGCTGGAGGTCTGTGACGCTCCCCATGCTTGTTTATTTCCATCTCTATATTCCCTCCCCCCACTACCATAGGCCACTGTGAGATAGAGCATACACAGAGGACATCCTTGACGTTCCCCAAGCCAACTATCTAGAGCTTCCTTTAACACAGAAGTGAGGGTGGATGAGAGCTTTTATGCCCAACTCAGATCAGCACAACTGACTTATGCACAAAACGAATGTTTTTAATTCCACGTCACTGAACCAATGTGGCTGCCTGTTGGAATGGCATTGTATTCTCACAAAACCTATGAAACATGTGAAAAAAAATCTCCTTCTGTATCATGCCACGCAGCTGCTAAGATGCATCTGCATTTGAAACATTGTTATCACAGCACAGACCAGAAAGGACCATAGCGATGTCAGGTCTATTGTCAATGTTTATGCCTAGACACTTCCCTAAACTGACCTGCATCTTCTGTTTTAATAGGTACCATGTTGGATTAAATCTATTGCTAAGCTTACATTATCATCATGTACCGGAACATCAGCCAATAGGCCTTCTGCTTTGTTGGTGACCAGTCACTGCCTTTTCTCCATATGCATTTCAGTATGTCATCAACAGTGAGCCAGGAAAAGCATAAAACAGAACACTGGCTCTATAGACATACTAAAAAATATACTGCAATAAGACACACGGACAGCTAATTTTCCTCATATATTATTCAAACTCTTTCATTTGGTGGGATTCGGTTTCCTAAGACAGGGTTTCTCTGAACTCACTAAGATCCGCCTGCCTCTGCCTCCCAAGTGCTAGGATTAAAGGCATAAGCCACCATGGCCCAGCATGGGATCTTGTTTTGTTTTTTTTTTTTTGCATAATTCACATAAATTTATTTTATTATAGATTTAAATTAGAATTCAAAGTAGTGGACTTCCTTATGGCATTTTCATATATACACACATATACATACATGAGTGTGTGTATGTGCTTTGGGCTTATTTGTCCTCCTCCTCTGCTCCTTTCCACATTGCCCCAACTCTTGTAATTAATCTTTTTTATTACTTTATAAATAATTCCAATCAAAATTTCCACTTCCTCCCCTCCTCCCATTTCCCTCCTGCTCCCCTACACACCCTTCCCTTCCCCCTCCAGTCCTAAGAGAGGGTAGGGTGGACTTCCCACAGGGCAGGGCTATCCCCTCTCCGTCCAGGCCTAGGAAGGTGTGCATCCAAATAGACTAGGATCCCAAAAGCCAGTACATGCAGTAGAGACAAATCCCAGTGCCCTTATCATTGGCCTCTTAGTGTGCCCCAATTGTCAGCCACATTCAGAGGCTCCAGTTTGATGGCATGGAATCTTTTTTAAATGGACTCTTTTTACAATTTTCCTCTGCTCTGCCATAAAATTTCATTGGTTCAAAAGCTTAGAACAAAGCAATACATCAAATAATTATCTATTTAAGAACCCCATACTTACAGCATAACATTTTCAAAAGTCATCAGTTCACGAGCCACCAAGTAGGCACCAAGCCGGAAACAAGCAGCATAGGAAAAATACATCATGGCCTGGGTGAAGGAGAACGTGATCCCAAAGATGTGGGCTTTCTTCAGAGCGTTTCTGGAAAGAAGAGAACCCAAATTCACCCCACTTCATTTCTCAGTCTTTCAAGTAACTTCCTGTGGGCTGGCGGTGGGACACACAAGAGGGACAGATACAATGGATTCCACTCCTAAAGAACTCGGCTTGAGTCCTTTGACTGAGCAGCTCTCATCTCTGAGATGCAGAGGTGAATCCATCTTAGTGTAGGACTATTGTGTCTTAGTGGGTTGATAACCAGACCAGTAACCCTGAGAAGAGCCTGTTTTACATTAACAAATGAATGGTCCTTCCCTATCCCCGACCCCCCACTTGGGGATCAACACATCTACCCAACACCCTCCAGCTGTGGTAGGCAGAGCAGCAGGCCTGTCCTTGCCTGTGAGGATCTAGCTGAGATTCACAGCACCAAGCAGCCAGGGAAGCAAAAGGCACTGAAGTGCCTGGAGCCAGGGAGGCTTTACAAAGCATTAACATTCCAGGGATGTCTGAACAAGGATCTTGGGTGTGAGGTGAGGGCAGGAACAGGGTGGGGATGGGCAGCCCCTTGACCTTCGTGTCCTGCTAAAACCATCAACTTTCTTGTCTTTGCCACTTACTGGGATTTCTTTTCTTTCCTTCCTCCCTCCCTCCCTCCCTCCCTCCCTCCCTCCCTCCCTCCCTCCCTCCCTCCCTCCTTCCCTCCCTCCCTCCCTCCCTCCTTCCCTCCCTCCCTCCCTCCCTTCCTTCCTTCTTTCTTTCTTGACAGGGTTTCTCTGTGTAAGTCCTACTTGTCCTGGAACTTGTAGACCAGACTGGCCTTGAACTCACAGAGATCCACGCTCCTCTGCCTCCTAAGTGCTCGGAATAAAGGCTTGCACCACCACCATCTGGCAACTTACTGGGATTTCAAATGAAAACTTTCCTCAGAAAAAGAGGGCCTGCCATGATTATGACAAAGGTGCCTGGAAACCTTCAGATGAAAGACCCTACAGACCCCCTCCTCAGAACCCGCAGCTAGCAGGCTCCCCGGGAGAACGTCCTGTTTGCTTGAAAGATTCTCAGGATCAGCAGCTAGCCTGCTCTTGTGAGAGGAAAACAGGATATCTATAAGATAGGACATCTACAAACCAAGATGGCTGCAAAGTAGGATATCTATAAGATAAGAGCAGGATGTCTGCTGCCAGACATCCATGCTGGGAGAGGAAAACCATTCATGCCCCCCGCCTCATTCCGATAACCAAGCTTCTGCTTCTGTAAATTGCTTTTTGCTGCCCTCTTTCCTATAAAAAGTCCTCCTCCCAGTCTGCAGGTGCGCAAGTCCTCCGAAAGACTTTGCCGCCCGCAGGTACCTGTGTCTACTTAATAAACCTCTTGCAGTTTGCATCCGACTCGTGGTCTCGGCCTGGTCTGTGGGTCCGGGGTCTCCACCTGAGGGAAGGTCCCTACCGGGGGTCTTTCACAGAAAGGTCTAGTTCTCGCCTTGTCCTAGAGGAGGAGCTGAGACTCAAAGGCTGGGCTCACTAGTGACCTGGTCACCTTTCTTTTAGAGCTCTCATAGGTACTGCTGGGGTACAGGGAGAAGAGAAGGTCTCCCCAGGAAAGGAAGGAGCAGAAAGTATCCTGGAGAGATCCCCTCAATGTCCCACAACACCTCCATAGAGAACCTCCCCCCTTCCCCAGATACGGCAAACAGCAGGATCATCAGCCTGACGACACCAGAGGCATTACCCGTGGTCCTCTTCTCTGTCCTCCCCAGTGTCACCGGCCCTCACTGCTTCTGCCTCACAGATGCCCCTGCCTAAGCTCAGGTCTCTTCATCTCTCTTGATAGTCTCAGGTATTCCTTCTAGTACTTTCTTCTGTTCACTCTACCTTTTGGCAAAAGCGATCCTGAAAACGGAAGTCCTCACTAGAAAACCCCCCAGAGCCCTGGTCCACTTACTTGTATGGTGTCTGCAAGCTCTGAGCATACATATCTTCAAACTTCTGCTCCCGAGTCAAAGAGACGACAGTGCGGAAGTTCTCTATGGCTTCAGTAGCGATCTGTAAAACAACAGGCACAAGACTCAACAGGATCTCTTTTGAAGTCCATAAATATAGTTACTAAAATAAGTTGCTACAATGTATTTAGCATGTAGTATTATCTATGAGCATCTTCTTTACTAAAAAAGAATATTAAATAATTTCTCAAATTGGACTTCAGATCTGTATGGGACATCCACTAATCTTCCCCCTCTTTAGAGAGATGGCCTAAAGCCACTGTCTTTACTTGGTTTCAGAAGAGGTACTTGAGAATTCAGTATGTGCTTTCTTACACAGTGGACGTATTTCAACCTTCAATTGTGTTAGCTTGTTTATTCGTTTATTTGAGACAGGGTCTTGCAAAATATGCAAGACTGACCTAAAACTTGAGAATTCCCACTCCGTCTGGGTGCGGTTAATACTGCCATGCACTGTGATACCGGGATTTACATATTTTTTGTTTTGTTTTGCATATTTTTAAAAATGTGGTATTTATCTATAAGTGCCATTGCTTTAAGCATATCTGGAATATGCTACAAACAAACCGCTCCACATCAGCATCTTAGACCTTCACGTAAGCAGTGCTCTTCCTCCAAGCTTACACATCGCTAATGATAAAGTGGATTCTGAATCTATACTGTCTTTGGTAAAGAGCATCCAGAGTTCCTGAATACATGCAGTGCGGTACAACAGACAACCTCAACATTGCACCTGTTTTCAGCCCTAGCAGCACTTTCAATTCTTATTCCCATAGATATCTTTGAATGTGAGGATTTACCGGCATGAAATAATTTACTTAGGAAAAAGTTCTGAAAGTTAAATCACTAGGTCAAAGACAGTAAATGCTGTTTGTCATCAGCAAATATTGCACAGATGAACAGGATTCTCTGGTATTTCCATATATTCACATATCATGTCCATCTACTTTTCCACCCTCTCCTCAACCCTTCTTGGGTCCATACGTTTCTCTCTCATCTTCTAACATATTCTACACATGGAATAAAACAGACTTCTTTTCTTATTTAACATGAGCTACTCCAATTCTACTTTCCTGCAAATTTACTCTGTATGTGGCTTCTCATCTGGAAAACGAAGGGGAGAGATAAAAGCTCTCCACCATTTCTTTAGCTCTAGAACTCTAGGTCACCAAGAGATGTTCCTCTTAGATATTCTTCTCTCGGGCGTTCACCGTCAGACCTGATTTTAATAAGGACACATTCCATTATGTCCTAATTTGTAGAACAATACCCCAAATATGAAACCCACTTATTTTTCACTGAATCCTGTACAAATTAAATCTAAATATGAAGAGGAGATTAAAAAAATCACTTTATGTTATCAATATCAGTGTGTTTGTATGTCTGTGCACCACTTGCATGCCATGCCCATGGAGGACAGAAGAGGGCATCAGATGGCCTGGAACTGGAGCTACAGATGGCTGTGAACTGCTGTGTGGGTGCTGGGAACCCAGTCCTCTAGAAGCTCATTTATGGGTGGAAGAGTTGATAACTCCAGCACGGCTGTTTCTTCTCCAGGCGATTTCTACTCAACATTTTAAGCTCTGATTTGATGTTACCTTTATTTGCTCTCTCAAGCAGTCTACTTCAGTCATTTCTGTTGTATACTTGGAGTATTTTATTTGATGCTGTATTACTAGCTATCTGTTGCTTCTATCTATCTACTAGTTGCAATTATTTTTGTACTTTGGTTTGCTAGCTGCACACTTTATAAGTTCACTTAAATCTGAAGGTATGGCTATCACAGATCATTTTTCTGGATGGTTACTACATACACACACACACCCATGCATGGGTACACACACACACACATATACACCCATGCACGGGTACACACACACACACACACATGCACAGGCACATGAACACACACACACACATACTTTCTCACTCTACTTGTAATATCAGCACTGGGGAAGTGGAGAGATAAGGATCCTGGGGACTTGTTGAGCTAGTCTAATCTAACCAGTGGTTTCTAGGTCCCAGGGAGGGACTCTGACTCACAGACAAGAAGGATGGCTCCTGGGAAATGACCCGAGCCTGACCTCCCCACACATACGCATAGCACCCATACTCATGTCCAATTGCATACACACACCAAACACATATGCATTTTAGAAAACCCTGAGAATAAGGAAAGTAAGATGTTAGAGGAAAATATGATCCAGAAAAATCTTTGTTCAGATACACTGAACTATTTTTAATCACAGGGGTTCAAATAAATAGGAGCGCTGCGCCGGGTTAGTCAGACAACTGAAGAAACCAGAGCGAAGGGTGATGGGAAACAAGTTCCACGGTCAAATTCAATGAATGTCTAAAAGACTTCCTGTGCAAGGCACTGGGGTATCGCTGATAAAAACGAGAGTTTGAGCACAGGCTTCATATGGTCAGTGGAATGACATTCTACTCTATAGAATTATCTCTTCATTTTGAGGCTCAAAGAAGCGATGAGGAAAAGCCTGAACTAGAAGCTTGTACCCTTACAGCTTCAATCTCCACAAGTTTTAAAGACTAATTAATTCCCTAAATGAAGGATTTTCAGTTGGAAGAGTAAAAATATAGTACTGTTTCATTCAGAAAGTATCATTTACTAAATAACTTTGGAGAAAGGAATATACATGATTTTGGGGAAAAAATGACTTCTTTACCCTCTTCCTCCTACCTTCAAAAAATCATGTTTGATTATGGCTTTCAAGACTGAAAAAACCCTACATGTTTTCAGTAGTTCTCATCACTGAACACGACTGCACACTGCCAAGAACAAGCCATAGACAGTCGAGCTATGAGCGCGTTCTGACAGCACAGAGTGAGAATGGTGAACAGCCCTGTCTTCCCAGACACCATGACTCCGGCTAACAAGGACAGTCTGTGACACCATACTATCAGGACATAAGAAGGCCCTGACATTCCATTGCTGGGATATGAGCAGCCCTTGACATCACACACTTGAGTATGTGTTCTGTGAAATTACACAGAACTGCTTAGAAATCTCAAGCTTACCTCATTTCTTTAGAGGCAAATCATCAGACACAGGCTTGTCCTTCATGGAACTTAAGTTTTAGCAAGGAATACACACCGTTCATTAATAAAGAAATAGGACAGAAACATCAGAGGAGGCACACATTCAATAAGTGTGTGGCCTCTGAAAACACAACTCAAAAACCTGAGTGATGGAAATGAGTCGTCCATGCGATCCAAGGGAAGCAGTCACGTGATAGGAATTGCACAGCCCCTGGCGGCTGCAGCAGTGCAGACAATGAAGACTACAGTGCAAGGAAAGAACAGTCAAGGACTGGACCACATCGGGTTTGCAGCCGGGAAAAGAGCTTGGACTGTGTGCAACTTGTTAGGGATCACTGCAAGATTTAAAGCACAGGCTAGCACGACCCAAACTGTATCTAAGAGATATGAGAACGGGATCGTGTGGAGAATGTAGAATACAGGAGACTAGAGCTATCATGACCCAATCTAAGAGAATGGGATCGTGTGGAGAATGTAGAAAACAGGAGGAGAAGTCTAGAGAGTTAGATCAGTGAGACTTCTGCTACCTTGTGACTTTGGACACGATCCAGGATCTCTCTAAACTTTGGGCTTTATCATCTGTCCAATAGGGACAATTCTGCACAGCTACTGACAGCCTTAAGTGAGAGAATACACATACAGCTCATAATGTGATGGCGGCTATAGGCCATCTATTTAATAATAAATAGCAACCTGAGAATTATAACAATGAGGTTGATTTTTAATATTAAGTAGATGGCTGGAATAGCCACCGCCAGAGTCTCTATGCACTGTAGTCCCTCCTAGGATCTACCACTGAATTAGAGCCTGACCGTGACTCTGAAAATCTGCCATAGACAGACACATCCATGTCCAACTGTGCCCCTTTCCTCACTCATGCCAAAGTAAGCCTGTCCCTTCAAAAGCCTGCACCTTCACACGCCTGTCCCTTCACAAGCCTGCACCTTCACAAGCCTGTACCAGATGCCTGGTTCTTAGGATTGGTCATCTTCCCACCATCACTCTACGACATCTGAAGCATATCAGTGCTATAAAATTGCAATGCTTTTCTTCAAATGAAAAGTCTTCATCATAGAAACAAAGAACCCCAGCACACTGTTGGCTGAAGTTATTTACTCAGGAAGCTGGACCTCGGTTGCTTGAGCCAGAGCACTCCGAGGGCATTCACACTGTTAAGTCTGACCCTGGAAACAGTAGTCGGAAGCAAGAAAGCTGGCCATTCGGCTTTCTCTCAGAGAAACTCCAGGGAAATAGGGTGAAGCACCTGGGTGATGACTAACATCTGGAACCTTCCTAATCATTCATGTCAGGGAGGTGCCTGCCTAGGAGACAAAGTACCAAACACACACCCACTGGGAGCCCAAATCCACTCACATCTGCCTTGGGCTAGGCCCTAAGTCTTGGGAATTTGGAAAATCCATTCATAGATATAGCACTAGTAGGCACTGGGCTTATTTGAGGGGGCGGCCCTGTTCCAAACTCTCATTTCTGGGAAAGCATGTGATATCTGACTATTCTCCACCATAACAGAATGTGGATTCCCAGCTAATGAACAGGAGTACCACTGCCTGAGTTTGGATCCTGGCTCCAGGAGAGACTGATTCTAAGGCCTGAAGAGCACAGCCTGTGTGCCCATCGGGCTCACCTAATGAGCTTTTTAGCAGAACACACCTGGTCGGGTCTGTACAAGAAACAAAATATTTGCCAGGAAATCCAATAGGTCCCACAAAAGCATTTGTTAAGCTGTGAAAAAAAAAAATAGCTAAGGGTGCACAAGAAACAGGACCGAGGGGAAGAGAGCAGATGTGAGAGAAAGGGGGGCACAGAAAAGAGGAAAGCAGTCGTCTAAAGTGGAGCGAAAAATACTCTTGGGACTTTTCCATACTGAATCTCTCCAAATATGCATAACAACATGTGCCTATGTCCCCGCATATAGGAAAGGATTAAAGAAAGAAAGATAGAAAGACAGAGATGGTGAGGAGAGAAGGAAAAGGGGGAAAAAGAAGAATGGAAGGGAAGGCAGGAAAAAGTGGAGGCAGCAGCCTGAAACCAGAAAAGCCACGAAAAGCAGCTGCCAGTCTTGGAGCTGAGAGAGGTGTTGCCCACTTTTCTTCAGATACGAATCTGCAGGAAACTGAAGTTTGCTGGAATAATGGTTAGGACAGCATCCTCAGGGCACAGCCAGCAAGGAAACTGGTGAACATCACCGCCAAGGAACTTTTTCTGCTAGATCAGAATTGCACTTTGTTGGACTCACCTTCCCAGAAACCTCCAGTTCTTTCTTGTCTTTCAGAGCTTGACTAGACAAGAGCTTCATTTCCATAATGCCACCCAAAATAATGAGCGGTACAATCACTACGAGTAAAAGTGTTAACTGCCAGCCGTAGATTAAAGATATGATAATTCCTGTCCCCAGATTGGCTACATTCTGGGTAGTTACAGCAAGCCTGGAACCCATAGCCTGAAAAACATAAAAAATTAGAGACACATTTTTATATTAACCGTAAAATACATGTACTCTTACGACTTAGGAGAATTTACTTTCATGTGAATACATTAATTTTCTTCTTGTGTTGTAGTGGGAGCGGGGGTGGGGGGCGTGGTGGGGGGCTGCTTCCCGCCACTCGGCTAGCTTTTTACGGGCGGGCTGTGTCCCGCCACCCGGCTAGCTTTACCGGAAATAATTACACCACGGCAACTGTATTCTTTTAAACACTGCTTGGCCCATTAGCTCCAGCCTCTTATTGGCTAGTTCTTACATATTGATCTAATCCATTTCTAATATTCTGTGTAGCACCACAAGCTGGCTTACCAGGAATGATCTTAACCTGTGTCTGTCTGGAGTGGGAGAATCATGGCGACTGCTTGACTCGGCTTCTTTCTCCCAGCATTCTGTTCTGTTTACTCCACCCACCTAAGGGTTGGCCTATCAAATGGGCCAAGGCAGTTTCTTTATTAATTAACCAATGGAAGCAACAGATTAGAAAGAAATCACTCCCACATCATTCTTGGTTACTAAATTTGTGTTTCTAAAAGGAAGATTTCCCCGACTTCTACAAAAATAGGACAGTGGATCAATAATCCAGAACTGATTTTTCTCTCTATTCTGATTCCTTTTTCTTCCTTTGGTGTGTTTGTCTGGAGGTGCGTGCGCGTGTTTGTGGGGTGCAGGTACATGAGCATGCTGGCATACTCATCCATGTGGAGGATAGAGCAGGATGTGGGGTGTACCCCGCTACCGTTCTCTGCCTTACTGCCTTGAAACATTAACCATAGCTTGCTCACAAGCTCCTGGGGTCCACCTGTCCCTGTCCCCCCAGTGCTGAGGTTACAGGCATATGCAGTCAGTCATGCCTGGCTTTTTTACGTTGAGTGTTGTGGATTCAAAACTGCAGAGAAAGTGCTCTTTCCTTCCGAACCTCCCCCAGCTCTGACCGATTCCTCAATACGAAGACATCTTTATGTACCAAAGCATGATCACTAAAGCAAGTTCAGGGCAGAGGAAGACCCAACAATGAACACGTTTGCATTTTCACACCTTCTTCTTGAAGGCTATTGCTATGAAGTGGCGAGTTATAGAAGACACTGTAACTTCAGCCAGAGATCAAAATCTGTTGATGTGAGAATTCAAAGTTATTCCTTCTCTAATTTTTAATAGGTGTTTTGTTTCCTATAATCATTTTAAGGAAGCTTTTCTTCCTTCTTCTCTGAACTGTATGCCTAGAACATACACAAGAAGGTCATGTGTCCTTCTTCAGTAGCGATTACAACTGTCCATTGATTAACTGAGCAGTAAGACAGACTGACCATGCGAGATGCACTATCAGTACTTCCCCTTCTGTTAGCAACACTCAATGAGCCTTCGAGGCAGGATACCACACACAGCAGGTCTTTTCTAATAACTGTTCTCAGTGGACCTTATCAAAGGAATGCTTATAAGTTATATACCATGCAATAGATATATTTAATATATATTTAATTTTATACCTTAGCTACAATGCATGTGATATCCCAGTGGATTAAATGAATATTTACATTTTTTTCTGCCAACCGCTATTTACATTTTCTTAAAGACAGCCACTAACAGCTCTAAGGGAAAGGGATCTCACGCTGTGGATCAAAACGACATAATGACATCACCCCCAGGAAGCACGTACCCCTTTCACGTCAGCAGCATCACTGGCGAGCCTGGTGGTCAGTGCGCCAGTGCTGTTCTTATGGTCATCGAACCAGCTCATGTCCTGTAACACAGAGGTGTTTTTTTCATCGTAATGCCCTATTTATGAAACTCTGAGATTTAGGAGAAAGTGACAGTGTCAGCTATCACATATCCCCACATTTAGTATCCAGAATTTAATGTTCAATAGAGAGAAGAGAGTTAATATGCAAACACACAACTGGACTGTTTTATTCGTTAATTTATATAAAAATGTCTCCTTGTTTCCAGCAGAACTCCAAGTGTTAAACAGTGAAGAGCGACATGTTGCTGTCGTACAGCCTCAGCTCCAGAGACAGAAGGCACAAGGAAACAAATTCACATTGTCTGGACGGTACTTAACACTCTGGACAAAACCATATTAAAGAAGGACAAAGAGGGAAGGAACAAGGCAGAGAAATGGCAGGAAGGACTTTCTAAGGGGACTGGGAGCAGACATGCAAAGGAAGGAAGAGATGAGCACGTCCAAGAGAAGATGATGCAGTGACCCGAGCCGAGGCACACTCGGTCTTAACAAAAGCTAGCAGGCTGTGGTAGCTCAAACACACACAACAAACCCACAGTGTTTGTCTCTAAACCAGCCTCTTCCTGTGGACTCTTCTGTCCTATTGTGATCCCCCTGAACCTCTCTTCCACCACCGCTGTGCAGTTACCTATGGTGTCTGGACAGGGGTGCCATTGCAGCTGAGGTGGACGGGAGCTGCACATGGCCTTTGGCAGCTGTGGAAACTAGAGACTCCCCTGCTGGATGCACACTGCCTCCAGACCGGGATGAGGATGGAGGCCATGAAACCAGCGAGGAGGCTGAGGAGCGACTGGTCATTAAACAGGAGGGGTCATCAGGTTTCAGTCTGAAGAACGGCCTGCAGGCCCCACCCTCCTGTGCACGTCATCTTTCTCCCAACATAGACATAGTCTCGAAAAATAAAATAAATCTTGAAATAACAACGAAACAACAGCCAAGGAGATGTTACTGTCTGCCTGGAAGACTGATGCTTTGGAGCTGGGTTCAAGTGCCTCTGGCTTGCCTGGGCTAGGATGCCTGAACATTTTTTTATTTAACAGTAAATGACAATTGATCATAAAAGTTTTAAAGTCGTATGTAAATTTCTCATAGTTGATAAAAACCAAAAAATCTTTCCTCTTTCAACTGGTCTGTCCTGGGATACTTTTCCCAAATCCAAATTCTTCATTAAGGAAAATATGCTCGATGTCTGTTTGAGGGTCTTGAAGATGCGAAGTGTGAGGTGCACTCTGTCCTCTCAAGACAGAGCTAACACTTTATGTGGGTCATGTTAGCCTTTGAGGAGCAAAGAAACCAGGCAGTGAGGGATGATGCTCACGGCAATGCCCTTGGATCTGTGGAATGAAAAGCATGGGTGAGGGTATCCCAGGCTCACAGGAGAAAGAAGGAGGAGGGAATGAGCACTATTGAAGATTACTTTGGTTTCTGTGTTTTTCAACGCTGGACCAAAAGCCTGGAGAATCTACTCTGGAAACTCCATTTGTCCCAACTCAGTCTGGTTCCTTGTGCCCACCTGCAGCAAACAGAGTGCATGTCCGCATCCTACATTGACAGATGGTTCACCAGCATCTCAAGAGGAGGCTGAGGGAGACCTGTGCAGGATCTCTATCTAAGGAACTTGACAGTGCTCCTACAATCTATGTCCATGGAGCACAAGAGAGAATTCCTACTCCCCAACCGCAGGGTGCAAGCCACAGCAGCCGTACCTGTCTCAGCATGGACTTGAAAACATTGTATCGGAGTCGCTTGGTGAGGATCTCTCCAGCTTTGCCAAATGTGAAGCCCTAAGAACGAGAAGGCATCACATAGAAGGCTGGCCAGGAACCAGACACCAAACACACAGGGGATGGATGCTAAACTAATCTCGGGCTCCCATTCTCCTGTCTCCATCTCTGTTCTAAACTCTATAGCTCATTGAACTCTCCCTACTGTGATCAGGTCGAGGGCTGTAGTAAAGTAAAGGGTAGAGAGGAGGAAGAAACAAGATGAGGAGGCAGAGCCACAGGACTGGTACAGTCCAGGTGATGAAAGAGGAGCTATACAAACAGGAAAAGTAAGTACTTGTTTCCAAAATCTTCCAAAATGAATACAGAAGCGATGTAGACACTTACCTGAAAGAAATATGTAACAAAACAAATCATTCCCATGACCAGAAAAAGCAGTGAAAACAAATTACAATTCTGTTGTTTGGTCTCGGGGTCATCATCTCTTGTGAAAACCTGTGACAAAATATTTGAGGGGTTCTTAGTTCTATGGCTCAGGAAGGCATTCCTCAGGGAGGCTACCCCACTCTCACTCACTGTGGGGACAAAACAGACTTTGTATCCTGGAACAAGGGTGGCTTCCAGAAAGCTGGCCTCTAAGGCATCTGCATCTGTTCTTCATGACAGAGATTGTCTGCCATTCACGGACTCACCCAGCATTTCCCCGGGGCCATAGAGATCAACGCGTGCTACCCTACTATGGAATACATTGTAATAAATTCTCTCCACTTGGAAGCTTGGTAAGGAACACCATTGTTCAACAACTCATTGTTTCACTATGCGAAGATTTCAAAGTGTTCCAAGCTGTTTGAGTACTTGGGACTGGATACTGTATCACGGAGCTCATCCCTGAAGAAAATGGAGTCTCCCTCTCTTAGCAGCCATTGACTGATTCTGGGGCCTTGTGAAATGTCCCCACCCACACTGGCATGCTGACTGGTATGTCATCACATGGGTCTTGTTTAGGCAATTATATTGTTGAGATTTCATGGGTACAGCTCCCATGTTACCCAGCAGCAGGTATCCTGGTTCTCTGGCTCTCACACTCTTTCCACTAAACAGACTCAGTAGAGTGTGTATAGCAATAATAATTATGAAAGAGTGAAAGAATTGCAGAGTGGGTGGGGAGTAGATCTAAGGAGTTAGGGGAGGTTAAAGGAGATGGAAATGATGTAAATTCAGTACTCTTGCATGAAAGTCTCAAAAAAATAAAAATTTAAATAAAAAATTTGGTTTCCTCTTACAAATTAGACTTCTCTCTTCAAGCCATGTTTTTCAGGCTTCTTGTCAATGGTACAAATAGAAGCCGTTCATTCGCTCTTCATCAGTGAACACAACAAATACACAAAAAGGCCACGGACACTTACCCCTATAATCCTTGAAAATACTATGGCGAACACTGGTTGCATGCATCCACTTATAACAGCACAAAACACACCAACGACTAAATAAGGCCATTCAGTTATGTTCAGCTTTAGGATCCGCCAGAAGGAAACAAGAGGCACATCTTCATCCTAGAAAACGCATGCATTACAACAGGACAGTTTACAAAATTCATAATGTGGGGGCTAGAGAAATGTCTCAGCAGTTGAGAGCACTTGCTGATCTTGCAGAGGACCCATGCTCTGTTCCCAGCACTCACAAGGCAATTCATAATTGTCTTTAACTATGACTCTACGTGTTAGGATTACGCTGGCCTGCCCTGTCACCTGGCAGGATGAACCCAGGCAATACCCTGTCCCTTTAAGAGACAAGCTCCACCCACTCACAATCTCTCACTTGCAGCCCAGGCAAGCCTACCTTAGCCCTTCCCTCTTTCTCCTCTCTTTCTCTCTCCCTCCCTCCCTCCCTCCCTCTCTCTCTCTCTCTCTCTCTCTCTCTCTCTCTCTCTCTCCCTTTCCCTCTTCCTCTCCCGTATCCTCCCAATACCATCTTCCTAACTATAACTCCATACTCCCCAAGCTGTTTACTGCACGGTCCCCCACCTGCAGTGGAACCTGCCAGGGTCACTTGTGCTGCATCTTACATTGGGGTTCTGATTCTGGCCTTTAGGGGTACCCCCCCGACACATACATAATACATATACAGGCAAAACACTCATACACATAGATGTATTATTTAAAAATTGATAATTAAGTCTATCATCTATAGCTCCATCCATTCATATTATCACTAATGAATATAATATGATTCCTTACTGACTGGTAGTACTATTTTGAAGCTAACTCTGACAGTTTCATTCTTTTATTCAAAAAACCAAAGATATTCTTTTTTTTTCCAAGGCATCCACAATCAGTGTATTCTGAGATCATTTGCATCATAGTTATAAGGGAAGCTCATTTATAACAAATTCTCCAAGGGGGTTTTACATCCATGTAGTATTTGAAATTTTGTCATTGAGGAAAACCAGTTTACCCAGGGAGATTAGGAAGTAGATATCTAGAAACAACTGAATAATGCTGATTAGCTTAACTACAATTTTTTTTATAAGGCCCAAGTAGTCGTTAATCACCAAAGATGTTCTTATTGATACTCTTGGCCTAGAATTCACAAGACAATAATATTTACTATGGGGAACAAACAGAATAGAAAATTTAATACTGGCAGAACCACCAGAGTCTCACTCTTTTTAAAAATTATTAAACTGCCCTAACACATAATAATTCTGTTATTACAGATATCTGAGATTATAAAGAATATGCGCTTCTAACTCTCGTAAACATAATCTTGAAGGCTAGATGTTTGTTTAAATATATATGGCTGGATTCCAGCACTATTCGCCTGTTCAGAATCTCCATGTATGCTCAGAGTACAATGGCACACAGGAAGAGTTGTGCCCTACTTGCTATAGTAGATCGTAAAATGAGGGGTGGGAGACATAGCTCATTGGTAAGGTGCCCAACTAAAAATATGAGGTCCTAGCACCACAAAAATGAAACAAAACAAAAGGTTTATTTTACTAATGCTTTAAGATTTATTCAGCATTCCTGACTTAAGGAATTCCTGACAGTGATAGCTAATATCGTAATTTTAATAGGATTCAGAATAACCAAGAAGACGAGCGTCAGAGCATGACAGCAGGATTATCCAGGTTAAGATCTGCTTAACCGCTGTGAGAAGACCTAACTGTGGGGCTGACTCAAAGGGGAGGGAACCGAACACAGGCATGTATCACTCTAAAGCCCCATCATGATGAACTCGCCCTCAAACTCTGAGACACTACAGACCCTTCCATCCTCCCTGAAGCTGCTCCAGTTGAGTACTCTGTCACCGCAAAGCCCTTAACTGACTACAGTTTCTTTACAAAAATCCAAAATTAAAAAACTTCCTAAGAATTCTTACTCTTAAATACTGAACTGACTGTAAAATGCTGTGGTTTTGATTTCTGGAATAATCTATAAAACATGACAGAAGGAGTCTTATACAGTCGTATCTTGTTTTCCTCCTACCCCGGCCCTAGCTTATCCAATTAACACACAAGGAAGGGTGTGGGGAGGTTTTAGCCCCATGACTACAGCCACGTCCATACCTGGGCCTCTTTCGCACTAACTCTTCTCTCTTGGTCTTGTGGACCGTAGCTACATTTCCATATTAAAGGGGATGTGGATTCGTTTGAAGTCAATTCGGGGGCATCAGTGTCACTTTGGGATTCAAAAGCTTCACTTTCCAGTTTAATCTCATTTCCTGTAGTCTAAAACAAATAAGAAAGACGGAGAAATTGGTTAGACAAGGGTCCATGGATATCAGCATTAGGAAAATCAGGAAAGTTCCAAGGTTTTATCGGACATGATGGGACTAAGCTGCTCTGCTTGCTCGTGGGATGAAATGTAAACCGCAGAGTGACAAGGACTGCCACCAAATAGAATACTCTTAGCCACTTCTGTGCTGCTTACTGGGTCAACTGCACACAAACCTACACATCTAGGAAGCGGGAATCTTAATTAAGAAAATGCTTCCATTAGACTGGCATTTAAACAATTCTGTGGGGTATTTTCTTGATTTACGATTTGAGTGGGTGGGCCCAGAACACTGGGCAGGTGGTCCTGGGTAGTTCAAGAAAGACTGAGGAAGCCAGAGGGAGTAAGTCAGTAAGCAGCACTCCTCCATACCCCCCCATCAGCTCCTCCGCCAGCTTCCCGCCTGAGTCCCTGGCCTCACTTCCCTGATGATGAACTCATGACAGATGGAATATAAGATGGAATTGGCCCTGTCCTCCCTAAGCTGTGCTTGGTCCTGGCACTTTATCACAGCCACAGAAAGTAACTGAAACAGTCTTTTTTCTGGGGCACTCAGTCAATCAAGTTTGCTTTGAACTAGTGTAATCAAAGGCAATGAGGTGTATCCCATAATGTGAGCCACATCTGCCATTTAAAATGTTCTAGCATGGGGGCTGGAGAGATGGCTCAGTGGTTAAGAGCATTGCCTGCTCTTCCAAAGGTTCTGAGTTCAATTCCCAGCAACCACATGGTAGCTCACAACCATCTGTAATGAGGTCTGGTGCCCTCTTCTGGCCTGCAGACATACACACAGACAGAATGTTGTATACATAATAAATAAATAAATAATAAAATAAAATGTTCTAGTAGCCACATTAGAGAATGTGAAAATGGATAAAAATCAATTTAACTATATATTTAATCTAGAGAATCCAAGATGTTATTATCATCCAGCATATTATCCATTTAACATGCAGCAATACAAAAATCTACTGGAATATCTTGCATTTTTTATACTAGGCCTTCAGAATCCCAGTGTTCTTTTTGTACTTAAAACATTTCACACTCCAGATTAACGTTCAGTAGCCACATGTGGCCAGCAGCTCCTACCATGGATAGCGCATCTCTAAATCTTGTTAAATGTTAATTATCCTTTTTAAGCTTCTCTCTTTCCCAAAAAAAGCAACACAAAACTCTTACTTGATCCTGTATATCCACAACACTTTTCCTGCTTTTCAAGATAATCAAATTAAATCATCTATAGCATTAAATGGTAGTATGTTATCGACAAGATAATTTTGGAAAATTCCAGAGTTCCACTGTACCTGTGTCATGACAAGTTTGAAGTAAATGCCCTTCTCTTTCATGAGCTCATCGTGATTTCCTTGCTCCACAATGACACCAGCATCAAAGCCAGCAATGACATCAGCATTACGAACTGTAGACAAGCGGTGAGCTATCACAATGGTGGTCCGGCCTTCTCTAGCCTGGAGACAGAGAAACCTGGCTTTTGATACATGAATAACTAACTGTATGGAAAGAGTCACTCATTCAACTTATGCTTACTGAATGCCAGTGCTTTGACAACATGAAACCAGCAAAGCTACAGAAAACAGTCTATGATTTCAATGAATACATGGGCATGAAGTTCCACTTAGCCAAGGAGCATAACTGATAGCTCCAATAGAGAAAAAAATCCGTTTTCTTCAATGGAGTGAAACTGTGGATCAGCCACACTGCAGGGCAGGCCCTGTGCTCAGGAGTAGTCAGCCAACACAAACTGGACTCTGGATTTGTTTGTCTTAAGGATCAGAAGACAGAGAATGTAGTAAGGAGGTGCGGGCTGCTTCCCGCCGCCCAGCTCCCGCACAGCTAGCTTTACCCAAAATAATTACACAGAAACTGTATTCATTTAAACACTGCTTGGCCCATTAGTTCTAGCCTCTTATTGGCTAATTTTCACATCTTGATTAACTCATTTCTAATAATCTGTGTAGCACCATGTGGCTTACCAGGAAGGATTCTAGCCTACATCCGTCTGGGGTCGGAGAATCATGGCAACTGCCTGACTCGGCTTCTTTCTCCCAGCATTCTGTTCTGTCTACTCCGCCTATCTAAGCTGCTGTCCTATCAAAGGGCCAAGGCAGTTTCTTTATTTAACCAATAAAATTAACACAAAGCAGAAGACTCTCCCCCATCAAGAGAAGATAAAGTAAGGTGGTAGGAAGGTGAGGAAGGATAAGGGAGAGATTGGGGTTGCAGCTGTGTAAAGAATATGATCAAAGCCAGGTGGTGGTGGCACAGGCCTTTAATCCCAGCACTTGGGAGGCAGAGGTAGGTGGGTCTCTGAGTTCAAGGTCAGTCTGGACTACAGAGCTAGTTCCAGAACAGCCCGGGCTATGCAGGGAAACTCTGTCTCATAAAACAATAATACCAACAAAGAATATGATCAAAATATATTGTATAAAATTCTTAAAGAATAAATAAAAATTATTAGAAAATAAATAGAATCTCTTTTTAAAGAAGAGTGCTCTGGGGAGGTAGAGACTGAAAGATACTAAAACTCACAGATCAGTCTGTGCTGTCAAATCAGTGAGCTCTAGGTTCAGTGACAGACACTGTCTCAAAAAAGAAGGTGGAGATCAATTAAGGAAGATAATCCATGCATACGCACACATGTTCAAGTGCACCTATACATGCATATGCATACACACACATACACAGTCACACAGACAAGAAAAATTACAAACAATGGAATACTAATATTCCTATAATTCAATCTTTAAATATAGCTCACAGACCTTATCCAGAGCAGCCTGAACCACAGCTTCACTTTCTGTGTCCAAGGCTGAAGTCGCCTCATCCAGCAGGAGGATCTTGGGGTTGCGGACCAGGGCACGAGCAATGGCGATTCTCTGTTTCTGTCCCCCACTCAGCTGCGCCCCTCTCTCACCAACCAGGGTGTCAAATTTCTACAATTAAAATGATAAAGAAACAAAGTAACAGGAAATGTAGTTAAGCAATAAACTACCTCAGTTCACATTTCAAATTAGGGCATAATCATCAATGGAGTCTCGCCAGCAACACAGTCCAGTTCTTGGCAACATTGTATCCACCACTAGTCCATAGGATGAGCGATGGAAAATCCACAGTAAACTGGACTTCCCCTCTACGGAAGTTCATCCAACTAACAGGAATTTCCTGAGTTCACATGAGCCCCGGGGTGACAGAGGGCAGGCACAACTCACGTGAGGCAGTTTCATGATGAAGTCATAGGCGTTGGCTTCCTTGACTGCTTTCTCGATCTCATCCATGGTGACGTTCTCTCGGCCATAGCGAATGTTTTCAGCGATCGTGGTGGCAAACAACACAGGTTCCTGACTCACCACGCCAATGATTTCCCGCAGGTACCTCACATTGATGGTCCTGATGTCCTGGCCGTCGATACTGACCTGAAACGGAATGTGTGGTTGTCACACTTTAGAACCACGGAGTCAGAAGGATGGGCAAGGGTAGCGCTGCTGGCTGCACGACCACTCACCACGCCCTCTGTGGGGTCGTAGAGCCTCTGCAGCAGCTGGACAGCGGTGCTCTTCCCACAGCCACTGTTGCCGACCAGGGCCACGGTCTGTCCGCTCTGCACCTTCAGGTTGAGGCCCTTCAAGATCTGCCAAGACAGGAGAGAAGCTAATGTTAGGGCAATTCCCAGGATAGATAGACACACATAAGTTCTATGAGCAGAAAGCTGAATTCAGTACTGAGTTTAAATACGTAACATACATGTGATTATTTTCCTTTGTTTTACAATATATAAAAGAGTGTCTCTATCCAATAGATTATTGAATCATAGATTTATCATTTATCGCCATACCTTAACTCCACTTCGAGATGGGTAGCTGAAGTGAACATTTTTAAATTCTAAATTTCCCATTATACTGTCTGGTTTATATCCCTTTGTTGAGAAGCTGTCAATGCTTGGCTCCTAAACAGAAGTGTATGTTAGGAGATCACCAGGTTACAATAACTACTCTGTAGTGACACTTTGTAGAGAGAGGAAGTAAAAGAGAAACTGACCCGAACAGTAATCAATCTTTCATGTAGATGAATAAATGGGCCAGTCAGACTTACGTTATCAATTATCTTGAAGATTTCATAGGCGGCCCCTCTTGCATTTGCAAAGGCTTCTACGTTAGGGGCAATATGTCCAATACTGAAAGTCCCAAATAATATAGAGTAGAAGACCTGAAGAAGGGGACCAACGCATGCAATTACTTAGTGCTCAGCACAATTTTCTTCATGTCTTCAGATACTAAAAATTGCCAGACCTTGCAACCAAGTTAATAATATACCTTAAGACCATTTAAAACAGTACAGTCACTGTGTTTTCCCATTGTGCATTCATCCAGTTTAGTTTTACATGCCTTTAAGAAAGCAATGTAACCAACCTAACCATGCCCTGGACTTCAGATACACTTAGCTTCTACAACCGAAGCTAACTGTGTAGTTTTAAACTATCTACTTTTCCTATTTCTGACCCAGAAGAGTCTCTGTGTGTGTTATGGTAATAATTTGCTAAAACCAGACAGTAACCTGAAAGCAACTTTAAAGAAAACGTATCCAGCATAATATTGGAGGCAGTAGTGGGTACAGGTTGATAATGTCTGCCTGCAGTTCTGGGTGCTATTTAGGGTCAGGAAAGTAGCACAGTCACTTGTAAACCTCTATTAAATTTTTCAGTAAAAAAGAATTTTTCATTCCTTTCCAGTACCATGTTTTTCTATGCTGTTCAATGGATGTAGAGCAAAGCCCTTTGTAAGTGCAGACAGACAGACATCAGACTACAATTAACAAGAGAGAAGACACAGGGAGAAAAGTGAAGAATTCAAAGAGGACTCATTCTTAGTTTGGGTAGTTTGAGTAACAATGACCCCGGGAGACTCCTATTTGAGTGCTTAGTCATCAGGGAGTGGAACTCTTTGACAAGATGATAAGAAGAGAATGTGATCTTGTTGGAGTAGGTTTGGTCTTGTTGGAGGAAGTATAGGAAGTATACCACTGGGATCACTGGGGGTGGGCTCTGAAGTTTCAAAAGCTTGTGCTGGACTCCTTGCCCCCTCCTATCTCTTTGCTTTTGGATCAGGATGTAGCCCTCAACAACTTCTCCAGCACCATGTCTGCCTGTGCCACCATGCACCTCACCGTGATGATAATGGACTAACTCTCTGAAACCTTAAACAAGCCCCCAATTAAATGCTTTCTTTTATAAGAGTTGCCTTGGTCATGGTGTCTCTTCACTGCAATAGTTCAGTAACTAAGACATTGGTTTATAATACTCCAAGAGGAAGACTTTTTTTTATTCTTTAATGCAACATTGAAACAAAAAGAATAAGTTTGCTTTTTTTCCCCCTGTTTTTTCGAGACAGGGTTTCTCTGTAGCTTTGGAGCCTGCCTTGAAACTAGCTCTTGTAGACCAGGCTGGCCTTGAACTCACAGAGATCCACCTGCCTTTGCCTCTGAGTGCCCAACTTAGTAAGTTTTTATTTTTTAAAGATATCTGTAAGAAAGACAACAATATTGATTTTTGGATACATCTAATTTCCTCTCCACTCTTGAACCTAGTAACTGAATGAATGTTTCTTTATAATATTTAATAGATTTAAAAACACATTCTTCTAAGGTTAAATTAAAACTGCTCAACTGAAATGGTACTTTTAGTGAATCCTTTTACAAAGTACATATGACTTACGGTAATCACTTGTCCAACAGAGTACTCATTTGAGAGGACCAAAGAGGTCCCGTACCAGAATGCTAGTGCGTATGATGCATAGACCAATAGGTAGGCAATACCTATGGAAATGCCACCTGTGATAGCTTTTTTTATTCCAACATTTTTAGCTTCTTCTAAATTTTTATTGTACCTGGAAAAAAAAAAACAGAAATCATTGCATGTACTCATAAAGATCGAGGAACTGTATCAATGTAACAAGGGAGTTACTTGAGCAGTTGGAATGTACCAGCCCTGTAGTACATATGTTTCCTTCTTATCTCCATACATTGCCCCTGAGATGTATTATTATTTGATTCCTTCACTGAAGAGTAACTGAGGCTTAAATCTTTTCTGGCTTTAGTAATCATGAAATAATAAAAATTTATCAAAAGCACATATTATTGTATGCGTACACGCATGCACACACACACACACACACACACACACACACACAAAACCCAAAGAAAAACCACTGCTCATGGTGGCTCTAAGGAGGCTGAAGCCTATCCTCTTTGGGGAAGAGGGATGGGAAAAAGAAAAAGCATGGGAAGGAAGATGAAAACGGGGAAGAAAGAAGAATTCAGAAAACGAGAGAAGGAAAGGGTGAAGAACACAGAAGGAAGAACAGGAAGGAGGAGGAGCAGATAGTTAATGAATTGGAGATATAATGCTAGAAAACCTTAACATAAAAAAGCTACTTAAAGCTCTGGACCTTAAGAAAGTTCTAAAAACAGTTTGCTCCCTTGGGGATACTAGAAAAACAACCTGGGAGATTCTATAGAGGAGAGCACTTTGAAAACTGTGACATGTTAAACCATGTTTTTGATATTTAAAAAAGCTGTACTAAATCAGCTGAAGAGCTGTGCACACATCAATAATCCCAGACCCAAGGCAGCACAGGCAAGAGAACTGATGGCTCCAGGCCAGACGGGGCCACACAGCAAAGTGCTCCCTGTTAGAAACAATCGAGCCATACGCTTTATCTTATTTCTATAGAAGCAGTTATTAAAATCACTGTTCTACAGAAATGATTTTGGCTTGTGAATATATGGAGGGTACAGGACGGGGAAGCTGCAGGCACCATGTGACAGTGGAGGCACAGACTGGTCTAGGGGTGCAGTAGAAACCGCAGGCTCCTAGCAAAAGACTGCAGCCTGGATCAGGCTTACATTTCATGGAAGAGCAGAGCTATTGAGCTGCACTCTGCCAGCCTGCCAGGGACACACAAGTCTACTAAACTACCACGCCTGCTTCTTCTCTTTCCTACCTGAGCAAACTGACAGAAAGTGTCTTAGCAGTGACAGGAGCCACAACACCCCAGTAAAAAATGTCAGGTTATCATCCCTCACCAAAGAGAGGTGATGCATAAAAACCAATTTCTGCTAGGAAACTAACTCCAGATGGACAAGTTTCAACAGAAAACCAAAAATTAGATTAAAAACCAAGACAGCAGGTATCCTCCAAAACGTACCAATCTCGTGGGAAGGGATAGTACTGGCAGGGACTTAGCTCAAATTCCAAACAAACAATTAAAAAATATGACTATAGTCACATTCATAGAATTTAAGGAGAACATGAACACACCTGTGGAAGTCAACTAAAGATATGAAAATAGAATTTAATAATGACAGAAATACTGAGGAAATACCCACGTCAAAATGATGCTCAAGACACAAAACTCAGTAAGTCAAATCAAAAGACAAGTGCAGAAACTTTTCCCAAGAGACTGAGTAATGAACATGGAACACGATCTAGCAGGAATCAAGGTAAAGGGATTGTGCCATCCAGTCAAAGACACTGATAATTTTTTCAAACACTTTTTTATTTTTTACAAAACACATAAACAGAACATGCAAGAACTTTGAGATACCATGTAAAGATCAAATTTATGAATGATGGGCATAGAAAAACAAAAATGGCTCAGAAAAGACTTTCAACAAAAAGCATAGAGAAATGTTGCCATATCTAGGAGAACAGGTGTGTATCTAGGTACAAAACACATACAAAACGCCTAAGAGACAGGACAGGAAAGAAACTCCCCATGTTGTGTTATAGTTAAAACACTAAAAACACAGAAAGAAAGGGCAGATAAGGGGAGAAAAAGCTGCAGAAGAAAAGGCCCAAATCATATACAACAAGGGACCAACCAGAATAACAACTGATTTTTTTTCCACGGAAAATATAAAAACCAGAAGGGTTTGTAGTTAAAATTCTCAAAGAACACTGCTAATAACTAAGACTATTATACCCAGAAAATATACTTGCCATAACTGAAAGAGAAACAAAATTTTCCATGACAAAACAGTCTTAAACATAAGATTGGCAAGTTTGAAACTGCTAGAGAAAAAAGTAGGGCATGTCTTGAGTATATCTGGCTAAGTAAGGACTCTCAGAACAGAAATCTGGCCACTCAGGAAGTAGAGCAACTCCCAACAAACAGGGCTACACAAAAGTAAAATGTCTCTGAATTAAATGCAGTCACAAGCCGGGCAGTGGTGGCGCACGCCTTTAATCCCAGCACTCGGGAGGCAGAGGCAGGCGGATCTCTGTGAGTTCGAGACCAGCCTGGTCTACAAGAGCTAGTTCCAGGACAGGCTCCAAAACCACAGAGAAACCCTGTCTCAAAAAACCAAAAAAAAAAAGATTAAATGCAGTCACAATTACGGTTATATTTCCATCCCAAAGGAGCTGGTTTCCTCCCATAGCTGATGTTTTGAAGGGAAAGTGGGATAGACTGATTGCTTCAGAAGTAGACGTTTCGTGATGATATATTCCACAACATACTGAAGCTTTTGTCAAGCTGGGAGATTTAGATGTCTTGCTATCCCAGACCCCATCCCCACCCTCACTATGGGAGACTTATTCTCATCTCTCAGGTCTCCGGCTAATTGAAATCTCATCTAAGAGACATTCTTTGACCATATCTAGAGTGCCCTCCTCATATTCCTCAGTACATTTCTTTTATCAAAGCTTTTTTTTGTTTGTTTTTTTTGAGACAGGGTTTCTCCGTGGTTTTGGAGCCTGTCCTGGAACTAGCTCTTGTAGACCAGGCTGGTCTCAAACTCACAGAGATCCTCCTGCCTCTGCCTCCCAAGTGCTGGGATTAAAGGCGTGCGCCACCACCGCCCAGCTTATCAAAGCATATTTTTAAAGACTATGTTGGGGGGGTGTTTTAGTTGGGGTGTCTATGGCTGTGAATAAAGGAGAACATTCAATGGGGGAGCTTCTAGTTTCAGAGGTTTAGTTATCCATTATCACCATGGCAGGAAACAGGGTGACATGCAGGCAGATATGGTGTTAGAGAAGTTGCTGAGAATTCTCCATCTTTGATCCACAGGCAACAGGAAGTGAACTGAAACACTGGCAGTGGCTTGAGCATATATAAGACTTCAAAGCCCACCTCCACAATGACACACTTCCTCTAACAAGGCCACACATCCTAATATAATAGTGCCACTCCCTTAGGGGGCCATTTCTTTCAAACCACCACAGGGTGGGTTTAAGCAAAGATATTCCTGGAGGCTCAAAAAAGGTCTCCTGGGGCTGGAGTTACAGGTGGTTGAGCCCCTAAGAACTCAGGTCCTCTCCTCAGCCCTATCAAAGCATATTATGTCTCTCTAAAAAAGAAATTCCAATAATTCTCTTAGAGTCTTTTATTTCTCAGACTAATAGGTTGTCTGTGTACCAGATATTCCTTATTTGTAGTTTCTGTGCCATCTCTTTCTTCTGTAAGAATGAAAACATAGGCCTTCAAACATTTCAAAAAGTAAACAGAACATAAAAACCCCTTCTTCTGAAGGCATGTATTAGGAAAGCATAATTAGAATTGCAATTTTGCAGAATATTAGCAATGACAGAGAATTTTACATTTCTAGAGAAAGAAGCCCAAACCTTTCAAGTTCTTTCTTTTGTCCTCCAAATGCAATCACAGTTCTGATGGCCGCTAAGACTTCTTCAGCAACAGCTCCAGCTTTCGCATAAGCCAGGAGTTCCTTATTAGTGAATGACGTCATTACCTGTCAAAGTGTGATCTGGTATCATTTAAAAATGCGGAGCATCTCTATCTTTTGCAGAGTAAAAAAAATAAATAGATAGATATAAAAATGTTGCTTGTACAGAAATCATACAAAGAGCAAGATCTTTTTTTTTTTTTTTTTTTTTTTTTGGTTTTATTTTTCCGAGACAGGGTTTCTCTGTTGCTTTGGTGCCTGTCCCGGAACTAGCTCTTGTAGACCAGGCTGGCCTCCAACTCTCAGAGATACCCCTGCCTCTGCCTCCCGAGTGCTGGGATTAAAGGCGTGCGCCACCACCGCCCGGCCTAAAGAGCAAGATCTTTGAATATCAGGTATCTTTGGGGAGAGAAAAAGTGCACTGGATTCCCTACCAGTACCCTCTAACTGACCCAACGTCTAAGCAAGGAAAAGATCCTGGACGCAAAGGGACCTTTGGGTCAGGTGCCTGATCTGCCTGGGACTCTCTAGCTCTTCCTACTTTTCAGGGTTAAGAAAACAGTCTCATGCCCACGTGAGACTAGCAAAGGCTCACTAGAGGGCTCACTGAGTAAAAGAGCTGAAGCCTGATGGCCTGAGGCTGTTCCCCACAGAGTAATAGAAGGCCCTGGAAACCACTGGAGGGCGGTGTAGACATGGAAGAGCCACTTCTATGGCTGACACTTCACAGTGAACATGGGACTATCCTCTACTGAGCACTGATATTTCCAGGTAAGCACGTCTTTTCTATGAAGGCAGAGAACACACTAAGTCCCCCCTTCCTTCTTTCTTATACTTTCCCCAAGTAATAGCTCAGTAGATCTGAATCAGCTTCTCCTGTCGATTGTTAAACAGAAGATTAAAGCAAATAGCAAGTCCACCATCAGGACTGTCGTGGTTAAAGACCGCCCCATGAGGTTCTGGGGAGGGTTCTAAACTCTCTGGATTCACCTACCTTGGCCCACATAGCAGATGACAGCCCAATAAGAGGGGTGACAGCCAAAATTACAAGGGTTAACTTCCAACCACGGATAAATCCTACTATGAAACCAGCTAAAAATGATGTTATGGAATAAAAAAACATTCCAATTTTATCACCAATTCCTTCATTAATTTTGAAGACATCACTGAAGAAAAAAAAGAGATCGTGTTACAAATAATGTCAGATTTGCACAGAATTTATCCAGTTTTATATTGTTACCACTGAATCTGATATAAATTAATATGTCTAGAGTGTATGTATTTCACGTGATGGGTTAGCTGTTGCTGGTTTAATAGTGCCCTATGGTCCATGTGGTCTCAGCATGAATACACATGTGATGTCTAGGACAATTCACTGTGAGATTTCAAACTGCTCAGGGATGTGTGTATATGGCACTGTTCTCTATGAACACGAATCGCTGAGTTCACTGTGTCTTCTGTCAGAGGCGACTGACAGGAGCTCCCTCCTTCTTTCCAATGTCTTCCAAGGACACCATGGAGCCCTGGCAGGATGGTACTCAATGGGGCTGGACAGGCCACACTGCTGCTCCCTGCAATCACTGCTCTGCTCACCATGGAGCCCAAGCAGGATGGTACTCAATGGGGCTGGACAGGCCACACTGCTGCTCCCTGCAATCACTGCTCTGCTCACTCTGCATTTGACTCTGCCAGTCTGGTCCCTCACTGAGTGCCAGGCAAGCAGCAGCTCCGCCCTCCATCTCTGCCAGTGCACTGGGAACAAGAAGCTGTGGAAGACACAGGTACTGCTCACAAGGCTTTACTCTGCTCACTGACACACTGACACTTCTAACAGGGTGGTGGTATCTACTTCACAGCATGGAGAACAAAAGTGTATCTGACTTCAGCAGAAAACTAGATACTCACTCTGCGAGCCGGGTGTTGAGCTCCCCAACGTCATGCACGTCAAACCAGCCTATCTCCTGATTCATAATCGCATGGAAAAACTTCTGTCTAATTTTGTGTATTTGTCTTCCAGCCGCCAAGCACCAAAATGAAACCTGAATGTAGGCAACTATGAGCACGCCAGCACCGATCCCCGTGTAATAGTAGGCGTACCTGAAAAACAAGAACACCGTAGTGCCGGTTCTGACCGGTCCTTCCCTCTGAACACAGCTGAGCCTTACTTCTTCAGCTCTCTGGGGATCCCACCATCCTTAACAGACAGGAAGGGGTGGTAAGGAGCAGAGCTGCCATGTCAGCGTGTGACTATGTCTGCAGCGATATCGAAGAATGGGTCTGGGGCAAAGCCTGGCTCTTCACTGAACTGCCATGTAAGCTCAGGCAGGATGCTTACCATCTTAGGCTCCAATTTTCTAGCTGGTAAAATGGAGGTAAAAACAGATATATCATATGTCTGAAAGGTGCTTGGGCCAGTACCTTAAATATAGCAAGCACCCAGAGAACATCAGTTACTATGGAACAGTGCTTGGTATACTGGAAGTCTGCTGAGATATGCCCTTGCAGTCCTAATTCTATTACATCAACATCAGTTAATAAGCCCTATGCCCAGGCTGTCTCTGCTTGTCAAGGGACATGTGACAGGACCTGTCTGAAAGTGGAAACTAGGGATGGAAGTGACTCCTTGCCCCTCTAAACTGACAGAGCTCAGCTGATAAGTGACACCTGAAAATTAATACTATTGGTACCTGCCCAATTGGTCATTTCGAACTACCCTAAAATGTTTAAGGAATCAAAGAGCAGTCCTTCTAATTTAAACAGAAATTATGAAAAATGAAAGCCTTCAAATTAAACTAAGGAAAAGGTGAACTGACATTCCCATGTTCTGAGTCTTCACATTCACAAGGGCAAACCTTGGCTTCTGTGATCAGTTCATATTCAGATAAAAGGCAAACCTTCCGACATGAAATACAAGGCACAGGAGTCCCCATCTTGAAAAGGAGAAGTTCTACTTGTTTTCTCCTGAAAATTGCAGGGTGTCATGGGAAGCATCAACATTATTTAGAAGGAAGGGAGTCCCTCATGTGGTATTCAACAGCTCTGTCCTCAACCTGTCAGGAATCCTGCAAACACATCACACCCTGTTATAGTTCATAACTTCCAAAAAGATATGGGGCAACTAGAAAGCTTCTCCCTAACAGATGAGTCTAGAATTAATCATTTTTCATGTGCTAATGATACAGCAAAGGTAACCCCATTTTAAAAAGTATATCTTATGGTTAGGGAACAACCCGAAAGCTCTTTAGTTTCATTCATTTGTTCACTCTTTCAGACTTTAGGTCTTTTGGTAAAGGACAGCGTCTTGCCACATAGCCTAGGCTGGCCTCAATCTCACAACCCTCCTGCCAATACCTTCACAGTGCTAAGATGTGTCATCATTCCTAGCCTTGGTAATACATTTTAGACAATCAAGATGTTGCTGTTAACTGGGCATTGTTGCTTGAACCTGTCATCCCAGGCCTTGGAAGGCCATAAGCTTGAGAGCAGCCTGGGCTGCATTAAGAGGTCAGACCCTGTCCCAAAAAAAGAAGAAAGAAAAAGAGGGACTTAAAGTTATTACAATATAAAAAGAATAATGCCTCTATACAATAGTAGTCAGAGTATTTATGTCTTCTCATTCAAATATAATCAAGGAACATGTCAAAGCATTCATAGAATAATGTAGAATCAAATTATCTGAATATTGTCATGGATCTTTGCACATTTGTACAAAGATATTCTTCAGAAAAACTTCAAAGCCTGTAAATCATAAGCAAAATATATTCCTTAGTTAAACCAAGGTAAAAATTAAACATTTGTTAATTCTACAAATTTGTTTTGTTTTGTTTTGTTTTGTTTGGGGGGTTGTTTCTTTGTGTTTCAAGACAGGGTTTTTCTGTGTAACAGCTCTGGCTGTCCTGGAACTGTCTTGTAGACTAGGCAGGCCTTGAACTCACAGAAATCCACCTGTCTCTGCCTCCCAATTGCTGGGATTAAAGTGTTTCACCACCGCCCAGTTATTTTAGGATGCTTTAGTTCATTATTTACGATTAGATGCCAAGTTTAAAATTTCCCTGCTAGCCAATATTATTATAATTTTTACTAGGGATACTGTGTAAGAGGTACATTAATAATTACAAACCTATATTCAATGATTTTTAATTCAACTTCAAATTATATGAATGAGAAAATTTATAGATCATTATAACTAGATTAATGCAAAAAGATTAATGAAAAAATAAAGAAAGTGTTGAATTACGTGGCCATATCTTCCTCCAGATGGTTGCGGCTGACATTCTCTGTACTGTTGACTTCACCTAGACAAACAGAAAACAGAGCTGGGCCATTTATGCCTTTTTGCACTTCAATAATAATAAACATATAAAAAAGCCCAAATTTGTTTTACTTGAAAATCTATACAAAAATAGGACTAAGTGATTCAGTAAAATTCAATTTTAGTTTCAATCTAAGCTTTAATGACATCCATTCAAACAGTTCCATGTTGGCCATGAGCTACTACACAAAGCTCACATTCAATGGTTCTCATTTTCAAGAAGAAACCCACAGTGACAAAGAAATACCAATGCGACTGGACATGGGCACATATGCAAACACTAATACTGTATTTCTCTGTTTCATGGTTATTTCACAGTTATCATAAAGAACAGAGTTATGTGGGATTCCCCTCTGTATGCTGTGAATATCATTGGTTAATAAAGAATCTGTCTTGGCCTGGCAGGGCAGAAGAGAGGTAGGCAGGGAAAACTAAACTGAATGCTGGGAGAAAGAAGGCAGAGTCAGGAGAAGCCAGGGAGCCGCCACCAGAGACAGACATGGCAGAACCTGAAGGCCAGGAGTCTCATAGTACAATATAAAACAATAGAAATGGGATACTTTAGGAGATAAGAGTGAGCTAGAAATATACATAAGCTAATAGGCCAAGCAATGCTGTAATTAATACAGATTCTGTGTGGTTATTTCGGGGCTGAGCAGCCAGGAACAAACAAGTGGTTTACCATTACAACAAAGCATTATCCAATATTAGGAAGAGCTAATTGTCTGAACCAAATACATTAGAAACCCCAAACTTTAAACATTCACATAGACATACATAACTACTAGTCAACATTTTTGTGTAAGTTGTCAATTTTCTTTAATATATGTGCACGTATATAAAAACTTTAAAAATACTTTTTAAAAAGCAGCAAGTGTGAATCTTGGTCTATATTCAGCACCAACTTTTCTTGTCAGTGTATGCTTGTATCAATTTTAAGTCTGCATACATTTTGGTTGTTTCAATATCATACTGTTATTGGAAACATCACTCAGTGAGTCTACTTACCAAGCAAACACTATTCCCTGGGTTTGATCCAGTACCACATAAACAGACAAATAATACTGCTTAAGCATATGTGTACACATATATGGCTATATGGTAAATACTGTATTATAAAAATTATCATAATCAAGACTGCCTGGTCAACAAAAGGCACATTTTGAATCTTACAGTCATTGCAAAATGTTAGATTATAATATGTGAGGAACTCAAGCAGAGGGAAAGGAAGTAAAAGGACGACTTGCAATGTGAGCAATATGGACATTCACAGTGTTTATCATAGACTTAATTCAAATATCAGGCTAGGAAGATAGCCCAGTGGGAGATAACATGCCTAGTGTCCGTGAGGCCACAGGTTCAATTCTCAGCACCTCAAAAATGAGTTCAAATGATATAAAAGTCAGGGGTTTGGTCTCTAACATCACATTTTTAAAGTCCAGAGATGAGATGGCTCTGCAGTTAGGAGCATCAACCATTCTTATGGAGGACCCAATGTCAATTCCCAGAACTTATACTGTGCAGCTCACAGCCTCCTGCAACCACCAGTCCATATGTCCACCTGAATGTCATCCCACACACACATACTTAAAACCAATCTAAAGAAATGAAGGGTCCTTGTAAGCTAAGAATATCATTGAATTATCAAGGCTACTCTTGATAATTCCACTGCCAACATTTATTTTTTCTTTCTTTTTGAGATTGCAGTATAATTATGTCACTTCCCCCTTCCCTTTTCTCCCTCCAAATCCTCCCATATACTCCTTGCTCTCTTTCAAATCCATGCCCTCCTTTTTCATTAATTGTTCTCTCTCTCTCTCTCTCTTTCTCTCTCTCTCTCTCTCTCTCTCACACACACACACACACACACACACACACACTTCTAAATATATAACTATAACTCGCCAACATGTTAACTGAGTACAACAGAGCTGTAAGTTTCCAGTAGTTTACTTTAACTCAATCTCTGCATGACCAACAGTGACCTGCACACTGAAGCTCGGAGCTAGCCTGTGTCCACCAAGTCAAGGATGTCCGTGTTAGATGAGGGAAAGGATTTCCACAGCTTACTCATTTCTTCACTCCCCCAGGGTGCATTTTTTACATCTTTCCTTATCCATCACTTTCCTGCTTCCAATCTTGCTGAGAAAATTAAGTTCTGCCAGTCCCCTATTTATGCAAAGTTAGACTTTCGGAGGTTTCAGTCTCCTGCAGTGAACCATGAAATTGCATCATCTGAAATCATCTCTTTCTTATAAACAACTGTCTCAGACCTTGTTTCATTTCTTCAGTCCTGGGTCTGCTTTCTGACAGGCCAACACATGACCACACACGAAACTGCGCAGATGTCTCTCCCTTCCTCTTTCTCATCTCATCAGAGAGTAACCATGTCCTTCAGTTTCTCAGGCTAAAGCATCAGCATCATCCTCAGTCCTCGATTACACTCAAGCCCCGGACTCGTAACTAGTGCTGCTCACCATCCACAGTGGATTAGATTCCTGTACTTCCTCCTCAAGTTGTCAAAGGCAGTTCTGACTTCACAAAGCTCCTTCCTTTTCTACATATCTCTGCCAACACTTGTCCTGGGTGTTCTAGTGTCCATTAACACGATCTTCTCAAACTCATTACAAGCAAGAGCTGAAGCTCTGACCCGCCACCTTTCATAGCACAAAACACAGCACTGCAAATGGTACGTTAAGTGAATGTTATTTGCAAAATCCCAATAACTTCGGTACCACGAATAATCCTTACTTTGATTAGTAATGTTTGATGGAATACTGGTTTCTGCTTTTGTAAAACTATCTGTCATGTGACCAAACACCAGCATCAAGAGGGGAAGTGCAGTGCCATGGATGACAGCAGCCAGCGTTCCCAGGGCCATGTAGAGCTTGTCGAGCCAATCCGCGTAGCGAAACTAGGAGGAAGAAGAGCAGGCGCACAGTGAGCGCGTGACACCATGGATGGTGCTTCTAAACAGACCCCAAATTCAAGCCCACTTCAAACTGTCACTGCTACTGTCGCACACCAAGCTGTCCTCTACTGGTGCTGAACTTCGGCAATCATCTCACCATGCACTGTACCAATTCTTTTTTAATTTATTTATTTTTATCTATGTGCATGAATGTGAGTGCTGTCAAAGGCCAGACGAGAACATCAGATCCCATAGAGCTGGAGCTATAGGGTGATTTCCCTGATGTGGGTGTGGCAACTGAACTCTACTCCTCTGTAAAAGCAGCAGTGCACTGAACAGCTGACCTATTTCTTCAGCCCCCTTGTACTAACTCTTCCTCCCGAATTCAGGCAGGTGTCTTCTCCTCGGTAGTATCTGATGAAAATGTTTAAAGTTTCAAAGAAGATGACAGAAGGAAAATAATGTTTTGAAAAGGTAGAAATCACTTCTCATCCCGTGGTGGTGTACATGAATACTTTGACTGGAATCACAGTCAGTGAGAAGAAATACCTTTTTCCACATGGCTGTAAGCAAGTTTCCAGATTTAACAGGAGAGAGAAGACCCCTGACTGTTAAATCCTAGGAATCAATAATCCACCACAACCTTTCTTAGCATGTATTTCAGGATACGTGTTCACACTGACACCATGAGACTGCCAATAAAGCTTGGCCTTGAATCAGGGTGCAGAGTTAGCAGCGAGCTACCAGAATTAGCCACAGAGACTTTGGAGGACCCAGGATACATATAGAGAGACACGAAAAGTAGTAGGGAGGGGATAAGAAAGAGTTGATGGTCCTTTTTGGATGGGGGTGAGTGGGATGAGGGTAGAAATAATACAAAATTTAGATAAACTCTTCAAACATGGGTAGATAGACTTTGAGGCAAACCTGTCAGGACTTCAGAAGCTTGAAAGATGTCATGTTATCAAGCATGGTGATATAATGGTAATCCCAGTACCCAGGACTTCAGAGCCTTGAAGGATGGCATGTTACCAAGCATAGTGATATAATAGTAATTCCCAGGAGGAAGGAGGTAGAAGGGTCAGGAGTCTGAGGCCATCCATACACACATAGCAATACCCTGCCACAACCTGTACCAAACAAGACAGCAGGGGACGCAGAAGCATTTCTTCACCTCACCGGCAAGGACCATCAAGAAAAATACAGGTAAAAAATAACTGGCAACATAACTAATATGGAAAGCATTGAAATCTAAGCCAGGAAGGGGAAGCTACTATGCTTGCCATTCTTCTGAAAATAACGTCACCTCCAGCTCCACCTCCTAAGAAAGCCTAATACCACGTGGAATATCTCTTTTGTGACGTATTTTAAACAATGAATGAATCCCAAACTCACCATCCCAAATATGCCAACGGTTGGTTTCTTTTCTTTCTTCTCCTTTTGACTAAAGAACATAACAAACGAATGATATAGAGGTTCAGAAATGCTATGAAAACTTTAAAGTACCAGCCTGCAATAAAACTAAAGAGAACTAGGACAAACATGTCTACAGCATACTAATTCACTAGGATCAGTCACTAGGAGAAACATGTCTACACAGTACTCATTTACTAGGACAAATGTGTCTACACAGTATTCATTTAAACAGTCTGATATCATTAATAAAGTGTAAATGCAAATGTTCACATATTTTAGACATTTAAATATATGATTATCACTGGTTATTGTCTTTCTATGTTTAACTCTTTACACTTTGTGTATGTGTGTTCTCATGACTATGGGGGGCATAAACATGCAAGGTGCATGTAGGAGGTGGGAAACCCTGCGTGTCATTCCTCGCCATCCACGTGCTAGAGACAAGAGCTCTTTTGTTATTCACCACTGGATTAGCCAGACCAGCTGGCCCACAAGATTCCAGTGGTTCTCTTGTTTCCAAGTCTAATGGTTCTCCATTAGAGTGCTGGTATCACACACACATCTCACCACGTCTGGCTTTATATGGGTTCTGGAGACAAAAACACAGGTCCTCAAGCTTATGCAGCAAGCACTTTTCTCAGAGAATTACAGCTCCTATCCCAGGTGTTGGGATTTGTACAAGAATAGTTTCTTGTATCTAGATATTTCCTAATTTTTATAATGAATACATCCATTCACACATTTATTTGCAAGTAACATACTACACATTAAAAACAGAGAGGTTTTTTTCTCTTTTTGATTAAGTTTAGTCTAATTATAATATTATGGCTGGGCACGGCAAAGCATATTTGTAATTCCAGGACTAAAATGGCTAAAGCAGAAAGATTGCACATAGGAGGAAAACCTGGGCTACATAGTACTTTCCTACTTGTAAAAAAGAAAAAAAAATCATGTTCCAGAATTAATCTGCCCAATTACCTTCTTGGCAAGTCTAGGTATAGTTCAATTACCACCTAGACATACATTCATTCACTCATTTTTATTGGCAGTCTGGATAGTATTTCTAATCATTCTCTTTGCTATAGAAAGTAGTGATCAGATATTGGACATAATTATCCTAATTTGAAAAGTAATCAATTACTCTATGAGCAAACCTAATTCTGCAAGGCGTCTGAAGTCCTCAGTGAACCAAATAAAACATTAAAAAGCCATGGTTTACAAACAAAACAAAACGAAATAACTATAAATTGTCAAAAAGCTGCCCCTATATGTAAAAAAGTCAACTGCTACTGAAAGTTACAAATCAAATAACTCTACCTCACAACCCACATTTGTCATCACTTGTCACTGCCAGCAGGGATGGCAAGCCATGCCAAATCACTCTTAGGAGAGACTATTTTAGAAAGAACATTATTTTAACACCGACTTTGAGGTTTAGAAGTTTATGGGTTTTTTTTTTTCATGCACTAAATGAAGTAAGAGGATAATTTTAAAGAAGTCCAGTTCTTAGTGGTACAAGATGGACACAAACCCACGAGCTCAGGATGGGTCCTGTACTGGTGTAGCTACAGCACAGCTTCCGGATCCCCGAGCTAGGATGCAAGAAAAGAGACAGCCACGACCATCTCAGCTCTGCGCTTCCTTGCTTTTTTGTTCTCTGACAGTGATGCTACTTAAGAGAACATCTGACATTCTAGGTATGAGCTAGAATGATTCATTAAAAACTCGGAAGAAGGCATACTGTTCACCTTTGGTAGATAAAAAAGCATAAAGAAGAGTTATTTAACTTGTCCTGGGTCCTGCTGATAGAACAAAACTAAGATTTAGAATACAGTCTGCTGCTAAACCACCAAGTTGTGAGGCAGGAGATGCAGACCTCTGAGACTTCAGCCAGGATGGAGCCAGTGGTACCTCACTTGCCTGTCACTGGGCTAGAAATATCGTTCAAAAGTAGACACTTGTCTAGCATGTACAGAACCTGGATTCAATCCCTAGTAGTGAAGGGAAAGGTTATTATCTTTAATGTATATCTGTGAAATTTCTCTAACAACGTGAATGACAGTTTTTCTTGTTGAGTACTGAGTTCTGAGCTCACAGGTGCTCTGAGTAATCTACTAGGAGTGAGGACTGGTGACAACGTGGATTCTCTCTCCCAGGGCTAAAGCTTAAAAGTCACTTAGAGGCTCACCCAGGCAACATCCTGGAGTAGATTCTGAGAACCACAAGTCAGTGCTGAGGAGCAGTTTAAGAGCCACTAAGCAAAAAGTACAAGGAATTTCTCTACTCTGAAGTCACAACAGAACCAATGATAAAACGAAGATATGCATACAATCAAATCATCTATTTTCTTTACCTTTCTCTTTGAACATCATGCAATACTTTGTATGCAATATACGTGAATGGTGGTGTACACCTGCAATTCCAGCTCTTAGGGAAAGGATGCGGGATGATCTCCAAGTCCAGGCCAGCCTGGGTGACACAGTGAATCATATGTGAATGGTGGTGTACACCTGCAATTCCACTTATTAGAAGGAAGGGTGTGGGGTGATCTATAAATCCAGGCCAGCGTGGGCAACATGGTGAGTCTGTGGACAGCCTCCACCTTACAATACAGCAAGATCCTATCTCAAGGACAAAACAAGACCAGAGTACACACGGGTACACATGTGAATGTGTGAACATAGTTCTTTAAGCTACTATGCTAAGCAATTACCTTCTAGAATGTACTGCACATTAGACATCTGGGTTTCAAGCAGAGCACAAAAGGAACATGAATGTTCAATATAAAACTATGGACTTATTGTGAAAGAGAATGTCTTCTTATTCATAACTTGTATTACAGATATAAAAATTACTGTCTGGGATACCCAAAAGTTCTCCTAAGTTGATTTCTTTACTTTTTAATATTGACGGGGAAGGGGGGAATTTAAAACTACAAATGCATCTCACTGTGTCTTTTTCTAGACAGCACTGCTCTAGAAACCTGGCTGGATCAGATGGAACACGTCTGCAAGCAGTCTCCTCTAGACCCACCACACACTGCAGAGGTTCAGAGCCTGCGCCACCATCCGTGGGGCTGCATCTGATCACCTGGAGAAGCTGCTGAAGGAACCCTCCCTTGGAAGAGCGGTTTCCCCACTGAATGCTAAACAATCCTCACCTGATGAGCAGTGTGTTCCAGACAGCTGCATTTTCCTGCAAAGAACTTTCCTAGAATGCTTTACCGCTCACCCTGCTCCTGCCTCTCAGAATATCAGTGAGGCATTGGCTGTATTGGACCTAGCATCTCTAAGTCACTTAGAGCAATCATTTTCTTTGAACTTCAAACTTCCCTAACATTAGCCAGTAGAAATTCTTCCAGCTTGTTACCATGGCTGGTTTTTGGTTTTGTTGTTTTTCATGTCTTCTTTATTTTATGTGTATGGACGCATGCACAATGGAGGAAGGCTCATGCGCCACTGCAAGTGTCTATGGAGGTCAGGGTCAGCTTGCAACTTGGCAGCTGGTTTCTGCTTCCACTCTGAGGACTGGAAAGAGTTTAAATTCAGGCTTGTCAGCCTTGCAGGAAGCTCTTTACCTGCTGACAGGCCTGGCTGGTCCTGCTGTGTCTTGTCTTTTGACTACTCCATAAGTCCTGATTCCTGGCTTGTTAGCATCAGTTACTCCAGGCTCAGAGTGTATTCTCTCTGTCCTAGAACAGGCCGAAATGAGCTGTTCTATGTAGCATCCGTTTCTTTAGCAGAAAACAGCAAGAGAGCTTCTTTCCAATGTCCTTTCAGTGGACAGAAAGTGAACAACTAAAGATATTCATGACTTCAGATTGGAATTTCTCATTCTAATTTTACATTTTTAAACATAAAATTTATTTTCAATCTGTACGTTCCCTTTGTAGATTCCTAATAATATTAATATATCCACCAATTCCTATTATCTTAGCTTACAATTTCCTGTAAACATTAGCCTAATGAGATATGTTTTTAATTTCCTGTCACAGGCAGTCTGCTGTAATAAAAATATACTGAGAATAACTATTTTCTCTAAGCAATGACATTTTCAGGTGTTCTAATTGAAGAAGTACAGACAACCAATCTAAAGAGATCTAAATGCAGTTTTGCTGTTTCACCTGTCATGACACATTCTGTGTTTGTGTAGTTGTTTATCAGACCACAGCAGAGAGCCCAAGCAGCACATGGCTCAGGTGCATGAGCGATCAGCAGTGCTCATAAAGCTGAGGAGATATATATACACAAAACTAAAAGGGTGTGAGCGGTGGCCGGTCTGGAGGCTGAACAGGACACTCTTTCTGTCAGAAACACCTGAAGGGCTGATCCAAGCTGAGGAGTTCCTTCCAGTGACTGGTTTGTTTCTGAAGGCTGAAATACCAACCACTAATCATTTAGGGCAGTCCCGGAGGCTACAAACTAATTGCTCAAATGTACAAGACACCGAAAGACTCTAAATGCATTTGTAAGCCCCCTCAACCCTAAGACATTTTTCTAAAACCTTACACTCACTCTATCTTGGAAAAGGGACAGTCACCCCCCCCACACACACACCCACATGCTGGACTGCTTATCCTCCTGTGTCCTTGTAAATAATCTTCAAACGTAACTCCATTCTGGGAATTGAGGCAAAGATAACCCACAGATGTTGACTCGGTTCCTGATATATTGATTTAGTCACTAGAACAAGGTCAGGAAGACCACAGAGATGCTCTCCCTTATCACCTGACCACGCAGCTATTCTCCTGCCCTGGAATAGACCAATCATTGCTAGTAACCCTTTGAATAAGCCAATTCAATAAGTTGGAAAACAACCTACAGGTTCCCTCCTTGTGTGTGTGGCGTTTCGCTTTAAAAGATGGACTGTAACAGCTATCGGATGTCCTTCATATCCCGAACCCGAAGGACCCTGTCATGACAGAATAAAAATCCTCTTGCTTTTGCATCAATTTGTGGTTATGTGTGTGGTGTCTGGAGCAACTCTTCCCTGATGTTTGGACATCTAGTCCAACAACATATTAAGTATGAAAGTGAAATAACCTGGCTACCTCTTTTTGCCCATCTTTGAGTTCTTGTCTGCTTTTCCGTTCAGGTCCTCTTCAAGCGCCATCACAACCTGGGGAGAAAACACAGATCATCAGCTAAATACATGCCCGCGGGGGGCCCAGAGCCTAGGCTGACCTCACTGCCCCGTGGAGTCCAGCAGTGAGGAGGAGCCCCGCCCTGATGTTCCTGGTCTGGGTCTGGAGTAACTCAGCCTCGGGATCCAGGGAGCTCCCGGGTCACCCACCTAGACCGGGTGCTGGTTCTGGATCCTGCCGCATCCCCTGCCAGGTCCTCTTGGCCCCAGCGCGCTCCCCAACCAGAGCTAGGCTGCAGTATCCACCACCGGGGAATGGGGCCCAAAACATCTGCTGGGGACTCCCGGACATGGGGATGTCACGGCTGGGTCCCCACTGCCTTCCGTGGCCCAAACCCCCTACACCCTACCACCACCAGGCTCAGGCATCCGGAGCAGCAAACTCTTCCTGGGAACTGCTTACTACTCGTGTTTCCACCACCTTCGCAAAGTCCGCCAAGATGTGGAATTTGGAAGAAGCGACTGTGAGTTTTGGGGAACTTGGGAAGATGGGGGCAGCGGCCTCAGCCTCAGGGAGCCGCAGCGGGAAGGAACTGGAAGGCTCCCGCCGCTTGGGAAGAGCTGGGAACTAAAGTAGCTGCAAACCCTCCGCCCAGGGGCCCAGTGGCCAATCAGCCTGGTGGGCGGGATTGGGCGAGCCTGCTGGAGGGGCTGCGAAATAGGAAGAGCTTCCCAGTCTCTCTGACCTTTGTGGAAAGGCATTGGAACCCTCAGAGTCAAGTCTCTACATGTTCAGGTAGTCTCCATATGGAAGTGTATATGCCTGGATAGTGCACAGTTGGCTCACTGGTGGATCACACTGAAAAGGGTAATTTACCTGATCAAGCTAATCTGTAATTAGTAAAGCAATCAGGGGCTTTGCTTAATCTTCTGTAAAGTCCCCTTCTGGTAGCATTGCTTTCTTTTTGTGTTTTTAAGTCTGGTAAAAATTTTTCTGCGAAATTCTTTCTTCAGTGTGTTTGGCATTTTTCTAAAGTATATCCATTCAGGTTTTTTGACTTGGTGATAGCATTACACAATGGGGCATTTCACAGTAGAAATTTAAAGTACATAGTACCTTTTAACTCTGGACTCAACATCCACGTTTCTCCCAGGACATACGAGGTTCTTACGCTTTCTGGAATTCTGATTGACTCAGGTGCTGGAGGGTAACACACTCTTTCTTCCTCTAGTTGTGCCAGACTGCAACCTAACATTCTGGCAACTCAGTGATGCAAAAAGTCAACCTGAGACAGAGTTCCTGGTCTCCTGCCAGGGAAGCACTGACCACCTGATTAGAAGCGGCAGAGAACTGGTTTTTGTTTGCTTGGTTGGTTTTTTTTTCGGGGGGGGGGGGAGGTGTTAGATGTTGTTTTGGTTGGTTGGTTTTGGTTTTTTTGAGACAGGGTTTCTCTATGTAACCACACTCACTGGCTGTTCTGGAGCTCACTTTGTAGACGGAGCTGGCCTAGAACTCACAGAGATCCACTGCTTCCCACTCCCGAGTACTGGGATTAAAGGTGTGTGCCACCACCACCAGGCAAGACCCCTGTTTCTTATGCCAAGCTCTCTCTGTTCTCACAGATGTCAAGAAGTAGGCACGGCTGTTTTTAGCTAACTCATTGTGAGATGAACTGGGGTCTCCTTCCAGAACAAGATGGAGGTTATGACCAGCTGCATTGGAAGAATACATCAGAGGACAACTGTGCCTTCCCTGCCCTCCAGAGCTTCAGGGTAGGGAGGGAGCAGATCAGATCGTCATCTTTCCTCTCATCTGTTCAGTGTGGTTCTCTAATCGTCAACCAGAGGCCTCTTCTCTCCTTCAGTCCGAGCTTTGCGATCTCCATGCTCTAGCTTCCTTTCAGCACCAGCATCCTCATGTCAACACATGAGAAACTTGTAGTGTTCCCTAACATTCCAGATGGAGCCAGCCCCTTCTGCAGAATTGGTAAACAGGACACTTTACTAATGTTATTACCGTATGCCTTCAACATTAGGAACTGGGTCAAGGCTCCGCTCCATTCTCCTCAGTGGCTTAAAAAGTTCCCTTTCAATTTAGGAAAATCCTAGGCTGAGTGAGGTCAGCCTAGGCTCTGGGCCCCCGCGGGCATGTATTTAGCTGATGAACTGTGTTTTCTCCCCAGGTTGTGATGGAGCTTGAAGAGGACCTGAACGGAAGAGCAGACAAGAACTCGAAGATGGGCAAAAAGAGGTAGCCAGGTTATTTCACTTTTATACTTAACATGTCTTGTACATTTGAGCAATTAGTTTGTGTTTGACAAAGGAAATAATTTTAGGGAAGGCATTAAGAAGCAAGGTTGGATTTATTTAAAAAAAAAAAAAACAGCTGGGCGGTGGTGGCGCACGCCTTTAATCCCAGCACTTGGGAGGCAGAGGCAGGCGGATCTCTGTGAGTTCGAGACCAGCCTGGTCTACAAGAGCTAGTTCCAGGACAGGCTCCAAAACCACAGAGAAACCCTGTCTCAAAAAACCAAAAATAAATAAATAAATAAATAAATAAATAAACAAACAAACACCAAAGATGCTTCAAGACAGAGTAGAAGTAAATCTGCTCTCCACATTGAGATGAGCTTCTCAAAGGAGGCTTGGACGAGGTTTCTCTGTGATGGACATATATTTATAGGATTTTGGAGGCACATAGTTAAGAATTCCCTTTTGCATTGCCCTGTAGTCAAACTGATGAATATCTTAAATATCACCATAGAACCTTCATCCAGCAACTGATGGAAACAGAGGCTGAGACCCACATTGGAGCACTGGACTGAGCTGCCAAAGTCCAGCCTAAGAGTGGGAGGAGTGAGAATATGAGCAAAGAGGTCAAGACCATGATGGGTTCACCCACTGAAACGGTCTACCTGAGCTAATGGGAGCTCACCAACTCCAGCTGGACAGGGAAGGAACCAGCATAGGTCCAAGCTAGTCCCTCCGAATGTGGGTGACAGTTGTATGTCTGGGGCAGACTGAGGGGCCACTGGCAGTGAGACCAGGATTTATCTCTACTGCATCTACTGGCTTTTTGGGATCCTATTCTCTTTGGGTGGATACCTTGCTCATTCTCGATATAGTAGTTGTGGGCCTTGCACCTTCCCCAAAGCAAAGTGCCTTCCCCTCTCTGAGGAGTGGATGGGGGTGGGGTGGGGGAGGTGAAAGGAATGGGAGGGGGAGGGAGTGGAAACTGTACAATGTAATATGTAAAATGAAAAGGAGAGGGTTTTTTTTCTTTTTTAAAAAAATTAAAAAAAAAAGAATTTCCTTTTGTAAATGAAGTTGTAAAGTAGGTTTATAAGGTACTGTTTTAATTGTCAGGGGAGTGCTAGAAACTCAAGGTCATACATCATTTTGTTCTCAGGCTGTCCTTGAACTCACAGAGATCCCTGCCTCTGCCTCAAGTGCTGGGATTAATTAATTCCTGAGTGCTGGGATTAAAGGCCACCACTGCCTGACTGTAAAATAGATTTATAAGATAAAGTTTAGATTTGGGAATAACAGGGGAGTGCTCGAAACTCAAAGGCGTACATCATTTTGGCCTCTGCATTAACATAGATTATCAGTGGTATCTGAAGTTCCTGGTGTTTCTAAACAAAAAAAGAAAGACAAGACCCTGGAATAGAGTCAATTTTCCCCAGTGCTTTCCTTTTGGCCACTATGACCTTCCGATCTTTCTGTCCTGCCTCTCTTTCGATGTACTGGTTTTTGTACTTTTGTTGACCACAGGCTGTGCCCTGCTCTAAGTTACACCACATTGTATATTGTGTAAAACCAAAACCAACCAAACAACAACAACAGTGTCGTGTCCCCCCCCCCCCCCCAGACAGCTTTTAGTTCCTTTTTCAGGATGGAAGATGACTCTGTACCTTGATGGTCACACGGCGCCATCTGTCTGGTTGTAACTCCTGAGATTTGGACTGATAAATAACTTACTTCTAAAAGCAGAAACTTATCAAAGTCAGTGGTACTATAGGAACTGTGGGCACATTAGAACCTTATGGAGAAAACCAGGTCCAGCTCACAAGAAGGCTGCAGCTCCCCAACATGGTTTGCGTAAAAAGGAAGGTCTATCACAGCAAGGGCAACAGCCCTGTCACCTGTCATTCCATCCCCTGGTGGCTGTGTCCCTGGACCAACAGGCAGAGCATTCACAACTGCCCCCCAGGCCTCACTTCAGGTTGGTCCCTGCAGTTCAGTCTCCATTCATCTCTTTGCCAGCTGTCTGCTCACCTACTCCTTCATTCCCTTGGACCCAGCCCTGTTCTTTCCCTCTCCTGCTGCCACACCTGGTTGCTTCTACAGTTCACCCCTGATTCTGCAGCCTGGCCCTACTCCATCCACAGCATCTCCAGCAAACCTCCAGCCTGCCATCCACCCCGCTCACAGACTCTCTCATACCCAAATTCTGCTTTTCCAGCCCCTTGGAGAATCTTTGAACTCTGCTGTGACTTCTTTGTTGCCATTTGTAGCTCCTGTAGCCTTCTCTAACCTACACAGTACATATCTGCGTGTGCATATAGATAGATTTACCTTGTAAAAATGTCATTTCTGTGAGTTAATATGAGTAATTAAAATTGGAGTAAAATCATCTGTTTTGTTCAGTCTGCTATCAGGGAGCTTGGGACTACTTGCCAATCTGTTGTTAGTGAAACTGCTTTTCCTTATAAATTTATTTTATTCAAATTTGACATTGTAGAAGGACACACACATGTTCTTTCATTCTGACTTAGCATACTCACAACTTATTCCTATTATTAATTTAATAATAATTATTGCCCTCTATTTTTAAACTAACTAAAAATGAATTCCGTCTTCTCTATTCAGATTCACAGAGCAATGCTGATTCACCCCAGATTTTCAACCTTTTATTTATTTTACAGGGTGGGTAACTGTACCATCTTGTCTTCTATTTTTTAATGGTTGCTACCTTTTAAGCTACATCTATCCTAGCCAGCAAATGCCACTCTGCCGTTACCAGAGAAAATTCTGTTGCCTCAGGCACCGACTCTTTCAAAGCTACTAAGAGAACTTATCTAAATCGCTGTCCCACTAAAGAACTCAAGATTCAAAGGTTGAGGTGGATTCCCGTTTCTCAGGCTGAGTAGCAAGCTCTCCTGCTCCGTCTCCCAAGAAGTCCTCTATTTTTTTTCGTCCCTTCTTATAAACCCTTCTCCACATGGCTCCTCCCTCCTGTCAGCTAGTTGTTGAATCAGCCTCCAGACAGCAGGTGAATTTTATTTAATCAAACACATTGTTGCGTCATTAGATGTTTCAGAGCATAAACAAAAGTAACACACCGTAGAGTAATATTCTACAACAATGCCATGTGTTCTAACTCTCCTGACTCACACATGGTGCCTCTTCACTTGCTGCCTTTCCAATATGTCTGCCCATGTCCTCAAAGTGAGCCCAGGAATGAGTGCAGCCCAGCACAAAATCGTAATTTACTTAAAGCATTATGAGATTTTTTTTTTGTATAGTTCTTCAGCATAAATGTAGTAGATCGCAATGCTGTGTCCCAGTATCAAAAGACTGGACATGTCCAGAAGAAAACTTCATTGTTTGTTGGTAGGTAATGATATGTCTTCTTTCTGTACTTGACAGATAGCAAATCTCTGGGCTCCCTCTCTCCTCTTTCGCCTGGCTGCTGAATTCAGTTCCTGTTGCCCGCTCCTGCAGAGGACTGTGATCTGTGAGTCCCCCCTAAATAAAGAACCCTTCATTAGACCCAGTTCCGAGCTAGAGGGGGACGATTTTATTCTTATTCTCCTATGCCTGTGCAAAGGAACCAGTCCCACACCTTCATCTGATGGCCGTTTCTACGTTATAAAGGATCCTGCCTCACAGTCTGCACCGTCCTTCATTCGCCTGTATGGACTTGTTTCACCAGCTAGTCCGTGGTCCTCCAACACTAAAGAGTGTATCTTTACTACCCTCCATCCTATTCAGACTTACGGGGATAATAATAACTCACGTTTATTAACCGCTAGTCCCAAGCCCGTTGACGGGACCAACTCTAATCATCGTTGCATTGTTCTTTGAACATCCAAGCACACTCTCATCCCAGGCCAGCGACTCCAGCTGGAGCTTCGGTCTTAAGTCAGCTGTACAGTTTGGCTCATGCCTGATTTCTGTTCCAGACCATCATTTAAATGCCATAGCACGCACAGTGCCTTGCATCCAGCATGTGTTTACAAACATGCATCAGGTGAATGAGTGAAAGTGGTGAGCAGGCTGACTCAGCCAAATGCAGCCTAGGGATAAGGTTATAAGCAGGCTCTTGTTGCAAGGAACAGTACTCTTTTTTTTATATATTCCTTAAAATTTTTGAAATATTTTAAGTTATGTTTTTGGGTTCTGTTGGTAAGTTTTGCATAGCTGAGGCTAAAATACTTGAGAAAATTTAAAGGGTGGGATCATGTCATTTTGTTCATGGTTTCAGAGGTACTAGTTTATAATGGCGTAGAGGGAGTAACAGAGCAGAGACATTCATCCCCAAGCAGAGAAAGGTAATACAGGAAGAAGCCAGAGCAAGCAGTAGTGCCTAAGAAAGCATACCCAGTGATGTACTTCTTCCAACTAGGTCCTACCCCTGCTTTCCAATCATGGCCCCATAAATTAGGAGTCATTAGTCAGAGGTTTTACAATCTAATCCTCTCTAGGAAAGCCCCCACTGGCACACCCAGAAGTGTGCCTCACTAATCTAATTGTTTCCAAGTTAACTGAGTTAAGATGGCATGCAGGGTGTTGCTCCATAAATGTGGGCTTCCGCTCAGTCAGTGTCCAACAAACATCACCGAATCCCTGCTACGTGCTAATTGTTGTGCTGAATGGCAGTGGATCTTCTGTCTGTCAAGAAACTGTAGACTGAGCCGGGCGGTGGTGGCGGCACGCCTTTAATCCCAGCACTCGGGAGGCAGAGGCAGGCGGATCTCTGTGAGTTCGAGACCAGCCTGGTCTACAAGAGCTAGTTCCAGGACAGGCTCCAAAGCCACAGAGAAACCCTGTCTCGAAAAACAAAAAAAACAACAACAAAAAAAGAAACTGTAGACTTGCCACTCTGCCAGGTAGCTAAAAACATTGTGTTTCTTGTTTGTTGTTTAGTTTTGTTGTATAGAACTTTATGTAATTTCCAGTAGTCGGGATTCTCTAAATACTATTGTAAACTGAGTTGTCTTATTTTCCTTGAATTAGCTTGGCATCTGAAATAAAACTAAATTTGGCTGGAGAACACTGTCCTACCTCATCTTAAGTAAATCTATATACAAACATATACCAAACAACTCGATTTTAACAGTAAACAATCTTGTCCCTCTAAAAATCTCATTAACTAAGTGTCTTCCAGTACATTAAACGTATCAGAGGTAAAATGCCAGTATTTTATCTATACATTTTAGCTTTTATTGTCTCTTAATGCACAAATGTAGCTTTTTTGTTTGTTTTTGGGTTTTTTTTTTTTAGTTTTATACTTTTGTTTGTTTGTTTTTTGAGACAGGGCTTGTGTAACTTTGGAGCCTGTCCTGTCACTCGCTCTGTAGACTAGGCTGGCCTCAAACTCACAGAGATCCACTCTAGTGCTGGGATTAAAGGTGTGCGCCACCAGCTCCAAATATAGCTTTGTTTTGAGATCTAGTCTCACTTTGTAACCCACTTAGATACTGGACTTCTTCCTGCGTCAACCTCTTGACTAACTGGGACAAACTGTGTGAATACCACATCTGCCACAAAGCTACCTTAACTCTAATTCTTTACTTTTTAATTTTTGTAAATTTAATGATAATGTATTTATTATTGTTGTTGTTTTCAACACAGGGTCTCATTGTATAACTCTAGCTATCCTGGAACTTACTATGTAGACCAGGCTAGCCTCAAACTCACAGAGATCTGCCCGCCTCTGTCTTTCGAGTGCTGAAATTAAAGGCATATGTGCCACCACACTTACCAGTATTACATTTCTTTAGTATACAGTTTCTGAGTGTGGTAGAATCTTGGGTCATGCGGGCACCACCCTCATGAATAGATTGAATATTGTTCTCATGGGTCTGGACTTATTACTTATGAACAAATGGCTATGAATGAAGACCACCCCTTTTGTCCTGACAGCTCTTCCCATGGCCTCCCACCCTTTATTCAGCTGCTCTGCTGTGTAGTACCCAGCTCTTGGGAGATGCAACCATCTGACATGAACTTCAGCCCCTAGACCTGTGACTTCAATAAATCCGCGCTATTTGTTTTGATTGCAAGGCTGAGGATAAATCCTGAGGCCTTTCACATAGTAGACACGTACTGCCACTGCTTAATACCCCCCCATATCTACTCTATAAATTACTGAGTGTTCTGTTATAGCCTCAGACCATGCAGACTCAGTGTACTTTTGGTGACATCAAATTTTAGTTAACAGAATGTGTGGAAGCTTACTTTTTATATCAATATTATCATTATTTTTTATTATCAGCTGGTTTATTTACCATCAGTTACAATGGTCTATTTTTAATACAAATACCATATTCCTTAAACTGTTTTAGCTTTGTAATATAGTTTTAAATGTGTTAAAAAATTCTGTCACAGCTAAAAAATCTATTATGTTCTATTACCTAACAAGTTTGATTTGTAAATCTACTGTGAAGAATTCACAGGCCATAATTGTATACTGAGATTAATACTCATATCCTACCTCCCCTTGGGCTTTTTTTATTTAGTGTGCATATGTGTTTGTGGGCCCATTACATGTGAATGCATAGAGTCTCTCACTGACCTGCAGATCACCAATGTAGCTGGGATATCTGGCCAGTGAACACTGGAGATTTTTTTTCCGCCTCCCTCCCCAGTGCTGGGATTACAAACATGTGAGCATGCTAGCTCCTTGGAAACATGTACAGAGGCAATCCAAACTCAGGCTGTACTTGTGCCGCCAGCACTTAGGACCTGTGCCTTCTCCTGAGCCCCTTTGAGTATTCATTAACAACAAATTTACAGAAACCAAAAGGCTTCTCCTTGACTTTTTTTTTTTTTTTTTTTATATTTATACAGTGTTCTGTCTGTGTGTATGTCTGCAGACCAGAAAAGGGCACCAGACCTTATTACATGTGGTTGCTGGGAACTGAACTCAGGACCTTTGGAAGAGCAGGCAATGCTCTTAACCACTGATCCATCTCTCCAGGCCCTCTCCTTGACTTCTTGCTTTAATTCTTCAGGAAGTTCTTCTCAGGCCCTCTTGTTGTAAATTTTGTGTCTCTCCCATCATCTCTAGAGTGGCTTGTCCTACAATTCGCTGGTTCTCTGGCTTGAGTCCAAATTGAATACATCTGAAAGAGTCTGTTCTGTGAGAAGGAATGAAAATACGTCTTTATGAACTTCTTAGCCTGGTCTGGAAAAGACTCCAAGAAGATCCCAGTGCAAAGAAACACAGACACCTCCCTTGTGTGAGTGTCATGAGGGAAGGAATGAATGAGTAGGCAAAGGCTTCTTGGGTACCAGTGAGATCATGAGTACCCACCCCAGCATGTTAGCTTCCTGAGACCAGTACCGTGATCATAGGTAGTGATACCCTAGCAGACAGGGAGTTAAAATACATTAAATAAATAAATAAATAAATAACCTTAAAAGGAGACAGGTTTCAAATGCCACAGTGAAAAATCTATACACTGCTTATAACTCATTTTTCCGCGTTGGCCTTCCAGCCATCAGGAATAAGCCCACAGTAACCTTTCAGCCAGTGGTAAAGACATGCAATGTGCTTGAACCAAACTGCAAGTTAAAGATGGGGCTTTCAACTGATCACAAAGCTGATGATAGTAAATACCATTAAATCTTCACTCCTGGCCAAAGCTAACCAAACAGACACACTAACAACAACAACAACAACAACAACAATGCTGCTACTTAATCCTTCCTGGCCACACAGCCAAAAGGTAAACCAATGACAATAAATCATCTTAATTCTTTCCTGTCTTAGACACAAACTGAATTCGTTGCCAAATGGGGAATTTGTAGTTGACTACAAGGTTAAACCAAATAGTATTAAAGTTACATATTTTGTCCTTTGTTGTCCAGAAAGGCAGGTCTGCTTTCACACTCCAGGCCCATATTGCCTTGAGAGGAGAACAATAAAACATGCAAGGAATGATGTCCCTAGGCGACAGATTCGGTTCCTCTTTCTGGTGTGTCCAACTTGTTCTCCAAGTAGGATCTTTCTACTTGAACTCTTATGAAAAGAGAAACTTTTCTCCCTCCTTCTCCCTCTCTCCATCTCCCTGGTCCCAAACATGCTCAACTCTCATGTTTGCCTGTTCTGCTACCTCTATTTCCAAGAATTCTGTGTCAGCTGTGAAGCTCTCTTGTCAACTAGCCAAAATCCTGCAGAGATAAATTTGTGCATCCTGAGACATTAGCAATTGTTAAGTATTCTATAATGAAGTCTCCTCCCACTTATGAGTATCTGATTAATATGTGTGAAGGACAGTAATATTAGCCATACAGAATGACTACCTCAGCTCTTACTAGATAACAGGATTATACTGAAATCCTTGGTTTTGGTTTTATCAAATCCAAATTCTAATCTGGTCACAGCAGAGAGGGTAAGTATTTCAGTCAACTTTTGAGTAATACTTCAAAGCCATGAATTGGGTGAAGTAGTTAGTGAATAATAATACATTAACTTAATTGACAATTGATCTAGTCTAGGCATTATCTACAGAGTAAAAGCATCAGCAAGTTTGTGTCAGAGGCAAGTCAGGGTTATCTTGTGTGGCTACTGGCTGCCCTGTCAAAGTAGCAAGTCGTCCGTGATGACACTGAGATAATATTTTTGACATATCTTTTTTTTTTTTTTTTGGTTTTTCGAGACAGGGTTTCTCTGTGGTTTTGGAGCCTGTCCTGGAACTAGCTCTGTAGACCAGGCTGGTCTCGAACTCACAGAGATCCGCCTGCCTCTGCCTCCCAAGTGCTGGGATTAAAAGCGTGTGCCACCACCGCCCGGCCCATTTTTGACATATCTTTAGAGGAGAGTTCCTTTTGCAAGATGGCCCTCAGCATTTCCTAAGAGAAATAATGAAGTTTCTTCTCTGATGCTAGCTTGTACAGGCTCTAGGTCACATGTTTACTTAAGCTGTTTGTCCCCAGCGTGCAGCCTCCTGTGACTGTCACATTCACCTGCTTTGAGGGAAGAATTCCTGTTGTCAAGTTTCTGTCCTGCCTAGTTCCCACAATTGTTAAGTCCCAAAGAAGTCACACAGAAGTCTACATTAGTTATAAACTGATTGGCCCATTAGCTCAGGCTTCTTATTAATTCTTATAACTTATAAAGCCCATTATTCTTATCTGTGTTAGCCATGTGGCTCAGAACCTTATTCAGTGGGGCAGTCACATCTTGCTTCTTCTGTGGTCAGGTCAGGACTCCAGAGGAATGGGCTTCCTCCTTCCCAGAATTCTCCTGTTCTCATTGACCTGCCTCTACTTCCTGTCTGGTTGTCCTGCCTATATTTCCTGCCTGGTTACTGGCCAATCAACATTTATTTAAAATATAATTGACAGAATACAGACCATTCTCCCATACCACTTCCCCCTCAGCCTCACGTTGGCGCCAATTTGTTGTCAGGGGTTTCTGTCCTGCCCAAATTCCCTTTCTGTTCTATGAACTGGACATCAGGTACTGAGTACCAGGTGCTCAGGCCTGCCTCTTCTCTTTGCATTCTTACCCACACTCCTCAGTGGATTTCACCATGTTGTCTTTTTCCTGCTATTTGTTTCCAGGGTCACCCATGGCCACCCACCTCCTTAGGCAGTTCCTTATGGTTTCTGTTTTCCTGCTATGGAAGAACTATGCTCAGTGTCTTCTCCACCACCCTTCAGAATATGCTTCTCTCTCGTTCTCTTTCTCTCTCTCTCTCTCTCTCTCTCTCTCTCTCTCTGTGTGTGTGTGTGTGTGTGTGTGTATGTGTACACATGCACGTGCATTCATGTTCCCATGAGTGTAGGTCTGTGGGATTTGGAAGCACAAAGTTATCTTCCTCAATCTGTCTCTCCTCTATTGAGATAGGGTTTCACCTAAACGCAGAGCTTTGGGAATGCCTGTTCCTGCCTCCCGAGTGCTGGGACTATAGGTCCTTTGCCCTTCCTACCTGGTTTTACATGGTTTCTGGAGATCTGAACTCTGATTCTCAAGCTTCTGTGGCAAGCATTTTATCCAGCAAGCCATTTACCAGCTAGAAAATTAAAAAAGACAGTCCAGAATTAAGCTGAAACAGTGAACTTCAGGTGTTGTGAATTTAAGTTTTGTCATTCAACAGTGGGTAATGTGCTCTCACAGAGACTGAAGTCACCCAGTTGTTGGATGCCATGGGAATGTATCGTAGCCTGTTACTGGGGGTTCTGACTGTTTTCTTGCTTTGTTTTTGTTATTAAGTTGCTGAGTTGTTTAGTTACAAAACACTTTGTTTCAAAATAAAATATTGAGCTTATTTGTGTGTGTGTTCAGTGGATACATTTCAGATATTACTTCTAAAGGGAAATTCATTTTATATCCAATAAGTATTTAATTGGAGCAATCCTATTTAACAGTTATTCTTCTGGCCAAATCTGTCTTCAGACATCAGCACTAAAGAATTTCCGGTATGAAGTAATCTGTACCTTAAAAGGCCTTTGACCTTTTGATGTGGCAGAGTTTGTGCAAGTGTCTTTCCCTGTTTGATCTTCGTTTTTAATTGGCTTAATGATTCATAGAGTTTGAATTTACCTATTCTCAAATGATATATTTTGTGGAAACTATATCAAACAAGTTTGAGCCTGCATTTACTCTATGACTTTTTTAAAAAAGTGTTGCTTTTTAAAAATTTATTTAAAATGTATTATAAATATATTATATTTAAAATAATAAATAAGAGATGGTGTTCAGATGGGCCAGCGCATAGTTGGTTACATGTGAGTTTTATAATTGCACTAAGTCAGGGAATATTTTATTTTAAATTTGTTATTTAATTTTTAAATTCATTCATTCAATAATATTGGGCCCTGTTAGATTTTATGATCTATTCTAGAATTCAAAGTTGAACAAACCAAAACCTCTGCTCAGGTATGTTTGATGTCACAACTAGGAGAGAGACAGAAGTTTAGCAAGTGATTCAGTGTGTTCCAAGGTAAAAAGTGCTCTGGGGACAAATTTGAGGGAGGAGACAGGCAGCAGCAGATAAGGAAAGACTACAGATTTAAATAGCTCAGTCAGGGGACACCTTACTGAGGAAATGGCATTTAATTTTTTCCTTTTTTTGTCTTTTTAGAAATTATTTTATTACTTTAAAAAATACCAATCCCCACTTCCTCCACTCCCGTCCCTCCTCCCACTCCCTCCCCCCTCTAATCCTAAGAGAGGACAAGGCACCCTGCCCTGTGGAAAGTCCAAGGCCCTCCCTACTACATCTAGGTTGAGCAAGGTTTACATCCAAAGAGAATAGGATCCCCCAAAGCCACTACATGCAGTAGAGACCAATCCCAGTGCCACTGTCAGTGGCCCCTCAGTCTGTCCCTACTGTCAACCACATTCAGAGGGACTAGTTTGATCCCATCTCCTTCACTCCCAGTCCAGTTGGAGTTGGTGAGCTCCCATTAGTTCAGGCAAACTGTCTCAGTGGATGAATCCCTCATGATCTTGACCTCCTTGCTCATATTCTCACTCCTTCCACTCTTCAAGTGGACCTTGGGAGCTCAGTCCAGTGCTCTGATTGTGGTTCTCTGCCTCTGTTTCCATCTGTGGTTGGATGAAGGTTCTATGGTAATATTTAAGATAATCATCAGTCTGAACACAGGGCAAGGCCAGTTAGGTACCCTCTCCTCAATTGCTTAGGGTCTTAGCTGGGGTCATCCTTGTGGATTCCTGAGAATTTTTCTAGAGCCAGGTTTCTTGCTAACTCCATAATGGCTCCCTCAATCAAGATATCTCTTTCCTTGCTCTCATATTTGTCCTTACTCCATCTTGAACATCCCATTCCCTCAAGTTCTCCTCAACCCTCCTTTTCCCCCGCTTCCTTTTACCCCCTGCCACCCTGCTCCCAAATAACGTCAGGCGATCTTTTCTGTTTCCAATTCCCAGGTGTGTCTATATTTGTTTTTCTTTGGGTTCACATTATTACTTAGCTTCTCTAGGATCATGAACTATATAGGCTCAATGTCCTTTGTATAAACAAAGTATCCACTTATGAGTGAGTACATATCATATTAATTTTTGGGGTCTGGTTACCTCACTCAGGATAATGTTTTCTAATTCCATCCATTTGCATGTAAAATTCAAGATGTCATTATTTTTTACCGCTGAGTAGTACTCTAATGTATAAATGTGCCACACTTTCTTTAGTCATTCTTCAGTTGAGGGGCATCTGGTTGTTTCCAGGTGTTGGTTATTACAAATAATGCTGCTAGAGAAAGTGGCATTTAACCAAGACAGAATGGAGCTGGGGAGAGTTTGAAGTGATGCAGGCAAGATCTTGGAAATCTTTGAATATAGAAGCTTTTAACCTTGTTTAGTGTGATTTCTACTATATGGTGCTTTTCACATATCAGTGCTTCTAGATGGTTGGACTTGGAAAGAGCATAGAGGTCATCCCATGCAGTCCTGCATTCCACTGAGTCCCTGAAATGCTAAAGAACCAGGCAACACAGTCAGGTAGGAATATGGCCGTGTTAGTAACATAGGACTTGGAACCTCTGTTCTTCCTGCCCTGTTGAAAAGGGGGTTCTTTCCCTTCCCTTCCCTTCCCTTCCCTTCCCTTCCCTCCCCTCCCCTCCCCTCCCCTCCCCTCCCCTCCCCTCCCCTCCCCTCCCCTTCCCTTCCCTTCCCTCCCCTCCCCTCCCCTCCCCTCCCCTCCCCTCCCCTCCCCTCCATTCCATTCCACTCCATTCCACTCTATTCTGTTCTGTTCTCTTTCACAGGTGACCTGGGATGGGAACAGGAGGGATCAGGTGGGAGAGTGGAGGGAGAGAGTCCTGGGGAAATGACTGGAGCTAAGGAGAATTTCAGGGGCAAGGTAGAAACCTAGTGCCATGGAAATCCAAGGACTCCTAGAAATGGGGATACAGAGCTTGAATGGGCCATCTTATGTAACCAGACAAGGCTTCCAGTGGAGGTACTGGAACACCAACCCAGCCACAAAACCCATAGTCTGTCATGCCTACAAGATGTGCTGGGGTGAAGGTAGAGCAGAACTGCTGGAGTGACCAACCAATGACTGGTCCAACTGGAGACCCGTGCCACATGAGGGAGGCCACCCTCACAGTGCCTTCAGTGTCAGCAACCAAAGGCTGCACAGCCCAGAAGCCTAGTAGTAAACCAAACATGACCAAAATAAATAAATAAATAAGTCGGGCATTCAGTCTTAGGATTCATAGGGACAGGATCACGCCTTTTTTTTTTTTTTTTTTTTTTTGGATTCAGTAGAGACAGCCACAGTTTCTTGGGATGTCTGAACACTGTATTAAGTGGTACCAGAAGAGACAGAGAACAAAGCAGAATGTTTGCTGGTGAAAGAGAAAAATTTAATTTTAAAAATAAATTGGGGAGTGACCTCCATAGGAGCAGGTACAAAAGAACGACCACTGAGGAAGCAGGCCTGAATCAGAGATCTCTGCAAGACCAGGGCCTAGTCAGGGACCTCCACTGAAGCAGGTTCAAGCCAGCCACCTCTGTCAGAGTAGATCAAAGCCAGCGATTTCAGTGGAAGCAACCTCAAGCAAATGACCTTCTTGGGAACAGGCCCAAATGACTTCAGAGATTGCAGTGCACTGAGCAACCTCCAGGATTGAACCCTGGGGTGATTGGAACCATGGCCCTGACTGCACCATGAGGAACAACTATCTGAGCCTTGGATTCACTGGCACCTGAAAGACTAATCACCAGAGACACAGCCCCAACTACACCAATCAGAGGAAAAGATAGGTAGACAAGAACACACTCAACACCACAAAGAGCAATATGACATCAATAACTAGTGGCTCTACAACAGCAAGACTTGAACAGCTCGATGTAGATGAAACAGAAGAAATGATATAAAATAACTTTAAGAAAATGTATGAGGCCCTTAAAGGGGAAATGAAAGATTCCTTCAAAGAAATGAAGGAAAAGAAAAACAAAAAATTGGAAGACATCAACCTTAAAGAAAACCAAGAAAAACCAATCAAACATAAGAAAGAAACTATTCAAGCCTTGAAAACTGAAATAGAGACAATAAAGAAAACACAAACGAAAAGAATTCTGGGAACAGAAAATATGAGAAAATGATCAGGACCCACAAATGCATGCATAAACATGTATCTTTTCAGAACACCATGGCTTAAAATTAGAATTCAACAGCAACACTAATTTCAGAAGGCCCACAAACACATGGAAATTAAACAATGATTACCTGAATTATCAATGGGTCAAGGAAGAAATTAAAGATGTCCTAAAACTCAATGAAAATGACCACACAACATACCCAAATTTACGGAACACAATGAAAGCAGTGATAAGAGGAAAGTTCATAGCACTAAACGCCTACATAAACAACCTAGAAAAAAAAACGCACACTAGTGAATTAACAGAACATTTGAAAACTTTAGAACAAAAAGACACAAACTCACCTAAGAGAACTAAATGGCAGGAAATAATCAAATTGAGAGCTGAAATCAACAAAATAGAAACAAAGAAAACAAAGAATCAATGAGACAAAGAGTTGGTTCTTCGAGATTATCAACAAAAATAGATAAACCTTTATCCAAACTAACTAAAAGGCAGAGAGAATATTCAAATCAACAAAATCAGAAATAAAATTGGGGACATAACAACAGACATAAAGGAAATCCAGGGAAACATCAGGTTATACTTCAAAAACCTATACTCCACAAAATTTGAAAAATTGAAGGAAGTATACAATTTTCTGGATAAATATCACTTACCAAAATTAAATCAAGACCAAATAAACAAATTAAATAGACCTATAACTGATAAAGAAATAGAAACAGTCATCAAAAATCTCCCAACCAAAATAAAAAGCCCAGTACCAGATGGTTTTAGTGCAGAATTCTCTAAGATATTCAAAGAAGAACTAATACCAATACTCTTCAAATTGTTCCACATAATAAAACAGGAGGAACATCGCCAAACTCTTCTTATGAGGCTACAATTACCCTGATAACCCAAACCACACAAAGATATTACTAAGAAAGAGAATTATAGACCAATCTCACTCATGAACATTGATACAAAAATACTCAATGAAATACTGGCAAATCAAATCCAAGAACACATCAGAAAAATTATTCATTATGATGAAGTCAGCTTTATACCAGAGATGCAGGTTTCAACATATAGAAATCTGTCAGTGTAATCCACCATAAACAAACTGAAGAAAAGAACACCACATGATCATCTCATTAGATGCTGGAAAAGCCTTTGACAAAATACAACACCCCTTTATGATAAAGGTCTTGGAGAGAACAGGGATATAAGGAACATATCTAAACATAATAGAGGCAATATACAGCACCCAACATCAAACTAAATTGAGAGAAACTCAAAGCGATCCCACTGAAATAATGAACAAGACAAGGCTGTCTCCTCTCTCCATATCTATTCAATATAGTTCTTGACGTCCTGGCTAGAGCAATAAGACAACAAAATAAGATCAAGGGGATACAAATTGGAAAAGAAGAAGTCAAACCCTCACTATTTGCTGATGATACGATATCTTACATATATGACCCCCAAAATTCTACCAAGGAACTTCTACAACTCACAAACACCTTCACTAATGTATCAGGATACAAGATTAACTTAAAAAAAATGTTAGCCTTCCTTTACACAGATGATACATGGGCAGAGAAAGAAATCAGAGAAACATCACCCTTCGCAATAGCCACAAATAACATAAAATATCTAGGAGTAACTCTAACCAAACAAGTAGAAGACCTGTAAGACAAGAGTTTTAAATCTTTGAAGAAAGAAATTGAAGAAGACATCAGAAAATTGAAAGATCTCCCGTGCTCTTGCATAGATAGAATTAACACTGTAAAAATGGCAATCTTACCAAAAGCAATCTACAGATTCAATGCCATATCCATCAAAATCTCAGCAAAATTCTTCACAGAACTTGAAAGAACAATACTCAACTTCATACGGAAAAGGAAAAAACCCAGGATAGCCAAAACAATTCTGTTCATTAAAGGAACTTCTGGAGGGACCACATTCCCTGACTTCAGATTCTACTACAGAGCTTTAGTACTGAAAACAACCTGATACTGGCATAAAAACAGACAGGAGGACTAATGGAACCAAATCAAAGACTCATATATCAATCTACACACCTAAATGGCTGATTTTTGACAAGGAGCAAAAAGTGTAAAATGGAAAAAAGACAGCATCTTCAACAAGTGGTACTGGCATAACTGGATATCAACATGCAGAAGAATGAAAATAGATTGATACGTATCACCATGCACAAAACTCAATTTCAAATGGATCAGAGACCTCAACATAAAGTCAAACACACTGAAATTGTGTGAGAAGTACACTTGAATGCATTGGCACAGGGGATTACTTCCTAAATATAACCCCAGTAGTACAGACACTGAGAGAAACAATTAATAAATGGGATCTCCTGAAACTGAAAAGCTTTTGTAAAGCAAAGGACACAATCAATAAGACAAAATGGCAGCCTACAGAATGAGAAAAGATCTTCACTAACCCCACATCAGACAGAGGCCTGATCTCCAAAATATACTCAAGAAATTGGTCATCAAAAGAACAAATAACCCAATAAAAAAAGTGGAGTACAGACCTAAACAGAGAACTCTCAAAAGATGAATGTAAAATGGCTGAAAGACACTTAAGGAAATGTTCAACATCCTTTGCCATAAGAGAAATGCAAATCAAAACAACTCTGATATTCCATCTTATACCTGTAAGAATGACCAAGATAAAAAACACCGATGACAACTTATTCTGGAGAGGTTGTGGGGTAAAGGGAACATTTCTTTATTGCTGGTGGGAGTGTAAACTGGTACAGCCTCTTTGTATATCAGTATGTCAATGTCTCAGAAAATTAGGAAACAACATCAAGACCCAGCAATCCCACTTTTGGGTGTATACCCAAAGGATATCATACCACAAGGGCATGTGCTCAACTATGTTTATAGCAGCATTATTTGTCATAGCCAGAACCTGGTAACAACCTAAATGCCCTTCTACCAAAGAATAGATAAAGAAAATATGGTACATTTACATAATAGAGTACTATACAGGAGAAAAAAATAATGGCATTTGGAATTTTGCACGCAAATGTATGGATTTATAAAACATCATATTAAGTGTGGTAACCCATAACTAGAAAGACAGGTATAATATGTACTTGCTCATAAGTGGCTTTTAGACATAAATAAAAAAAACCCAGCCTACAATTCACAATCCCAGAGAACCTAGACAACAATGAGGACCCTAAGAGAGACATATATGAATCTAATATACTTGGGAAATAGAAAAAGACAAGAACTCCTGAGTAAATTGGGATCGTGGGGATCATGGGAGAGAGTAGAGGGGAAGGGAGCAGAAGGGAGGGGAGCAGAGGAAACTATATAGCTCAATAAAAACAATTTTTTAAAAAAGAAGAAAGTCAATGAAATGATTCCTAATGATACTCTGCTATACTAGTAGACCACAGACTAGTATAATTGCCATCAGAGGCCTCATCCAGCAACTGAGAAGAGCAGAGACAGAGACCCACAGCCAAACATTAGGTAGAGCTCAGAAAATCTTGCTAAAGAGAGGAAGGGAGGATTGTAGGAACCAGAGGGGTCAAGGATGCCACAAGAAAACAGCAGAATCAACTAACCTGGGCATGTAGGGGATCCCAGCATCTGCACCAGAAATCAGAAAGCCTGTAGGGGGTCTCACCTGTGTGCTCTGGATTTATGTTATAATTATGTAGTTTGAACTTCTTGTGGGATTCCTAAAAGTATGAGTGGAGGGGGTTGTCTCTGACTCTTTTGCCTGCTCTTGGGACCCTTTCTTCCTAGGGTTGCCTCATCCAGTCATAATATGAAGGAATGTGCACAGTGTTATCGTAATGAGAAAAAAAGAGAGAGAAACTGTCACTATGTAAAATGAACATATGATATGTTTGTCCATTTTCAATTAAAATAAAATGACATCCAGAAATAAAGAAAAAGAAAAGGTGATTATAATTGTTATATCTTTATTTGCACATGGGGGATGCACATGAGGGCCAGGCCAGTCCTGTTCTCTAGCTGGATCTTATCGTTCAGCTGGTTTCTCTGGGCATCAGTATTCCCCAGGGAAGTACTTTGTGATTCTATCAAATACTTGATAAAACTGTTTCTGGTGTTCAGCATAGAGTACCATGAACTTGTGCTTAGGTGTCCCTGCTATTTCCCAGAGTGTGTTATTGTCTTCTTAGCTGACCTGCTTTGGGCTACAATGTCCATTTTCAATGTGAAACAGTAACTTTAAATGATATACATTATTTTATTCTGAGTCGAATATGAGTGACTATGGCTGGGGACACTAAATCAAGTTACTCTGAATGACATATCCCACCGTGAGAGAAATTATGTGGACTTTTATTGGCAAAGAACAAAAGAAAGTCATAAATCAATGTATGTACAAATTCTGCCGGAATGTTAGTGGGGTGAACCACATCAAACCATGGTAACCTCTTTTGTAAGTTTGAGGTATTAATTATAGCATTCTTAGCTTCAGGGATGTGGAAGCTAGAGTTCTGCTAAGTTTAATGGTGCATTCTGAAAACTACATAATAGTTACAAGACTATCAGGTTAGACAAAAATGTTATAGTAATGATGAAGGACCTGGGTGGCTCCTGGCAATTTTGGATTTTACCCTAGATTTTCTTAATCCGCATTCATGATGTTCCAGTCAGCTATGGTCAAACTGTCTGCAGGAACTATAGCTGTAACTTCCTTAGAGAACTTCTCTCTATGACTCCCATTGGCGAAGCACCACACTGTGTATGTGGAGGTCAAATGTTTACTTCCATGGAGTTGGAAGACTCATGTCTAGGATCCACAAATGAGGCTGTATAGGCAGGGAGGTGAGTGAAGATGTTAAAGTCAATTAAAATTTCCCAGGGCCTACTAATGTTATTAGCCTTTATGATCTGGTTCTTTCTTTTCTTCTTTTTCCAATCTTGACATCTGGTCTATCATTTACATGAGCCACATAGTGGCAGTTTACCTAAAGTTCTGATAATAAAGAGCTTAATGTGACCAGTGAGGAGAAAGTGGTGGATGAAGGAAATAGGCATCCTCGCCACCCAACATTCTCTGCATGAATCATCATATGCTTGAAACCTACAATTAATAAAATTTCCTATTTGTCTTAAGTCATATGTGATTTATGAAATGTTTTATTTCCTATAAATTCTACTTTGATTACAGAGGTATGATATAATGGAAAGAGGCTAGAAGTAACTTTGTGAAAGATGTGTGTGTGTGACAGAGAAGGGAGGTGTGGGTACCTGGAGAGTCCAGTAGATGCCATTGGTTACCTAGGGAACTGGCATTAAAGATAGCTGTGAGCCACCTAAGTGGCTGCTAGGAACCGAGCTCAGGGTCTCTGGAAGAGCAGAAAGTGTTCTTGACCACTGAGCCATCTCTCCAACCCTCAAAGTTTTTTTTTATTGACTTCATTATTGTAACTTGTATCTATTGTTAGTACTTTGGTTTGCTCTATTGTTTGCTATTATACCAGATCCTAAAATGTGGAGATAAATTGATAGTTCCATTATAGAAGTTAGAAAAATACACAGTCATAGACTGAATTCTTTTTTTCCATATGCCAAATATTATTAGTAAGAGCAAATAGAGGCACCAGATCAGACTTCTGAGAAATTGTTTGTATAGACTTTGTGTGGATAGTCATACTCCTTAAAAAAAAAAAACTATAGTTAGAAGAGGAAATGAAATTCCATTTACTGTGGATTTTGGTAACATTTTCCATGTCCTCTCTAGTGGGAGAGCAGTATTTTTCTAGGGTTGGATAACTGTGCCTGTGATAGCTTAAAGACCTTCTTACCAGGTGTGCTGGTTTGAAAGAAAATAGTCCCCAATGTGAGTGGCACTATTAGGTATGGCCTTGTTACTGGAAGTGTGTCACTGCAGTGTTAGGCTTTGAGGTCTCCTATGCTCAAGCTACACCCAGTAAGACAGACCACTTCCTTTTGCCTGCTGATTAAGATGAAGGACTCTCAGCACCAGCACCATGTCTGGCAGCACACTACCATGTCCCACCATGATGATAATGGACTAAATTTCTGAACTGTAAACAAGCCACCCCATCAAATGTTTTCCTTTAAAAGAGTTGCTGTGGTCATGGTGTCTCTTCACAGCAATAGACACCCTAACTAAGACACCAGGGAACCCTGAGAACTAAAGTGAAGTATCTTAGTTAACAAGTCCCATGTGTTATTTTCACAACTGATGCTTCCATAGCTTGCATAGACCCTTACCCCATTTTTTCTTTCAGAAATATATATACATATAAGTAATATAAATTAAATATATGTGACATATATTTAATTTTTAAAATTTTTACATACTAGCCCTAGTTTTGCTTCTCTCCCCTTCTTTTGCCCCCTCTCCCACGCATTCCTCAGAGAAGGTAAGGCCTCCCTTGAAGAGTCAATAAAGTTTGGTAAGCCAAGTTCAGGTAGGACCAAACTCCTTCTCCCTGTATCAAGGCTGAGCAAAATTTCCCAGCATAGTGAATAGGCTCCATAAAGCCAGTTCGTGCACCCAGAATAAGTCCTGGTCCCACTACCGCCGCCCCAACAGATCAAACCACATAAATGTCACCCACATTCAGAGGGCTTAGTTCGGTCCCATGTAGGGTTCCCAACTGTCAGCCTTACCCCAATTTTTACATAGAGAAGGAATGACCATTGTTTCATAACCACTAGATTTTTCTGTATTGAAAAGTTTTTGTATCCCAATAAGTCTCTCCACCAACACAGCAATCCAAATCAAACCAAATCAAACTGAATTAGAAAAAGCCCAGGTTTAATGGATACAACACTCCAGAATGATTTTCCAGCCTCCAGAGAGGAGATGGGAAAGGAAGATGGGAAAACCATGCATCTGTTTTCTAGGGTGCAGTTTAAGTACCCGGTAGGAGTGGTCTTGAGCATCTCTGGGGTAGGGGTCATGATTTGGTGGACTTTCTGAGGTGCAGCAGGATTCAGAGAGAGATGGGGGAAGGGTTTAGGTGGAGCTTCCAGCAGAACATCCCAGACTTTTGGGTACATGGATGCCAGGGCCTGCTGTGAAGCTTCCAGCAGAACATCCCAAACTCTTTGGGTGCATGGGTGCCAGGGGCTGGGGTGAAGCTTCCAGCAGAACATCCCAGACTCTTTGGGTACATGGATGCCAGGGGCTGGGGTGAAGCTTCCACCAGAACCTATATCGCCATTGCCAATAGCTACTGAGTTTAAAGCGAAGGCGCTGTCACTGTTCAGTTCAGAAGTCATCCTATATAATTTGTTCCGTACCCATGCGTGCACACATATATTCTCTGTGCGTAATCTTGAGTTCACAAGCATGTGTTCATACAAGTACACAAATGTACCTTGGTCATGCCTTCTACCCTCCTATTGTCTTACTCTTCCTACCTCGTGTTTGTGTTCTTAGAATCCCTAGACAGTTTGTGATATTTTCATGCATATGTACACATAGAGTTTCATGTATCTATATAAAATCTAGGATATACAAACAAATCATGTAATATCTTTCAGAATCAGGATTTTTTTAGAACAAATGTCCCATTTTTTTTCTTTTCCCTAAATAGCATTCCTTTATATGTCCTACTGTTTGCAAAGTGAATTCTTCCTTAAAGAATATCTTTATAATTTTGGTTGTGAGCCTGCCTTTAATTGCTAAGTCATAAGGGGATTTTAGGAGTAAAGTATAGAATAATCAACCTACAAGCCACAGCCACAGAGAAGCTGGATAGCAGGGGGGGGGGGGCAAAGAGGGATGCATGGATTTCCCTGGGAAGCAGATATAGAAGAGATCTCCTGGGCAAAATAAGGCTGGGGAAATGGGATATGGAGGGATGTGGTGGAATGCAAACGTGAGGGAGAAGACTGGGCTGGGTGGGCTGGGGGCAGAAGTTGCGTTGGGGGCAGGACGGAGAGGGAGAATAACGAAAGAGATGTCTTGATGGGGGGAGGCCATTTGGAGAAACCTGTTGCTAGAGAAACCCCCAAGAATCCACAAGGATAACCCCAGCTAAGACTCCTAGCAATAGTGGAGAGGCTGCCAGAAATGGTTATCTACTATAATCAGGTTGGTAACTACCCTAATTGTCATCAAAGATACCCTTTCCCGGAATTGATGGAAGCAGATGCAGAGATTCAGACATGCACTGGGCAGAGCTCCAGGGGTCTTGCTGAAGAAAGGAAGGAGGTGTCATGACAGGGTAATCCACAGAGACAGCTGACCTGAGCTCTTGGGAGCTCATGGACTGTAAACCAAAAGGTGGGAAGCCTCCATGGGACCAACCTAGGCCCTGTGCGTGTGTATGACAGTTGCGTTGCTTGGTCTCTTTGTAGGGCTCCTAGCAATGGGATCACGACCTGTCCATGGCACTGAGCTGGCTTTTGTGAACCTTTCTCCATGCTGGATTACTTTGCCCAGGCTTGACACACTGGGAGGAGCTTGGTTCTGCCTTAACTTGATGAGCCAGGCTTTGCTCAGGCCCATGGGAGGCCTGCCCCTTTCAGAATGGAGACAGAGGAAGAGTGGAAGGGAGGGGATAGATGGGAAGCAGGAGTGAGGGACTGGGAGGAGGGGAGGAAGGGGAAAATGTTACTTAAAATAAAATAAAAAATGAATGTTACACTTCAAAAATAGAATATCTTTATTACAAGAAACTTAATCCTGTCCTAAAATTTCTAGTCCAAACCTACTATCTACAGTAAACTTTTTAGTTCTACTATTTGATCAAGAAATGATATGAATATTGTTGCCACTTGAAACTAAGTGATGGTTTTGTTAGTTTAAAATCTAGAAATTTTATCTAAAGAATACCAAATAGTGATAAGAATGATGTGGAGTTAGTAGTTTAAAATGTGAAGCTTTCCAAGTATAGAGACTGTATTGGGGGGAGCTGCGGGCTGTGTTCCTGCCGCCCCAGCTCCTGGTCGCCTAGCTAGCTTATGCCCCGAAATAACAACACACAAACTGTATTCTTTTAAAACACTGTCTGGCCCATTATATCTAGCCTCTTCTTGGCTAATTCTCACATATTAATTTATCCCATTTCTAATAATCTGTGTAGCACCAGTCTTACCAGGAAAGATTCAGCATGTCTGACCTGGCGGCTTGCTTCATTGCGTCTGCCCTGGAGAGCAGCGGCATGGCATCTGCCCCAGAGAGGAGAGGAAATGGCATCTGAGCTCACTTTCTCTTCCTCCCCGCATTCTGTTCTGTTTACTCCACCCACCTATGTTCTAACCTATGAGGGCCAAGCAGTTTCTTTATTATTTAACCAATGACCTTCCTCCATCAAGACTGTTTAAGTAAGGTATGAGGTTTGGGTAAGGGAAACAATCATAATAAATTATATTTAGTGAGAAGATAAGATATCATCAGTGTTTGTAGTTTCATTAAGATCATCAACTTAATACTAGTTCATAAGAGAAATTACACAAAGCAAATCTGAAATATGTGTGGTAAGTTCTTTAAGTTTCAGATAAAGATGTTGCAGGCATCTGAAGAATGGGTCAGAAGAGCCAAGAGGGCTAGAGTTTGACTTGGTTTCCTCTCCTTCAAATGTGTTACCTTGTTAGATATTAGTCATATTGTCTTATTTAGTGCACATGTTTATGTGTGTGCACATGTTCATTGCACACATGAACACATGCTCATGGCTGAGATGTGTCGATACAAGACGCACATAGGCCCGCCCACGTGTAGTGTGTGTTGGTGTCACAGGACAACTTTCAGAAATTTGTTCACTCCTTCTTCTGTAGATTCCGGGGATCTGATGAGTTTGTCACACTCAGGACATGTCCTCAGAGGGCGTTGGTACACGTTTGGGGAGGGACATGAAAATTCAGGAGCCGTCCTATGAAGAGTTGTGAACACAGGTGCTCAGCTGTGCTGATTAGGATTCTTTTAACCAGGGCTGTGAAGAATCTTTGATGCCATGTCTCTTCCAATAGGCCAAGAAAAATCTCCTTTAACATTCCTTTAATCCTATGTCTTTTGAGTGTTGGCTTTGTAGAAATTCTGTAGTCTGCTGTTAAATTCAATTTGTGCAGTGGGTATTGACTCAAAGGCTTATAATGAGCCTTATTGACAGGAGTTGTACTTTTGCAGAATTTTGACAGGCATTGGGTAAAAAGTTTTTAAAAATGAAATGTAAAACAAAACTAACAGGATCAAAACTATATACAATTTTGTAACAATTTTAAACCAAGAAATATTTTTGTATAACAACAACAAACAAACTCAGTTAATTATAAAATAAATTTTATTTTAGAAGCTGCATAAGAAATGACTTAGAATAACTGTAGTTAAAGGCAGGATGACATTCATAATCAGCAAAGGAGTTTAATACTTGTAGCACTAAACAATTTAATATTAGAATATAACTCATACACTGGCATAGCTTGGATTTTTTAGGAATCCACATCCATACAACTCCAGAAGGCTAAGTAGGTGCATCACACAGATGAAGGTCTGCTCAGTATCTTTTGGATTTCTAGGAACCCTCTGGAAAACTCAAAGTCAGTTTAGACAAAAAGACCCAACTTTAGAGTTTTAAACCATAACAACATGTTAAGGATTTGGTTAATGGGATTAGTATGCTTGAGTTAAGGTGATAAATGAACAACCACAGTTAAGGCATAGGTGCTAGCATATCAGTGGGGCAGGTCATGGGGAAATTTCTATACTGACTCACCTTCAGTGTGGCCTTTCCTTTGGTAGCCACTACAGTTTTGGCAGGAAAGAAGTCTCTGAGGAGAGTCTAGATGCTTTATTCATGGATCCCACAAGGCAGACAAGAGCGGACAGAGAATGCTAGCCACTGCACATCCAGCAGCGTGGTCTGGCAAGAGCTGCAAACTTCATCAGGAAGGCTTAGCTTAGCCAGAACTGCTCCAACCCGCCATCTTGAGGAAGCTAGCTGTGCTGCACACAATCTACCATCGTCCCTTTTGGAACCATGACTGAAAGCTGAGCATGCTCAATACTGTATTCTTTGAATTGGGTATGTGGAGCACTGTGCTAACCCCAAACACGTCCCCATATGGCTGTGTGTTGAACTTTGCTTGAGAAGGATACAGCTCTTGTAATAGTCACAGGGCTGTTTCTACCTACTGGTAGCTAACAAATCTTCCTCTTTTATGTTGAAACTCTGCTGGTTTGGGCCTCATTGAGATGTAAACCCCCGAAATCAGTTACAGAAGACTTAACTAGAAAGTGAAATTGTTCATGGCTTCCTAAGAATAGCTAAAACAGGAATGCTTTTTTCAATTACTATTTAGCTCCATAGATATTTGAAAATCTTTTTAAAAAATTATAAGTAACCTTCATCTGTTTTTGTCACACAGAATCATTCTGGAGTTTCTTTTCAAAATATTTACACAGTTTTTTCAAACCTTTCCCAAATTATCCAACCCATTTAATTCTTTAGTAGACCTTTTTTATATTTATTTATTTATTTATTTATTTATTTATTTATTTATTTATTTTTTCTATTCGAGAACCATGGAACAAACTGAAGTTCCCAGCTGGTGGGGAGAAACAGAAAAACAGGCCACGTGTGTGTGAAAGATTCTGCAAGGCTCATTGAATAATTAGAACTCAGTGACCTGAAGAGCTGGAATGTTCCAGATCTAGGAGCTGGGCTGCCTTTAAGTCCTTAATCCTCATTCTTTAGCCACTTCTGCGTGTGACCTAACATCCTTTTGACTATCAGGTGAAACCTTCTTCAATGTATTAATTTAACTGCTCACTAGCTTCTACCAAAGCAAATACTAAGAATGTCACCAGGTGGTCTCTGAGACCTATAAGAGATTGTACCTTTTTGTTGTAACTCAGCTTCTCAATGTCTCCACCGATGCTTGTGAAAATTGCCTCACTTGAAGTCTTGTTCACTGAGTGTTAAAACTTCATGTGACCATTTCAATGTTAGAACATGTCAATCAGGCAATCACTCCCAGTTGGCTGAAGAGTAAACCGTTTCTTATTCCTATCTGTGTGTGTATTAGGCATGAGTATATGACCTGTTTACAGGGCACAAGGATAACGTAGGGGTTTCAGCTCTTTCTTCCTATCCTGTAGGTTCTGGAGGTCATTGAACTCAGGTAGCCATCAGGTTTTTTGACAGGCAGCCTCAGCTATTGAGCCATCTTGCTGGGCCCATATGTTTTAATGTTTTTAAAATTCAACTCTCAGAGCACACTATGACTTCCAAGTTCAGGGAGAAATTTTCTGCTACAGCTTTGCCCAGGTAATTGTATTTTTCTTCTCTAGTTTAAGCTTGGTCCTTTGATGATTTATTTATCAGATGTAGATGATTACCTTATTAAAAACATCTTTCCTCAGATATAAGTCTTGGACTTTGCTCTCTCCCCTTTTTCCATCTGCTCCCTGCCTCCTGCTTTTTCTTTTCCCTCCTTCTCTTATTTTCTTGAGACAGCGGTTCCTGTAGCCAAAGTTGGCCTCAAAATTAAACTCTATAGATGGATGAGTGACTTTGAATTCCTAGTGTTCCTGCTCCCAACTAGTGTCTAGATTACATGTGAACACCACCATGCCTGAATAAACCTGCATTTCTTTAGTTAAGGAAAAAAAAAAAAGACCCAGCACTCGAGAAGCAGAGGCACGCAGATCTCTGTGAGTTCGACGCCAGCCTGGTCTACAGAGCAAGTTCCAGGACAGGCTCCAAAGCTACACAGAGAAACCCTGTCTTGAAAAAAATCAGAAAGCGGGGGAAGGCTGGATATAATAAAATAAATCATCAGTATTAGAGCCATGTTCTTTTTTGTTTCAACTTTTATTTATTTTCATTTTATATGCTTTGTCTGCATGTGTGTCTGTGGACCACAGGCCAGAAAAGCGTATTGGATCCCCTGGGACTGAAGTTACAAACGGCTGTAGGCCACCATGTGGGTGCTGGGCATTGAGCTGGCATTCACTGGAAGCGCAGCCAGGCTCCTAACCTTGTGGCACTGTGACTCCAGAGCCTTTGTCCTTATTTATTGATCTCTACAAATCTAGCTTCTGTTCAACTATCCCTGGGGTTGATTACTATACCTAATAACCTTTCTTTGCTTTGATCAAACAATTCTAAGTGATCTTTTCTACCCCCAAACAAAAGCAATCCAGCGGAAGAGAGGAAGTCTTCACTGATAAAGACTGCGACATTTCTTAGACTATGACACTTGGAGTTCACGAGCAACCTTGATCACAAAGCATCAAAGCCAACAGTGATATATCCAAGATGGATGGGTTTCTTTTGAGTGAGCAGTGCTGTGGTCTCACAGGAGGCAACCTGCATTGCTTGATAGGCTGTTCAGGGATTTATACTCACTACTGTTGGTTTTGTCTTGTAGTTTTCTTACTTCCATTTTTGTCTCTTCCCTTACACTCTGCAGTTTACTAAGGAAAAATCTCTGAGCACCTGTCCACTTTACAGTCCCCCACAGCCTGAGTAAACTAATGAAAGAATAAGGCTGCAAGGTGTCTAGCCCACCGAGGGTTAAGCCCGAGACTTGGAGAATAAGAAGGAAAAATGAGTTTTGTAAAACAGGCCAGGCGCTTGGCTTTTGCCTCTGATCTCAATCCCTCTCGTTCACATTCCAAATTTCCAGACAGCCTCCTTCCCAACGTTGCCAGAAATATATCTGTGCAGGATGCCTTTCTGTGACGCTCAGCTGTCTGGACGGTGGCATCCAAGCACCTCTGCCTGATACGACAGCTCTGGAGCCTGACCCCACTACGTGTGGCAAGCCTCTTCTCTAGTTTTGTATCTGCGGCTCCAGGGTCTTCTGTCCTGCGCAGGACTTCGCTTGTGCTCCAGTCTGCGGGGAGTGCTGCTCTCCCACGTCCTCCTCCTGGAGATCTACCCACTGAGTCTTTTCCCACTTCCGGGCTCGAGTGAAATTAATTACCATGAGCACCAGGTAAGAAACATTGGCGGTCATGGTGGCATCCACCATGGCAGAAATGACTAAGTAATAGCAAATTCACCGCCACATCAATTCGATGGCTTTAATTTACTGAATATGCCTGATTGCACTTGGTATTCGTAGCAACCATAGGTTCTGTCATTCTAATCTTGATTACTAATATTTACTATCAAATGTCTGTCTGGGCAACAGGCAGTTTGGTGTCTGTCTAAATGTCCTGCATGGACTGAAGAAAACATGTTCTAGCCAGCACCTGTGCAGGAGTCCTCCCATCTGGTGGCTGTGTCTGTCACATCTCAGCCTTGGGTGCTGTCGCCTTTCGTCCCAGCTGAAGAGGTTACATTCAGTGGAACTTGTGTGATGCCGTTGTGGTTTTTTTTTTTTTGTTTTTTGGACACAGTTGGTGCTGGCAGATGGTGGCTTTGAGATGTAGCCCTGTCTGTCCTGCGACTCACTATGTAGACCAGGCTGCCCTTGAACTCAGACAGATCCATCTCTCTCACATGTTGTGGAATAATCCTTCTGTACCCTGTGAAGATGTGTTGCTCTCATTGTTTATAAAAAACGGATTGCTCGAAAGCTAGGCAGAATTTTCAGGACAAAGAAAATGCTGGGAAGAAGAGGAGTGGAGTTTCAGGTATCAGGAGAAGTCTTGAGCCAGATGCAGAAGAAGTAACATGGGCAGTTCATAAAGGAGGTAAATGAGCCTCGGGACAGCACATAAAAGAATAGAAATGGGTTAATTTAAGTTATAAAAGCTAGTTAAAAGTAAGTCTAAACTGTTGGCCGAGCATTCTGAAACAGAGCAAATAGAAAATATTAGGTCCATTAAGTAGGAAAGAGGTTTATGAAACTTAAGTCAGTACTTACTAGCTCACAAATGATAAATCAGGAGAGCTCTCTGCACACTCAAATATATATGTCTTAGGGTTTCTATTGCTGTGAAGAGACACCATGACCATAGCAACTGTTATAAAGAAAAACAATTAATTGGGGTGGCTTACATTTTCAGAAGTTCAGTCCATTCTCATCATGGTGGGAATGGTAGCCTGTAGGCAGACATGGTGCTAGGGAAGGAGCTGAGTGTCCTACTTCTTCGCCAGCAGACAACAGGTAGTGAAGGGTGAGAGGGGAGCACTGTGTGTAGCTTAAGCATAGATGAGACTGAAAAGCCCACCCCTGCAGTGACAGGCTTCCTCCAACAAGGCCACACCTACTCCAATAAAGCCACACGCCCCAATAGTGCCACCCCCTTTGAGGACTTTTCCCCAAACCACCACAATATACGCATGTTACTATCTGATAAATCAATGTCAAAATCTTATTTAGTGCTAGTATCACTATTGGCCATTTGCATCAACTAGACTTTTGTCAGCTGACTCTCACATGAAGTTCTATAAAATTCAAATATGAAAGTGTTGAAAAGAAAATAAACATACTAGAGATAAACAGAAGGGTGTTCATTACTCAGATCTACAGAAAGCTTTCCCAGGTACTCTATAAAGCCAGCAACAATACATGTCAAAAAAAATACCTTGACTACATACAAACCCAAAGTTTTTACAGGGAAGAATACATTATAAAGAGATGCAAATGAATAGTAACAAACTGATGAAGAGTATGTTGACCATATGTCACAAAACATGCTAGAAAAACCAAGTACATATATCTCTCTTGTGTGTCTAAAGAAATATCTTGAAAAGTATTATCACGAACCTTTGTGTTGTTGGGATCAAGGACAACCCCAGGGTTTCTAACAGTCCTGATGAAAGGACAAAGGGAACACTAAATTTTGTGTCCTTGTCCTGGAGCAGATGTGCAAGGTCCTCTCTGTGGCTGGAGCCAGGGCCTTGAAGTCAAAGCTGTAGTTTCCGGTGATCCAGCTCTTCCCCCTGGGCTGTGGTTATCAAAGCTGTGTCTGAAGCATCCTATGTTCTTTTGGCCAAAATTGTCTGACCTGGCTGTCTGCCGAACTTGGCCATTTTCCCCCTTCAAATAGTTTGTTAGAAACTGTGCACCTAGTAAACATACTTGGCATATTCTTTTGAGCAGAAGAAATCTTTTGTTTGTTTGTTTTGTTTTGTTTTGTTTTTTGAGACAGGGTTTCTCTGTGTATCTTTGAAGCCTGTCCTAGAACTTGTTCTGGCCTCAAACTTATAGAGATCAAACTATCTCTGCCTCCCCAGTGCTGGAATTAAAGGTGTGCACCACCACCACCTGACTAAGAAATTATTTTTATAAGCCCAACTGTTTTATTAGAAAATTCAACAAACATCAAATTATTGCAGGTTTCTACAAAATTTTGCAAAGAATTGCCATGGGCATCCATACTGACCTCATAGAAGATTGAAAACAAGCAGCCTGAGACCAGCACAGGCGTGAGAAGCACTTTGAGTGGAGTAAAGATACCACCACCTTAGCATTCAGGAGAGTTTAAGGCAATACAGCTCAAAGCCTGAACTACTCTTTGTTGACTACGGATACCGAAGTTATCAGGTAGCACCCATTTAAAGACACCAAAAGTCAGTTGCATTAACCTTCCCAGTTACTGCCCCAAACAATGTCCCAATTCCCTCCAAGATTTGCAGCTTCTGAGAGAGAGGCACAAGTCAAAGACTCCGACGGAAGAGGATTCTGATGGCCACTTAGCAGTTCTGGTTTCTTTTTCCATTTTACTTATACTTAGTTTTTGAGTAGGCGGCGCCTGGCTCATTCTGGAGTTTCCGTCTTCATCTCTATCCAGGAAAACTAAGCTGTTGTGACTCTAAGTGAAACTGGAGTGTTGGGAAATGCTTTACAGATTGTTGCTTTTGTTAGCCACACATTTTGTCACCCTTGAAGTGGGTAATAGTGGGGAGAAGTCAAATAGATGCAAAGAGGAACCAACTGGTTGAGATTTATAACTTTCTTTTTTTGTTTTATTTCTTTGTGTATGTTCATGAACGCAGGGTAAATGTGGAAGCCAGAGGAGAATCACAAATGTCATTTCTCAGGGGCCACCCATCCTGTGTTCTGACACTTTCTCTTTGTTACCTAGGGCTCACTGAGTAGATGAGGTTGGCTGCTCAGCGTCTACCTCGCTGTACCTCCCAGTGCTGGGAGTATAGGGCAATCCTCATCTCTGCCTTCCAGAGGGTGCTGAGGGCCGAACTCAAGACTTTTCTACTGTTAGGTCATTTTCGGGTCTTCTCTAAAGTTCCCACATCCTATGCCCTGGTGCTGAGTACTATGTCATTTCCTCTCCCATCCTCTGGATTGTTTTATATCCCTCCTTGACTTCTTCATCTTTAATTATTGTTACTTATATATGTATACACACACACACACACACACACACACACACACACACACACACACATATATATATATATAGAGAGAGAGAGAGAGAGAGAACAGAGTTCATTTTGTATTACTTTTGTGTTTGTGTATGTGTTAGAGCTGACTGCTTGGGGCTTGGAGTTGGTCAACCTAATGGGGCCTCATCCCTGGAGAAGAATGATTGCCCCTTTCTCAGCTCCAATTAATTGTGTATAGCTCTTGATCTAGGAGTGGGGCCATGTGAGATTTCCCCCATCCATGTTGGTATGTCAACTGGTGTTGTCCCTGTCCAGGTTTTGTTTAAGAGAACATAGTGGTGAGCTTTCATGGGTACACCTTCCCTGTCATCTCATAGCAGATGTCACAGCAGAAGTCTCTGGCTCTTACAATCTTTCTTCCCCTTGTCCAAGATTTCCCCTGAGCTTAACACATAGGACTATGTTGTAGAAGTATCAGTTGGACTTGCACAGCCCACAGTCAGTTGCTGGCTGCATTTTGGCCAGTTGTAGAGACTAGCACTCATTGTTTCCGAAGGTGCTACGCATGCTGCCAAGAGAGAAAGCAATCAACAGTCCTACCCAGCTGTGAATTCTGTAAATCACAACAAGAAAAGCATGGCAAGCTATTCCCATACATAGGAGTCTTGCCATATGGTTGTTTGGTTTTGTTTTTTTAGAAATCACTATTTAGATTATTTTTCAATTTTGAAATGGATTTAGATTATTTTTCAATTTTGAAATTGGATTGCTTGGTGTGTTGTTATTGCTTTTTAATGATTTATATAATCTGGATTAGTAACCATTTGTAAAATAGCTAGAAAAGACTTTGTTCCCACTGTGTATTGTTTCTTTTTTGAAAAATTTATTAGATTTTTAAAAAATACCAATCCAAGTTCCTCCTCCCATTCCCTCCACATACCCTCATGCCCAGCCCCCTCTAGTCCTCAGAGAGGGTAAGGCACACAGCTTTGGGGAAGGTCTGCCTTAGATTGCTTCTGAACTGGGTTATTTCTTTTGCTGTGCAAAAGCCCTTGCATTGGATAGAATAGTACTCGCTTGGCTTAGGTTTATTTCCTGAGCTACTGGCATCAGGAAACCCCGGAGGCTGCTATTTGCGTCCACATCTCAAAGCACTTCTCCTATGCTCTCTTCAAGCAGACTCAAAGTTTGAGGTGTTTTGTTATATGAAATAGTCTTTTATTTGGAATGGATTTTGATATCTGAGAAGACAGGGGTCTAGCTTCAGTCTTTCACATGTAGGTATCCATTTGCTGAAAAGTCTCCTCCCTCCCTTGTATGTTTTGCTTAAGAGTCAGTTGGTTGGCTTTATTCCTGAGACCTCTTTTCTGCTCCAATGGTCTATGTGTTTGTTTTTATGCTAGTAACCATGTTTTTGTTACTATAGTTCTGTAATATGCCCTGTAGTCAATTATTATAATGCTTTCAGCTTTATTATTTTTGTTCAAGATTATTATGGTTATTTCATGTCTTTTGAGCTTACATATGAGCTGTATATATGTTGCATATTTTGTATTTATTTGTGCTTCTTTTGAGAACTGTTTATTTTGTGTACTTATTTCTTGACTGATTTTTTGTGTATAATTTTGTATTCATTCATCCTGTAGGATGTCTTGTCACTTTGTTGATGCTTTTTTATAGTGAAGAAACTTTTTAATTCCATATCACCCCACTTATCAATTCTTTTGATGATGATCTGTACTGCTGGAGTCTATTTCAGCATGTCCTTGCCTATGCTTATATCTTGAAGTGTTTTTACATTCAAGCCTTTGATGTGTTTTAAGTTACGTTGACACAGAGCATCAGAGAGCCATCTGCTGTCATTATACATGTGGAAATGCACTTATTGGAGACACTGTCTTTTGCCTAACTTGTGTTTTTTGACACCTACATGAAAAGTCACATAGGGGACCTGCATGAGCTTATTTCTGGATAGTCCATTACACTGATCCACATGCCTGTATTTGCATCAATGTGTGCAGTTTTGCTAGAATTTTCCTGTAGTATAACTTGAAATGAGGGATTATGAAACTCCAGCACTGTTATTTCTGCTCAGGATTGTTTTGGGTACTTAGGATCTCTGGGCTTCCATAGGAATTTTAGGATTCATTTTTATAGTTTCATGAAGTATTTCACTGACTTCATGATTTGGATCATATTGAAGCTGTGGGTCACTTTTGGTAAGACAGCCAACCTTCACCAGATGAGCTCTGAGGATCTGTGCGTATGGGATGTCTTTGCTTTTCTGGTGTTGCCATCCAGGTCTTTCTTTAGTGTTTCAGAGTTCATTGACCAGGGTTATTCTTAGTACTGATTTATTTATTTTGAGACTGCTATAAATAAGACTGTTTCCCTGATTTTTCTCAGCATGTTCCTAATATTGGTGTATAGAAAAGCTACTGATTGCTGAAACTACTTATCTTATCTAAGCATTTTCCAATAGAGTCCTTAGGGTCCTTTAATAAGATCCCCCTGTTTACAGTTAGGGATATTTTCATTTTTCCTTTCACTCTGGTGGTATCATACATGGCCATAACATCCTTCAATCTTATTCATCCAGGTACCCTCTTTCATCCCATCCCCCACTCTTGTTCATCCCCTTCATCTTCTTGGCTAGTCCTCCTTTAATGTTTTGGGGATTTTTGTGTGTGTGAGAGAGAGACAGAGAGATAAAATGAAGGAGACAGATAAACTGAATAATATTCATTGGGGTTGCTTACAGAAACACAGGTGAGGGTCTGTTATTGGTACGTGATCCGTTACTAGTGACTAGACCACTGAGGAAAATGTCTTTCTCTTTCCAGCCACCCGCTAACTGCATACAAGCCTGTTGAGTGATATGGATCCTCATGAGCCCCTTCCCTCTGATGTCAGCGTGTTGACTGGTCCAGCCTTTTGTAGGTCTTGTGCAGACAATCACAGCTACTATGAGTTCAAGAATGTAGCAGCCATGTTATTCCTATAAGTCAGGACGCTGTACGTCTCCCCACCCCTTCCTCTGGCTCTTACATTCTTTCTGCCCCCTTTTCTGTAATGTTCCGTGAGCTTTGGAGGCAGTGGTATCTCATTTATGGCTGTCCATTCAACAGTTAGGTATGAGTCTGCAGTCACCACCGATCGCTGCAAAATGAATCTTCTCTGGGCAAAACTGGTGGAAACACTATTTGATGAATTTTATGGGCACCTCTTCTTCCTTTCTTATTTTATCTCTTTAATTTCAAACAGCCAGCATGTGTGTGTCTGTCTGTTCGTACATACACATGCATGTTATGTGTTTGCATGAGTGCACATTTGTGTATACTTGCCCATACAGGAGTGTAGGGGCCAGACATCAATATCAAGATGTTCTCATTTTCCTTTCCCCTCTTATTTTTGAGACAAGGTCTCTCACTGAACCTGCATCTCCTTATTTTAGCAAGCCTGCAGGATCTGCCTGCTTCTGCCTCTAGCACTGGCATTACATCACAAATGCATGCCACCATACCTGCTTCTGTAAGTGCTAGGGATGTGAGCTCAGGTGTGCATGTCTGTGCAACAGGCACTCTTCCCATAGAGTGACCCCCCCATAATAGACTACTTCTTAAGAGCTAAAGTATCTATAATATTCCAACTGACAGATATATAATTTCACATGTATTTTGGACAAGATAATTCAAAGGATATAAAAGTTTAGTTTTACTATATATACTTTATACAAACATTTCAGTAATTTTTGATACATACAATTTGTTTAGCAAGGAAATCAATTATAGTTACAAATGAGAAAGTATAAATAAAAGTATATATTATCAAATATGTACTTTTAATTCTTTTATGTATTTTATAGTGCAATTTAAATGATTACTCTCCATTTGGTAATATATCTATTTCTGTCCCTTTAATACATAGTCTCTGAAGACTCTACTCTGGACGAAATGCTTTTCATTGTGACAGGAAATAGATAACTAGCTATTCTAGTAAGTGCTTTCTTTTTGACTTTGATTAAATGCTGTTTATTAATACAAACATTAAAAAATATTTAACATCTTACATGGTCACAGCTCACTAGCGCTTTGCCCCAGTCTGCACACTAACCATTGAGAAATAGATGCCTTTCTGTGCCAGCAGCTGCTGGTGGGTGCCCTGCTCCTTGACCTTGCCGTTCTGAATCACCACGATCAAGTCCGCGTTCTGGATGGTGGACAGGCGGTGAGCGATCACAATGCAGGTGCGGCCTTCCCTGGCTTTGTCCAGGGCTTCCTGGACCACCTGTTGACCAGTCACACAGAGTTAGGATAAAGGCCGTCCTCTTCCTATCGTCCCCTCCATAACCAGCCCCAGGATTTGTACACTCTGTCCTTCAACAGTGGTGGTGGGGGTGAAAGCAGAGATTGAAACCAAGGTATCAGTCACACCACCAGAGAAGTGAACCCCAGTTTGGACGAGTTCTGAGACAGGAGATGTCTGACGTAAGGTAAGGGCAGTCAACAGAGTCCATCCGACCATTTACAAACACTCTCTGCCCTCGCCACACAACAGCCCTCAAGCTGGCCTCCAGCAGCTCCACAGCGCATCAGGAAGCTGGAGCACACGGCAAAGCCATCGCAGCAGAAGAAACGTCCTCTGAGCATCTGCCTTTCAGACAGCGGACTCTTAACCTTTCTCAAGCTGGAAGGCACCAGCAGCTGTGTCCAGGGCACGGCCAGACCTCGGCCCTGTCTCCCTGCAGCTCCTCACAGGCTGCTGCAGAGATGCAGGCTGCAGGAACAGACTGCTGTCGGCATGCAGCTTGCAGGCAGACTTCACAGAACACAGAAGGTCCAAGACTACTCTTCCTTTTATCACTTCAGGCAGGGCTCCTAAATCCCAGCTGCAGACAGATTTTAACTCCACGGGGAGCCCACACAGGCAACAGTCAGCTCTCTGGCCCCGCGTTCTCTACTATGGCAGAGAAAGACTCAACTCAAATCCTTACCTTTTCGCTCTCCGTATCCAGAGCCGACGTAGCTTCATCCAGAAGCAAAATGTGAGGCTGTCTGACGAGGGCGCGCGCTATGGCGATGCGCTGCTTCTGCCCACCCGACAGCTGAGTCCCTTTGTCTCCTACTCTGGTGCTGTATTTCTGTGAATGAAAACAGAGCTGACGACCAAGTGCAAACACGGTGTGACATACAATATATAATTTTCTAATATACATAATACATAATATAAAACATGGATTTAACAGTCAAAATCGAAGTATGAAAACAAAATCTATACTCCACTCTATATATACATATGTGTGTACATACGTATACACACATTCATATGTATATATAATAAATAGAAAATTTAGTCCTACAAGTTAAAATGGTTCATTGAAGAGAACAACAAAACAGTTTTAAAATGGTGAATTTAATATCCCTATTATTTTTATGTGCTTTTACATTGTGTTTCTGTGTGTGTGTGGTGTCTGTGTGTCTGGGATCACAGGACAATTTGTAATGGTTAGATCCTCCCTGGGGATCAAAGTCATGTGTCCAGCATGGCAGCAGACTCTTTTCCTTCCAAAGCGATCGTGGTACCTCTCTGTCTCCTTTCCTAGGGTCCCATTCTGTATCCCAGGGAACTCTCACACTTACTACACAGACCAGCCTGTCATTGAACTCTTCCTGTCTCTTACGAGCGGTGAGAGGACAGATGTGTGACGTTACACCTTATTTTATCCTGGCTGAAACTAGATACCTTAAAACCGTGTGCTTTATGTGAGCTGACCAAAATTTCTAAGTCTAGGAATTTTGCAGTGATACTATCTTCACCTTTTGGTCTCATTACGTTAAGGACAAGATTTGTGGGAAATTCAAACAGCTGTATGATATTATCAAAGCTTGTCTTATTTAGAATCTGTACTTGATGCCCTGTGAAGTATGATAAAGTAAAAAAAGAGAGAGAGATTTTTAGGATGTTAGCATTTGGGTCTTTGTTTTTATGGACTGTCACCAACAATTAAATAATGTTAATTAATGGATATTAAGGAATTATACTTTAATATTTAACCTTGAAAAGTCAAATGCTCTTCAAAAAATTTTGGTTTTACTTTTCATTCAAAATTCCTTCTATACTGTTTCCCACCATAGCAACCATCACTAGTCAATATGATGTAAGAGACAGAAGTTACAGGGTGTTCAGAGGATGTGGCATCGTGTTCAATTAGAAAACATCCTTTTCCTATATTTGAGCCCTGAATATGCTGAGATTATCATCAAAATGTGGGTTCTAATTTTTATACCTGAATTTTGACTCTTAAGTTCATGTTCTATATATGTGCACTCCTTTCTTATTGGTGTGCGTGTGTGTGTGTGTGCATGCATGCGTGTGCCTGTGCTGTGTTCCTTGGAAACTGTTCACTCTTTTCTTGAGACAGGGCTTCTCACTGGGATCTAGGGCTCACTGATTAGGCTAGGCTGGCTGGATGTGACGTCTGAGGGATCCTCCTCTATGTGCCTCTCCAGGGCTGGGATAAGAAGCTTGTACCCCACCTCTCTCTTTGCCTGGGTGCTGGGGATTAAACTCGGGACCTCAGGGTTGTGCTGCAAGCACTTTAATGACAGAACAATCTCTCCAGCCTCTAGAGAGAAGGACCCCAGTAAGGTCCAGGCAGATGCTTGATAGGGTCCCACCCCTGAGCTGTGGCTGCTTCAGAATCGAGGTGCTCTGATGTGTCCCTCCCCATGTGACTGTGGAGTCACCAGACAGCAGGAACTCAGCTGTGATCCTTGTGGGGTCCATAAAGACAGTACTGTGACCCCAGGAAGGAGGAAACAGACGGGCAGAGTAAGCCAGATTCCAGTCTAATCACTGACAGAGGGGCGCTTAGAGAACAGGCTGGTCTGAACACTGAGAATAAGAACCATGATGTCCAGAGATGATCTGAGTAACAGAGAGAGAAAGCTCCAAGGCCAGAGGTGGGGCCTTGCATTTGTCAAATACCAGAGGACAAAATCATTTTAAGAGACTATAGCTATAGTGGTTCTGTGTTGTAGCCTGCATCAGTATTATCGCGGCTTTAAGTCTCAGAGCCTTTGGCCCCACTGCCAGAATATTCTTCTTCACCAGAAATAGGGTGGCGCCCGGTACTTCGTACTTTTAATAACTTCCTTGGTGATATTAATCCACATTTAGCTTTAAGAGTTGGTGACTCTTATTACTAGATTCTGTACTTTGACCTCAAACTGTTAATAATTCATGGCAAGACAACACTGAGGAGAGGAAGGGGTAGGCCTCTTCCCAGGCAATGTGTTGGAGGGTAGCAGTTATTTGTGAGAACACCAAAGGAAAAAATTTTAAGGAAGTGTTTGGGCCACCTTGTGTCATGCTTGTCTGGCTAGTTTGAGGCTACCAAGCCTTATTGTATCATGAGCACTTCCTGTAATGACAAACATAACTGGTGAGGTTACGCGAGTGTATAATATTTATGTCAGATCTAAGAAGATACACAAGAAGGTGAGAGGGTCAATTTATCTAACTTACAGGAAGAAATGAGAGAAGTCCATAAGATAATAGCCCAGGAAAGATTTTGATAGTCAATTCTAAGATTGTGGCTCAGGACCCTACAATGGATGGTGCAGCAATTATAAATTATATAATACCGCAGCCATCCCTGTGACTCAGCTCTATTCGGAGACCCTTCTTTCCGGCCTGGGCAGACGTCTCTTGTCTGGCCTAACTCCACAGTGTCACATGGATCACTGAGGGGAGCTACAGAATGATTATGCCTGTTTTCTCTGCAGAAACAGTGCAGCGTCCATGAAAATTAGATGCGGCCTGTCTACCCTTTACCTGGGAGGGGATGCTCACGTGTATCCCCAGACCAGAAACAGCTGGATCCTAAGCTAAGAAACTAAAGGACTGTTCCAACATGGATTCTCGAGCTTATGGCCCTAAGGGTTGCCCCAGTTATCAAAGTCCCTGTTTCTTCTACTTGAATATGTCTAATATTGTGTTGCCTCCTCACAATGACAGGTAAGAGATTGGGCAAACATAACCTCTAACTCGGATAAGAAGAATGAATAGATGTCTCTCTGCTGGTAAGATATATTTTGATTTCTAATTTCTCTTTACCTTTGGGCAGCCAGACTTCTGGGTTTCTGATGACAGGCCTAGGGGTGCCTGCAATGTGCAATGCCCTGGGTTTCATCCCCAGGATGGGGAGGGGGAGCAACAAACAACAACTGAGAGGAGCTGCTAACTGCCAGGCCCAAGGTACATACGTCAGGCAGCGACTCGATGAACTGGTGGATGTTGGCCTCCCTGGCCGCCCTCTCGATCTCATCCTGGGACACGACCCGGCTGTTGTCCCCATAGGCGATGTTCTCCGCGATGCTGCAGTCAAATAGGATGGGCTCCTGGGACACAATGCCTAGGTGTGCTCGGAGCCACTGCACGTTCAGTTGCTTTGCTTCTTTGCCGTCTACAAACTGAGAGCGAGGGTTCACAGACCAACTTCAGGATCAGCACAATTCAGATTTAGACAATTAGCTACCATTATTTCATAGTACAAAACTCTTGGGTTGCTGCCAGATTAAGGAAAAGGCTTTCTAGTTGATTTTTTTAGTTGACATGCAAAATAATGAGTTAATTATTATACTTTCATGTGTATGTATCAAGGCACTTTGATTTGTTTCTCACTACCTCTGCAACTCTACAGAGAGAGATAAGGTCTCACTCTGTAGCCCAGGCTGGCCTGGCACTCACACAGTAGTTCAGGCTAGCAATGACTCCATGGGAATTCTCCTGCCTCAGCCTCTCAAATACAAAGATTATAGGCATAAACTATCAACAGCCAGGCCTTACAACTCTTTACAAAAATATTTAATAACATGTTTAACAAAATAAATTGTTTATATTTGAGAATTTAATCAGAGTTTGAGAGCCAACATTTCACTAATTTTGAATGTAGTAATAACATTATTTAGTCCTGTGTTCAAACATCAGTGATAAAACTGAAACCTGAAAACAGAACTCTCAGAAAATAGTTTATAGAAAGGCAGTAAGGAAAAGACCAGAGATCTTGTAACCAGTAAAGAATTGATGCAGTAAAGTCATGATGTGTGTGTGTGTGTGTGTTTGTGTGTTTATTTTTGTTTTTACACCCAGACCACACACCCCCTCCTATCCACTCTTCCGCCTCCATTTCTCTACAGAAATGGGCAGGCCTCCATGAATATACACCAGCCTTGGCATATCAAGTTGCAGTGAGATTAGGTACTTCCTCTCTTATTAAGGCTGGATGATGCAACCCAGTAGGAGGAAAAGGTCCCAACATAGGTAACAGAGTCAGAGACGGCCCCGTTCCAACTGTTAGGTGTCCCAGAAGAAGACCACGCTACACAACTGTAACACATATGCAGAGGGCCTAGGTCCCGTGCAGGCTCCCGGGTTTTCAGTTCAGTCTCTGGGAGCCCCTATGAGCACAGTTTAGTTGGTTCTGTGGTGTCCTTGATCTGTCTGACTCCTACAATCCTCCTGTCATAACTGTTTTGGAATAGAATAGAAAAGAGGCCAGCCTGGTCTACAAAGAGAATTTCAGGACAGCTAGGGCTGTTACACAGAGAAACCCTGTCTCCAAAAAAAAAAAAAAAAAAAAAAAAAAAAAAAATCAAAGTAGCACTTAATACTGATTGTGAGGAAGTTAAAAGAACCATGGACAGCAGGTGAAAAAATTCTCTTTTCGTCTCAGTCACTAGTGCTGCCAAGGCCCCTGGAGCAATGGCTCACTGCTAATGCATATGTGATGTTCCGAGCACTCATAGCTAAACGCATACACAGTAACAGTTCGCTGCTCTGAACTGTGTTTCTTTGACTCTTCTCCTATTTCTTGCTCATTATCATCATTAAAATTCATTACTCCCTGTAAGATTTCTCACTCTTGCCCAGCACCTAGGATAGTTTTCCCACAGGCTCTCAGAGTTTTGTTGGATATGGAATCCTGATTTCTCCCTCACCATTTTAGTCGAGAAGCCAAAAGGGCATTCCTCCATACTCCTAGCCACTCTCCATCTTACTATGGGAGCCCTGTACGTTTTGTTGTGCCATGGGAGATGTCGTCTGTATGGTCAGTAGAACTGTCTTATCCTGGCCTTGAAGATGCTAGGGACTCATCTTCACCAGTCCGCTGACTGTCTTCCATTCCTGCTACTGTGCTTCCTTGCCTCTTTAACCCTGATTTTCTTCATCCCCACATCCCTCTCTAAGCATCCTCATCTCTGCCGACCTGTTTACACCACCAACTCCTAACTGAGAGCAGAGTGAGAGGTGGAAGTCACCCACAAATGGCCATGTTGTATCGTGACTTCTCAGTCCTTATCTTTCCATACCCTGGGTTCTTGCAAGCCACTTTTTCACTGACATGCATCCCTACCCTCGACTTTTTACCCCATTTCCTCCTCTTGCAACTCTTTATTTTTCTGGCTACTTCAGGTCTTGCCAGCTGAAATCTCACCATGGCAAGGGAGAGAGGTGGTCAAATGCTGCTTGTAACAGAGGACGGGGGCAGTGTGTTGAGAGAGAAGCTGGGTCAACTGGCCAGTGTACTTGGCATAGATTGGCCACCTGGGCTGTCAGATTATCTAACAAAGGCTCTGCTTAAAGGTTAAAAAAAAAACCCGTGGCCAATGGCTAAACACTTCCAGCCATTTAGATGATTAAAAACCTGAAATGTTCTGAACACAAAAGTGTGCTCACCACTGTCCCGGCCCTGGGGTCGTAGAACCGCTCCAGCAGCTGGACCACTGTGCTCTTCCCGCAGCCGCTACTGCCCACCAGGGCCAGCGTCTGGCCCTTCTTCACCTCCAGGCTCAGCCCCTGCAGCACTGGGATGTCAGGTCGGGTAGGATAGTTGAACATGACATCTCTAAATTGCACATTTCCTTCCAATGTACTCTAAAATGAGAAGAGTAACACACAGTTTGATCGCCACAATCTTGAAAACACAAGCTACCGTGGGAACTCCTAGTTCTGGGTTTTGGAAGGGAGCTTCTATCACAGTCAAGCTTCATTTCATCTCTGGAACTAAATCTAAAGAAGTAATGGTTTACAGCATGAATTATCAATACAGCACCGATATACCCTCCCAGACTGGAATAGCTACATACAAAAAAGCCTATGGACTGGATTTCTATAGTCTTATCTCCTTGTAACTTTTTTTAATAAAAGTAATGACTATTAATACAAAGTATTAACGTTTATTCAAATCAGCCCATCTAGGTCTTAGCAACAGCATATAATTTTTAAAATTAAAGCACCAATTTAGCATATTTCCTCTTTGCATCTTTTCATTGAGAAATTAGGACTGAATCATCCACTGAGAGGACAGACTCACCGGCTTCAGGCCTTCCGTGCTGTAGCTGTCAATCTCAGGAACTTTCTCAATGATCATGATGATATGTGACGCCGACACTTTGGCTTTGGCGTAGTCGGGAGCGAATGAACTGACCTGTCCAACTGCCATGGCACCAAAGACAATAGCTGAGAATACTCTGGAAAAGAAAAGACAGGCATGTGCAGACAGTGATAGCCACAGTGTGGTCAACGTGGCACTCTGTAACCAGGGAGCCACTGCAGTTTTAAAGGTGAAAGATAAAATGCCCTTTCGTTCCCTTACATGCTCTCATCAGCAGACAGCCCCCTTCACCTCCCCTGTTACCCTCAACTTTTTACGTGACCTTTGCTCCTTCCTACTGAGAGTTACAAATTTGTTTATCCCTTTTTGAACCTGGGGTGGCCTTGGGCGTGGTTTCCCAGACAGGATGTGGTGGAAATCCCTGCTGCCAGCTCCAATCCTATGACTCAGCATGTTTTCTTCCTCTATTTTTCTCTCCTTCACTCGCTCTGGCTACTGAGCTCACTGCAGACAGCATCCATCACAACAGAATCTACTATGCCTCGCTCAGCTAAGGAGAACTGACCCAGAGACTCCAAGCAGAACTATAAATGTTTATAGTTCCATGTCACCGAAGTTTAGTTTCCGGTCATTGCACACTGTAACTGTGGCAATGTATACTGTTACCACTATCCATTCCTACATATCACATGAGCCAAGCAATAAAGACGACGTTATTTCTAAATACACGGCTATGATGCCACTTTCACGAAACCACTGCATTCTTGACCTATGATGTGGGACTCATGCCAGCAACTTCAAAAATTTTGGAATAAACAATAATCAAAAGCATGATCAAATTAATGTCCCGGTTCCGGGAGTGTCTGACTTTGGTCTTTGGTCATAATCACACAAACCCCCAGGATGCATGTATGTTAGGTAAACAATTTAAATCTTGAATTAACTACAATGTATGACTAACTCAATGCTTAAGCAGGGCAGAAACGGTGTATTAACACACTACAGTACCAGGCTTATCTGGTTTGGGGTGCAATGCAAACTCTAACAGCACTAACCATGTTGATCTATTAGGGAGAAGAGTCTGGCCTGGCCTGCCGCTGCTTGGAAGCTCAGGAAGTTCATCTATCATTTTGACTACCAAGCGACATATTTGGTGACATCACTAGTGCGATTTCTCTCAGGCTTCTCTTCCCATGACTAAAGTATAATGTTCAATGTTTGCAGAGACACAGAAGGAAAATTCTAGTTTAGATCTTCCGTTGTCATTGAAAAATTCCTTCAGCTTCTGAGGGATTAAGAGTTAGACCCCTGACCGGCAAACAAACAAGGAAAGGGGCCACTGACAAATAGTAACAGTGGTAACTTCTGGATTCCCCCTTAGCCTCCTTCCCAAGACAAAAGGCTGGCAGGCTTCCTCTCCTCCTGCAGGCTCCCCTGATATGGTCAAGGCTGGTCCTAGTGTGTTTAGGTAAAGCTGTGGACTTCAGCAACCCTTTGTCTAAGTTGACTTATCTGAAATGATGAAATGTCGTGGGACAAACTGAGGCAAGGCCACCCATAACACTTAAAAACAAAAACAAACAAACAAAAACACCCAGCCCTTTTGGGGAAAGGAGGGTTTCAGCTTCTGAGTAATCTTCACACTTTATGGGGAAACTTTCTATGCTCTATGCGCTCTTATTCTCTCTCTGTCTTTCTGTCTCTCTCTCTGTGTGTGCATGCACATGCATGTGCATGCATGCATATGTCTTTATCAGTATATCTGAATGTGTTTCTTTACCTTTAATATCTCAGGTTTGATAAGAGTTGGCACATCACCCACCTCTTAGCTGCCCTGTCTGAACGGTTTTTAAAAGGAGCCATTCACCTCCTTGCTGAACATACATAAGACCTTTGTCCAAAGGCATGGCCTTCTGGAGAGCCCTGACTGAATGTACATGTCTAGGCATAGATCTGGAATGATCAGATATGTGTGAGTCAACCAGGATAGAAGAGTGTCTGATGGAATGCGGGGTGTCCGCGGTGTCACACGGACTCTCAGAGGCAAAATGCCACTTTCTTCACCTCCAGATGTTCTCCCTGACACTTCACCATACAATTTTTCATCCCAGATTTACTTTCAGGGTTAAATTATAATCATGAGCACAATACTTACAACAGAACATTATCAAAAGTCATCAGTTCATGAGCCACCAAGTAGGCACCAAACCGGAAACAAGCAGCGTAGGAAAAATACATCATGGCCTGGGTGAAGGAGAACGTGATCCCGAAGATGTGAGCTTTCTTCAAAGAGTTTCTGGAAAGAAGAGAACCCAAATTCACCCCACTTCATTTCTCAGTCTTTCAAGTAACTTCCTGTGGGCTGGCGGTGGGACACACAAGAGGGACAGATACAATGGATTCCATTCCTAAAGAACTCGGCTTGAGCCCTTTGACTGAGCAGCTCTCATCTCTGAGATGCAGAGGTGAATCCATCTTAGTGTAGGACTACTGCGTCTTAGTGGGTTGATAACCAGACCAGTAACCCTGAGAAGAGCCTGTTTTACATTAACAAATGAATGGTCCTTCCCCCCCACCCCCCCACTTGGGGATCAACACATCTACCCAACACCCTCCAGCTGTGGTTGGCAGAGCAGCAGGCAGGCATGTCCTTGCCTATGGGGATCTAGCTGAGGTGCACAGCATCCAAGCACGAGGAAAGTTAGGGGAAGCAAAAGGCACTGAAGTGCCTGGAGCCAGGGAGGCTTTACAAAGCATTAACATTCCAGGAATGTCTGAACAAGGATCTTGGGTGTAAGGTGAGGGCAGGAACAGGGTGGGGATGGGCAGCCCTTTGACCTTCCAATCCTGCTAAAACTACCAACTTTCTTTTTGTCTTTGCCTCTTACTTGATTTTATTTATTTATTTTTTTAAAAGAAAACAAATGATTGTTTTTCATTTTACATACCAATCCCAGTTCTCACTCCTTCCTCTCCTCCCGTTCCTTTCACCTCCCACCACCACCCACCCCCATCCACTCCTCAGAGAGGGGAAGGCACATTGCTTTGGGGAAGGTCCAAGACCCTCCCTACTATATCTAGGCTGAGCAAGGTACCCATTCAAGGAGAATGAATTCTCAAAAAGCCAGTACAAGCAGTAGGGATAAATCCTGGTGCCACTGCCAGTGGCTCCTCAGTTTGCCCCAGCCATGCCACTGTCAACCACATTCAGAGGGTCAAGTTGGATCCTATGCTGGTTCCTTCCCTGTCCGGCTGGGGCTGGTGAGCTCCCATTAGCTCAGGTAGACTGTTTCAGTGGGTATCCCCATCGTGGTCTTGACCTCTTTACTCATATTCTCTTTCCTCAGAAAAAGAGGGCCTGCCATGATTATGACAAAGGTGCCTGGAAACCTTCAGAAAGGTCTAGTTCTCGCCTTGTCCTAGAGGAGGAGCTGAAACTCCAAGGCTGGGCTCGCTAGTGACCTGGTCACCTTTTTTGCAGAGCTGTCATAGGTACTGCTGGGGTACAGGGAGAAGAGAAGGTCTCCCCAGGAAAGGAAGGAGCAGAAAGTATCCTGGAGAGATCCCCTCAATGTCCCACAACACCTCCATAGAGAACCTCCCCCCTTCCCCAGATACGGCAAACAGCAGGATCATCAGCCTGACGACACCAGAGGCATTACCCGTGGTCCTCTTCTCTGTCCTCCCCAGTGTCACCGGCCCTCACTGCTTCTGCCTCACAGATGCCCCTGCCTAAGCTCAGGTCTCTTTATTTCTCTTGATAGTCTCAGGCGTTCCTTCTAGTACTTCCTTCTGTTCACTCTACCTTTTGGCAAAAGCGATCCTGAAAACGGAAGTCCTCACTAGAAAACCCCCCAGAGCCCTGGCCCACTGTTCAGGGCTTCTTACTTGTATGGTATCTGCAAGCTCTGAGCATACATATCTTCAAACTTCTGCTCCCGAGTCAAAGAGACGACAGTGCGGAAGTTCTCTATGGCTTCAGTAGCGATCTGTAAAAGTTCACCCATTACCAGGCACAAAGTCAAATACAGGAAATGAATTGTACAACAAATAGCATTAACCTATTACAATGTATCTCTTATGTACCATTTATCGGTAGCTATCTTCTGTATGAAAAAAATGGTGACTCATGAAACTGAATTTTACATCCTTAAGAGAGACCTAGTAATTTAGTCTGGCCCTCCATACAAAAGCAAGAATAATTTGTCTGAAGCCACGTGGTAGTTTTCAAATGAGTCTGTCTTCCGTGAATGTGATATTTAAAAAACATTTATTGTTACTTTTTTGAAAATGTGATATTTATACATGACTTTTTCTCTGTGAAACTGTCACTCATGATAACTCCATAAAGCTTAGAAGATTTTCAGAGAGTGATGAAAATAATAATCACATACTAATATATTTTTCAAAGTAGCTTATGCATGCTTTTCCTAAACACATATATCTTTAACAAAATGAGACTGAATTCTCCATTTTGCCTAACCAATTTCAACAGTATTTTTCAAGCTCTTTCAATAGACATTAATAATGAGTTGGGGTTTTGGTTTTTTGTTTTTTTGAGACAGGGTTTCCCTGTGTAACAGCTCTGACTGCCCTGGAACTAGCTGGCCTCAAGCTCACAGAACTCTTCCTAACTCTGCCTCAAAGTGCTGGGATTAAAGGTGTGAGCACCCCGGCTGGCTTAATGAGTTTTTAATGGCTACTTAACCTTGTGGGCAGTTAGGTATTACTAACGATGTAATTGTAATGGGTTCAATTCTTTTATTAAAAATAGCATTGTAATAAATATATTCTTGTATATAAACATTTGCTCATAGGGTTAACATTCTTAATAGTGAGATTTAAGAGGTCAAAGGCAATAAATTGCCTTTTAAAGAATATTGGTTTTTGTCTTTTTTTTTAGTTTTTGGAGACAGGGTTTCTCTGTGTAACAGCCCTAGCTGCCCTGGAACTAGCTCTTTTAGATCAGGCTAGCCTTGAACTCACAGAGATCTGTCTGCCTCTGCCTCCCGATTGCTGAGATCAAAGGTGTGCACCATCAGTGCCCGACTAAATATCATCTTTTGGTGAGCATGATATATAATTTTTTCAGGAGGGTATCTAATATTTACTTGTGTTTTAATTGCATTTACTGCCACCAAGGCTATTTAGTTAGGAAAATATAGCTAGCATCGTTGTTTAAATTCTCTGTGAAGAGAAATGGAGACTTATCAAGAACATCTGGCCATGGGGAGAAATTTTGCCTGCACCACCAGTGGGCCTCACATCACCATTGCCTCTCATTAGCTTCTCTGAAAAGGGGATATGGACCAGAAGGTCTCTAAAGTTCTTCTAAAATAGTATGTCTTCAGAAATGCAAGTCTGGTTAGGATTCTGTGCCTCTGTCTAGTGGTTTCACTCATCTGAACAAATCCCAGAAAAGACACATTCTCGTAACCTAGTGCAATTTGCTACTTAAAAGTCATCTTTTGTGGAAATTCTCATTTACGCCTCACTGAGTCTTACACAAATTATCAATGATAACAGCAAATATTTCATAATAAATTAAGTCAGTTTTGAAGACCAGTACAAAAAACTGCTAGAAAAAAAAATGAACAAATTTCTTAAAACACTTACTTGAAAAATTAAAATATTTTTCTCTGACCTTGACCCACCAAGAATGTAATTAGGAAGAAAATTATGTTATAAGCTTTGCACATTTCAAACATAATACATACTGACTTTAGAAAATCCCGGAAGTACTGATGGTAAGATGTTGGAAGAAATTATGAACTTCAATGAAACTCCCCAAAGACAATCTTCAGTTATACATATTAGGAACATTTTGAATTATAATGGTTCCAAGAAACAGAAGAGGTTTTCTGAATCAGTGATAATATTATAAAACATTATAGTAGGCTGGGGAGATGGCTCAGTGGGTAGGGATGCCTGCTCTACAGTTTCAGGACCTGAGTTTGAATTGCCAGCACACGTAAAAAGCCCGACAAAGTCATGCATGCCTGTAACCTCAGTGCTGGGGCACAGAGTTTGCAGTGTGAAGACAGTAGTGGCTGCACAGCGCAGTCGTCTCATCCTGATGCACAGTGAGGCAATTAGGAAACGCCTGAAGAAGCAGCCATGCCCTGTCCTCACAACTTCAATAGAGACCCAGTCATCACTAGCAAGAAGGAAGTTAAAGTTCAAAGAAGAGTAAATAGCAGCTTCCTTTGAAGGGGCGGTTTACTGAGTTGTTCTGAAGACAGGAAAATGTGTCTCTCAGAAACAAACTTGTGCTTCTCTTTCTACCCCAAATAGACTGAGGTTAAATTTGAATTCTATACTAAAAAGATAAATGTGTATATTACACAAAACTGCTCAGTATCCCATGTAAATGAATTAGAACAATATCAAACCCTAGTCATAGGCACAGCGGAGCTTATCTGCATGTTCTGACATTGCACCACAAAGACAGGCTATGAGTAGGGTCTCCCATCACCCTGATCTGCTCCGGGATCCCACACACGTGCACTGCCAAGTGCATGGCATGGATTCCTCGGTCAGGGCCAGTATTGAGTCAGACCACAGCCAGACCCCAAGATTAGCTAGTTCCCCATGATGGGACCTCTCCAGAGGGTGAACTCCATAGACCCTGGCTGGAAAAGACTAAAGCTAATCTGAGCATTTCCATGAAAGAACTGATGAAAATAGAGCAACTGGTCTCAACATGCAGAGAAACCAAGTGTCTTTAGTGTCTCTGGAACCTTCCTCACCTTTCCATCAGTGGGGTGCCTGGCTCACAGCCCTCTCACCTGCCTGAACTCCTGTTCTGTTTCTTGGTACCTGGAATGCCAGGGGTCAACCCTGTTCTGACCTCTCGTTTCTGCAGAGGGCATCTCACTATGCTTCACATAACAGAACTTGGATTTCTAGCTAATAGGTGCACCAATGTCTGAGTTTGAATCCTGGTTCCAGGAGTGACTGGGTCTAAGACAGCATGTGCTGTGTGTGTGTCCCTCAGCCTCACCTGAAAAATGAGGTAATAACAGAATATATCTGACAGAGTCCATGTAAGGAGTAAAACATTTTCCAGGGAACCAGGTGAATGACACACAAATCTTTGTTGAGGTATGAAAAATAAAACAGCTGAGTGTGCAGAACAACAGGATGAGGGGAAAGAACACAGACATGAGAGAAAGGGAGGACGCACGATAAAGAGGAAAGCGAGGGTGGCAAAGGATCTGGGCTGTTTGCGGATAAAGCAGCTCTGGGGCCAGAGCAGGGATATGACATGGGATGAGGTACCAGAGGAATTCCGAACTGACTATATTAAATAATCTAACAGAGAGAACAAATACACTTGGGACTTTTCCACTTTGAATCTCCCCAGTCATTCAGAATACAAGGATAGTTTTAAGCCTGGTGGAAAGGAAGACAGAAGAACAGAGGGGAATGTGTGCGGACTAATTTATGTCAGCTTGACATAAGCTGGAGTGACCAGAGAGGCAGCCCCAGTAGAGGAAAAGCCTCCATATGACTGGACTGTAGGCAGGCTTGTGAGGCATCTTCTTAATTACTGATTGACAGGGGAAGCCCAGCCCAGGGTGGATGGTGCCATCCCTGGGATGATGTGTCCTGGGTTCTATAAGAAAGAAGGCTGAACAAGTCATAAAGACGTAAGCCAGTAAGCAGCACCCCTCCATGGCTTCTGCATCAGCTCTTACCTCCAGGGTCCTCCTTTGTTTGAGTTCCTGCTCTCAATGCTTTTGATAATGAACTGTGAGTAAAATAAATGCTTTCCTCCCCAGACCGCTTTGATCATGACTGTTTCGTCGCAGCCATAGAAACACTAGCTAAGAGAGAGAGAGGAAAGAGGTGGGAAAAGATGTGAAGAAGAAAAGGAGTGGATGAGAAGGGAGGAATGTGAAGACACTGGCCACTGGCTTCAGACAAACAAAACCCTGAAAAGCAGGTGTCAGGATTTGGAACTAAGGATCTGCTTCTAACCGTTCTTCAAATTCTAATCTTGAGATAAGTATAATAAATGTCCAAACAGTAGCTATTAGACTGAGGAGATGGCTCTGTTGGTAAAGGACTTGCCTTGCAAAGACAAAGACCTGAGTGTGACCTCTAGAACTCGGGTTAAAAACATCTCAGCTACGCATGGTGGCATATGCTTGTAATCCTGTGCATAGGGGTGGGCGGAGAGACCCTATCTCCAACAGTGGGAGACATATCTTAAAATGCAAAGTGGTCCATACCTAGGAAATAATGATCTCCACCCAACATGCACATACATGTTCACCCACAGGAAAGCCCCCCCCCCACACACACACACATTGTTAGGGCATACTAACAGAGAATAACAAAACATCACTGGAAAGAATATCATTTCTACTTAGGAAAGCAATCATACTTAGTTTAACTGACCTTCCCAGAACCTTCTAGTTCCTTCTTATCTTTCAGTGCTTGTCCAGACAACATTTTCATCTCCACCACTCCTGCTATGGCAATGATGGGTACAATTGCTAAGAGCAGAAGAGTCAACTGCCAGCCGTAGACCAGGGAAATAATAATTCCTGTGCCAAGATTTGCTATATTCTGGGTAATGATAGCGAGTCTGGATCCTGTAGCCTGAAAAAGAAGAGAAAATTAGGGACACGTTTTATATTCTAAAATATGTTCTAGTACATTTTTAAGGATAGTAACTCATCTTCATGAAAATCTTCTCACCTATGAAATAAAAGGAGAGATGATGTACTTGTAGGAAGGTTTTGGTTTCTAAAATAAAGATTTCCATGATTTAAGAATACCGAATGTAGAGCGATAGATAATTCAAAGTGCAAGTACATATTTCTATCTGTTCTAAGCTTTCAGTACCAAGAAAATGTTTCTGTACCAAAGCATGATGACTAAACCAAACCCAGCAATCAGAATGCTAAGAATCTGACAATTCTATTAAACTGGTAATGGTGGTCACTTAGGTATAAAACTGCTTATAATTTAAGGAAGGTATGTGTTCAAATAAAGGTGTTCAAATATATTTGGGCCTATCTTTTCCTTTTGTTTTTGTTTTGTTTTTTTCGAGACAGGGTTTCTCTGTGCAGCCCTGGCTGTCCTAGAAGTCAATCTGTAGACCAGGCTGGTCTATGCACTCAGAGATCCATCTGACTCTTATTTGGGCCTATTTGAAACACTTATTTTCTTGGGGGGGGGAATGAAAATTTGAAAGTTAGAAAACAGGGTTTAGAGGAAGCAGAACCTTTGGTAGAATGCGGGGAGGGTCATGATGCATGGCTTTCACAACTATGTAGCGGTTTCCAAGTCTACACCAGCAATTAATCTAGTCAGTTAAACACAAGTTCAAGTGGTGTAGTCCGTATCTACTCTACTTGGAAGTTCTCTGGTAACACATACAGTCTCACGTCCCTGCTGTGGCTTCCACACCCAGTTTCTCTGCAAATAGCACACATCCTTTACCAGTCCTAATTTTTTTTCCCACTTCAGCATGGCTGACTAGTCTCAGTAGAGATTGTGATGTGTCCTCTAGCCTGGCCACTGGCCATCTCGGTCACTTTCGACAAATCTCTTCCAACTTCCAAACTGAGCAGATTCATTGATTAATAATCACAGCCTCGTCTCCATTCTGAATTCTGGCCCGATACTTCCCATATCATTTAATACTTACCTGACATAATCAGTAGATGGGACTACAACTCCCATGAGCATTTGTAAATTTTTAGTAGGAAATGGAAACTGGGCTGAAAGTGATAGCATGGGTAACACAGCATAACCCAGCATCTACAATCCCACACAGAAGCTACTGAAGGACTGAAGTGCTCAGAACATCGACCTGGACTCGGTAGAGACAGTAGACGGTTCCCTGGGCTTGTAAGTTTTTAGGCCTATGTAGGCCTTGCTTTGGAACACACACACACACAAAATCAAAATAGTTCCAGAGATGATAAATTCCTTGATGTATAGGCAAAGTGAACTAAATGTTTTAATCAAACAATTTTGACAATTTAAAGTATACAAAAAGTAGAAAGTAAACTTTTAATGTCTTCTTCTGTTAACCCATGGCTCTTTCATGTTTTGCCCAAAGTCTTCCAGCCACATGTTCAGCTGTGATCGTTGTCTTTGCCTTTCTCTGAAGACCGGTCTATCAGGCTCTGCTCCCACCATGCCTGTCAGTCCTTGGGTCAAGCAGCAGTGCCCCATGCTGCACTCAGCCGTCTACCGCCCGTCAGCTCTCTCCTTACCGCACTGTCTCGATTTCACGTCCAGAACACCACTCTTCTCTTTTTGTTTTTGTTTTTTGAGACAGGGTTTTTTTTTTTGTGTAGCCCTGGCTGTCCTGTAACTCACTCTGTAAACCAGGTTGGCCTCAAACTCTGAGATCCTCCTGCTTCTTCCTTCCCAAGTGCTGGGATTAAGGCATGTGCCCCCACCACCAGTGACATGATTCTTCTATGTCCTTGTCTCCTGATAGTCTCTGCTCATCTTCACGCCACTGAGACTTAAGAACTCAAGACTTGCTCTTCACATTATTTATTTGCCATCTTTTCATGTCTTTAAAAGCTATCATCTCACTGGAAAACAATCTCCAAGTGAGTATTGACAGACCAGACTTCTCTGCTAAACTCTAGACCCACAAAAAATGTCCCGTCTTATTGACATGTTCAATTGGCCATCCAATGTGGGCATCACAACTAATCAAGTCACACATAAAGCTCTATTCTTCCCCAACCCTCGTGCTCCAATTTCTTTAAAGAACAACTTCGTGGGGTTTTTTTCAGTTGCGTAGGTCAAACATTTTACCTCTCGAATCCATCATCCAATCTAATCAACAAATTCTGTGGCCTGTACCTTTAAACCATGTCTGGAATCAGCTATGACCGCTCTAGGAGACTTCTCTTAGATGACCTCAATAGCTTCTCTCTTCCTCTTCTTGTCTCCTTCAGTTGTTAGTCACACAACAGCCTCATAACTCCCACTTTTTAAACTTATCAGTGCCTTCTTATCCAATTCCTGATGCGATGTTGACCACAAACTAGGGCTCTTCCTCACACTTCCATCTGGTGTTTTTATGCTGTGAGATGTAGGAATGGTCTAACCTCAGGTCCTTTATCCTTACTCTTCTCATTCCAATGCTCCTTTAGAGGCATGCAGGAATGCTTCCTTCCTTGCTTGCTTGATTATACCCCATCACTGAAGGCTTTCTTCCTTAGATGAGGCTGCCTTTGGCCCTATAGCCTCCCTCCAACCCGTACCAAGTTACCTTTTGATAATATGACCTAATGTGTAGATTCTACAAGAGCAAAACAATTGTCTGTTTAAGGAAGTTCTAAATTCATTCAGTGTCCAGTTTGTTTTCTTAAGTTTATACACCTGTATCTATAGCATGGGTTTGTCAGTTGTTTGCTTTAAGTGAAAAGAGCTGCATAAAACAGTAATTCTTAAGATTTGTGCTCCAGTTCAACAGTTATGTGTGCTTTCAAATATCATATTCAATTTCAAATGGGACCTGCTATTAGGTCCCATCTATTAGACAGAGGAATCTGTATAGTTCTGCTTTTCAGGAAGGCTGAAACAAAAGGGAGACAGGGCTCACGCCAGATTCACACAGTGGAGATCAACAACATGTTACAGACTTTTGCATAAAACTGTAGCTGGAGAACCTGTCACTTCATCCAACAATCAAAACCTCATTGTTCAACAGTTTGTATTTTCATCTACTGGGGCCTGAGTTAACAGCACATTTTCAGGTCTATAGTTTGCTCAAGTTTCTTTCCTTCCATGCTAGTTTTAAAGTGCTTTACATTTTCTTTGATGGATTTTCAGAATTTTTTTTTTTGTTTCCTACTGAACTGTAATGTCCCCTACGCTTAAGATAACAATTACACTATCCCTTTTCCTCCCAACATCAATTCAAACATTAACTGAGCACGGAAAACAGAGATCCTGGTGGGAATGCCAAGAATATTTCCTTCCCTAAGTAACTATTCTCTAGTATTCATCTTCTGCATGTTAGGACTGTCACGACAAACATGAAAGAAAACTTACAGCTCTCTATACACTATATGGTATATAATCATCTATACACTCTATTGTATATCATCTATATCCTATATGGTATATAATCTATATCCTATATGGTATACGATCTATATACTATACGGTATATGATCTATACACTATATGGTATAAATCTACACACTATATGGTATGCAATCTATACACTATATGGTGTATAATCTATACACTACATGGTATATAACCCCCATAATATATGGTATATAATCTATATACTATATGGCATATAATCTTTACACTATATGATATATTATCTATAAACTATATGGTATATAATTTTTGAATTTTAACATATTTCCTGTAAAGAATTTGATACATTTGTGGGATAGAACTTGTGGGGGTTTGAATGAGAAATGTTCCCCAAAGGCTTAGGCATTTTAACACTTGGTCCCCAGCTGGTGGTACCTGAGAGGTTTTTACACCAGATAAATCTCTCTGTCAGACACAATAATCCAAATCAGACTAAATCAAACCAAATTAGAAAAACCCCATGTTTAATGGATGCCAGCCCTCCCAGGTGGCCTTCCAGTCCCCAGAGAGGAGATGGGAAGAAAGATAGGAAAACCATGGAGAGGAAAAAGGAAGGCTGGGAAAACCACGGAGAGGGTAAAGGAAGACCAGAAGGCCACGTGTTTGTTCTCTGGGGGACAGTTTAAATAGCCTGTGGGCGTGGTCTCCATCCTCTGCGGAGGGGTCACTGTTGAGCTTTCTCAGAGGTGGAGTCTGGACTGAGGCAGCTCCCAGAGGAGGAGGCTGCAATGGAAATTTTACCAAATATTTCAGACTCCTTGGATATAGAGGTGCCCAGGGGCTGGGGTGAAGCCGGACCCAAACATTCCAGACATTTTGGGTATAAGTATGTTAGGGGCTGAGGTGATGTTGGGAGAGCATTATGGGAGGAGGCACAGCCTTCCTGGATGAAGTTTATCACTGGGGGGGCTGCGAGAGTTTAAATCCTTCTACCAGTTCTAGGTCACTGTCTCTGCTTGTGTTTGAAGTTAAAGATGTGATCCCCCAGGTCCTGTTCCTGCTGCCATGCCTGCCGTGATTTACTCTCATCCCTCTGGAACTTTAAATCCAAATACACTCCTCCTTCTATAAGTTGGTTTTAGTAATGGTGTTTTACCACAGCAATAGAAAAGGAATTAATACAAATATCTAGTAACAGTATCTTAAAATGGTTACCAGGAAGCCAGTCTCATGCTAAGCCTAAAACAGCATCAAGAGGAACACCCACAGAAAGGAAGTACGTACCCCTTTAACTTGAGCAGCGTCATTGGCGAGCCTGGTGGTCAGCGCTCCAGTGGTGTTTTTGGGATTATCAAACCAGCTCATATCCTGTGACACAGAGAGATATGTAATCTTAAAGTCCTACTTATGAGACTTTAGCTCTAGGAGGAAGGTGACAGGGACACTTTTGTTTAGCATTCATATCCTCTTCATTTGGCATTCAGGATGTAACAGTAAATAGACAAGAAAGGGATTTAAAAAAACAAACAAAAATAGGTTATTCCATTTGCCCAAAGTATGTCTTAGTCTCAACTTTGTTTAAAGCCTGCTCTATGTGTTGAACAATGAACACTAACGGCAAAGTTGCTGGTGTCTTCAAGACTTCCTTCTAGAGTTGGAAGGCACACAGAAACAAGCATACACCATCTCAGATGGTAATGAACAAGGTGGAGAAAAAGAACAGGGTGAGAAAGGTGCTGCTTTACAGAGTAGGGAAGAGACAGGGAAGTTCTTTCCAAAAACATGAACAGAGACCAAAATGAAGGAAGGGATGAAAGCATCTAACAGGAGGAAGATTCAACACTTGCAAAGGCCTTGAGGCTGAGGCATTCTTTTTTTTTTTTTTAAACTTATTGATTTAATGATTTATTTAACTTTATTTTATGTGCATTGGTGTGAAGGTGTCAGATCTCGTGGAACGGCATTTTCAGACAGTTGTGAGCTGCCATGTGGGTGCTGAGAATTGAACCCGGGTCCTCTGGAAGAGCAGTCAGTGCTCTTAACCGCTGAGCCATCTCTCCAGCCCGATGCTGAGGCATTCTTGATCTGCTCCCACGAGTGAATTTCATCCTGCGGGTAGTCTAATTTGTCCTGCTGGGATTCCCCTCAGTCTCTCCTCCCCAACCTTTGTGCAGTTACCTATGGTGCCCTGAAGATGACCTCTGTGATGTGGGTGGGGGGGGTGCATATCATGCATAGCCTTTGGCAACTATAGAGACCATATAGAGACTCTCCCCTGAAAGACCCAGGCTGCCTCTAGATTGGGATGAGGAAGGAGTTAACGAAACCAGCTAGGAGGCTGATGCAGCATGAAACAAAGAGGAGAGCCATCAAGATCTGAGTCTGAACAACTGGCAGAGATACATAAAGAGTAAGGAGGTATGGCACTGGGTGTTGGTGGCACACGCCTTTAATCCCAATGCTCTGGAGGCAGAGGCAGGTGAATCTCTGTACAAGGCCAGCCTGGTTTATAGACTGAGTTCCAGAACAGCCAGGACTACACAGAGAAAAGATGTCTTGAGAGAGAGAGAGAGAGAGAGAGAGAGAGAGAGAGAGAGAGAAGACATGAAGTAGTAAACCTTTCAGGAAAAGAAGAATAAAAAGTTCAAGTTGGGAAATATTAAAGTGTGAAGCATTTATTAGTATGAAAAGAGAAAAGATAAACCTGATAGGTATCACTAGTCAGGGCAGAATACATCAACTGATTTAAAAACAAATCAAAAGCAATCTAGGTTTCAAAATGTACATACAACATGAAAAGGGATTTTATTTGTAAAATATCATATATTTTCTTTTTTTACATTTATTAATGACTGATTGTATGTGGATGCACGAACTTGCCATGACACATGTATGGAGGTCAGAGGACAGTTTATGGGAGTTGGTTCTGTCCTTCCAAATCACGTGGGCTGCGGGGATCAAATTCAGGTCAAGCACCTTTAATGGCTAAGCTTTCTCACATCCTCATATATTTTAAAATAAACATTGTGATCTTCAATTATGAATTTATATCTGTCACAAATAGCTTTAGTTTCTAAGATGTTACCTGAATTGGCAATTTGTATTAAGGAAGCTACTACCTTTTTATTTTGAAAACCTAGAAAATGGCCCATTATAGTCTGTATTAATTGACTTTTTAGTACTTAGGCGTTCCACCACTGGAATGTGACATCCTTGAAGAAAGAGGCCATTCAGATTTGAACGCCTTGCAAAATTTAGTACCATACTTCATAAGCAGTGGCTGTGATATGCCTGCTTCTCTGAGTAGTCTGTGCTGTTCAGACACACCGTCGGCTCAGCTCTCAACATATAATGAACCTGAGAGTTGGCCTAAAGGCTGATGGGGTAATAGGGCATTCGGTGCTGTAACAAGGTGAGCTTGGAGATTGTTTAAGTAGAATCTAGGTTATAAATACAGCTTGAAAGCTTGTGATTCCAGAACTTGGGAGATGGAGTTCAATATTATGCTCAGCTACATTGTGAGTTTGAGGCAAATTTTGAAAAAAATGAGAGGATGTATATGACTTGACAGGAGAGCCCAGGGGAGGGACTCCCATAAAACCGTGCTCTCTCACCCATCAGATAGATTCTGCTTCAGCTGTGACGGTCACTAGCTAGCTGTTTGAATAAAGACACCACTGCCTAACTATTTCTAAAAATACGTAAGTGGTTGCAAATGAGGTGAAAAAAACTGTCTTCTGGAAAGTTGAACACAAAAAAAACCCTGGCATTTTTCACTCTTGGTTTCTTCCTTTCTTCCTTTCTTCCTTTCTTCCTTTCTTCCTTCCTTCCTTCCTTCCTTCCTTCCTTCCTTCCTTCTTTCTCTTTCTTTCTTTCTTTCTTTCTTTCTTTCTTTCTTTCTTTCTTTCTTTCTTTCTTTTCTAGTGCTGGGGACTGAGTGAGCATGACGGATTCAGGTTCAACCTCTGTGTTGCATTTTAGTCTCATGGACGGCTTGTGGATATTATCCAATCTATAGCCCATGAGTCTCATGCATCTTAGGATGCTATTAATGTGGTCCGACAAGTTTGTAGATAACAATACCACATTTTAGTGTAAAAATGTTGGACACCTTTGTATCAAGAGCATCATTTTTGGAGGTAACTTGTCATTTTGAAAAAGAAGATATAAGGTCACATCCAACATTTTCACGATGGCTAAAGTTTGAAAGGGACTGCCAACAATATTGTCAGTTGTCGAGGACCTGAATGTACAGAGCAATAGGCACTCATAGTAAGTCATAACCAGCTAATAACACTGTAACTCACTCAGGTTATTCTTCTGTCTTGCCTCAGCAAAGAATCTCAAAAGAGAGGAATGGGCCCTGAAAACGAATCTGAATTTGGGCAAGAGGAGTGCAAACTATCTCCAGGTTCAGAGAGTCATCACAGGATGTTCTGAGTGTGCAGGAAAGAGAAGGTGGCAGAGGGGCACAAAGCATAGAAGATCCTTCCTAACACTTCTCAGCCTTTGGGCTAAGACAAGGTATAGAGGACCATCTTGGCTCCTGCTGCCTCTCACTGCTGAGATAAGAGCTGATGGAGAGTTATTAGGAGACACAATAGTCTCAACTCCTGGTTCCTTCTGCCGGCCTGCACCAAACTGTAGCTCCACAGCCTGCATCTGCAAATGGCTCACCAGCACCTCCAGAGGAGGCTGAGGGAGACCCGTGCAGGATCTCTATCTAAGGAACTTGACAGCGCTCCTACAATCTATGTCCATGGAGCACAAGAGAGAATTCCTACTCCCCCGACCCCAGGGTGCAAGCCACAGCAGCTGTACCTGTCTCAGCATGGACTTGAAAACGTGGTATCTGAGTCGCTTGGTGAGGATCTCTCCAGCTTTGCCAAATGTGAAGCCCTAAGAAGAACGAGAAGGCGTCACACAGAAGGCTGGCCAGAGACGCAGATGCCAAATACACAGCGGGAATCAAGGCCTGTGAGAGTGTGGAGCAGGATGGGACCCAGTCTGAGCTCCTGTCCTCACTCAGCTCCCTGCCTGTCTCTCAGATGACCAGCTGGGCAGTCTCTGCTTTCCGGCACTGGGCTGTATTTACACGTTGGAAGTCCGCGGATCCTCTGCCTGCTCTTAATGTGTTTGCAGTCATGGGAGACAGTCTCAGCACCATAGCCAGAGTGGAGGGAGCTGCTTTCTCTCCCTGTATTTCGCCATTCCAATTGTCAAAGCGGAAGTGACCAACTTAAAGCTGCCTCACTTCCAATCTCTTACCAGATTCACATGGAGCAACGGTTCATTTTTACACACCTGTGACACTCTTACCGACAGTGTTACACACCTGTGACACTCTTACCGACAGTGTTACACACCTGTGACGCTCTTACTGACCGTGTCATCCTACCAAGGTCAAGCTTCACAAGGAAGCTCTCAAGTATTTAGTGAAGGAACACCATTTTTCTTTTGTATTCCTATGTTAAGAGCAACATTTTTTTCTGTTAAAATAGTAATATATCAGAATGTATTAAATAAAGTAACTTATTTAGTTCCAGCTGAGCTTCTTTACATGTGCGCTGTTAAAATACTAATATAAGCTAGGTGGTGCTGGTGCACACATTTAACCCCAGCACTTGAGGCAGAGGTAAGTGGATCTCTGTGAGTTCAAGGCCAGCATGGTCTACAGAGCAAGTTCCAGGACAGCTAAGACTGTTACACAGAGAAACCCTGTCTCAAAAAACCAAAACCAATCAACCAAACAAAACCCCAATAACCCTAATATATATTTAGAATGCGTTTAATAAGGAAATCTATTTAGTTTCAGCAAAAAATATACATGTGGACTAATTATTGATGCATTAAGTGATTACTTACATTTTTACTTAATAAGTAGTAACATATTATCTCAAATCAATCTGAACACTTGGTCACATGAGTTCTCTTAGTTATCAAGAGGCAACATTGCCCCCATTTACAGATAAGGAAACGGAGGCTTAGACCGTCTAAATTACTAGACTGTGTTTATGTGCAAAACATGTTTGTAAACCTGTGTCTAACACCAAAGTCCATACTTTATGCTTTTCCACGATACACTCCAAGAGCATTTGGTTCATTTACAATTGTATTTGAGCCAAATGATCTACAGGCTACAAAATACCTTGTATGCATTTCTTGGGATTTTTAGGACCATAATTTTTCCATTCTGCACTTGTTTTTCCTTTCATGAGCTTGCTAAGCTTTTGAAACAGTTTTAAATCAGTGTGACCAGCTTGGGGAGTTTGATTTGTTTCTTTGTTTGTTTTGGAATACAGGAAGACATTTCTCCAACTATTCAAACTGACCAGCAGAATGTACTTAATGTACTTCCAAACTCATATTCAAGGCTTACCCCAAAGTCTGTACTTGGGTCCTCACCTTCCATTTGCATACTAGACAGAAGAACCTGTGCAATATGATTACATCACTGCTTCCATGTAGGGCATAGTTGGTTGGGAAAGAGTAGGTGAGGGTATAGTCAAAGGCTAAAGACAACCTGGCTATCATTGGCCATGGTAAAAGAGGTATAGTCTTATGATAAGGACAATTCATGTTTCCAAACATGAGTGGATGAAGTGAGAATAACACACTTACCTGAAGAAAAAATGTAATAAAAGAAATGATCCCAAGAACCAGAAACAATAATGAAAACAAGTTGCTTTCCTGCCGTTTGGTTTCATCATCACTTGGTTTTGTAAAAACCTGTAAAAAGTATTTGAAGGGTGGTTAGTTCCACACTAAGAAGGCATTCCACATCTGCCCCCATTTCACAAATTGTTCAGTATAGGAGCTGGGACAGTCTTTGGACACTGGGATAGCACCGGCTTCTGACATAAAGCAGCCTCCAGCGCTCCTGCCTCTGCCTTTGTTGGGGGTAGGCTGTCATTCACAAATTCACCCAGCAGTCTTTGCACTCGTGTTCCTCTTAGAGAAACAGGTGCTTTGTAAGAAGACATCAAGCACATACTCCCCTCCTGACTTTCCTGTAACAGACTGTATGTAAGTCGTGTCTGTCAGGGTGAGCAGCTGTGTATGGAGGATAAGGGTCAAGCTGGTGTGTGGCTGCTGAGGATTTTCCACTCTGTGTTTCAGATTTCCTTATTTTATTTTTCTGTGCATGAGTTTTTGTTAGCATGTATGTATGTGCACCATGCGTGTGCCTGGATCCCATGGAGATCAGAAGAGGGTTCAGATCCCCTTGAACCACCAGGTGAGCATTGGGAACTGTGGCTCCTAACTAAATCTCCAGACCCTCCACATTGTTTTGTAAGATGGTGTTTCTCACTGGACTAGAATGGGCTAGAATAACTGGCCTGTTTGTGCTGGGATCCTCTTGTCTCCCAGCACTGGAATCCAAGTGTGTGCAACTGGCTTTTACGTTGGTGCTGGGGAGCAAACACAGCTCTGTGTGGTTGCACAGCAAGCGTTTTACTGAGTCATCTCTATATCTGGAGAGAATATATTTATGTGTTCTTGCTAAGGAAAGGGTGCCATCCATCCATTCAGCCTTTCAGAGAGAAAGGTACCTTTCCCAGTATATCTTGTAGGAATTATAGTCACAAAGTCAGGTGGCAGTGGCAGCCAACTGAAACCTTTCAAGAGATGGTTAGAAGTGCAAACAAGATGTTTGGAGCTGAAAGCATTTATAGCACAATCACTCAACAGGGAAAGAAAATATGCCTTTCCTTCTAAGGGTCAAGTCAGTTTTTTGAAAGTGACATAACCAACCAGAAAATTTTATGCTTGTAAAAAAAAAAAAAAAGACAAAATAGTTTCGGAAGACATTAACTCAATTATTCTTGATTAGTCATTCCGACATTGTACTATGCTAGGCACATGTACTGATCCTTCCAACTGGGGACATGTGTTATATTACTTTTACCATTTTACAGAGAGAAAGTGAAGCAGAGACATATATTAGCTTACTCAAGAGAGCCAGGAAGAGATGAGGTAAGCACAGGCACCCAGGCCTTCTGACCCAGAGGCCACTGTTTGCAGTGAGGCAGATGGCTGCCTGCTAGCTACTGTCCTAGAGCTAATGTGCTGGCCATCAGTCACCAGATAGATCTCTGTGGGAAGAATGAGGAAACCCAAGCACCACTGTTGGTTGCTTTTTTGTTGTTTTGTTTTGTTTGTCAAAAACGGGCAAAGCCATTTCTAACGTACCTTTATTTACACCAGAAATCACATGACCAACAAAGCCTAGAAATGTTTTCTCTTCTTGCACTTTACAGAACATGTTTTCTGGCCTGTGTTCTACAATGTATTCCATAGAATCAGATGTTTCCCTTCTTTATGTTTCATAGCACATAAAAATACCTCACACAAACTGGACAGTGAGCAAACACTTCTCAAGTGACATGTTAAACATGAGTATTAATCTAGAAAGGCACAGGTAGACTAGAAGAATTATAGATTTTTGGTTGTACAATGAATAATGCTTGTTTTATCCTTCTTATGATGATGTTTCTTTCTGCAAAAGATTCTTAGCAGTAAGGCAAATGTGTCTTCAGTACAATGTCTCACGATTTGCATCTGCCACTAAACCAAGAACATGACTGCTTGGACTTTACTGCTATTTGAATGCTGCTGTTAAGATTAGGTAGAGCCAGCCTGTGAGCTTTCACCTTCAGGGATCCTGTTAGAGTTTGCATTTGAAGTCTCCCCACAAAAGGCTCATTTGGTCAATATTATTCCTTAGCTGGTGGTCTAGTCATTGATGGGTGATTAGATCATGAGTGCTCAGGCCTCATCAATGGCTGGAAGAACTAGATGTGCATTATAGGAAGATAGGACCTGGTTAGAGAAAGCAGATCACAGCACAGGGAGGGAAGGAGTCTTGGGAAAATATGCCTTGTTCCTTGTTCATTTCTATCTTCCTTTGGTTTCCTGGATGCCATAAAGGGGGCGGTTTCTGCCACCACAGCGCACTGCCGCGGGCTCACAACAATGGATCCAGATGACTTTAGCCTGAAACCTAGGAAATGGTGAGCAAACTAAAACTCCCCTTCTCTTGTGCTTCTTCTCTAAGAATCCAGCATGTCTGAAACGCTAGGACTGAAGCAGCAAGATCTGAGGTTCAAATTCTGCCCGGGCCACACTCAAGCTGGACAGCTTAGAAAGACCTTGTCTCCAAATAAAAACAAGAAATGGCAAGGGTGTGCTCAGTGGTGCAGCACATGTCTAAAATATGTGGAGCATGGGTTCAGTCCCCTGTGGCATGAAGAAAGATAAAGCCCTCACCTCTGCTCCAGAGATGAAAAGCTAACTAGCGTTGAGCTGCTTCCTTCTGTTTCAGTCTGAGGAAATAAGTGTAGTCTAAGGCCTGCTCATGTTCTGGCATGTGTGGATCTTACACAACAGGTCATTGTTGCCCGTTGGCAACCTGGATCAATCAGTTAAGTTCATCAGATCAGTTCATGACTTTGGCTCAGAGCTCAGTGTTGGCCAGCATGGGCGATTAAGTTTCCCAGTTCCATTGATTATGTCAGTGAGTGGGTGCCCAGGGTACTAGGATAGAAACCATTAGGGACCCTAGATAGAAATTCATATAAACGATGTTTATAACATTGTCCTTATAAACCAAACTTCAATTACACTTTCATCTGAGTTTGTTTCATGTAAAGGGAAATGCTTCTATGACGTGTGTGTGTCCATGAGTGTGTGTGTGTGTGTGTATGAGAAAGAGAGAGAGAGAGAGACAGAGAGAGAGAGACAGAGAGAGAGAGAGAGATGTGTGTGGATTAAAGATAGTTCATTCACTTGTCTAGAGTCATAAGTAATGTAAAAATGAATATAATCACTTACCCCTACAACCTTTGAGAATATTACGGCAAATGCTGGCTGCAAGCCTCCGTTTATTATGGCACAAAGCGTACCAACCACAAAATAAGGCCATTCGGTTGAATTCAACTTTAGGATCCGCCAGAAGGAAACTGGAGGCACATTTTCATCCTAGAAGACACATGCATTACAACAACAAGATAGTTTTATGTTTTTAAAAAACATCATCACCGATTTCTCACTGTGGAGAGTTCTGGTGAGGCAGGGTCTCATGGATTTTAGGCTGGCTTCAATGTCTAATCTTCTTTTTCTTTTTTTGGTTTTTCGAGACAGGGTTTCTCTGTGGTTTTGGAGCCTGTCCTGGAACTAGCTCTTGTAGACCAGGCTGGTCTCGAACTCACGCCTGACTCTGCCTCCCAAGAGCTGGGATTAAAGGCGTGCGCCACCACCGCCTGGCAATGTCTAATCTTCTTGCCTTCACCATCCAAAGGTTGGGCTTACAAGATGGGTACAAGTTTTTAAAATAACTTTTACCCTATTTTTATTCCTTATCAGTTGATGGATATTTGCCATCAAACACAATAACACATTATAGTGCCTATTTATTTATTTATTGCTTTTCGAGACACGGTTTCTCTGTAGTTTTTGGAACCTGTCCTGGAACTAGCTCTTGTTATCCAGGCTGGCCTCAAACTCACAGAGATCTACCTGCCTCTGCCTCCTGAGTGCTGGGATTAAAGATGTGTCACCACTGCCTGGGTCCTCTTTACTTTTTAAGAAATGAATGATGCTTCCACAAATATTTAATTCCTGGCATTCAGCAAATGACAAGAATATTGACCAATAAGGATAACCATAATAGAAACAGTAATACTTAAACACCTATCATAGTCTCTTCACAATCTATTTCTAAATATCTTGGTATTAAATTTTAATCTTATACCTAAACTGACTATAAAACATCACCATTTCAGGTTTTTAGAACACTGAGGAGAACAGATCAAAAAGAATATAAAAAATATGTTGTTTTTCCCACTCCTTCAGTTTAAGCACAGTCCACTAGAAGGGCTCAAGAGGAGGATTTGTAACATAATATTGCATCTTGGTCCATACCGGGGTCTCCTTGATACTAAGTTTCCTGTCTTGGTCATGCTGTGCACGGACACTTCTGCGAGTTGATCTTCTTCTTATCAGACTGGATCCCGAATCTTTTGAAGACATGTCTAAATTATCAGTTTCATTTTTAGATTCACAAACTTCATTTCCTAGTTCAATTTCATTTCCTCCTGTCTAAAATAAATAAGAGATATGAATAGTTTAACCTCGAATAATGGAAATTAACCATTGAAAATAAATATCAAGAAAATACTGAATTATTTAAATCAAAGGAAGGGATGAAATTAAAGTACTAGTCCTTCATGTGTGATATGTTAGGAGAAAAAAAACCCTAACCTTAATGATTTTTTGTGAATATGCTGAATTAAAAATGGCAAGCCTTCTGTGTATTTTCTCCGGTCATCTCTTCTCTAGGAATATATGGCTCAATCAACTTTGCATTTGAACCAGTGTGTGAATAGAAACTCAAAAGAGATCGAAATGTTTTAGACTATTAATGAAACGTTATTTTTTAAATTTATCATTTTTTGTACTAAGCCTTCAGAATTTGGTGTACATTTTCACTGTTCAATGTTTACAATCACACGTGGCTAATAACTAACTATTAAGGTTAAATAGCTATCACAAGTGGCTAATAAAGTGCATAGGTCAACTTAAATTTTTTTCCACTTTTCCTTAATTATGCTTCTTTGATTCCTCTCTTTTGCAAAAGAGAAAAATAAGAGTAGTTCTGGATACTGTTATATAAAAATAGTAAGGCGCAGCGGTCCATCCAGAAAGGAAACTGAAACATTCCAAGGGTCCTCAAGGCCATGCTTAGCCCTCAGAGTGGGAGGAGGAGAATTAGACAGAATAATGCAGTTCATGGAGGTCTAAGTATAGCCAGGCCCTAAGAGAAGCTTCCCTTTAAAGTACAGAGGGGAGCTTCATTGTGAATGAAATTGAGAGAGAGGGAAGAGGGAAGAGGGAAGGAAAGGGGTGGGGGGAGAGAACTCGCATTCAAAGTACCATCCCCTGAGGAGTCTTGGACAGGTCCAGAACAGGAAAAAAGGATGGAGTTTTCGGACCCTTTTAGAAGTGGCAAGGACTTTTACATCACATGACTTAGTTCAGCACAGCGTATGGCATAAGGTGTGTGGAGGAACCATGCACCATAACTTGAGAATCATCAAGTTACAGTACAGTGCTTCTTTGTTTTTATTTGTTTACAAGGTTTTTAACGTAAGGCCCTTATTTATCAAAAGAGACAAACCACAAGATGAAAATGAAGGCAATGGAAAAATTCAACTTCTCACAACCCAAACAATTATCACATCCTTAAAAAATAATTTTCAAAAGTGTTGTATAAGGTATGTTGCAGGTTTGCATTACATTAACCAAGATTGTGCCAATTCATGATTCTGAATAAACTTTTTTAGAAGTGAGGCTTTAAAAAATAATTTTTTAATATATATATGTTTATTCCCTACATATGTTTATTCTTGCACTTTGGGGTTCCAAAACAAGACTAGAATATAGCTTACAGACTCATATTGCCATTGAAGTCTATGCTGCCATAAATATTTTAGGTTTTATGTGTAAAAGAGTCATTGACAAAAAAAATTTTAAAAAGAGTCCTTGATTTGTTCAGGGCTGGGGAAATGTCTGCAAAGTGTCTTGAGTTTGTTTATTAGAAAGGGATGCCTTGAGGATCTAGAAGTACAGCCCTTCCTAACACTGTCCTCGAGACAGCAAGGGGTAATGTGGCCTGGGTTAGGCTATGGGATCAGACCTAAGGTGCAGGCCCGTGTTCTAACAAACCCCAAAGTACTCTTCTCCTATGTCCCAAGATTATACAATAAAGTAACACTTATGTATAGATTGAAAATACTGACACCAGTTTATCAACAAAATAAATTAGGGAATTTCCAGAGTTCCACTGTACCTGTGTCATGACAAGTTTGAAGTAAATGCCCTTCTCTTTCATGAGCTCATCGTGATTTCCTTGCTCCACAATGACACCACCATCAAAGCCAGCAATGACATCAGCATTACGAACTGTAGACAAGCGGTGAGCTATCACAATGGTGGTCCGGCCTTCCCTAGCCTGGAGACACAGAAACCTGGCTTTTGAATCATGAATAATTACAACAGAAAGCACTGCCTTTAATTCCAGCACTGGGGAGGCAGAGGCAGACAGATCTCTGCATTTGAGGACAGTCTGGGGTTCAGGGCAAGTTCCAGGCCAGCCAGGGCTACACAGAGAAACTGTGTCTCGAAAAACCAAAGTCTGGCCATCATCATTGACATTGCATGGACCAGTAGGTCTCCAGCCCCATCACCATCTCCCGGAGAAAGGGGCTTGGCAATTCCATAGTTTTCAAGTGGCATTAAGTGACTTCTATCTGTATCTTTCTTTTGGTTGACATTGAAAAACCAGATTAATAGGGCTATTTCTCTTTTCAATTCCATAGTCTTCGAATGACATTAACTGACTGCTACTCATAGTTTCTTTTGGTTAACAAAACTGTAAATTCTCAAAACCAGATTAGTAGGGTTATTTCTCTAAATTTTCATAATCAAAATAAAGACTAATTTTTACTTGACCTTCCATTTTCCATTTTTATTTATTTTCCATTTTTCATTTTTAATTAAAAGATATTGCCATGCCTTTTGATGAAAATTTATTTATTTTAATTCAGAAGGAAAGAGAGAGAGAGAGAAGGACATGAAGTGGGGCTGGAGAGATGGCAGTAGTTAAGAGTGCTTCTTGCTCATAACCGCCACTGACTCTATGTTCAGAAGATCTAACACCCTCTTCTCATGTTTTCACACACATGAAAACACACACAGTGACACAGACATATAAATTAGAAAATAAATCTTTTTTAGAAAAAAATATAGAAGAAGCAGAAATTGAAAAACAACAAAAAGATTTAGGAAGTCTGGTGCTTTTCCTTAGTAACAGGTATAGAAGTTATCAAAAGTTTCTGTTCTAAGGCAAGATTAAGAAGAATGAACATGAAATACTAATATTCTTATAATTCAACCTTTAAGTATAGCTGACCGACCTTATCCAGAGCAGCCTGAACCACGGCTTCACTTTCTGTGTCCAAGGCTGAAGTCGCCTCATCCAGCAGGAGGATCTTGGGGTTGCGGACCAGGGCACGAGCAATGGCGATTCTCTGTTTCTGTCCCCCACTCAGCTGCGCCCCTCTCTCACCAACCAGGGTGTCAAATTTCTACAATTAAAATGATAAAGAAACAAACAAAGTAACAGGAAATGTAGTAAAGCAATAAACTACCTCAGTTCACGTTTCAAATTAGGACGTAATCATCAATGGAGCCTCGCCGGCAACACAGTCCAGTTCTTGGCAACATTGTATCCACCACTAGTCCATAGGATGAGCGATGGAAAATCCACAGTAAACTGGACTTCCCCTCTACGGAAGTTCATCCAACTAACAGGAGTTTCCTGAGTTCACATGAGCCCCGGGGTGACAGAGGGCAGGCACAACTCACGTGGGGCAGTTTCATGATGAAGTCATAGGCGTTGGCTTCCTTGACTGCTTTCTCGATCTCATCCATGGTGACGTTCTCTCGGCCATAGCGAATGTTTTCAGCGATCGTGGTGGCAAACAACACAGGTTCCTGACTCACCACGCCAATGATTTCCCGCAGGTACCTCACATTGATGGTCCTGATGTCCTGGCCGTCGATACTGACCTGAAACGGAATGTGTGGTTGTCACACTTTAGAACCACGGAGTCAGAAGGATGGGCAAGGGTAGCGCTGCTGGCTGCACCACCACTCACCACGCCCTCTGTGGGGTCGTAGAGCCTCTGCAGCAGCTGGACAGTGGTGCTCTTCCCACAGCCACTGTTGCCGACCAGGGCCACGGTCTGTCCGCTCTGCACCTTCAGGTTGAGGCCCTTCAAGATCTGCCAAGACAGGAGAGAAGCTAATGTTAGGGCAATTCCCAGGCAGAGATGCACGTAGATTCTATTTGCTGGCATTTCAATTTGGTAGCATGCAGATTTTACAGATATGCTTTTCTCTACAACCGTTTAGAAACTATTAAGAACTTATCACGCAACAGAAAACCGTCACCATACCTGAACTTCTTTTCGAGACGGATAACTGAAATGAATATTTCTGAACTCCAAATTTCCTTTAATGTTGTCTGGTTTGTGCCCATTTGCTGAGAAGCTGTCAATACTGGGTTTCTGTAGAGATGGAAACATTGGCGGAGATCACTGAGTGACAGTAATGGCTTCATAAAGAACTTTTTGATTAGCTAAGATAAAGTGATAGAGAAACTATCTCAACTGGAAACTCCTTTATTAGCAGGCTAAGCCGGCAGGCCAGACTCACATTGTCAATAATCTTGAAGACTTCATAGGCAGCTCCTCTTGCGCTGGCAAAGGCCTCAATGTTCGGAGATGCCTGGCCAATGCTGAACGCCCCAATTAATACCGAAAAGAAGACCTGAACGTGTGAAGAAAAACCATCCTGTCACTTTGTTTGCCACAGTCCTCTCCCATTTCCTCTCTCCTCCAGTACAGCTAATTCCACTTCTAAATGTCAACGCAACCTAAGAATACCAGGTGTTAAGAAAAATCTTAAAATTTCATCATTGTAAATTTCAAATATATCACCACCAAAATGTGAAGTGAAGAAACTGAGATTATTTAGCTTCGTGTGATCACTTCACATTGTATACATGTCAAAACCTCACACTATATTCCTGAAAGATAATACATATTTTCAACTGAAAAATATAAACATTGACAATGTGAAAAAGTTTTTTAAACTTTCCATAATTTCATTTAGCCTACAATGCAGAATTAATCTTACCTTTTCAGTGAGGCAGCAACATACAAGCTCTATCTGAGTATTAAAATAAAGCATTTTTCTACTTTTTCAATGACTAACAATTTTTATTTAGGTCATAAGGGCTGTGAAACGGAAACCAACACTGAAGAGCAAGCGAAGAGACCAAGGTGCCCACCCTGCGTTAGTATTACCAGTTACACATCTGCAGGGCATTCTCTCGCAAAATTCAGTCTTCCGTTTCATGGACAAAAACAGAAAAGACTATTTGCTCTCTCCACAAGTCGTATCAGATGACATGGGCTGTGACAAGACTGTAGGTTACAAAGCACAGGCCAAGGGCTGATTCTTTATGGGGTCTCATCTCCCAAGTTTTGGAGTTACTTTAATAAAAATATTTGTCTGTAAGGGCTTAGCATTATTTACCTCTGTTGGAAGATGGTGGGAACTAACATCATCCATTACTTCTAGATCATTCAGGAATTATTTTTGCTCAATAATTTGGAGGGAAGAGGCTTTTGCTAAGTGAGTCTGTATTTGTTACTCTTTATAGCACTAACAAGCAGGTCACATGATTCCTGTCACACATTTGGCAGAAGGCGTAACAGAGATTTGAAGAGTGTTAATGATTGCTCAAACCTTACAGTTAGTAGGTAGTGTAGTTGGAATTTGAAATCTATTGGGTCTGATATCAAATTCTGCAGTCTCTGTTCTAAATGCTGTTTGTGAAACAGCTTTAGACTCCATGAATATGAAATTGAAAGTACTATTCCTAGAGTCAGGGCTACAGATCAGTGGTACAAACATATGTTAGGCAATATTCAGTAAAATAAAGTAAAATCAGATTCTTTATATCAAAATTAAGCAGTTTATATCTTATTGCAATTTAGGTTTATCCAGGTTCAGTATCACAAACAAAACAAAAACTATCTTGGTAAAATCTGTCCATATCTAAAAAGCTTCACATATAAAGCACAGTTCAAACAACAATAAGAACAAAAACAAAAAAAAAAAAAAAAAAAAGGAGTAACTATGAAATTCATGTTACATATCTGAATCCCAAGAATGGGAACTACTTTAAGGGATTCAAAGAATTATGGTTTGTCGTTAACTCTGTCTCTTTGTGGTTAGCCTGAGACAAAGAAACAGAATGAATTTTCTAATAAGATACATATTCAGTTTGATTGCAAATAATTTCAACACCTTAAAATAAAATAACGTCAAGGGTAAAGTCTTTAATTCTAAAATGCAGAAAATATTTGTGATGGTTAATACTGATTGTCAGCTTGATAGAATCTAGAATCGCCTAGAAGACCCTACCCACTGAAGGCTTCAATCCATTTGAAAGGAGAAAGCATAAACGGAGAATGCCAGTGAGGGGTTCCCTGCTGGAAACCAACCTCCTAGGAGAGTGTTTCTCTACAAGCAGCCTGAAAGGTATGCGGAGGTCAGTGACTGCAACTGTGGCCCAAGGGTGCTGAGCAAACCGTGAACTGGCAACAGACTTGATAGCATCATCCCCAGGGTAGATACAATAGTGGTTGAGGGGGCGTGAAGGTTTCAGAACGTCACTAAGTGGAGCAAGCTTGGATTCCTAGCAAGGAGGCCCTGAAAGATCATGTGTAAAGCTGTAAGTGAAGCCTGACTTGAAATGGAGACTCCAAGACATTGAGGATGGTAGGTAAGACTGTTAGGCAGAGATGGTGCAAGAGATATGAGCACTACAGAGAAGAAACCGGAAGGATGGGATGACCCAAGGCTTCGGAGTCAAGATGATTTCATCAGAAGGCCCAGATGCCTCACATAGCAATGTGGGCTTTGGTATTTTCTCTATTTGGGTTCAGGCATGTGATCTTTCCTTGCTGTCTCCGTGCTTCCCTTTTGGAATATGAACATTTATTCTGTGCCAATGTATATGGAATATGTAACTTAAAATATGATGTAATAGGGGTTCAGATAAAACACTGCCTGAGTCTCAGAAGAGACTATATTTATACTTTTGAACAGATATTGCCGGGACTAACAAAGACTATTGAGACTTTCAGACTGAATGTCTTTTGTATATGGGACAGCTCTGAGCCTATAAAGGCAAGGGAGGGAATGTTGTGGCTTAAAAAATTATATATTTGGGTATCAAGTTGGCAAGGGGTAGAACTGTGATGGTTAATTTTGCCAAATTGATGGGATTTAGAACTCTAATAGAGTTTGAGTATAAATTCAACCTATACTTTTCTATGTGTGAATAGTGAAAAGGTAAAAAACTTTAGTAGCAAGTTTGATACAAAGAAAAAAATTTCATCAAATGAAAATTCAAGCTGCAGAAGTTGGTAATGTTGATATTTAGGGGTTGCAATTCCAAAGCCTACATTGCTATGTAGGATATCTGGAACTCCAGATGGAAATGGCACTAAGGTTAATATTTAGGCCATAGTAGAAATTGTACAACAGATCTACAGGCAAAATTGGTGCATTTACTTTTCTTTCAACTCTTTAACCTAATAATGCATATCTCTAGCATTTAACACTTATTCAAAGTATACTTTTTTCAATACCACTCAGTTACATTAGAACGTCTCTTTTGATTCATGTGTAACTTACAGTGAGCACTTGTCCAATGGAATATTCTTTCGAGATGACCAAGGAAGTCCCGTACCAGAATGCCAGAGCATATGATGCGTAGATAAGAAGGAAAGCTGCGCCTATGGAAATGTTGGCTGTGATAGCTTTCTTTATCCCAAGCTTTTTAGCTTCTTCTAAATTGTTATTGTACCTGGCAGAAAGAAGGGAAGTAATTATGTAGACTTATAAACCTTATGGAAATATGTTGGTGTAACATGATTGCTATTGGTCAGTTGGAATGTGCCCAACCCTATAGGACACATGTATTTTCTCCATGTACTGACATTATGATATGTCATTCCTATTTTATCCTCTTCTTGTAGAAAGTGATATTGGGGTGTGTAGAGAGTATTTTTCTTGTGGAAATCTTCTAAAAGTTCCTTCCTTCCTTCTGTCTTTCTTTCCTTGGTTTTTATTTGTTTTTTTTGTTTGTTTGTTTTTTGTTTTTTTGTTTTTTTTGGTTTTTCGAGACAGGGTTTCTCTGTGGTTTTGGAGCCTGTCCTGGAACTAGCTCTTGTAGACCAGGCTGGTCTCGAACTCACAGAGATCCGCCTGCCTCTGCCTCCCAAGTGCTGGGATTAAAGGCGTGCGCCACCACCGCCTGGCTTTTCCTTGGTTTTTAGAGACAGAGTTTCTCAGTGTAGCCTTGGCTGTCCTGGAACTCACTCTGTAGACCAGACTGTCCTGGAACTCACAGAGATTCACCTGCCTCTGCCTCTGCCTCCAGAGTACTGGGATTCAAAGTGTGCATCACCACTGCCTAGCCTAAAAGTTCTTTTTATGTAAGCCTTAGAAACAGTGCAACCAGTGAAGCGATGTTTAGCTAGCTTCTAGAATGTGTATTATTTCATAAATAAGAGAGAAGACACAAAAAGCAATTATTTTTCATTCAAAATATAAATTTTTAAAAATTAATTAATAGAAGGGATTGAATGTTAGAAAATCCTAAACACAAGAAGATCATTTAAGTCTCTACAATTTTGGGAAGCTTTTGGACAGATTGCTTCCTAAATTGTCTCCTTCTAGAATTATTGAAATGATCGATCACAGGATAACACACGTAAGGGCTATTAAAGCTCTACACTATTTTTGCATTTAAATAACCTATAGAAATTTTCTTCCCCCACAGCTGTTTTAAAACCGTTGACCTATTAATTTGTTCTTTTTACGAGCAGCCTCATCTTTTATACTTTGCACATATTGCTTATGCATCCTTCCTATGAATGTCCCCTGTTGTGTAAGGAAACGTAGGATGGTAGGCTATAACATGCATCAAAGACAGAAAAAAAGCCCGTCAATAGCTCTGTAACCTATTTATGGAGCAAATCTTAGAGAATACCTTAAGACAGTGGTTCTCCTTCTTCTTAATGCTGCGATTTAGGGAATACATACAGATACCAGATAAATACAAATACCAGATAGATACAGATAAATGGAAATAAAGGGATAGAAGAGGAAATAAACAAGCATTACTGCGTTTACATGGGTCTTTTTAAAGATTAGCTTGTACATGAACATGTCACTGATGTGAAGCCAGGCATAAAAATCATCCATTCATTAGAGGCTCTAGCAGGGAAATGATAATTAAAAATGAATATGTAATTAACAAAACAGTGCCTAGAAAACATTCTCAATTATCACGAAGAAAGGTGTTAATTATGCAAGTAGTTATTTATATAATTGCTCAAGTAGCACTTTTGGTTAAGCAAACAAATCAGTACCAATGGAAAAATATTTATAAGACACAAGTGAGGAAAAAACATGCAAACAAATTTTGGGTGTGGGAGCATTCTTTGTCAAGGTCTTATTTACAGGCTCAGGGTGACCTGGAACTCGGGGTCTTCTTGTCTCAACTCCCCAAGTGCTAGGGTGATAGGCACAGGCCACCACACCCAGAAAGAAAGCACTTTTTGAGAACAACACTGTCCTACTGAATTAAAGGCCTTCACAATTATAGTTAAACTTTTATTACAAAAGAGGTAAATTCCTCATCACCAGCTATTTTGAAGAGAAAGTCAGACAAAGACTGATGCTGAACTAGAAAGATAATCTAAAGATATGTATGTTTGGTTTAATAATAATCGGTGGACAGCAGGATGGCTGTTGCCTACAAACTTGCCAACCTGAGTTTGACTCATGCAACCCCACGGTGGAAGGAGAGAAGCAGCTCCTGCAAGCTGTCCTGTGACTCTGGTGTGCACCCGTGTGTGTGTTCAAGCACATACCAGCTCACTCTGACATGCGCACCCCACAGCGAATGAATTGAAATGTAAAATTTAAAAAGATTACAAAATCTTGTCAGTTCTAATTCTGAGTTCAATTCCAACTCCCAGAGCTTCCCATCGCCGCCTTGTCCCTACCTCTAGGTCAGGTTAACATCCACTGCTGTCTGTGACCCCACCCTTTGAATGTTCTCATCTCCTCACCAGGACCCGTCCAGACAGAGGAACAGATGTATAAACTCCTCAGATTCACACCTTAGGACAAGCCCATGCCCTTGGTTGTGGGTGCCACAAGTGCCCGGAAACACTCATTTACTCTTAAGAGACTCCAGGTTTAGTATAATGGGACAAATAATGATCATCAGAGACATAAAACACATTTCAGCCTTAGGAAATTATTTTATGGCAATAACCATCTAGAAAATGTTAGAATATCCTTTGAATAGAAGCTATAAGAAGAATACAAGTACAATGGTGAGTTTTCCAGAATTTTACTGATGCCATTATATATATGACATCATAAAATTATATATATATTGAGTTAAGAAAATGATGAGGCTGGAGAGATGGCTCAATAATTAAGAATCATGGCAGCTCTTCCAGAGGACCTGGGGTTCAATTTACAGCATCCACATGGCAGCTCACAATTGTCTATAACTCTAGTTCCCGGGGATCAGACACCCTCGCACAGATATACATGTAGGCAATACACCCAATGCACATAAAATTAAAACATAAATAAATAAAATAAAAAAAATTCTAGAGACTCTTTTTAAAAAAAATAAGAAAAATATCATATTTAACACTGCCATCCTAAATGACATGTGGAATCATAAAATTAATATTTCTATCAACTTGAAAAAAACTTCAAACCTTTCAAGTTCTTTCTTTTGTCCTCCAAATGCAATCACAGTTCTGATGGCCGCTAAGACTTCTTCGGCAACTGCTCCTGCTTTCGCATATGCTTGAAGCTCTTTATCAGTAAATGAAGATAATATCTGTTTAAAAATGCAACATCAGATTATTAAAAAATTAACAGTTATAAATAAACAATGCTGGTTGAATATTAATACTTGTGAATAATTAAAATCTTTCAGTTGTCTTTGGCCATGATATTCTATTAGTGCATATGTGTGTGTGTGTGTGTGTGTGTGCGTGTATCACCATTAAGATATCCCAAGTTCCTTTTTCTTCCATTATTTTTTTTTTGACAATGAAGATATAAAACAAATTAGATGAACCACAAGATTTCCTATGAGTATTTCATGGTTAATCATCAAAGCAACAATTGGAACTTTGGGAGATGTTAAATTTCAGAAAAGAAAATATTTACCATGTACCACAATATAATCATAAGCCATTATAGAAAATGGTTTTATGGCTAGGACATACAGTATTCCCAGAAACTCTTCTGTTTCAGAAGTGTTAGGGTGGGAGACTAGAAGAATGTAGAGGACCAAACTACAGTTTCCTCTGCTGGTGATGCCTGGAAAAAGAGCATATTCTCACCTACCAGGAACGTTTTTTTCTTTGTTTTTGGTTTTGTTTGTTTGTTTTGTTTTGTTTTGTTTGAACGATGCTCTTTGATCTGTCTGTATGATTCCTGAGCACTTATAAACACATAGGATCTCATTTAGTCTTTGCAATTATAAAGGGAAATGGGTTTTCCTAGCTTATATAGAAGGAAATGGAAACTTGACAGGTAAGGAACTAGGTAGTGAGCGGAATGTCCAGGATTCAAGTCTGAGTGCATGTAGTCAAAGCTTGGATTAACATCTGAACTATTACGACAGCTGGATCAGTTTGTATGGGGAAAGGACCAAGCTTACCATCTGCACAGGAATGACAAAGTTATCAGCCATCTAAATAAGTATTGTGCACACTACTTCACAAAGTTCTGACTTCACAGCATTACACCCTTTCAGTATGCAATCTATTCTCACTATTTAAGTAATAGGAATCGATTCTTTCTTGTTGGTAAAAGACTCAAAGCCTTTTTATTTTCATAGTGCATTTCTTCTTTTCTTGTGTGTTGAAACAAGAGGAGCAACCATAGACACAGGAGCAGGGTGATGAAGGGAAACGGACGTTTAGCAATAATGTCTATATGTAGATATTATCCCGAAGGTATCAGTCTTCATTGCTGCCTGAAACAAATCCCCCTGGTTATCCAGACCTCAAAGATGTCCCAAAGCCATCCCGTTAGGGCTGCCCCACACTACTGAATCTTTGGAAGTTCTGGATCCGAGGTAGGCTGGTGAGAACTGACCCTGAGCAAGCAGGGTTGCAAAATGCATGGGCTCACATGACATGCTTAAGGGATGCTTCTCCCTTTCTCCTTACTCCCTGTGGCACTCACAGCGGAGGCCATCACCAACAGCATTAGTAATATTTTTGAATTAGGCATTAAATTGAGCTATTTTAATTTATTAATCTTTCCAAAATATTTCTCGATTCAAGAAATCTTTTTCCACCTATGCCCTTCCTTAATTATATGGAGACATGAATATGAAAAAAATTAGTATAAATTTTTTTCCTCATAAGAGATCATAGCTGTTAAGAAAAGAAAACATTTTCTTGGGGAAACCCATGGAAGAGGAGGCAAAAAGAGTTTAGGAGACAGAGGGGATGGAGCGCACCAGGAGAACAAGACCCTCTGAACCAGCGTGACCAAAGCTGATGTGAACTCACAGAGACTAAAGCAGCATCCACAGCGCTGGCCCAAGACTGCGCCAGGTCCTTTGCATATATATGATGGCTTCCAGTTTAGTGTTTTTATGGGAATCCTGAATCTGTGAACAAGTGGGTTTCTGTTTCTTGTGCCTTCTCTTGGGCACGTCTTCTGTTTGTCTGCTTTGTCCAATTCCAATGTGTTAGATTTTATCTTAATCTATTTTATTATTATCCCTTGGAAGCTTGTTTGTTTCCTAATGACAGTCAGAAAAGATCCAGATGGGAGGGTAGGTGGGGAGAAGCTTGGAGGAGTCGAAGGAGGAAAAACTGTAATCAAGATATTAAGTGAGGAGAAAATCTACTTTCAATAAAAGTCAGAAAACTTTTAATCTTTTCTCAGGGATACAAAAATCCACCTTCAAATAACTTCTAACATAAAGCAATGGAAAGTTAAAAGGCGTCTAATATAGGTAATTTTATATTCAATTTAATACATCAGAAACAATATTTTAAACTATTACAGGTGCTCTGACCACATTTAAATCCAGTATTTCCATTTCTCAATGTACGCTTTTGTTTTACTGTTTTACAAATACCTTGGGCTCTTTAATGACTCTGAGATACTTATGCGGTCACATAAGTAGAAAGCAATACGTTGATTGACATTACATATGTCCTCTATCCAGTCCCCAATAGTAACATTTTGAAAATTACAGGAATACTATTACAACCAATTTTTTTTTTTTTTTTTTTTTTTGAGACAGAGTTTCTCTGTAGCTTTTGAGCTTGCCCCGGAACTTGCTCTGTAGACTAGGCTGGCCTCAAACTCATGGAGATCTGCTTATCTCTGCCTCTCAAGTGCTGGGATTAAAGGTGTGAGCCACCACTGCCCAGCCACAACTAGGAATTTAACACTAATACTTCAAAATTATTCACTCTAACCAATTTATACACATGTGAGTTTATTCCCAGGAAACATTGTGACCTATATAAATCAGAGTGACTGTCATTTAAGTCAAGCTGCTTTTTTATAGCCCCCACCACCTCTGTCCTTCCTCTCCTCTTCCTAACATCTCTAATTTACAGAATCCACTAATCTGTGGTCATCTTTACATCATTTAAGAATGCTGTAGGTGGTATGTGCCTTAAATCCACAAACTCCGGAGGCAGAGACAGGCAAACCTCTGAGTTTAAGACTAGCCTGGTTTACAGAGGGAGTTCCAGGATAACCATGTCAAGAAAAACCATGTCTCAAAAAAAAAAAAAAAAAAAAAAACCAACAACAAAAAGAATGTTCTATAAATGCAATCAAATAGTATGTTACTCTTGGGGCTAGGATTAACTCACGTGACATAATTCTCTGGACTACACAGCTTGCTGCATGTATCAGCAATACTTTGTTGGGTGGTACATGCACTGTTTGTCTAACTCATCTGTTGAAGGAAATCTGGACATTTTTTCCAGACAGGGTTAATATGAATATAGTAGCTATAAACTACAATGTCTAGGTTTTCATGTCAGCATCACGGGGCTGGAGAAATGGCTTAGTGGTTAAGAGCACTGACTGCTCTTCCAGAGGACCAGGGTTCAATTCCCAGCAACCACATGGCAGCTTACAACTGTCTGAAAATCCAGTTCCAGGAGATCTGACACCTTCACACCAATGCACATAAAGATAAATAAATCATAAAAAAATTTAAAAGGAAAAAAGCATCACTTCCTTTCCTTGCAGATAAATGTGTGGGAGTGTGGTTGCTAGGTCAAACGATAGCTGCGTGTTTGGTTTTGTAACAAACAGTTGAGGAGCTGAGGGAACGCTCCATGGTTAAGAATATGTACTGTTCTTTCAGAGGCCCGAGGTAGATTTCTAGCATCCACACCAGGTAGCTCACAACTAACTGTAACTCTAGCTCCAAAGACTTTGGCACCCTTTTCTGGCCTCTGCCGGTATCAGACATGGTGTATTTACCTTGTGGTGGTTTGGGCCATAGGGCGTGGCACTTTAGGAGGTGTGGCCTTGTTGGAGGAAGTGTGTTAATGGGGATGGGCTTTGAGGGTTCAAAGTCAGTCCCAGTGTCTCTCTCTTCCTGCTGCCTGCTAATCCAGATGCAGAGCTCGGTGCCTTGTCCTGCACCATGTCTCCCTGCAGGTCACCATGCTTCCTGCAATGACTATAATAGACTAAACCTTTGAATCCACAGGGCAGCCCCAATTAAATGTCTGCTTTTAAAAGAGTTGCTGTGGTCATGTGTCTCTTCACAGCAACAGGACTGAGACACACATGCAAGTAAAGCACTTATACACATTTTTTTAAAGTCTTAAACAATAGCAAGATTAGCTTTTAAAGTTGTGCCACAACTCTTTGAGAGATCCGGCATTTGACATTTCACATTTCTGTTTCAGCCACTCTGGGATAAGTTCAATGATACGTCATTGTGGTTTAATGATGCTTAGCAACTTTCCATCTGATACCCCCTTCTCTGTCTCTGTCTATATATAATACATACGATGTTTATATAGAGCATAATATATACATTGCCTCCTACAATACACATATGATCTCAGAGGCTTGGGCATGCGGGTGTAGCTCACTGGTAAAGCACTTGCATAGCTTGTGTTAATCCCTGTACTCAATCCTAAGCATCAGGAAGCAAAATTAGCTGGATATTTACACAGGTCTGTTTCTTGGTTTCCTATGTTCTATGATCTGCTTGTCTAGTCTTCCATTGATTTTAGTAATGACAGAGTAATTTGCAATATCGGGTGGACTTCTTTCTGCAACTTTATCCTTGTCAATGTCATTTTATCTCTTTTAGTGCCCGTGAATTTACTTGTAATTTTTATGATACACTCACTTGCATATGGCTACAAAAGTCCTTAATGAAATTTATAGAAATTGCCAACTTCTAAGTTGGTTTAGAAAAAACTGATAACTTTTTTACACTGAGTTTTAAATCATGACTGCACTGTGTCTCTTTGTTCAGTCATCCTTGATTTCCTATCAACATTTAATAATTTTCAGTATGCAGATCCTTTTTTGTTTTTTGTGACCAGGTTTTTGCATAGAAGCCCTAAGCCATCGCTGTCCTGAAACTAGCAGACCAGGCCGCCCTCAAATTCACAGAGATCTTCCCACGTCTGCCTTCTGAGCGCTGGGATTAAGGGTGTGTACCACCATCACTGCCCAGGTCACGATGCAGATCTTATATTTTCAAGAAATTACCTAAGTTTTATATTATATCAGAATGATTGCGAAAGGTATTATTTCAGCATTAATTTCTACACATTCATCACTATCTGTGAAAAAAATGCAGTTGATATGGTATTCTGTGACCTTTCTATACAGTTTTTACGTAGGTTACTTTGTAGACTCCTTGGAATTCTATGGAAAATCGTGTTATCCATAGTTTTATTTCTTCCTCAGCAATCTATATGTCTTTTTACTTCTCTTGCCTGACAACAGCAGCTAGAGTTCCAGGGCTTCAATGAAAAAGAAGTCAGAATAGATTCCCTTGTTTTATTCCCAATCTGGTGGCGAAGATGTCTTTTTACCATTCAGGTATCTATGGGGGTTGCCTAAGTGGCCTCTATAGGACTTAAGTGACATTCTTCTATTCTTACCTGCTGAGAGTTAACATCAGGGAGTGCTAGATAATGTCAAATGCTCTGTTAGATGATATGATCACTTATTTTCTTTAGCATACAGTAGGGCAGATTACATAGATTTTCAAGTGCCATATCATTATTACATAGCTGAAATAAATCTCATGTGGTCATAATACATAATTTTTTTTTTTTCGAGACAGGGTTTCTCTGTAGTTTTGGTGCCTGTCCTGGAACTAGCTCTTCTAGACCAGGCTGGCCTCGAACTCCCAGAGATCCACTTGCCTCTGCCTCCCGAGTGCTGGGATTAAAGGCGTGCGCCACCACCGCCCGGCTACATAATTATTTTTATATACAGCTGCATTTACCTTGCTATCAGTCAAATTCCCCAATGCAGGATTATTTTTTCCTTCTTTGATTTATCAAAAAACTTTCTTATTCCTTTTGATTTTATTGTAAGATAACTTTTAGTTTTGATATAGTCTGTTATGAATTTCTTTGATTTTATCCTGCTTAGGATCAGATTAATTTCTTGCATCTGATTATTGTGTTTGTCAGTCACTGTGTCTGCAATTCTTCCTAAAGCTCTACGCTTTTCCTTTTCTTGTGAGACTCATGGAGATGATATGAATATGTCTCACATGACCCTGAGGCTCTCTTCACTTTCTGTCTTTCAGATTCACTTATTCTAAATATTCTATACTCTACTCTATCATTTCCATTTGCATAGACTCAACTTATTCTACAGCATAACTCTTTTTGCTGTTATCTCTCTCAGTTCACTAATGTTGCTTTTTATCTTTTAAATATTTTCCTATTTTTTAGCTGGTGAGTTTTGGCTGCTGCCTTAAAGGAATTTAAACAAATAAAACATTTTTATGGTAGTTATTTTAAAATTATACTCTGATAATTCCAATATCTTATTTACTTCAGTGTGTGGATCAGTAAAGTGTGTGTGGGGGGGGGTATTTGTGTGCATTTCCTGGTTGAGGGCATGACAGGGGCCTATCACATTCTATACATTTTGTCCATATTAGGGAAGCAGGACACATATACTTTTTAATATGGTCAAAACCTAAGATTAAAAAAATGCAGAAAATGATATCAAACGATTTTCAAAGAGCATAGATTAAGATAAAAGTCTCAACAGATAACCAAGGGCTCCCTTTATTAAATAAGTAGTATCAGAAGCAATGCAAGATTAATTATTAAAAAACTAAGTAATGGTCTGCTTTCCCAACTTAGAGTAGATATCAATATACTTTAGTTTTTCATTAAGTTCTGTTGTGAAGAATTTGCACCTAATTTGATCAATGTTCTACTAAACAGAAAAATCAATTAAGACAAGCAGCTCTGCCAGCTTTCGGCTGATAACCATCGGTAACACCGTTTCCATCGTGTTCCCGAGTAGCAAATCAGCAGCATTCAGGACTTCAGTTACTCTGTCTGCTAAATGAGCTAATGCCTGTGCTTCGGCTGTATCTGGTGAATCTAGAAAATGCCTAATAAAGGAAGCTACTGTTTGCAATAATAAAGCAGCACCTGTTAGAAAGGGGTGATCCAAAAACTTCTCACCAGTTACAGCCTGACTTACTATGTGTAAGGCTTCATTTTGGTTGGATTTTCATTTCTTTTAATTTTTATTACATGTAACCTCATGAAAATCTAAATACTGGGCCAATCTCTCCACTACATAGCTACACTTACATCAAATGATTTCATAAAATAAATTACATGCTGACCTAGACATGGGAGATTAATCGCAAAATTATGAGCGGCATGTGGATGGAGTGAAGAGAACGTCTGTGTCTCCATGATGGAAAGAGATAACTAGAGGCTACAGATTTAAATGTGTCCTTGGCTGGACAGTACTTCCATCAACTAGTTGTACTGCAATGGATTTAAATATATATGTATTTAAATATATATTCACACATACGCATATGTATACAGAATCATTTGTACCTATGACAAAAAAATAAAATCCGTTTATAGAATAAACAAATCTATATACATACAAAATACTAAAACTGAAAACTGAATGAGGCATTTAGTCTTTCCTGAATTTGAACCTCTATTTTCTGAAGAAAATGGCACTATGATACTTCATTATGGTGGTGGTTTAACTGAGAATGACCCTAATGGGCTCATATATTTGAATACATGGTACCCGGTTGATGGAACTGTTTGGGAAGGGTTAGAAAGGGTGTTCTTGTTGGAGGAGATGCGTCACTGGGGGTAGATTTTGAGGTTTAAACAAACCATGCCATTCCCAATTAGGGCTCCACACCCCACTCTGCCTTGTGTTTGCAGATAAACATGGAACCCTCAGCTCCAGCTCCAGCTCCAGCCATGCCTACCTGACCACTGCCAGGTACTCCGCCATGACGGTGATGGACTAACCCTCAGAAACTGTAAGAAAGCCCCCCAACTCTTCCTTATATAAGTTCCTTTGGTCATAGTGTCTCTTCATAGCAATAGAAAAGAAACCAAGATTGATGTTTACAGACTTTATGGGGTCACATCTTTTCCCATGAAGGTCAAGGATAAGTTTAAAATTTCCTTCCCTTTTTTTCATTTCTTTTTACAAATATTCTCATGGCCAAGGGCAGCATGAAGCACTATGGGGTTATCTCAGCTTAGCCTACTGATGCTTTAACAGAAAGTGAAAAATCACATATAAAATTCACAGCCATGGTTATTATGGTTCAAAGATTCTCCCAAGAATCATGGGAAAGAGCTTAAAACCTGGACTCACAGACTTCACCTACCTTTGCCCAGATGCCAGCTGACAATCCAAGAACAGGGCTAATGGCCAAAATCACAAGAGTTAACTTCCAGCCACGAGTAAAGCCTATTATAAAACCACCAAAAAATGTGGCCATTGCCTGAAAGAACATTCCAATTTTGTCACCAATGCCTTCATTAATTTTGGAGACATCACTAAAAGAAGAAAGATTGTGTTACAAGTAATGTCAGAACTGCAAACACGGGATTTTTCTACTGAGACTAGTGTTGTTTTGTTGGGAAGGACCACATTAACTTGTGCCTAGGATCTTTGTATTTGCCTGGCCCTGGGCAAATACATCTGGGGAGCCGTGATGAAGGAAAGCTGTCATTTCCAGTGGGAGGTTTGTCCTTAACAGTATTTTGTGCCCAACGTGACCTCAGAATATAGACATGGGATGTCTAGAACAATTCACTGTGAGATTTCAAACTGCTCAGAGATATGTGTATCGTTCAGTTCATTGTGTCTTCTGTGAAGCAGAGGCTAACTGGACAGGAGCTCCCTCCTTCTTTCCAATGTCTTCCAAGGACACCATGGAGACCCAGCAGGATGGTACTCAGTGGGGCTGGACAGACCACACTGCTGCTCCCTGCAACCACTGCTCTGCTCACCATGGAGCCCAAGCAGGATGGTACTCAATGGGGCTGGACAGGCCACACTGCTGCTCCCTGCAATCATTGCTCTGTTCACTCTGCATTTGACTCTGCCAGTCTGGTCCCTCACTGAGTGCCAGGCAAGCAGCAGCTCCGCCCTCCATCTCTGCCAGTGCACTGGGAACAAGAAGCTGTGGAAGACACAGGTACTGCTCACAAGGCTTTACTCTGCTCACTGACACACTGACACTTCTAACAGGGTGGTGGTATCTACTTCACAGCATGGAGAACAAAAGTGTATCTGACTTCAGCAGAAAACTAGATACTCACTCTGTGAGCCGGGTGTTGAGCTCCCCAACGTCATGCACGTCAAACCAGCCTATCTCCTGACTCATTATCGCGTGGAAAAACTTCTGTCTAATTTTGTGTATTTGTCTTCCAGCCGCCAAGCACCAAAATGAAACCTGAATGTAGGCAACTATGAGCACGCCAGCACCGATCCCCGTGTAATAGTAGGCGTACCTGAAAAACAAGAACACCGTGGTGCCGGTTCTGACCGGTCCTTCCCTCTGAACACAGCTGAGCCTTACTTCTTCAGCTCTCTGGGGATCCCACCGTCCTTAACAGACAGGAAGGGGTGGTAAGGAGCAGAGCTGCCATGTCAGCATCTGACTACATCTGTACTAATGTAGAGGAATGGTTAACAGTTGTCGCTGCACTGGGGAAAATCCCACCTCTTCACTGAACTACAATGTAAACTTAGGCTGGCTGCTTAATAACTCCAGCTTCCATTATATTATGAAAAAAATAGAAGAAATACAGTGTGTCTGAAACGTACTCTGGCCAGGTCTGGTGCACAGTAACTACTCGGAGGATGCCAGTGATTTTGAAAGATCGTCAGTGCACAGGCACATAAGTTAACATGAACAGTTGGAGTCCTGTCTGCTTTTATTACATCAGTAGCAACTGATGAAGCCTTTAGGATGGTCTCTGCACCATGGGAGAGGGAAAGATGTGATGGACTTGTTAGAAAGAGGAATCAAGAGGTGGAGATGGTCTCCTGCTCTTTTGAACTATTAGTTTAGCAGAGCTTGGAAGATGACTGACAAATAAAATTGATAGTGTTCCCGTGTTATCTAATCCACTGGCTATTGAGAGCTAATCTAAAATGTTCAATAAATCAAATGGCTTCCCTCCCAGTTGAAACATTTAACCACGTCTTCTAGAAAAGCTGAGCAAGAGTTTTCTTGCTGTGTTTCTATAGCTAAAGATCCCATGGCTTCACTAAGCACTCTGAATGTAGGTTAAATAGAAACGCTGTGTCTTATGATTGTTTTTCTGGTGCTTGTGATGGAACCTCACGTCTCATCCATGCTAGGAAAATGCTCTACCATCAAACCACACCTCTTTCAAAGCAAATATCCTAAAATTAATTAAAGGATGCCATTTGGCATATTTTAAAATGTTCTTTACTTGCCATCTTTGAATAAGAATGCTTATATTAAGTACTAGGTTTAAAAATAGATGTATAACACACAACTAGCCTTTTATGTTATGTTCATAACCTCAAGAGCAACCTATCAGAATGTTGTTAAGCAAGTCATCATTCAAGCTGCATCTTATAAACTATACTTATTAAAGATGTTATTGGAACATTAAATTTTAGTTAATAGATAACTGTATAATTAATTACTGTGTAAATGATAATGCAAGAAAGAGTTCAAAGCAAGTTCCATTTAACAAATAGAACTTATACATGATGAAATACTGAAGTGCTTTACTGTAATGCATTTTAAGACTAGTAAATTTTACTATTTAAGAGAGTAGACTTTCCCCATATTAAAAATATGCTTCATTATAGTAAATATTTATAAATATTTCATTTTCATCTTTCCAAATGTTATTGTATCTCGACTTTCTTTACAACTATCAGAGAAGTCATAGTGAAGTACAGAGCCATTACCATCTGATTCACCAACACATACCTTTGTACATCTGTTACAAGCTAGCCCACAGAATAAATGTCAATGTACATAAATCATTAACAAAATAAAAAGTCTGCCCATGTCATTTAAGGCCAGAGTGACTATTTCTTCTGGGATGTTGTTTTTTCCTATTTAGCATGAGTTTAAAGGATTTCTGTTTACTTATCTTACTTATCATTATATCATGACTGGAAATAGCCAGGAAACAAACTACTTACTAGGGAACGATTGAAAACAATTATTGTGAATTCAAATATAGCTAAGGGGCTTTCCACTCCTCTAATTCCCCTGCATATGCTATTTCATCTTTGCAAGTACATACGTAAGTCTAATTGAAGTTCGAACTTAACTTAGAACATTTTATGATATAAACACTTTGCTTTAAAAAATATCTCTAATGGATCTTCCAAGAAAACTAATAGTCTCAAAACTTCTAATCATACTATTATAATGCAAACTATAACTACATTACCGTAACTATAGCAATGCAGAAAAGAGTAATAGCAATAAGGATAATGTATACTTACGTGGTCATCTCATCCTCCAGGCCGCTAAGAATGTCTGAAGCGTTGTATTGAACTGGAATGACACAAAACAAACACAAACACTTGATGTTTCTTTGGATCCCATTAAAACCCAGCATACAGAAATAAACTGTGATAAAATAGTTTACATAAGCAACCCCAACAATTCTACCAAGGAACCTCTACAACTCATAAACACTTTCAGTAATGTAGCAGGATACAAGATTAACTCAAAAAATCAGTACCTCCCCCTTACACAGATGATAAATGGGCTGAAAAAGAAATCAGAGAAATATCACCCTTCACAATATCCACAAAGACCATAAAATATTTCTGAGTAACTCTAACCAAACAAGTGAAAGACTTGTATGACAAGAACTTTAAATCTTTGAAGAAATTGAAGAAGACACCAGAAAGTGCAACAATCTCTCATGCTCTTGGGTAGGTAGAGTTAACATAGTAAAAATGGTGAGCTTACCAAAAGCAATCTACAGATTCAACGTAATGCCCATCAAAATCCCAGCAAAATTCTTTACAGACCTCGAAAGAATGGTACTCAACTTCATATGGAAAAGCAAAAAAGCCAGGATAGCCAAAACAATCCTGTACCATAAAGAAACTTCTACCAGGCAGTGGTGGCGCATGCCTTTAATCCCAGCACTCGGGAGGCAGAGGCAGGTGGATCTTTGTGAGTTCAAGGTCAGCCTGGTCTCCAAGAGCTAGTTCCAGGGCAGGCTCCAAAGCTACAGAGAAACCCTGTCCAAAAACCCAAAACAAACAAACAAACAAAAAGAACAGACACAGAATATCCAGGAAAGAGAAGCCAGTATCTGGCTACCTATGCAGACCCCAGAGTGAGACCTCAGAAATGGAATGGTTACATAGTGTATTGAGAAGACATCCACAGGATAGCACCCAGAGCCTCCTTGGACCTGGGGAAATTCAGATTCTAGTGCTCACAAGGGAGGGGAACAAAAAAGTTTGAGTCAATTCCTGTGTGGATGGTGCCAAACATCATTTGGCCCTCTCATCTGCAGTTATGTTGTGGGCTGGAGTGTACCTCAATGATAGAGACCACCCATGTGCTAAGCCTTGGTTCAATCCCCATCAGTCTACAAAACACAGATATGCTGGTCTCAGGTAAAAGCCACACTAAAATATCTAAGCTATCCTAAACAATTGCCACTTTAGATAAAGAGGCACTCAGAATTTAAATTATGTTATAAAATGAAACGGGTTTTTTTTTTTTGTACACTTGGGTTCTGAAATATCACATTCATTATGCAAATTTTCAGACTCAACTCACAGCCCTTTGCCATTCCCACCTTCCAGAACTCTCTCTGATTCCACAGAACCCACTTCTGAGCACACCAAGGAATTTACTGTTCCCCAAGTGTTCTGTTAACATTACCGACTTTTTCCTCAGCACTTTTTTCATTTTCTGTCTTAACTTGATTATTGTTTACTATTTTTCCCTCCGGAAAATACACCTCCTTCACAAATAAGCCAAAAAATGACCCCTTCTCCAATGACTTCGCCATAGCATAGTGGCTCACCCTGTCACAGAATTTCACAGCAACTGACACATGATTAAAGTTTCTAAGTCAATGTGGACTGAAAGTATGACCACTTCTAGCTGGCCCCTCTCATTCTTCGGGGTGGGAACTGAGAAAAACCGGGCTATCTTTGTTCTTTGTGTCCCCATGCTCAGCTAGCTGTGTCACTATAACCCAGCCTGTTCCAAAGATGGGAAAGGAGTCTCAGAAAGCCACCACCACGCACGCCTTTAATCCCAGCACTGGGGAGGCAGAGGCAGGCGGATCTCTGTGAGCTAGAGGCCAGCCTGGTCTACAGAGCGAGTTCTAGGACAGGTTCCACAGCTATTAAAAACCCCTCTCTTGAAAAACCAAAATAATAAATAAATCAATAAAGTCACCACCCATGCCAGACAATTTATCAAAAATAGCTAATCCAAGAATTCGTCTCCTTGTATTGTTAAGAGTCACATAATATAAATATGATAATAATCTACCGGATTCTATGTGGTGAGGACAGCCTTTTGTAAACTCAAGTCAGACCCCAGAGAATCTTCATTGTGTACTCTCTGCCATTTAGGGATTACATCATGTTTCAATTTTATCCAAATGAAGCACCTCAGAATGTTTAGAAATGTCAATTACTGAGCACTTAGGAAAAGTATAAATGAAAAATATGTGACATGAATGTATATATTTAGGAATATTTATGTCCGTATGTAATAATTTATGAGATGGAGACTATACATTTGAAAGACAAAAAGAATGGGTCTCCCCCCCCCATATGGGGGGAAGAGGAAAGGGAGAAATGACATAATTACATTATAATCTCAAAAAATAAATATTTTAAAAATTATAAAGAACTAAAAAGGTGGGGAAATGTGACATGAATACATTAGTAAGCTTTCCTTACTGAGAAGTTGAAGTTATATTAGAAGTATTATCCTTTTTTATTTTTGTTACTAACCATTTCATTTTTTTAATAATGAAACAATTCTCCTATTCCAGAAGCAATTTCTGAGGAGGAAAAGCTTCCCTATAAACATAAATTAAGAGGGTGTTTTTCAAGCCACCTTTCACATGGCCTTGTTTCCTGGCACTAGGTATGCCTAGAATGAGAGCCGCCCTTTCTAATCCCACCAGTTACTGTTCTAGCAGGGAGTTCGTCCACCTTTAAGTCCCAAATTTCATGAGACGGGGCGATACCACCGCTGAAAACTCTAGCCAAGGTTGTCTACGAACTTCCTTTTTATCCCTTAGGATTTTCCCCCACCCAAGAAAGAGCAACCTCTGAACCAGGTGATCAGAGTAACGACTCCCATAAGCACAGCAGTGACGTAACTATACCACCACTGTGAGAAGACAGATGTGCACAAACAGGTGGGGTCGGAACCACCCCAAGTCGGCCACGAGATGAAGTCCAGGAGAGTGAGGTTTATGGGACAGGTGGGGCTGAGCAGAGCGTGTCACACGAGCCACTGAATGCAGACTGAACTTACTCCACGTTATGGGAAAACACTGGAACCCAAGTGCTTTCTGTTTTTGAAAAACTCATTGTGACATCATGCGGAGAATTGGACAAAGGCAGGCAAGAATTAGAACATAGCAAGGTAGACAGAGCTGTGTGTGAGGAAGATGGCAGACACAGGGTGTAGCTGGGGCATGAGAAGGCTGGATTCTCACAGGGAGCTCAGCATCGTGGAAGGTGCCAGGAGAACAGGCCAACAGAGGAGAGCCCAGCTCTGGATTCTTTCAGTTTGGGCTGTTTCTCTTTGAGATCTTTTTCCTGGTGCGTTTTCATGGCAGATGTCATTTAAGATGCCACTGGAGAGTTTGCTGATTGAAAAGACACAGTACGTCATAGACATGTATGATCTACAAGGCCTCTTTTATTTCTCAAACATTGTGATTCCAGATTTCAGGACGCTCCATCAGCCATAAGCAGGAGAAACTGGACCTTTAGCCAGGAGATCCATTTCCCACACATCTGTCCTGAGGGGAGCCTGCCCTCAGCCCAGTGGGCTAACTGCCAGCAACACAGATGAAATAGCAGCTACAATCTCCCACCTCTGCTCTTCTCCCCTCTGAAGAGCTTGGCTGCTGGCTGGGTGTTGATCCTCTCACCGAGACCTAACCACCTTCCAAAGCCTCTGCCTCCCAACACCCTTACGGCAAGAGTCATGATGGCCCAGCTGATGTTAAAGGACGTAAGCGCTCAGACCATAGCACTGTCCGCCCTTACACATAGGTCACTTGTGTCCTTAAAGAGGTCAGAAACAATTCATGTCTAGGTGATGGAGAAATGAAGCAATATGAGACATGATAGAGTTGGAAAAGGGACCACTACATAAAATATGGTGTTCCTGAAAAAAAACCTCATGTTTTGCTGGTGGAAATGAATGGGTCATGACAGCCCTATCCTGAGCTGTGGGTTAATCCACAGATAGACTCACACTTTGAAGACATTCTTGGGGAGGATGGGAATCTTAACGGGTGGGGACTAATGGAAAGAAACGGGAGATGAGGGAAGTAAAGTAGCTGGGAGAGGGCCATTGAAGAGTATCTTGGCCTTGGGCTGGACCCTCCCCCTCCCCATGTGTCTGTGTTTGTCCCTCTATCTGCATCTCCTGGCCATCATGAGGGGAACAGCCCACCTTCCTCATGCCCTCTTGCTACCATAATTTCCACTTTTCCTCTGCTCTAAAGCAACTGATCCAACTAAACTTGAAATAAAATCTCTGAAACTGGGTAGGAAGAAATGGGACAGTCCCTTCCTTTACGAGCTTTCTCTCAGGACTTGTCTCAGCAAAGGAAAACAGATGAACTTGACGTGCACACTTGATTGCTGCTCATCAGAAGTCAGTTCTTCTAGCTTCAAGAAGTCAGCTAGGTCAAATTTCAACAAGTGAATAATTTCTTTATTGACAGCTGACTTCAACTGCTCTCCCCTCATACTGTGTCCACAGCATGTCTAGTTAACACCTCTCACACTGGTCAAGCAGTGTTTGTATTTAGACATCACAAAACATAGGGAAAGTTTAGAATGACATAAATGCATGCATTATGTCTGCTGAACTGCTAGAGAATTCTGTAAGGGGAGATTATTCCACTAGAGGCCAATGAGAAAGCTAACTCAGCAGTTTGCTGCAGAACATAGGGTGTACAGGATCTAAAGAACTCAGAAAGCACTCAAGACTACTCAAGACTTTCCTTGGGTGAATGTTACAAAGGAAATATGACATTTTGCTGTTGACCCAGGATGTTTTGTAAGCTCTTTGAATATCATGAAGGTGGGAGAAAAAGCATATAAATTTTACATTACTCAAAGCTACTATAAAAATTTCCAGCTCAAACCATTATTTGTATTAACAGAATTGAAGTAAACTTAGGTAAACTACAGGTTATTTAAGTAAGTAAATACTTAAGTAAGTAAATTTAGGTAAACTACAGGTTCTTTAAGAATACAAAGTAGTTTCCAGGACCCAAGACAACTACCAAAGATTCCCTAAATGCCCCTATTAGTATTTACATGCCCATTTCCAGGGAAAAGAGTCCACAGCATGCACCAGAGACTTAAAATCCAGGTGTCATCATGCAAAGCCCTGGGTCTAACTCCTAACCTTAAGTAAAAAGAAGGTTCCAAATGTTGACGCACCTTTGTAAGTCAAGAACTATCAATCTATTTCCAAGGTATTTCTTTTTTGGGTAGTCCTAGGAACTGAACACGGGACTTCATGATTGCTAGGCGAACACTCTGTCACTGAGCTACAGCCTCATCCTTCTCAGCATTTCCCCACCTGTGTGGAAATTGAGTCCTAAGTCTTGGAGTAGTTTGGTTTAGTAAGAATCCAACCCTGCTGGGCTAAGGTGACCTAAAGATTGAATCTCAGCGCTATTAACCTGTCTTTCCCACCCAGGTGTGTAACATACAAATTCTCCCGATAGTCCGTTCACTTCCCACTCTCATCTCAGTCCTTATGAAGCGAATTTCAAAAGCATGAGAAAATTGAAGTGTAGAAGCCTCTTCGCCACATTTAGACTTTTTGTGGTTTCAGTTTCCTGCAGCCAACCACAAGACTGTAATACTTCACGTCATCACAAGAGGAAATGGGGTGAGAACAGCGTTGCTAGTTATTTTGAGAAAGTCAGAGAGACCACGTTCACACAGCCTTGAATGTAACACATTGTTATAGCTATTCTATTATTACGGTTATTAATCACTTATTGTGCTTAATTTAAAAATTAAACTTTTTCATGGAGGTGTATGCATATGAAGGTATAATATATGCAGGTTTTGGTACTATCCGTTCGCATGGCCCGCATGGCGACTATTGCTGCTTGACAAAGGTCCAGCGTTTCAACATTGCAGACCCTTCTCCAGCACCTGTTTACTTTCAATTTTAGTGATTCTCACTATTAATGCCTTTCCCTTTAGGAAATTTTGTTCAGGCTTTGGTAAAGGATGAAAATGTGTACAGTGGTAGCCTCTCTAAACAAAATAATTCTTAGGAAAAAAAAAACCCCGTCACTTTGGAATCAAGAATCCCATTGTGCCTTCCTAATTAAACCAAGAACAGGAAAGCTAGAGATTTACTAGACACACCTGATCCCAAGGATGAACTACCTACAATCCAGATCCAGAGCCTGAGGCCATTAAAGCAAGAGTTCAGTTAATAAACAGAGAATATCCAGAAGTCAGAACGGTAGGTATAATGGAAAAAGACTACGACTTCTGGATCTTCCCTTTGTGAGTTTTATGAAGGGACCAGGCCCATATGGTAAGACTAGGAGATTGTAGTGTAGTCTGCTCCCCAGAAGTCCTTTTCCAAGGTCAGACATTTGGATAAGGATCTCCACACTCTTGGGAGCTTGAGGAAAGTTTCTGCTTGAGAAAGCAGTCAGAATTTGCAGGCCTTCATTAACATAAGGCTGGTGGCCACCTTTGCCTATTCTCAAGGTCAATGCTAGATTTAGATTCTACGACCCCTGACCTCAGCCACACTCCAGCTCACCTGCCCCAGGTCTCCGGTTTAATATTATGTTAAAAGTATAAAAGATGTAGTCTTTTTTCAATGTGGCGCCGTTAGCAGTCATCCTGATTCCCCCTCAGATCCGGTCCTATCTTCCTTCTCCCCAACCCCCAGCCCCACCCCTGACCTCGCCAAAACAGGTCTCCGGCAAACCGTGGTTCTGAATCCACTGGAACAACTCACTGGCAAAGGAAAGGATCTGCTATCATGAGAGCTTCCTGAGAACCCACCTCCTCATGGACTCTGGCACACAATATTCTCTACCTCTTCCTAGTTTTGAGGATGAACTCTTGCACCTATCTTAATCAAACATTTCCTGAGCCCAGGATCTCCCGCTGTCTCCCAAGTCCTTTCTAACAAACCTCTTTATCCTTTCCCTGGTCCCATTTCTCCATTCCCGGATTTGCTCCTAAAGACCTAACCTTTAGCAACATACAGAACACAATTGCCGGCATTTACTACTCCTAAAATCTACTGAAAGTCCATCTTTTGCAACTTATTTGAGAATGATGATGTTCTTCTAGTTTCTCAGGTCAAATGCTTTAGAATCGTCCTAGAATCTTCTCTTTACCCACGTCCAGTCTGCCCCAGCCTCTCGTGATGATCCGAGCTTACCATTCAAGGGCCTGATGAGATTCCTCTGCTTCTTCCTGAAACTTTATGAGTTTTTTTTTTTTATTTCAGAGATCACCTCTCAATTTCTACACATCTCTGCCAACACTTCCACTGGTTACTCTAATGCTTGTATCATCTTCTGCTGCTCCGTACAAGGATGAGCTGGCATTCACCCTCTCCACCACCTAGACCTCTAAACACAGCAGTGCACCCTTAGTAAGACCCCACAAAGAATGACATTAGGTCAGTGATATGTGCATGCTTCTAACACAATCAGTACCACAAACAACACTTACTTTCATCAGTAAAGTTTGGTGGGACGTTTCCCACATTTACAAAGCTGTCTGTCATTTCTCCAAACACCAGCATCATAAGCGGGAGTGCAACTCCATGGATTATAGCAGCGAGAGTTCCCACCAGCATGTACAGCCTGTCCAGCCAACCTGCATAGCGGAACTAGAGAGAGAAGAAAACAAGGGCATGACATCGGGCATTTCCGTGAATGTTCTCCTCTACCTCCAAATCCTCTTTCAAATCCAAATGCTTTTTTTTTTTTTTTTTTTTTTTTAATTTTCAGACTACTAGCTACTGGTTCAAGCTACTCTCCTGCCTTGGCCTCTTTGCCCTCTACCCTATTACTACCATAGCTTAAAAAAAAGGGCATTTGATTCGTTTATTAAGTTTTGTCTTCATTCTTCATAGTAGAATAATCTGTCTTGTCTTTTTATATGCAAGAATTATAAAAGTGGTTACTGAGCTGATAGCAGAGGTATCATAACTCTTGCTCTAGTTTCAAAGAGTAGAGACCACTTCATGGAAAAAATTCTGAATGCCAAAGGTCTCCTTGAAGACCCCATTGAGGAAGCACTGTACTACTTTTTAAAATCATTTTTGATTAAAGATCTGTTGTACAATGATATTATTATAGCTGAAAATAATTCAACATATTTGTATCAGAAAAGTACTTACTTGAATGACTATTTCCTGAGAACACTTTCTCTAAGAGTTGAATATGATCACAGTGAATGTACTGCAGATTCCCCGAGAACATTCTCTAAGAGTTGAATATGATCACAGTAACTGTACTGCAGATTTCCCGAGAACATTTCTCTAAGAGTTGACTATGATCATAGTGAATATACTGCAGATTAACGCCAGTTCTCTAGTTACTGGCAAGACACAAAAAGCAAAGCAAGGCTTATCTGGATCCAAGCAGTGATGAAGGATGAACAGCATAAGAAAGAGTAAGTGAGCCTAGACAGGGTCTGTCTAGGGGGCTGTTTCACAACTGTGAATAACTCAAGAAACTGGTGCAGAAAGGGAAAAAAAGGCAAGAGAAAATGAAAATACAAAGTGCCGAGGCTAGAGTATGTAGACAACCCCTGAGAAAATGGCTGTCATGTGATGTGGCATTCAGCTACAGGTAGCATGTTTGTGATTATGGGAGGGAAACGGGTAAAAAGTCTATGCGGGAAATGAGGAAGCTTGAAGAATAGGGATCAGGTGACAGCACCAAGCTGGCTGGGAGCCTACAGACAGATTCGGAAGCAGATGGGTGTCATGTGTCTACATGTAGCTATAGTCAGGAGCTTTCTAACACAGGGAGGAAATTAGGTAAACAGCCTTAGCTCTAGGCAGGAAATGTAAACAAAAGAAAAGACCAGGGATCTAGGAACACAAAAACACAGAAACTAAGATTTTAAAGCTTATATTTATTTCAGAGTGAAACAGAAACTAATCCGAAAGCCACTTAACTAAGTGAGGATAAGCATTGAAAGGACACGTGGAGAAACAGGGAGTAAAAGAGCTTAGCTAGTACTTAAAGGTACTCCACACAGCAGGAGCCTAAACAAAAACAAGTTTTGTAAAACAATTATTGAAACCTAAGGCTTGGAGTAAAAAAAAAATGCATTAAATGTTATAGTTCTTAGGTATTTGCCTTTAAATTACATCTTGCTAATATAACCAAATGAGATTAAGCCTGGGTTAATGGCAAAATTTTCAAAACATCATCTTCTTTATAAATTAAACCCTTAAGGAAAGAGTAGTGACTGGCAAATTTCATGTTTGGTTGAACCACAGCTAAGGGTTGCCAATGCATTCTTTATTTTATCTAAGCAACTGTCTTCTTCCTTAAAAATATAGAGGAATAATCAGGCAGAAAGTATCCTTTTTAGTTTTTGTTTTTGTTTCTTTTTGTTTCTCAAGACAGGGTTGCTCTGTGTAGCCCTGGCTGTCCTGGAACTAGCTTCGTAGACAAGGCTGGTCTCAAACTCAAAGGAATCTACCTGCCTCTACCTCCAGAGTGCTGGAATTACAGGCATGCACCACCAATGCCTGACTGAAATTATCTTTTTTTTTAAAGAAAGAATCTATTAAATACACCAAATATCAGACTCTTCAGAATAAGAAGGGAATGTGATTGATAGGCAAAACTTTCACTCATTACCACCATCCTCAGTATTCCACCTCCAGAACTTCTCATTGGCCAAAATCAAAACAAGGGAGGTGATGTGTGCACATATTTCCTGACTATTTAACTAAACGACAGATACAAGCTACAGAGCATATACCAAAGATACCTAACTCAGAAAGCTTAAAGAGCAGGAGAAAGACAAAGCAAAAAGTACCGGCAATGTACATTCTGAATGCTTTGGCAGCAAGAGAGTAAAGAACAGATATCAAATGAGTCAAATTCTCTCCCCTGTGGAAATCCATCATAGGATAAATGGCACTGCCTCCTAGTTTCGAAGGATGAGCAGGTGTTCAGAAGCAAGATGGAAGGTATTCTAGCCAGAAATAAGAGCAAGCAGAAGCAAGAAAGATTCCAATGGGCTTTGAGAAGATTAAAGTTGCTCAAGTTTGAGGTTTGATATATGAAAGTACAAAAATAAAGCACATTAACTAGGTACCCTTCATGGAGTTGGGGAAACTGGAAGAGTCGAGTGTTGGAAACGGAGAGCCGGGAAGTCTCCTGAGCATGGTTTGCATTCCTATCCAGGAAGTGCTATCCAGGAAGTAAAACACCACCATCTGAGGCAGAGCTTTACAGTGGTAGTCACAGGAGTAGATTAGCTCGTGTAGAAAGACTAAGGGATGTGTAAACTAAAGACAAATCTGGAAACAAAGCAACAGAAATAGACGGTTAACTTTTCTTGACCTTGGGATAAAAAGAGGAAAAGAAAAGGCAAATAGAAGAACGCGATGCAAATGATGCCCTAAGTTTACAGGTAAGCCAGACAAAGAGACAGTGATGAAGACATAGGAAGTCAGCAGGGGCAATAGCCTACGAAATAAAGGAAGTAATTGTGTCAGGAACCTGAGAAAGGGTCTCAGCTGTAGTAAACAAAATTAGTAAAGGAAGCAAGACACTGTCATGATGCCCTACGATTCTTTTTCATTGCTAGGGGAGGTGTATACAAGCTGTCACCAGCACGTTAAACAAGTGATCAGAGATTACCTTAAACAGGTGGGGAATACCTTAGCATTTGATGTCTTTAGAGTCCTGAGTCCTAACGTTCCCCTAGGTAATATTTTTACTAAAAATGTTTCTTATGAATGCAATAAAACATTTAGATGTAACATCTATATAGAAAAAGGCAAGCATGGAAAACTAAATCTAATGATGTCACCAGGAAGTGACGTAACCAGATAAGCAGGTGGGGAATTGTATGTATAGGCCACTGGTTCATCCCTTTCAGGCCATTCCAAAGATGATGTCACCAACTGTCTTATTTTGAACAAATCAACCATAAAACATAATTATTAGATAATTTGGAAATTTTAATATAAAATTATATTATTAAGGAAGTATTGCTCGTTTTGCTAAATAGGGAAAATATATTTTACAGGAAAAGTTTTGCAGAAAACCTGTTGAAATTAATAAAATGAGAAGGCTACATATAAAATACCATGAAACTTGTGGATGTAACTGCAACACGACAAGGCAGCATGCTAATAATCATTGGCAGTGCATGATGTGTGTATGAGTCTGAAGTTTTCTATCCTACCCTTTTATATTAGACATTTTACATAGTAAGGTTTGGCAAAGAGAAGATGGTTTACACAGCATGGAGAGGCATTTCTCTTCATCTCAGACTTGGAATGAATAAGCTAAGAGTGGATTCTGCAACAGAGACAGAAAGATAAGTCAGCTTTCTCTAATTTCTTTGTGACTTCGGGAAGAAAGGATGAGATTTGGGGAAAGGAGTAACAAAACGTTGAGTAGAATGAAAGCTTCCATCAAATTTCTCAACTTCACAACTTTTTAGCAAAGAGATGGGGGGTGTGAAAGTAGAAGATCTCATAGTAACCTTGAGTCTCACGGGGAACACTGCAGAGAGGGGGCAGAAGATTGGAGGAGCCAGACGGCCAGGAAATCTGCTGGGAGGGTGTGTCTCCTAGAAATGACAGGGAGACTTTACTCATGATAACTCAGTAAGACTTGCCCAAACAAGACCTGAACGAAGACAACGCCAATAAACACGCTAACATGAATGGAGAAAGTTCCATGGGGGCCTCACCTCCAGGCAAAGAACTCAGGGGGACTAAGAACTGCCGAGAGAAGGAGAATTAGTCTTTCTCAGGGATGAACCCCTAATTGATAATCCAATACTAAGTGGTCAGTCCTGAAATCATATATATGCAAACAATACTAAACGGACCCAGAAGGTTGCATTAACATATTGATGTATATATAAACAGATAATATAAAGAGGAGGCCAGGGACTTAAGGGGCCGGCAGGCAGAGTTGGAAAGGGAATGGGGGGCATATTATGTAATTATATTATAATTTAAAGAATTTGAGCCTCAGTTTTGGTATTTATAAAAATTAAAGAAACTAACACAAATGTTACAAAGATTACAATGCAATGCAGAAATTTTTATCAAGAAGGTAGTATGAAATACAAAATACTCCATCACTATAATTGGTTTGCAAACATAACAATAAGTATTTACAGTCAAAAAATAAGCAAAGTTGTAACATACCAGGTGCAACACAGGGCTGGATAAAGGTATTAACTAGCTACAGTTGAGAGATTTTAAAATAAGAGATGGAAAATACTTGGTTAGAGGCTGACAGAAAAGACAGAGAAAGTAAACCATGAGCACAAAACACAGGTAACTGGTGTTGAAAGCTGAAGGCTAATCATTCCAGGGAAACGTGGATATTATGGGTAGGAACACAGTTTAGATAAGAGTTACAGTGTGCTTACCAGTGTGACCTTACTATGACCCCTGGGTTAGAGAGGAAGATCAGTGGGTTCATTCACTCATTCAACCTTTGAAACTTGCTCAACAAGATACAAGAAGATTTGCATTTGGTTCTAAGCACTGTCAATAACGGTGGATAACATATGTCGCCTGTCCTTAAAAAGCTTAAACTGTGTGCAGCTGGTAATTAGAAATAGATATCCACTCAGTATCTAGGTACTTATTAAGTCTCTAGACACTGTTCTAGACCTTTGAGGAGCAAAAGAGAACAAAACGTAAAGACACCCCACTCTCATGAGCACACATTCAGGAAGAAGGGTCAGAAGTGAGGAAGTGGTTAAGCCTTTAGAGGCTAAAACTTCAAACTCAGACAGGGACTCACAGGGTCAGTGAGTTCAGACCGGCTGCTCAAGGAACACCTCCCTGAGACAAGACCTCAGTACCAAGAAGGATGTGGTTCATCGTGTGGGGATCTCTAAACAAAGCATTCAGAAGAGCATATGCAAAGCTTCTTTAGTGGATTTGTTTGGTATACATGCAAAGATGCTTGGGTAGACATGAGTTTGCTGTCCATTAAAGAATGAACACTGCACTAAGAACAGAAAGGGCAGGATCTCTTTCTATGATTAATTCATAAATAAGACAACTCATACCATAAGTGATTTGTATATTAGAAAACAGCTTGGGTTTTGCTACCAGCCTGAAGTAGAGAAGAAAAGCATTACAACATCGGAAGGAAGGGACTGACCTGATCTCTTGTGACTCTGACAAGTAGGTCTTGAGAAGTATAAAACCGGAGCATGGACACTGTGGGAAAGAGTGGCTGAGAGGATAAAGCCTTACCAGGAACGAGAGACGAAGGAGGTTACTCCTAACACATGTACGATCTAGCCCTGGGACCCTGTCTATGGATATGCTCTTTCTTATATTGTTTGACATGATGAAATGGACCACAAGTGTTATGGGTTTGGGAAGATTATCCTGGGGCATATGTAATCACAGAGATGCTTCTAAGGCAGGAGGGTGAGTGACACAGGGAAGGGGCACAGGAATGTAAGTGCCCCCTAGAACCTCAAAATGGGAAGGAGAACGCAATCTTAGGAAATTCCATCAGGAATGAAATCCTCCTGACGCCTTGATTTAAGTTCACTTCAGAACCAGAAGTGTGGCGAACTATCGCCGCCATTACAAGATGGCGCCGAGAGCCTGATGAACAAGTGTGTTTTGGCGTGTTAGACCAACGTCTCTACCGCCTGATCTTGCTCCTGATCTGCCCAGAAACAGCTGCTTCCAATCCCATGCGGCCACGTCTCTTTCGTTCTGAACACGCCCATTCTCCCTGTATATATTCAGCCACTTTCCGCCATTCGGGGCCCCCTACTTCCACCAGTCAACTGTAACCGAGTGCACTTCAATAAAGCGCGATAGAGAAGGATCCTGTGTCGGTGGTCTTCAATTCATCGCTGGTCGAGTCTTGGCGGGCCACAGCTGGTGCCGAAACCCGGGAACTTCGGCGGACACCGTAGGGGGCCGAAGAGGATTCAGAACTCTACACGCGAAGTGGTCGACGTCGGTAAAGTATCCTCAGGTATGTCGAGCTTGCTGGTGGGGGGGGTTGAGCCTGTGTGGTTTGGCATCGCTGCGGTAGTCTTTGGGTTGGTAATTTTTTTCTGCTGCCTGTGCTTGCGGTGTGATCGTCCCGGAGAGGAGTGCCTCTGCTGCGTGTCAAACTGAAAGTAAAATCCGGGGTAGACAACTCGGTATTTCAGTCCCATCGTAAGACTCTCGTAAAGAAGGAAGGTGATGGGCTCGGACAGCAGCAAGGGTCGGGCGCCTGACTTTGTCAGCCCAATACAAGCTTTATTGAAAGAACGGGGATTGAAGGTCTCTGATGGCACTATAAAAACCATATTAAAAGACATTGACCAACAGGCGCCGTGGTTCGTAGTGTCAGGGGACTTAAATATCCCTTGTTGGGAGAAACTGGGGAAGGACCTCGACAAGGCAGAGGAAAGACATCAACTTAGAGCAGGTACGATCCCGCTCTGGAAATTAATTCGTGCTTGTTTAAAAGAAGGCAAGCATATGGAGCATGTGAAAAGAGGGCAACGCGCGTTGACAGAGCATCAGGATAGCCTCTCAGAGTTAAGCTCAATGAAGGGAGATGAGGATAGCAAAAGAAATGGATCCAAACTGGGAGAGAAGGAGAAACCCAGTAAGAAAAAAAGGGACCCCGATCATGGGATAGAGAAAAAAGGAAATCCCGATCAGGGAGCAAAAGGGGAGGAGGGTGAGAGACCTGTGCCAAGTGCACCCCTCTACCCACCCCTCGATGAATTTTTAGATGAATTTGCCACCATGAACTTACATGAGGATGAAGGACTAGAGGGAGATGAGGAACTAACTGAGTGGGAGGAGGAGGAGCTGGAGGAAGAGGCAGCTAGATATGAGGAGGGCCGATATGAACCACAGCCTAGCTATGCTCCACCGCCATACCCAGGTCGGAACAAGCGTGGTACGGCAGGGGGAGCTCATAGACTCTCTCGAAATACTCTTCGATATCTAGCTGAACTTACCCCAATCCCGTCTATGGCGTTTCCTGTTTTTGAGGATCAGGACCAGCGGAGGTATCATGAACCAATTCCATATAAACAGCTGAAAGACTTAGTCGAGGCCTCCCGGACTTGGGGACCCAACGCACAGTATACCATAACCTTATTGGACAGGATATTGAATTCAGCATTAACACCCAATGATTGGTGGGAGATAGCGCGAGCTTGCTTGACCACCGGGCAATACCTAGATTATAGATCTGTGGTGACAGAGGCAGCCCATGCACAGGCTAGAGTCAACGCTCAAGCACAAAATACAGCGCCATGGAATGCTGACATGCTTCTGGGTCAAGGCCAATGGGCCGTGAACCAGACAGCTTATCCAGTTCAGGTTTATCAACAAATCCATGATATTTATAAAAGGGCATGGAAAATGATCCCAAAAAGAGGAGAAGTGTCAGGAAATCTGACTAAGATAATACAAGGCCCAAATGAGCCATTCTCAGATTTTGTAGCTAGAATGGTGGAAGCAGCGGGAAAAATTTTTGGTGACACCCAGGAAGCCATGCCGCTGGTGCAGCAGTTAGTGTATGAACAATGTACAAAAGATTGCCAAAGGGCCATTACTCCCTGGAAGGGAAAAGGGCTAGATGCCTGGCTAAAGGCCTGTCGTGAGATTGGAGGCCCATTGACAAACGAAGGGCTAGCCCGTGCCATGATAGCCGCCACAAAACAAAAGAGCTGCCAGAATGGCTGTTTTGCCTGTGGTAGGCAGGGACATTTGAAACGTGATTGTCCAAACAAAGGGAGCTCAAGCAATGGCCCACCGGCGGGCAGACAACCGGGCACCTGTCCTAGGTGTAAGAAAGGGAAACACTGGGCCAATGAATGCAGGTCAACAAAAGATATTAATGGTCAACCCATAAACAACCCATATGTTCCCAGGTCAAAAAACATGCAGAGGGGCCCTCGACCCCAGGGCCCCAAAATCTATGGGGCAATACAGGAGGGGAACATGGATCCTCCCAAATCGCCCGACGAGCCACATCAGGCTCCGCAGGGATGGACCTCCGTGCCACCTCCGGGTTGGTTTTAACTCAAAGTATGGGAGTACAAGCGATCCCCACTGACATGAAGGGACCGCTTCCAAAAGATTCAGTGGGAATTGTTATCGGTAGATCCTCTAGTACAATGAGAGGGCTGCTGGTACTCCCAGGAGTTATTGACCCAGATTATCAAGGGACCATTAAGATCATGTGTCACTCTCCTTTTGGAATTGTCTCTATAGCTCCAGGAGATCGAATAGCTCAGATGATAGTCGTGCCATCCATGCATGAGCGCTTTCCGGCCCATACCGCGGAGAGAGGAGACAGAGGGTTCGGGTCTTCCGGAGTAGATATGGCCTGCCTTTCCTTGGAGTTGAACGATCGGCCGATGTGTACATTAAAAATAGAAGGGAAGTCCTTTACAGGGCTGATAGATACAGGGGCAGATAGGAGCGTTATGAGCCGTCAGTTTTGGCCTAAGAGCTGGCCGTTGCAAAAGGCTTCACAAACACTCCAAGGGCTAGGATATCAGAACACACCTGACATGAGTGCGAAGAGCTTAAAATGGAATGTGGATGGCCAAGAAGGATTTTTTCAACCTTTCGTACTAGATCTGCCATTAAATTTGTGGGGAAGAGATGTACAAAAGCAACTAAAACTTATGTTAACCAATGAGGGAAGTTACTCAAGTACTAGCCAAGAACTTATGAGTAAGCAGGGATATATGCCCGGAGCAGGTTTAGGCTGTAATTTACAAGGTAGGCCTGAGCCTGTTATCCCAGAGGGAAAACATGATAGAAAGGGTTTGGGTTTTTCTTAGGGGCCACTGAAGATTATATAAAAAAATTCCATGGAAGACTGATAAGCCCGTATGGATACCCCAGTGGCCCCTCTCTCAGGAAAAACTCCATGCGGCATGGCAGTTGGTGAGAGAACAATTACAACTAGGACATATAGAGCCGTCCACGTCGCCATGGAATGCTCCCATATTTGTTATAAAGAAGAAATCAGGAAAATGGCGCTTATTGCATGATTTGAGAGCCATTAATGCACAAATGTCCTTAATGGGCCCGATTCAAAGAGGCCTTCCTGTGCTTTCAGCTTTACCTAAAGGATGGCACGTATATGCCATCGATATTGTTGATTGTTTTTTCTCCATCCCCTTGCATCCAGCTGATAAAGAGCGCTTTGCCTTTACTATTCCTTCATTAAATCATGAGGAACCCGACAAACGATACCAATGGCGGGTCCTGCCTCAGGGCATGGCAAATAGTCCTACTATGTGCCAGCTCTTTGTGGATGCGGCCCTTACCCCTGTTAGGAGGAGTTTTCCTGATGTAACAATAATTCATTACATGGATGATATCTTACTGGCGAGCCCAGAGAAGGTTAAGTTAGATCAGGCCTTAATTGCCTTGGAGGCAGCCCTGGGAGAGAAAGGACTTTATATAGCTCCAGAAAAGGTGCAAAAGACTGAAACGGTGGAATTTTTAGGATCTAAGATTGAATTACAGACAATCAGGCCACAAAAAATTAAGATAGGCACACAACACCTAAAGACCCTTAATGATTTTCAAAAGCTTTTAGGAGATATTAATTGGTTGCGCGGATATCTCCCTATGACGAGGGAAGAATTAAAACCATTATTTAGGATTTTGGAAGGTAATCCTGATCTTAATTCACCAAGGAGTTTAACGGCAGAAGGACGCGAAGCCCTCAAATTGGTTGAGGCCGCAATTCAGAAAGTACAAGTGATGCGCATTGATCCTTTGCGCCCATTAACGTTTTGTATACTTCACACTTCTGGTAGCCCCACGGGGGTGTTTTGGCAAGATGCTCCGGTATGGTGGATACATAGCCATTCTCAAGGCCAAAAAACTTTAACTTATTACCCTGAAGCTGTTGCCTCTCTGGCCTTATTGGGGCTGAAGTTTTCAATTTCTACCTTTGGGTATGCGCCAGATAAATTGATCATACCCTATACAAAAGAGCAGGTAGAGGTCCTTGCTGGTACAATAGATAGTTGGGCCATTCTTGTTACAGCTTATTCAAATTTGATAGATAATCATTATCCCCAAGACAAATTGTTACAATTTTTGTGCCATAATATTATATATTTTCCTATTATTACCTCTCAAACACCGATTTCAGGTGCACTGCATATTTTTACAGATGGATCAAAAACAGGATTAGGAGTTTATCAAGTCATGGGGAGCGAGCCAGTGCAGTTACAATTTCGCCCTGGAGCCCCCCAGGTGACTGAATGTTTGGTCGTTTTGGAAGTTTTCAAGGCTTTTCATTCATGCTCATTTAATTTGTTATCAGATTCCTCCTATGTTGTTAATGCGGTTCGACACTTGGAGGCTACATCACATATTAAAGAACAAAGTATGATTGCGGCAGTCCTTTATCAAGTACAACAGTGTATTTATAAAAGAGACACGCCGTTCTATATTGGTCACATAAGGGCACATTCAGGCTTGCCTGGACCACTCGCTGGCGCTAATGCCACGGTGGATGCTCTTACAAGAGAACAGCTTGGACTGCTATTATACGACCCAGTACTCCAAGCCCAATCCTTTCATCACAATTTTCATGTACCTGCCGAGACGTTACGCCTCCGCTTTAATATCACTAGGAACCAAGCCAGAGACATAGTCAAATCCTGCCAGACATGTGTGATGTTTCATCACCCGCCTCACACCGGAGTTAACCCTCGGGGATTGAAACCCCTAACCTTGTGGCAAATGGACGTAACCCACGTTCCTGAGTTTGGCAAACAGAAATGGGTGCATGTTTCTGTGGACACCTATTCAGGTGTCATTCATGCTTCCGCCTTAACGGGTGAGAAAGTGAGAAATGTAAAAACCCACTGTCTAGAGGCCTGGGCAGCTTGGGGAAAGCCTATGACCTTAAAAACAGATAATGGTCCTGCCTATGTGGCCCAGGGCTTCAGATCCTTTTGCGCTCAAATGCAAGTAGCTCACCCCACTGGGCTGCCCTACAACCCTCAAGGGCAAGGGATTGTTGAACGTGCAAATCGAACCCTCAAAGAGATGCTACAAAAACAAAAGGGGGGTATTGAGGGCTCTGCCTCTCCCAAGGATCATTTATCACTAGCCCTCTTTACCTTGAATTTTTTAATCTTGGATAATCATGGCCGTTCACCGGCAGATAGACATGCTGGCCACATTATAACATCCACAGAATATGTAAAATGGAAAGATGTGTTAGATAACAAATGGCATGGACCGGATCCTGTAATACAGAGATCCAGGGGAGCTGTTTGTGTTTTTCCTCAGGAGCGGCCCGATCCGGTGTGGGTGCCTTCGAGGTTAACCAGAACAGTGGCAGACAAAGAAGACGCCGGACAGCCCCAGGATGACGAGCCAACTCTCGAGGAAGCACCGTCTGACCCTGAACATCATACTCGCCCTTGCTCCCCTTCTGATGACTGTTAATAGCCAAGACAATTATTTTTGGGCAGTTACCCGCACCTGGCCCATTCCCATGCCGGTTACTAATGTTTCTAGAATCTTGCCCCATTTGTATATAAAAGATTGCCTTTTTGATTTGTCCTGCCAACAAGTAGATTATAGAGAAGAAGCTTATAATGCAACCAGCTACGATTTACAGGGAACCCTTTGCCTGACTAGTAATAGTAGCGCCTCCCTTCCCTCTTGTTTGATGCTAGACTTTAAGATGTTTGCTAGTTATTTAGATCCTTTAAATGGCATTCACGAATCGTGGATGCTTGATGCCATATTTCAGACTCTTAAGCAGGCGAATGGGGGCAAGTCAAGTGGCTCAGGTGATATCAGCAACCAGACTGTTTTTAATGTTACCACCTATACGTTAAATGTTACCGCTGCCCTTCCATTTGTTGTTCAGACAGGTAATTCCGACGGGACAAAAGACAATACCCATAATTACAGCCTATCCTTACCTCGCTGTGAGCGTAGGGTAAATTTTCAATGGCCACCTACATTTTTAAATTGTGTCCCTCGCTTTGACAAGCCCAAACCAGCTTCTCCCGGCTGGTGGCTTTGGAAAGAGCTACCAAAGTCAACGAAACAAGGATTAAAAAGGGGTCTGCTTACCTCACCTTGGATTTATTCCAATAATTATGGAGGTTTTGTGGATCTGTCACCTTTTATTTTATTTAACACTTCCAAGTGGATATTAACAAATAGTTCAGGAGTGTTAAATGGGTCCAAGTTGTTAATCCAAGAGAGTGAAGGGGTGGCTAATATTTCCAAATCAAAAAATCCAGTTTGTGTGGATGCCCCGTTTTTATGGATTTTAAGCAATCACTCTACCGACAAGCAGCTTAACTGCTCAAAGACTTCTTGTGTATTATCTCAATGCTGGTCCTTTCGGCACACAACCGGCCTGCTAGCGAAGGTGCCTACCTTTGTGTGGGTACCAGTGAAGGCAGACCCAAATGAATTTTCTGTTTTGTCCCTGATTCGGCAAAAGCGAGATTTCGGTATCACAGCAGCTATCGTAGCAGCTATTGCTGTTTCCGCAGCTGCGGCTGTTACAGCTGGGGTAGCTATGGCCAACCAGGTACATGTAGCAAATACCATTAATGAAGTAGTGCAGAAAACCTCAGAAGCCCTGATACAACAAGAAGCTATAAATAAGCATTTGGCTTCAGGAATTTTATTACTTAATAAGAGGATAGATTTAGTGGAAGAAAATTTATATAAGATGTTTGATGTTATGGCTATGAGTTGTGTTTTACGCAAAGAATACTTATGTGTTACTCCTTATTTTGCATCATTTAATGAATCAAAACGATTATCCAATTACTTGAAAGGTAATTGGAGCTTGGAGTTTGAGCAATTACAATCCAATTTAAGCTTGAAAATTTTAAGTTTAAATGCTACCAAAGCAGAAGTGATTACACTTGGAGAGTTTACGGACTGGCTGGTTACTATCTTCTCTTATATTAAAGAGTGGGCTGGGGTTGGTGTGATTGGTGTGCTGATGTGTGCAGGGTTGATGGTGGCACTGTTCTTGATTATAAAGATGATGAGAGCACGCAAAAGGGAGAAGATAGCAATTGTCTGAGCACTCACTGCACTTGAGGCTGGCACATCCCCCCAAGCTTGGCTCACTATGTTTAAAGAGACTTAAGCCGTGTCTTTGCACCCGACGGGTCCTGTTGCCCATTGCACTCGGAAGAACGGCTTGCCTTACCCGGGTGGCTTGCACCATAGAGTGCACAGGGTGAGCCACCCTGGAAATCATGGTTCCGTGCAGACGGGTTTCCTCTGACTAATTTTCCCGTCCCTGGAAAAACAGAGATTATCATTTTTGCCCAGGGGGGAACCCTCTAATTTCAGCCATGACTGGAGGTCTCTTTCTCTAATCAAACAAAAAAGGGGGAGATGTGGCGAACTATCGCCGCCATTACAAGATGGCGCCAAGAGCCTGATGAACAAGTGTGTTTTGGCGTGTTAGACCAACGTCTCTACCGCCTGATCTTGCTCCTGATCTGCCCAGCAACAGCTGCTTCCAATCCCATGCGGCCACGTCTCTTTCGTTCTGAACACGCCCATTCTCCCTGTATATATTCAGCCGCTTTCCGCCATTCGGGGCCCCCTACTTTCACCAGTCAACTGTAACCGAGTGCACTTCAATAAAGCGCGATAGAGAAGGATCCTGTGTCGGTGGTCTTCAATTCATCGCTGGTCGAGTCTTGGCGGGCCACACAGAAGAACATTAAGTTTATCTTAAGCCTGCCTAACGGTGTCTTCTAAAGCAGCATGGCAGAAAATGAATGCAGTGCCAATAGAGAGTAAAGGAGAAACCCTCCTCAGAAGGAACCAGACACTGTAACTGAAACTGATATATTTGATCATGACATTATAGACAGAAGTTTTCTTGATGTGAGATTTCCCTCTGTATGGTGTGATTATCATTGATAAATAAAGGAACTGCTTTGGGCCTTTAGCAGAGCTATAGGGGAACAGAGCTAGGTGGGGAAAACTAAGCTGAATGCTGGGAGAAAGGAGGCGGAGTCAAGAGAAACCATGGAGCCACTGCCTGAGACAGATGTGCTGAAACTTTGCTGGTAGGCCAAGACCTCGTGGTGATACACAGATTAATGGAGATGGGCTAAATTAAGATGTGAGAGTTAACCAATAAGAAGCTATAGCTAATGGGCCAAGCAATGGTTTAAATAATACAGCTTCTGTGTGATTATTTCGAGACTGAGCTGATGAGCAGCCGGGAACCAACAAGCGGTCTCCTCCAACACTTTCTTAGAAGGAGAGGGCCCAGGTCCTCACCTATAAGTATAACTGACAAACGCAGAGTATGAGTGGGGATGTTGTAGCTGAGTCAAAGAATACCGAGTCTGAGGTAACAAGGTTACTAAAACAGAAGGGTGGCTGGAGTAGGTAAGTGAAGCTGACAAGGGAGGCGTGGTGTCAACTGGAAAAGAACATCCCTGTAAGTGAGCAGAAGACAGTCGTGAGAAAGAGCATTCTGCACAAGGACCAAACATATTTTAGAAATGTCTGTGTAGAAGCAGATGAATGCCAGCCTCGTCCATGACTCGGGGGATAAAGGGTGAGGAACTGCTAAAAGGCGAAGGTGACTCTGGGAGGAAACCACACCGTATCATCCCAGAAACAGTTTGGTGGCCAGTGACAAGGACAGTGTCTAGGACAGGCGGAGTTTTCAAATGCCCACTGAACTGAGTGAGTGGTAGGAATAGAAGTCAAATTCTAAAACATTCAAGCTGATTTTCAATAGAGACTGTGAAGAGACTTGTCATTCTAGCAAAACCCCGTTCAGAGAATGAGGATGCAGAAGAAGAAGGATGATGATAGCTGTATTTGGCCTACAAAAGGCAAACGAGGTAGGAACCGAAGTCCAAGTAAGTGTTGTGTGGTAAGAACTGGCCCAGGAGTGATGGCTCACACCTATGATTGCTTACTTCTAAGGAAAAAGAAATATAAGTTAATTTCAAGGCCGCTTGGACAACACAGCAAGACTCTGCCTAAACAAACACGCCAAAAAACCTTGGGTATCAGCGTTAACATGAGAAACAGGAGAGAACAGATCCAAGTTCACATAGGTTTGTGAGGTGGTTAATGTCATAAAGGTCAAGGAGTGGTTATTCATATGACAATAAAAGTCACACAGTGAATAAGAGGATCAGGAGTGGAAAGGAAGACACTAAGCCAGGTGGCAAAGTCTTCAGTGACCAGATGGTCAGAAGATAAGAGCACTAACAAAGAACTCTTCAGCTTCAGAAAGGTTACATGTTAACCAAACGTAAGCTGTCATAAACAACTACAGTTTTTAAAAGTAATAGTTACATGCAGAGCTGGGCAAAAGTTGGACCCTCCGCTATAATAGTTACGTAACTGACTCGGAGTTCAGCGCTTAACTTCTTAGTGTGCTTTTTATCCAGCAAGGCATCATGGCGAGAGAAGATCACACAGCACAGGCTGAAATCAAACAGCGCACGGAAGGTACTTACAAATGATGGTTCCTGACACGGACGGTATCGTCTATTTAGTGCAATGGTGGCTAATGTGACGCATTACGTAGACAGCTTAGAGTAAAATCTGCCATCATGATAGCAGCGTGTGTAATCTCTGAGGCGTTCACTTCAGGGGAACTGCAGACTGCGTTTAGCCTGCTTTCGCTTTCACGGGTCCAGTTTCCCCAGTTGACTTCAAGTTTATTCTACGTTTGTGTTTCTGTGAAGACTAAAACTAGGCCTGACATAAAGTGAAACCTAGTATAAAATTTTGAGGGAGTTATTTTCTTTGTAACTATTCTCTCAAGACTCCTAAACATAAATTAACTCCGGAGGCAGAAAGAGTTCAGAAATGTCTAGAAAGAACCACTTAGATGGCTGGTATTTGGTTGTCATCTAGAAGGTGGATCTGGGAAGCTTCCATCACTGCAACTGGTAACCGTGGCCAATTTGCAGTGTGGATTACGCTGAATGACTTGCTTTCCTCGTGAAGCTGCAATTTTGGTGCCTGCTTGATGGAAAGTTCCTTCATGCTCAGCCCCCAGTGAAAACCTTGGCCCTATGGCTGAAGCAGTTACTGACAGAAAGCCCTGTGCATTGTTGCGACCTTGCCCTGTAGCTGAAGCCGTCACTGACAGAAAGCCCCGTGCCTCTGCTGTAACCTTGGTCCTGTGGCTGAAGTCTTCACTGACAGAAAGCACTGTGCATTGTTGTGACCTTTGTCCTGTGGCTGAAGCCGTCACCGACAGAAAGCCCTGTGCTACTATTGCTGCTTCCAACTCCCTGCTGAGGACAAGGGTGTTTGGAGTAGATAACTCCGGGAGCCTATGCCTGATTTCTTTGAACCTTGCACCAAATGACTTTTGTCATTACTGATCTTGCTTTGCATTCTTCTGCTAATAAATCTTAGCTGTGGCTTTTCAGGGAGGTAGTGTCAGAGCCAACGAGGATTATCTCAGATGGAATTATTGCTAATTGAGTACATCTTAGTTGTGAGTAGGGCATTGTCTTGTGTCTGAGTCCTCTTAAGAAGTCATTAGACTCGGGCTCTTTGAAATCCTCAATACACACAGTTTACTCTTACCTAGAAACTACTAATAAGCATCATAATAGTATTAGAATTTTACCCTAAAAGTTTCTGATTATATCCCTATGTTTATAGGTTTTATATAGCAGTAAGGGTCTGGTTTTCTACATTAACTCTTTGGGACAAGAGAAAGATACCTGTATTAGCTAATTTCGCTTGGTTTCATATCCAAGAAGAGGGAACCAAACTGTAGAATTGTGTCCATTGGATGCCCTATGACCACATCTGTAGGGCAAATACTTGATTGATAATTGATATAGGAAGATTTGGCCCACTGTGAGAGGCACCATCCCTAGGCAGGTGGGTCTGGGCTGTGTAAGAAAAGTATGTGAGGTAGAAGCAAGTGAGTAAGCAACTTTCCACCATGGCTTCTGTTTCTGTTCCTACCATATCTTCCCTCAGTGATAAACTATGACCTGAAATAGGAAGGAAATCTTTTCTTCCACGTGTTGCTTTTTATCAATGTAACTAGAACAACACGAAAGATGCACGGCACCTCTTCAAAACGTATTTGGGGGCAAGAAAATCCTTAAGGATGAAATGAGCTTGTACGGGAAGCAATTTAACAATGTCTGGTACATATTGCTGTACATGTGAGATTATCACGACCTCACATGCAAACTCTTTATTTGTGTGTATGTGTCTCTGTATGTACCCCCCTCTCTTTCTCTCTCTCATTGTGGCTTAAATTCAATATTGGTAGCACTAACTCTGTATAGCAGTCAGGGTACATTTTCTGAAATATAAAAATTTCAAGTCTTTAAGGAATTATAACCTATAAAGTAGAATAGATAAACTACAGTGTTAAAGATGCAGCTTTCTGGTAGTGTATGCTTAGCATGCACAAGAGTCCTGAGTGGATTCCTGGCACTGAAACAGGGCAACAACAAAACCCAGACAATGAGACAAAACTATGTTCATATCAAAGTAAATTTACAAATTAAATTTAAAAAATGAATCCAACATAAAAGTTTAGCATAAATGTTTCTTCCTGTGCAAGAATATAAGAATGAAATCTTTTAAAAGAAGAACAAAATCTAAAACAAAAAGCTGTCATTTGGTGAATCAAGAATTATTTCTGTGATGACCTGCGTGGTATGCTTGTATCCTCAGCACACAGGAGGATCACGGATTCAAGGTTATCCTCAACTCCACAGGGAGTTAGAGGCCAAGATACTTGAGCCCTTGTCTCAAAACCACCAGCAACAATAATGACAAGGGCAAAAAGAGGAGTGGAGATGTGTAACCAAAGGAGCCAGGCGAGAACAAATGTAAGCAGAAGAAGACGTAGATGGTCTAAGATAACCAGTCTTCAGTTCAAGTCAGAAAACTGTTTTCCTACCTAAATCTATTTTTAGATTGAATGTACAAAGACACACTTTCCACAGCACCTTTCAGTTCTCCATACTTCATAAAACATCTCCTATGGATGGGTGAATTATAAGAGTGCTGCAAGATCAAATGGTTGAGCACTCTCCCAGGCTCCGAGGCCTGGAACAGTTCAGGTAAGTTTGCATGGAACCTTAGAAAAAAGGAAGTGATCCAGGAAATAGAGATAAAATAAAATTCCTGTCATATGAGCTTTTTAAAGGCTTCCAAACAACTAGCATGCAACCAGAAAAACTAAATAGTTATGAAATTCTTTCAAGTTTTATATTTTTCAGCCATTCAGCACAGAAGAATAATGGTATATGCCAAATCATCATAATAAATAAGCCATTGCTACTTTTTATTATTGGAACTATTTGGGACTTTGACCCTGCCAGGGTATAAGGAGCATTAAAAATGTCACGCAATGTAGCCATCTCCCATTTTCAGATGGCAGAGATCATGACAAGGAAAGATGTCTATAGAGGCCATAGATCACAGAGGCGTAACTCATAATACTGAAGCTGAGGCAAGTAGGTGTGTCTGCTAAGCAACAAGGGGAGCCTACGAAGTCACAATCCAGATGTCAAATTATAAACAGCCTTCCTTTGAAAACAGGAGAACTCCACTCTAGCTTTACCTCCCCATACTACTGTCTCCAAGGAAATCCTAAACAGATGAATTATTTCTTTTCTAGGGGACAGAAGGAGGAGATAAATTTGAAAGTATTGTAGTAAGAAATTCAAAACTCACCATTGTAAACACACTGACCACTGGTTTCTTTTCTTTCTTCTCCTTTTTACTGAAAATACAGAATAATAATTACAAAGAACTTTAAAAATTATGCCAAACCTTAAATTAGTAAATCAATTTACAGAGATTTTGCTAAACGACAAGACAAAATTCATGTCTATATTAGTCAATAAAACTTAATAGTATGACATGAGGTTTAAGTGTAAATATGTTTGCATATATCTTAAAAACCAGTGTGGTTTCTGGTGAAAATTGGGATCATTGTACCTTAGATATTTATTAATTTTCCATGATGTGTATACACACACACACACACACACACACTTTTTACAATGAGAAAAACACACACTAACAGTAATTTTTTGCTTTTTTATTCCAATTACAAAATTCTTCATGCTTTTTGTATTGATTGCCTTGATTGTCACCTGAGTAATTGTAGCACCAGGCATCCTATCTATCAATTGAATATTATTCTTTCCTAATAGAGCAAAGTGATGATCAGATGCTGAGCACACTAGCCTAAGAAACAGAATAATTAAATCAGCCTCAGAGGAAATCTGATTGTGAAAGGGTAATGTGCAGCACTAAGTGACCCATTATGGGAAGAAATGGAGTCTAGAAACAATGCTCTGTAAACAGGCAGAAAGCTGTCCTCAGACATAAAGGTTCAACTCACATTTGAACCCAGATTCAGATGACTCCCTAACTCATTTTCAGTACACGTAACTGCCACCTAGGATGAAAAGTAAACTCACCATACAGTTTCATTATTTCTGTGTAGAAACACTGTTAGAATGGAAAGCCTTACTTTTACATGCATTTTTAAGTTCAAAAAGTAAATTTGTCTTCTCCCTTCGTTTGACAAAAGAGTGTTCAAAAGAAAAACTCAGTACCTTTCGCAATCGCTCTCCACTTTATTTTTCAGACACTCACTGAATTTGGATCTTAGACTAATCAACAGTAATCAACTTAATTTGCTTAGACTGTTGGTCCTCAATCTTGGGATCCCAGGCACAGATGACACGCCTAGCTTTTTTTAATGTGGGTTTTTGTAGCTAGAACTTGAGTCCTTACACTTGTATGGCAAGCATTTTACAGACGGAACTATCATCCCAGTGCTAAAAAAAAAAAAAAAAAAAAAAAATCTTTCTAAAGGAAAAGGTCAGAGGTCATTTGCATTTGGTTTGAGTTAGATGGACAATGGACGGACTACACATAAACATCTTCATGTTTGATTTCACCCCATTCTCTGTACAGGCATATTCAGTATCCCGGAACCCAGAAAGAGACGAGAACAATAACCATAAACAGCCCAGTTTTAGTTCTATGCCTTCTATGCTCCCGTTCTCTGAAATCGACGCTATTTGGGGATGTTATACTAATATCCCAGGCACTGAGTAAGCATCCCCCACACAATGTGTAAACAGTTCTGAGGAAGGCAAACTGTTTCTCTCAGGGACGAGAAGAATGAAATCCCACAGTGGGAACAAAGCCCAAGATTTAAACTTCCGAGTTACAGGGCTGAGCTTCACACTGAAAGATACTTCTCAGACTTTTAGGATATTGTATGGTTTGAAGATGTACTTTTACAGCAGTTCTCAGCCCTAGACTATTCCCCACCCCCATCAGCACAGTCTTTACAGAGGTATCAGCCATTGTTTTAGAGCGCTTGTATAGAGTGCGCAGGGCCTTGGTTTTGAACAATACTGTGAAACAAACAAAAAGCAACAAATAACTATTTGTGAAGAATGTATGTAAATGCATATAATCCAGGTAGTACTATTATTAGTTCTCCATTTTCTGTCAACAAAACTGTCAAGGTTAGTATAGAATTGACCTAGATTCATAAATTGCTAATATTCGACTATTTATCCATACAAAGTTTATATGTTATAAACTGTTAAGACTCTGCAAAACTATTACACTGAAAATAATAGAAATATTAGTGGAATATTCAGACATTCCACTATCATTATCATATCTGAGAAACTTCCCCTCAATGCTGAGATGACTTTGAATCCAACCCACAAAGTTCCCGAGTGTGCTCTCTGTCTTCACTGAACTCCAACTTAGCACTCACAACACATTTGCTGGTCACGTTTCTTTAGATTCTCTTAAATAGAATCCCCCTTTGTTGTGACACTGGTTTTTCTTAAGGGACAGCTGTACTGTGGTTGTATGTGCTTCAGACTGAGCCCAGATGGAGGTGAGTGCTGAGTAATGGTATTCACAAACCAGATATGTCACTAGGAGAGCTTGTTTCTGATCTCCCTTCTGATGGGCTGAAAAGGAAGAGTCATAACCAGCACACTTCAGTGTGTTTGGTGGGTTCATCAGGCAGCCAGTTCTCGGTCTCAGAGGGTATCTGATGACATTCTAAGGTGTGTGTTAAGGGATGCTTGGGATCTGCTTGGCCTGAGACATAGTTGTGGGAATGCTAGACAGGCTGACAATGAGGGTACTATAGGGGCTGAAGACTGCCTAGGATAATTTGTGAGCAGGTTCTAGACCAGCAACATTCCTACCTCTCCCCATCCTTGAAGTTCTAATCAGTTAATCAGCCTTCGGAGAATTCTGAATGCAAGACATAGCTTCTTTCTTTCTGTGGTAATACAACCACTTTATATAAAAACAGCTATTGGGAGCTAAACAAAATGTAACGTTTGCCTCTCTTTCTTTTGCCACAAACAGGTGATTTCTACAGAGTTTCTTTATCAGAAGCAAAATAATGGACTACGGCGGAGACCCAAGCAGCATATGGCACAGGTGCACAAGCGATCAACAGTGCTCATAAAGCTGAGGTTATAAAACTAAAAGGGTGTGAGCGGTGGCCGGCCTGGAGGCTGAACAGGAGCCTCCTTCGTCACACACGAAGCTGAGGAGTTCCTTCCAGGGACTGGTTTGTGTTTATGAAGGTTGAAATAACAACCACTAATCATTTAGGGCAGTCCCGGAGGCTACAAACTAATTGCTCAAATGTACAAGACATGTTAAGTATGAAAATGAAACAATCCGGCTACCTCTTTTTGCCCATCTTCGACTTCTTGTCTGCTCTTCCGTTCAGGTCCTCTTCAAGCTCCATCACAACCTGGGGAGAAACCACAGTTCAGCAGCTAAATACAAATGTCCGCGGGGGCCCAGAGCCTAGGCTGACCTCACTGCCCCGTGGAGTCCAGCGGTGAGGAGGAGCCCCGCCCTGATGTTCCTGGTCTGGGTCTGGAGTAACTCAGCCCCGGATCCGGGGGAACTCACGTGGACCACACGGACTCTGAATCCTGCCGCCCCTCCTGCCGGGTCCCCCTCGGCCCTAGTGCACTCCACTCCTCCACCCGCCCGCGGCTTGGAGCCGGGCAGCAGGATCCACCGCCCTGGGCTGGCGCCGAAACACAGCTTGGGGGCTTCCGGAACGACTTGGAGATGTGGTCACTTGTTCCCAACAAACTTTCGAAGCCCATGCCCCCCGGACCAGGCTCAGGCATCCAGAGCAAGGAACCCTTTCTGGGAACTGCCTACCTCTCGAGTCTCTACCTCCGCTTTCCTTCGCAAAGTCCGCCAAGACGTGGAATTTGGAAGATGCGACCCTGAGTGTAGTGGAGCCTGGGAAGATGGGGACAGCGGCTCCTGGAAACCGCTGCTTGAGTGTGCTCGGGCTTTCTGAGGACAGGAGAGTACATTTGCTGTGCTCAAGCTACGCCCAGACACAGTCCCGCCCAGTCAGCGAGCATGACCAGGAGGTTAACTAGCTCCCTGCCCAGCTTGACTCAAGGATAATTGCAGGAGAAATTGCGAAACAGGTTGGATTTCTAGACGAAATGCGCAGCCTGGGCTCCCCTCACAAAGGTCGAGTTGACAAACTCATATCTCAGGAATCATCAGAGACACACTTATAGGAGTCGCTTCTCTACGTGTGCACACACGCACCCATATATGGAGTTAGTTGTGTACAGATCTGCACTTGGCTCTCTGCACTTAAAGGACACATTCTATGCATAACATCCGATAGTCAATTAAACAATGCAGACCCGGCCCAGTCACTAAAATTTCCCTTCCTTAAAAAGAATCCCTGTGCGGAAGATGTTCTTTAGTGTATTTCATAGTTTCTCAGGTATACCTGTTTATCTTTTATCAAAAAACAAAACCAACCAGAAACAAAGAGGAAGATTTCCAGCACATAAATGGGTCATTTCGGTGTAGCAATGGTATTTGAAATTATGTGAAATTTTGAGCTTTTAGCTATCAAATCAATGTTCATGTTCCTCCAGGGCATTTGAAATTCTTACAGTTCAATTGGATTACTAAACATAATTTTAACACATTACTTTAGTCACTATTTCTCTCTGTTTACCTTTTATATTCGTTCTGAGATTTTTTCAAAGTGACCAGAAGTAAAAGCAATCTTCCTAATTCAAATTCACAGAGCAGTTTTAAATCCTCTGTTTCATTCTTTTGTAAAACATAAGGAAAGGGTTGTTTTGTAAGCTCTAACTTTCATTATCTAACTTGTACCCTTGCCTCTGGACTTGCTGCAACCATTGAGAAAAAGAAAACGCTGCAGTTGTTTCTGCAGAGTGTGAAAGTGTTACTTCTTTCTTTAATATATTTCTGAAAGACCCCCGGTAGGGACCTTCCCTCAGGTGGAGACCCCGGACCCACAGACCAGGCCGAGACCACGAGTCGGATGCAAACTGCAAGAGGTTTATTAAGTAGACACAGGTACCTGCGGGCGGCAAAGTCTTTCGGAGGACTTGCGCGCCTGCAGACTGGGAGGAGGACTTTTTATAGGAAAGAGGGCAGCAAAAAGCAATTTACAGAAGCAGAAGCTTGGTTATCGGAATGAGGCGGGGGGCATGAATGGTTTTCCTCTCCCAGCATGGATGTCTGGCAGCAGACATCCTGCTCTTATCTTACAGATATCCTACTTTGCAGCCATCTTGGTTTGTAGATGTCCTATCTTATAGATATCCTGTTTTCCTCTCATGAGAGCAGGCTAGCTGCTGATCTTGAGAATCTTTCAAGCAAACAGGACGTTCTCCCGGGGAGCCTGCTAGCTGTGGGTTCTGAGGAGGGGGTCTGTAGGGTCTTTCATTTCAAAGCCATTTTTTTTCACTTTTTACCCAAAAACGTCCTTGCTTTGACTCTTTTGGGAAGGTACATGTAACTGATTTTAAAAAAAAAATACTAATATTGTTATAGACCTTGTAACAGTTAGTTCACTAGTTGTTTTGTTCGTCTTGGTTTTGGTTTGTTTGTTTTAGGCGGGGGTGGGAGGGGTGGGGGGTGGTTGTTTTTCTCTTTTCTAATTGGCTGTTCTCATGTACAGCACCTGTAGTCTACCTGGGGCAAACGTATGTAAATCCTCACATCCATCCCAAGCATTCCCAGTCTTGCTGGTGCTTTTGCTGTTTCTAGAGGCTGCATCTCTCCTATATTTGTCCTGTACACACTTGAAGGGACAACGGAAACTAACATTTCTTTAGTACATAGGAGAAACTGCACCAAGCACATCAACAGGATAAACTCATTTAATCCTCACACGAACCGAAGGAGTTATTATTCCTGCTGTTCTCAGTTCCCGGTGCGGGGTGGGCAGGTCTACAGCATTTGTCAAAAAGCATCAGACACAGGGCTTGAAGGTGCTGGGACAACTATCCTCTTTTTTTCTTTCCCTCCTTATTTTTTGTCTCAATATAGATTTCCAAATTGGCTTTGAACTTCCAGTATCCCAGTTTGAGTCACTGGAATGCTTGGCGTACAGGCACGTACCACCCCACACCTCACGTTAGCCACCCTACACTCTAGAACATGACTGTAGTACATTTTTACCCTACCAGTTTGAATCTCATGAAACTTTTCACCTTAGGACTCGGCTTTGGAAATGCTATAACGGCCTCTTACATCCCATCTAAGAATTTATTAGGTTTTAAGGACGGTAGCACAGTTGTCTCTCTACTCTTCTGCCTCACCTCCTTAGACCATCTCCCCCAACACATCCACGCTCATTCTTATTTCAGCCAGTGCACTGTACCTCTCAGGGGACTTGCTTTTCCTACATGTGAATCTCCCTGTGGTGAAGACTTGGACCCAATGCAGTAGGATTTAGAGGCTGGGCTTTGGGGAGTGGTTGGGCCATGGAGCTCTGACCTAATGAGTGAGTTGATCCAGTGGTGAATTACTACTCTGCTGGGCTATTGGGGTTTCACTGAAATTTAGAAGGTGGAACTTACTTCCAGGAAGGTGGTCTATCCTCATAATTATGTTTTTCCTAGTCTCCCTTCATTGCCTCCCTTTGTTTCCTGAGGGCCATGATGTGAACACTGTGCTGTACCACATAATCCCAGCCATGATGCTCTTCAGCCTGGCCTGTGGACTGACGTCTTGAAAATCATGAATCAAAATAAATCCTTTCTGCTTTGAATGTTTCTCTGAGATATTTCATGACAGCGATGTAAAACTGACATGTGTTCTCCTAAGATTTCTAATTATTCAAGTACTTCTCATAACCCTCTTGTAAATTGTGTCTCTTTCCTTGATTTTTATAAGAATTAATTTCCTCTTCTCGTAGCTCTTATATTTCTACTTTGAGTTCAAATTTAATATATCCTGAAAGAGGAGCAAAGTTCACCTTGTTGAACTTACTTGACTTGAGAGTAAAAGACTATAACAGGATCCCAGGGCAAAGCAGATGATTCACTTGTGCTAACAATAAAGGATCCACAATATTACAGTGTCCACCCATTTATGTGTAACTGACTTTTATGTGTGAAAGACATACAACTCTCTAAGTGACAAGGACATTGAATGACTATATCCTAACTCACATTATCACCAGATTGCTTTTTAAAATCCTGCATTAGAAAAATTCAAACTCTTGTTTTTATTGATATATACTGAGCTCTACATTTTTCTCTGCTCCCCTCCCTGCTTCTCCCCTCCCCTCTTCAATCTTCCCCCAAGGTCCCCATGCTCCCAATTTACTCAGAAGATCTTGTCTTTTTCTACTTTCTATTTCCCATGTAGATTAGATCTATGTAAGTCTCTCATAGTGTCTGCATTGTTGTTCTAAGTTCTCTGGGATTGTGGTTTGTAGGTTGGCTTTCTTTGCTTTATGTTTAAAAACCATCTATGAGTGAGTACATGTGATAATTGTATTTCTGTGTCTGGCTTACCTCACTCAAAATAATGTTTTCTAGCTCCATCCATTTTCCTGCAAAATTCAAGCTGTCATTTTTTTTCTGCTGTGTAGTACTCCATTGTGTAAATGTATCACATTTTTCTTATCCATTCTTCAATCGAGGGGCATTTAGGTTGTTTCCAGGTGCTGGCTATGGCAAACAAAGCTGCTATGAACATAGTTGAGCACATGTCCTTGTGACACAATTGAGCATCCTTTGGATATATACCCAAAAGTGGTATTACTGGGTCTTGAGGAAGAACGTTTCCTAATTTTCTGAGAAATCGCCACACTGACATCCAAAGTAGTTGCACCAGCTTGAATTCCCACCAACAATGAATGAAGTGTTCCCTTTTTCCCCACAACCTCTCCAGCATAAGTTGTCATCAGTGTTTTTGATTTTGTCCATTCTTACAAGTATAAGATGAAATCTCAGAGTTGTTTTGATTTGCATATCTCTGATGACTAAGGATGTTGAACATTTCCTTAAGTGTCTTTTAGCTATTTTAGATTCATCTGTTGAGAGTTTTCTGGCTAGGTCTATACTTCATTTTTTTTATTGGATTATGTGATCTTTTGGTGTCCAATTTCTTGAGTTCTTTGTATATTTTGGAGATCAGACCTCTGTCTGATGTGGGGTTAGTGAAGATCTTCTTCCACTCTGTGGGCTGTCATTTTTTCTTGTTGACCATGTCCTTTGCTTTACAGAAAAATCCAAACTCTTGGCTGGGCAAGATTTCTCATTGGGCAAAGGCACTTCCCACCTGGCTGACAATGTGAGTGGAATTCCCAGAACACACAGGGTAGAAGAGGACAACTCCTGCAGGCTGTTCTCTGACCTCTCTATGCATGCTCACAAACAAACAAATAAATTTTGATTTTTTTTTAGTTAAAAAAAAAAAACTAAACTTTTAAATTTGGTAATTTCCAAAGAGGTGGTCTTGCTCTCATTGAGCCTATAAAGCAGCACTCACAACTCAAGTAAGACGGTGATATTGTAAAGTAACTTAATTTAAAGTTGAGAGGTTTGTAAAATATTCTAGGCAGAGATGATTTCCACCCTTCATCCACTCCTAGTTAGCTTTGCTTTTAATTTGGTAAATACCAGAATTTTATCTGAGGATGGGGTTTTTTGTTATTTGTGGCTCACATAAAGATTACATATCTTATTAAAATACCATGTGCTGAGGGCACAGTGTTAGCAACAGCTTACTGAAGCTGGTCTAGTAGGTTAGCTGCCTGCATTAGCTTTAGCTTTGTGAAGTTTCTGTCACCAAACATCTCCTCGAAGATCCTCTAGTATTATCTTTCAAACTCCCCTACGAAATCATCCCCCTGAGGAAGGCACTGTCTTCTGTACCTACTATAAGACTTTTAAGAGACTAGTATGATGGAAGAGTTAGTTTCATTGGTTAATAAAGAAATTGCCTTGGCCTATTTGATAGGCCAGCCCTTAGGTGGGTGGAGTAGACATAACAGAATGCTGGGAGGAAGTGAGGCAATCGCCATGCCTCTCCTCTCTGGGTCAGATGCGATGAAGCTCCAGCCCAAGATGGACGTACACTAAAATCTTCCTTGTAAGACACCACTTCGTGGTGCTACACAGATTATTAGATATGGGTTAAAGCAAGATATGATAGTTAGCCAGAAGAGGCTAGATATAATGGGCCAGGCAGTGTTTATATGAATACAGTTTGTGTGTTGTTATTTCGGGGCATAAGCTAGCCAGGCAGCCAGGAGCCAGCTGGCAGGAATGCAACCCACTGTTCCTTCTACAAATGGCACCCAGACGTAGATAACTGAAACCACAGAAAGCCTGAGAAAGCTTGGGAAAGAATAGAGTAAAGCATGTTTTCTTGGTAGCAGCAATTTCTCGGGTCTGCTCTGCTTGCTAGAGGAAAGCAAGCGCTCTCATCTAAGAGAGGCTTCCTGACTCAGCTTTAGCTACAAAACCCTGCAACTCTTTTAAGAAGTCCTGCCACAAAACACTTAAATGGTGTTGATAAAAGCTGACTGCATGCTTGTTTGTTTTCAGCCGTAGCAGGAAAAAAGTTGTGCTGTTTTAAAATGCTGGCGTTCTGGTCTGGTCTGCCAGGGCAAACTCTGACTCTTTCAGGAAGGCAATCTGACTACAGAGTGTTTGAGTGTGGTTTCTGAGTGCAGTGCTGCAGCTTGCTTGCTGGCAGGGACCTTGAAATGCCACAGAATTGTGGCAATAAAAATGGCTCCAGCAGTACCTCTGCCATGAGGCTGGAAAGCTAAGGAATGGCCTGGATCCAGCCGCCAAAGCCACGGCTTTAATCCTACCCATATTGCTCAGTAATTTAAAGGCTCATGTGGTCAGAAAAAGAGAGTGAGATACAGTAAAGAGAGATTCAAAAACAAAAAAAAAAACTTTAAATGATTTACAGTGTGTTAAAAATATATGCCGGCTAAAAGTTAAAGTTCTTAAAGTAAAAAACAAAAAAAAAGGAAGAAAGAGAGTAGTTGGGTGTGGTAGTACACACCTTTAATCCTAACGCTTGGGAGGTAGAGGTAGATTGACCTCTGTGACTTCAAGGTGTGGTAGCACACGCCTTTAATCCCAATGCCTGGAAGGCAGAGACAGACAGATCTCTGAGAGTTTAAGGACAGCCTGGTCTACAGAGTTATTCCAGGACAAAGATATACAGAAAACCTGTCTCAAAAAATAAAAGTAAAAATAAATGAAATATAGATTAAAATAAAGCCGCACAAAGATGGAAAACACACAGAGAATCTTGATACTGTATGCTATTATGGTCTCTTTGACTTGTTTGAATGCTGAGGAAGGAGCAACAGCTGCTAAAAGATATTTGTTTATAAATGCTGCTGAACTAATCCAAGATAGATATTTTGAAAATACCTTGACTTTAAAATTTGGATCCAAGGACATGATGCTTTGGAAAGGAGTTTCTTCTTTTGTTTTCACAGAGGATGAGACCCTGTGGATTGCTTCTATCCCAATATGGTATGATAAACCATGCCTTCCTGAAAGGTTGCTGTGAACACCTTCAAAAAATTACTTCATTCAACTGCTGAATGAGATGAACCTGGCACACAGGTTACACCATGAAAGATTAACAGCGCCCCCATTCAGCATGAAGCAGTTTGGAGAGAAATAACTACATCCATATTCCCAAATACTGTTTATAAATGTTCTTTTACATTTAAAGGGGGATACGATATAGGTATGAATAATTTGCATTGGTATAGATTTTTGCTTTATTGATAGAGATTTAAGGTCAATTTTGTTATATGTTTATGTATTTCTGATATTGATTAAGGTATTGTGATTGTGTAGTTCATTTAAAAATGTAATGTATATAGGTTGTTAATGGGTAATCATTAATAATAATCAAGCTTGTAGTCTTGTTGGTTAGATTTTCTAGATGTGCATAGATATATTTTAGATAGACATTCTTCATATCTTTCAAAGACTACAGAATATGACATTTAATGTTTTAATAACTTAGGGCTTTTCATGACAATGAGACACGTCTGCTCCTGGCAGCACCAGCTACTTCAAGAAAAAGATGGGCATTGAAGAGGCTCCTTATGGAGTTTGATAGCCATTTGGGCAAGAAAACCGCTCTTGCCTGGACTGTTACATAAACTGGACACAGAGAAGCCACAGGCCTGGACTGTTGTATAAACTGGACACAGAGAACCCTCAGAGAGAGGACTGCTGAACTTGCCTAAAGGTGAGATGATCTTTCGGTGTTCTTGATTCATAGAGTCTGTGAGACATTCTGCAGGACACAGCAGATAGTGACTGAACTGCCTTTGAAATTTCCTGCTTCATGGAAATGTCTGCTGGAAACTATGGGCCTGTAGGCCGAAGATGGATGCCCCAACGGTACAGAGGAACTTTGGGTGACTGTCCAGGAAGCGAGATGTCTCTGTGATTTCTAGAGTTTTGTAAGTTGCTTACTTCTCATTTACTTAGGTAATATTATATCCTTCTGGAGTCTTTGATGGAGTTGAAGAATAGATAGATAGTTATAGTTGTTTTCCTTTGTTATGATAAAAGATAAAATAGACATAAATATTGTAACTGTAATTGTTACTTGATAACTGTTTAGTTATATGTAATTTCGCTGTGTTAAAGTTAAAGCTTTTTTTTGTTTAAACAGAAAAAGGGGAAATGATGGAGGAGATACTTTCATTGGTTAATAAAGAAACTGCCTCGGTCCATTTGATAGTCCAGGTCTTAGGTGGGTGGAGTAGACAGAACAGAATGCTGGGAGGAAGTGAGGCAATCGCCATGCCTCTCCTCTCTGGGTCAGATGCGATGAAGCTCCAGCCCAAGATGGACGTACACTAGAATCTTCCTGGTAAGACACCACCTCGTGGTGTACACAGATTATTAGATATGGGTTAAAGCAAGAAATGAGAGTTAGCCAGAAGAAGCTAGATATAATGGGCCAGGCAGTGTTTATATGAATACAGTTTGTGTGTTGTTATTTCAGGGCATAAGCTAGCCAGGCAGCTAGGAGCCAGGGGACAGGAATGCAACCTGTTGTTCCTTCTACACTGGTAGAGCAAAGGAGTAAGTTTGGATGGGGCTTAGAATGAAGTGGGCTAAGGAAGGTCTAATTCCAGTTTCATCACTTGTTGCTGGATAGCTCTGGACAAGTTACCCAGCCTCTCAGTGTGTGGATTTCAACATTGTTAAACCAGAGACAATATACAATATATGGCTTGAAGATGCAAATAGGGCAAGTTTTAGAAAACATTCAGTATAAAGCATGTTATTACCTGCACTTCCTGACGATGACCAATGGCCAGACACCAAGGTGAAAGGGAAATTTAAAAACTCAGATGTAAAGTTGTAATGACTGAAAGCAGTAGTGAAGGATCCTTAAAGTAAATATGATGTAGAAATAATTATAAATAATTGTTTTATATACAGAAACACAGAGTCTTTTAATTTTAAATGCAACAATAAGCTGAATGCATATTCATTTGAAACATTACAGAAGACCTATGTTTTAATATGTAAAGAAACTCATATAAATGGATAGGAATAATACAAAGACTCAAATATAACTGGGAAAAAATAAAAATAGGCAATGCATTTATAATAGGAAATAGTACACTAAAAATTAAAATGTTGAATACTGAAATATTCATGATAGCTACAAAGAAGCACAAATTAAAGCACAAATGTATTTTGAAAAAGTGTGGCTATAGAATGTACATAAAAGTAAAATAAGATGGCATTAAGATGAATAGAGAAACATTGTAGCCATATATATATATATATCTTAAATATGTTTGATCCATTAATTCAATTTGAGGAAATTTATCTTAAGTGATTAGAAGTAAAAGATTAAGGATAAAGCACAGATACGTCTATTTCTGCCTTATTTTCTTTTGTTAAAAAAATGAGAAATGGCATAAATATTTGTCCACATGTGCAAGGCTGAGAAAATAACAGTCTGTCTTTTAAATTTTGTTCCTTTGTTACGTATGGGCATTAGTATATGGTGTCTGTGGAAGAGAGTGTACATGCACAAAAGCCAGAGGGCACTTATATTGTAGGTGTTCTCTTTCAAACTTTCCAGAGGCTCCGGGGATTGAACTTGTGTTCCCAGGCTGGCATGACAAGTGCCCCGATGTGTTGAGCCACCTTGCCTTCATGTGATACAGTCTCTTAAAAGAGAGTAGGAATATTAACATCACTTACAGAATTTGTAATAACACCGGAAAATACCCATGCTAATGCTGCCAGGAAAAGGGCAAGGAGAAATTGTGAACTATGTGAAGTGAGCCAGTCTCTGCAAAACTAGAAATAAACACACTAAAGCATCAAAGGCTCTTCCTTTCTAGTGGTGGAAATTAGACGAAGATTTTAAAATTTAAACTTCTTGTATTTTGAAATTTTCCTGCATTAAAAGTGTATTTTTCCATAGTGGAAATGGTAAAGATGATTTTTTTATAAAGCACACGGAGAAGGCACGGGGCCAGAATCCTACCCATTGTTTCTCAATGCAGTTTGCTCGTTATTAAGAACCAGTCCTATCTGGGGAAGGCCAAAATGAACAGGCAAGTGACACAGAATTCCTAGGATCCTTTTTCCTAAAATTTTTCATGCATATTTTTCTCACCATATTTCTAATAAAAGGAAGGGAAAGGGATAGAGCTAAAGAGAACTGTGTAGCATGTGAAATGGGATGACCGAGGTGGCTGATGCCCACTGCTTTTGCCCATCAACTGCTTATATAACTTGGATGCATTTTTTCCCCTAACTGATAATTTCCTCAAAGATTTAAGGAGAAGACCAAAGACCTGATTGTAACTTCCCAGAGTAAACACTGGATATATCTACTTGACGAAGATTAAAGCAGGGAAGTCCTTAAGGAATTAATTGCTATACCTTGGAGTTTAAGTTCCTAGAAGTTGGCATTGTACCCCTTTTATGCTGACTGAAAGCCCAGCACGAGCAGCTAAGTGAATGTGGAGACTGAACGCCCCTAATGGCACTACTTTACATTTTAAAATATGTCCAAACAAAAAGAAGAACTTTAGCAGGAAGTATGTTTCCTTATTGATCCTTCACTTAAAATCGTTGATTACTGTATAGTGGGGACTTTGTTAGGTGTTGATGACACAGACAGGTACAAATGCCCTCAGGCTCTGGTGAGGTGAGAAATTTAGGGTTGAAAAATCATGGGCCAAGAGTTTGGTTTTTGCTTTTGCAAACCAAACTGAACTTACTCATCTAAGGGACTACTATCCATTTCAGAGTAAATATTCAAGGGAACTCTGCCTGTTGATGCCAGTGATGTCTGTCAAGGAATAAGACAGTATGTGTGTGTGTGTGTTTTCAGAGTCTACAGAAGTTGAGTGATGCCAATAGTAAAACTTGACTTTTAGTAAAACTTTCTAAAAGGTTGCAGAGAAAAGACATTCTAACATGCTAGTAGGCAATATGGATGTTAGCATTAAACTGAATTCAAGAGTCTTGGGTCTTTGGATGGCTCAAACTCCTTGGTTCCATTGACCCTTATCCTTTAGTTTCCAGAGTAGTGGAAGCAACTGGCAACAGAGTAGCTAAGTTATGGTGCTCAAACACTGGAAAACTTACTTTTCCTGAGATTCAGATTTCTCATGAAAAGCAGTTCTTTAGTACTTGAAGAGTTAAATTTGCAGGTGGTTATGTTGTTACCATTGTCAATGTACTAGCGAGTACTTTAATTAAGAGTTTCAATTCAAAATGAGATGTGAGTTGGGCATGGTTGTGAACATTTATAACACTTAGGAGGTAAACTCAAGATCAAGAGTTCAAATCCAGCTGGGCTTGGTGTTGGCACACAACTTTAATCCCAGCACTTGGGAGGCAGAGGCAGAGGCAGGTGGATCTCTGTGAGTTTGAGGCCACCCTGGTCTACAGAGATAGTTCCAGGGCAGCCAAGGCTTCACAGTGAAACCCTGTCTTGAAAAAAAAAATTCTCAAAGCCAGCCTGGGATACCTGCAGAATCATGTTTCAAAAATCATGACTAAAAAATAATATATAGAGTTTTCTTACCCCTTACCAAACTTGTTCTCAAGATGACTGTTAAAGGGACTTTTTTAGATTTCAATTACCATTTGGTTGTATCAATCCTAGTGAATAGCCAGTTCATTCTTATCTCAGTTTATAGCCAAACCTTTTACCCTTAGACATCATCACTAAGAAATTCCTGATGTAAATATAACATTATCTTTAAAAGTTATATTTTAACTCCTGGCAGCCATCATAAAAGCATCATTTCCTGTTTAGTTTTTCAATTGCTTTATGATTCATAGACTTTGAACCTGCCTAATCTCAAATGAACTTTCTCATGAGAGTAAGGTCAAATCAGTTCAAAGAGCCAGTGTTTGTTCGTTTATATTTTTCCAGGTTTTTATTATTTAAGATGATATATTTATTTAAAATACGCTTCCATAAATAAAAAGCGTTGCTCTAGGATATAGATTCATTATTGGTTACATCTCATTTTATGATTGAAATGTGTTAGTAAGCACTGTTCTGAAAAGGTTTGTATGAGGTGCGCAGTCATTCACTCCACAGCGCTAACTGCTGAGTAAGCACCTCCTAGGTTTTCTTTGCTGTCCTAGACTGCACGGCAGTGAATGAAAGCAAACGCAAACCTGAGCTGGGCTCTCTTTGTTTTTGCATCTGGGCCGTCAGACCGAAGCTAATAAGTGATCAGTGTGTTCAAAGGTGGAAAGTGCTCTGGGGACAAGGAGGAGGGGGAAGGAGACTGGACGCAGTAGGGAGGTAAGATGTCAAAGGTAAACAGTAAGGACAGAGCAGACCTCGCTGAAGGAGTAGCATTTAACCAAGAGCGAGGAAAGGGTGGCGGATAGTTTGAATGGTGCAGTAAACATTTTAGGAGTCTTCAAAGGTGAAGACTTTTAACCTTGTTTAGCGTGGTTTCTATGATAGGGTGTTTCTCACAAACCAGTGCTTGTAGATGCCTGGGCTTGGGAAGAGCATAGAGGCCATAGCATGCAGTCCTGCATTCCACTGAGTCCCTGAAATGCTGAAGAACCAGGGCCACATAGTCAGGTAGGAAGGTGGCCATGTTAGCAACATGGGTTCTCTGACGTGGAGCTTGGAAGTCTAGTGGTCAGCTTTCAATCAGGCAAGCGTGGGGTGCATGCTGTGGGGACAGGGTAGTGCCTTTCTGCCCCCATTTCCTCTTCACGCCGAGTTTCTCTCACCTTGATTTTATTTTCGCCATTGACCAGCTAAGCCAGCCCATTTTCTTTGTCACTCCCCAGGGTCCGCTAGAGAAGCAGTCAGTAGGAGAAGGCAGACAATGTATTCACCTTTCTAGTGTCTCCCTCCATGTACCTAGGATTCCAAGTCTGGACAGTCATGGAAAGAGCTTATTATAATGCGCAATACTTGAAAAAGAGTGAAAGAAATCTTGCTCGTTACAAGTTGCATTTTTAGTCTGATGATAAATTATCTCCAAAATACACAAAACAATATTAACATAGAAAATGAATTATGGTGCTTACAGCAGTACTCTAAAATAAATTATAAAACTGGGGTCATGGATAAATTTTGATGGTTATCTTTCCAAGAGGAGGGTTCTGTAATTTTGCCAAATATTTGGGTGTGAAGTGTTTATTGTTTGACATGGAGTTGCTATGATTTTGTTGCTCTTGCAGTCACACTGTATACCAAACTGCAGTGTATTCATTCAGGAAGAAGCTTTAATATACAATTGATAGTCTGTCATGTTAAGTTTGTTCCTTTTATTTTCCTTGACCATTGCATATTACAATCAGATAGTTTTCACCAAACCTGGCATGTTGTCCTTAAAGTCAGATTTTCCTTATTCTCCATCAACCTTGTTGTTGTTTCAAACAATACAATGTACAAGTTCTGATGTATGGGGCTGGAGAGGTACCTTAGTCAGGGATATTGGCTGTGTAAGAATGAGAACGTGACTTTGGTCCCCACACTCATGTAAGAAAGCTAAGTGCAGAGCGGGTACCTAACGCCTGGACTGGGGAACTGGAAATAAGAGGGCCTCTCCGGGCTAGCAGCCAGCTAGTCCAACTGAACCAGCAAGCCTCAGGGTCTGTGACTCAGTCTCGGGAAATACGGTGGAGAGAAATTTAGCAAAACACCCAACATTGACCTCTGGATTCCACATGCATGCGCATACGTGTACCCTGACCTCTGAATTCCACACGTGTACATACACTGCCACTTGGACACATGCCCACATGTATGGATATGCACACCTCTCCCACACAAAGTTATATAGTGGAAATTGCTGCTTGGGTGAAATAATGGCACTCACATTGAAGCTACCCCAAGAGAACTCTTGATTCTGTGCCCAGCTGTGCTCCTCTTTCAGGATGTACCTATAAGCACATGACACCATCATCTAGCTGGTGTCTGGGTCCTTGACTCCTCTTTCTTCCTGACGCTGTACATCCAATTAGAATTCGTTATCTTTTTAAATAATGGCACATAATCTTGTCCTAACCATTAAAACCACCTTGTTCTTTGGGGCTACTTTAAGAGTATCCTAGCAAGAAATGGTGACATATGCTTATAATTCCAGCATGTAGGAGATAAAGGCAGGAGGATGTAGAGTTCCAGTCCAGCCTGAACTACACAGTGAAAGTCAGTCCTAAAACAGAAACACCACGATACTACTTTCTCTAAATCCCCTTTAGTCTTCTAGTCCTTTCTCTACACAATAGTAGAAGTTATTTGTAATGTACACACAATACTGTGTCATGCTCCTTGAGCAATGGCTCCTTGCTCTCGGGTTACGTTCCGAAGCCCTATATGATCTGCCTCCTCCTTGGCTCTCCAGCCTCCGTCCATTTCCCGCCTTCTTCTTTCAAGAGGCATCCACCTATCTTTAGCCAAATCACTGGAGTTTTGCTGTGTATTCTGTTATTTTCTCTCTTCTCTCCTGATCCTACTTTCCCTTTCTTTCCTGTTACTCAGCACGTTTACTCTGTACACACACACACACACACACACACACACTTGGGGGGAGGGAGTTGCACCCCTGACCTTGTCAACTGGCTAATAGGGATTCTTTAGGATTTATTTAAAACTCGCTTCTCTAAGGGAAAGTTCCCTGTACTTGATTAGGTTTGGTCTGACTGATAGATATCAATTCTCAAAGTATCTTGTACATCTCTCTTCTATTATGTTTATCATAAATTGCACTTCAGTCATTACAAAATGCATCTTTCCTATTGAATTACGAGTTTTATAAGAGCAGACCATCTCTGTTTTATTATTTCCTGCTTTTCAGCACCTGAATCTTATAGTAGGGACTCATTAAGTATTTACCATATTAAGGAATATCTGGTCAGGCAGTGGTGGCACACGCCTTTAATCCCAGTACTCAGGAGGCAGAGGCAGGTGGATCTCTGTGAGTTTGAGGACAGCCTGGTCTACAGAGGGAGTTCCAGGACATGCTCCAAAGCTACACAGAGAAACCCTGTCTCTAATAAAAATCAAAAAAATAAAGAAAAGGAATGTCTGACCTGATGTGATTCGTCTCCTCATCTAGCTGCTGTCCTTCCCTATATCCTGCTTTTTCAGTTATCATTCTACATTTTAGATTAATATTTCAGAGACTTAGTAGGAGAACACGGTCACTATCATTTGGCATTCCCAGAAAGATTCCTCTTTGAGAATGGCAGTAAAATAATATATCATAGCTTTTACTTTTTAATGCTTAAAGCACATCTATATTCTTTGAATTATATCTTTTTGCATATATTGTAAAGAAACTAAGAAATTATGCCTAATGAAATGATTGCTTTCAATTTATAACTTTATAAAGCACGCTACAGGTGATTCCCTCATCACACATGTAAGAACTTCATAACTCCAAAAATTTAACACATGTTCATTGGTTAATTGTAGTGAACATTTGAACTATGAGGAAAAATTAACCTTTGGGGGTTTTGTTGCTGTTTTCTGGAGACAGGGTTTCTCTGTGTAGCCTCATTGGCCTGAAAATCTTTCTGTAGACCATGCTAGCCTTGAACTCAGAGATGCTCCTCCCTCTGCTTCCTAAGTTCTGGGACTAAAGGTGTGTACCACCAAGTCAGACTGTAAGTCTTTGTCCTCAGAGCAGCGTCTCCTGAACTAGAGAAACGAAGGTAAAATGTTAATAATATTGACCGTGTAATAATTGAGTATTTTCTTAATTTAATCTTGACACCAATTATGATTTTTTTCATTTTAAATAAGGAATTAAGATTCTGAAATGATTGAAATTTGAGGCAAGTATCACACAAAAATTGTAAACTCTGCAGCCCATAGCTTTAGTTACGTCTTAATGTTTCTTCAGGTTCATAATCAGAGTTAAGATTTTTTTATTTGTAACATGGTACTTAAGGTAGAACCATCTGGACTCTGAATTTCTCCTTTTGACATTTTTCTCAGATCATTAAAGATTAATTTAAATGCTTCTATATTTGTGGTGGTTTGAATGAAAATAGCCCCCACAGACTCCTAGGAAGTAGCATTATTGGAGGTGTGGTCTTGTTGGAGTAGGTGTGGCCTTGCTGAAGGAAGTGTGTTACTGTGGGGTAGGCTTTGAGGGTTCAGAAACTCAAGTTCTCTGTCTCCTCCTGCTGCCTGTGGATCCAGATGTAGGACTCTCAGCTCCTTCTCCAGCACCACATCCGCCTGTGTGTCACCATGCTTCCTGCCATGATGATAAAGGACTAAACCTCTGAACTGTAGCCAGCTCCAATCAAAGGTTTTCCTTTATAAGAGTTGCCATGGTCATGGTATCTTTACATAGCAACAAAACCCTAACTAAGATAATATTGAAGTTTGATATTGTAGTGTATCGCTTTGTTGTTGTTGGGCCAAAATTATCTCAGGGCCTGTAGGACAGAGAAAAGCCTGGCTAGAGTTTGAGGGAACCGAGTGAGGAGGAGACGGCAACATCTAGGTAGATGCCCCTCCAGCTAGAGGGAGGGCTTGGCTGTCTCTCATTGGCTGGAAGTATCCCCACATCACATGATGTCACTTAATATATGTAAGCTGATTCTCACAGTAATAAACTGAGTTCTTTCTTTGACTTGAATCCCTATCGCGTCTGATTGTCCTGCTTTGTGTGGAAAAGGCGGATAGGCGCTCACCTTTCCCTGGAGAATAAGGAGACTAAGGAAGCTTAGCAGTTGTTGGGAAAAAAAAACCTTCAGTTTTTCTTCATCAACACGCCAAGGAAAGCTACTCAATATCAATAGGACTTCAAACCATCCTGAAAAAGCAGTTGTTATCTTCCAAAGTAAACTTTGACCTGTCACAATTAACAAACATACTAAAATAGTTTGATGAGCAGGTTTCTGAGTTAGTTACTGAATGACTCAATACTCCAGGTGGCCTTAGGGCCTGGTAAGATGAGCCAGTCCAGAAAGGTGTTGTTCTAGTTTCTAAAGGCAATGTGTATTTTTAGTAGCCGTCTGGAGTGAGGTCGTGGACCTTAGCTTGGGTGTCAGGCTTGTGCAGTCTCATATAGTCAATGACGTTCTGTGGAACAAAAACCAAGATATAATGCCCTGTGTGCTGACTCATGATCCAAAGTATTCTAGTTCAGTTGAACGCCCATCTAAAGACACACCAAGACTTACAGAGCCAGTGGAAATATACATACATATCACATTTACATTTGGTGGACAATTACATGTCCTATCTAGTTGCGTAGTGGGTAATCACTTGCTGCTGTGGGGATAAAAGTACTGTGGTTAAGGGCATATCTCACATGCATGAGTCTCCAGGACATACTAAAAACACAGAAAAACCACAAAGCTTTTGAGGCTGATCAGTCCAAAATCTGTTTGACTTATACCTTAGGTTTTTTGCTGTTTTAACATATACTGATCCTATATGTTTACTCCTGGCAATCCTATGTCATAAAATGTTCTAGAGTATTTACATTCTGATCCATTATCTGTAGGTTTAAAAATAAACTGTCTGAGGACAGTCTAATTATTGGTTCACTAGGCAAACTTTTCCTTAGCTCTTTGGAACAGAGAACAGCTTCTTTCAATGGAAACAATGCCCAGAAAACTTCAATATTTATGCTTTCTGTTTTATTTTTATGCTTTTGCAGTTTATTTTTTAGAAATGGCTAGACTGGGCTAAAGAAACCTTATTACTTTAAAATTTTAAAATTTTATTTTACCAGCTGTGTGTTAGTGGCACACGCCTCTAATTCCAGCACTTGGGAGGCAGAGGCCTGCAGATCTCTGCGAGTTCAAGGCCACTGGTCTATAAGAGCTAGTTTCCAGGACAGGCTCCAAAGCTACAAAGAAATCCTGTCTCGAAAAGCCAAAAAAAAAAAAAAAAAAAAAAAAAAAATTTGCCTCAGATATAAAAAAATGTTTCCTTGGTAAAACTAGCATCTCCACAAAAGAAATTGCCAATGTAGAGAAAGGTTCCTACTTTTCTATGATCTGTGAAAATTTTATTTCTATAAAATTAATACTGAGATCGTGATAAAATTTAATATCTTTTCCTTGCTCTTTGTTTTGATCAAACAATTCTAAATAATTTTACTTTATGAAGCTAGACATCTGCCCCAAACCAAAACCTTAATAAATGAAAACTAAAGTGTGATATTGACGTTTTACAGATTGCAACATTTCTTAGTTTATGGCATTTCAAAATTCATGAGTGACAAGGGATCACAAAATATCAGACCAAAGATGTTCGAGGTATTTGTTAAGTAAGCAGAGTGTTGCAATCTAACATCACATGTGTTAGGCCTGTTGTTTTGTTTCTCATCTGTCACACTGTAACTAACACTGTAGCTCAATAGGGAAAGAAGCGTAGTACCCTGTCCAGTTTTATAATCCCCAAAAGTCGGTGCGCATAATATAGGCCCTCATAAATACTTTCTGAATTAAGTACTATAGTTTGGCTAGTTGACAGAAAGTTAACAAAGGCCTAGGAATTAAGTAGGTAAATGCAAAGTTTTTCTAGAACAATCTACCTTATTAGACTCCTTGCCTGCTAACTCAGTTCCTTTTCACTCAAAGCCAAGCCTCACTTAATACTAGAAGAACAATTCTGACCATGGACTATTTCAGTGATGCCAGGGGAAAAAAAAAAACAGAAAATAACATGTGGTCCAATCTACACATAAACTTCATTGCATCTCTTGTCCAACCCCTTCTTTGTTTAGCATGCCATCCCAGAGACCTTAAAGGAAGGACAGAGAGGCCACCATGCAGTGGAGCATTTTGCTATATCCCCCAAACCGTCCTCTTTTACTCAAAATCTTAAGGTTTTCAAATAACCAATAAAACTGCAATTTACCATATATAGGAGACAAGGAAGCAGGTGCCCCGGTGTTATCTGTCCAATTGCAGCTCCAATACCCCCTGTGCTTCTTTGCTAGTGCTGATTGTACTCTTTGATTGAAGCGGTGTTTTTCTCATGTCCACAGGTGACCACTGTGCTCAAGGAGTCCTTGTTTCTTTTTTTAAACCCATGGTACCCGTCTAAAACCAATAATGCGCTCTTTCCCACTTAAACGTATCATGTATGTGAAGAAATGATGCATGTACTTGTTTTTTTTTTTCTTTTTTTAAATCAGGATTTCCACCTTCTGAGTCAGTGCTGGGAGCGCATTCCTCTGCTACCATACCTGGTTTATGAATACTGAATCCATAGCCTTGTGCATGCTAGGCAGGCGTGAACTCCACCAACCTGGCCACACCTCTACCCTGTCAGTGTTGTTAAATTATTATGTCAGTGCTTGTGCTTCTCACTTGGCCACCAAAACTTCAATGGATGAGAGTGTTTTATTCAATTTTTTCAACCACAATATAATATGTGCACAGTAAATGATGAAATAAAAGAGGTAAAACTGGGAAAGAAAATCAAGGTTCATTTCACTGACTCAGGAATAATAATCAAACACCTTTCATATATCAAGTATATTTAGTACATTCATGACCAAGACATGAATCACTCTCTGCAGGAGTCTAAATATCAGTGAGTAAAAAGTGAATAAATACATGTGTGAAAAACATATTGAGATGGAGATAAGTGTTATTGGGATAGAACAATAAAGAAAATAAGGACAGCCTTACTGTTCTTTATCTCCCCTACCCTGATTAAAGCATCCTCTTTTCATATCCTGATTTGAATCACTTGTACCTAAAAAGCCCAGGAATAAGAAAAATTGTAGGCCTATAGCCTGACAATGGCCTTAAAACAGCTACCTGGCCCTTTGCCCTACATTCTCCCTGATATGGAAGAGCAACGTAAACATCTTGAACTAACACCCTGTAATCGGAGTTTGTAGATCACGACACCAAGAAGCACTTCATAAGAGTTGGAGACCCCAAGCCTTAGAAGGCCCTAAATCACGATCTGCACTCTTTCCCCTGTGTATAGCCTTGCACCATGGAAAGACACTTCATCCCTCATCAGGGTCACAGAGCCAAGTAACTATTCCATCTATACTGGCCCCTGCCGTGGTCTCTTGTTACTTTCTTAATTTCCGCAGTTGCTTCAGGATATATAAACACTTTGGAAGATTTGGATGTAGGAACGGCAGATAAAAGAGACCCTGCAACGGTCTTCCAGGATTTGGGTTACCTCCCTCAATATGATCATTCCTTACAATAGAGTGTCTTTTCCTCTTCCTATGTCCTGTAGGATAATGCCTGTATTTTCTTCTGGTGGTTTCATTTTTCACATTTAGGTTTTGGAGTCATTTGGGATTACTTTTTGTGCAAGGTGAGAGATATCTAGGGTGACAATGTTTTCCCCGAGAGCCATAGATGATCTTACAAAAAAACAAAACAAGACATTAAAGCCAGGCATGTGAAGCCTCTTTTTGAGATGTTGATCAGGATTGTTCAAGAGATTTCCAAAACTTTATAGACTATTGCTGCTGCTTTGGTTGCCTCTCAAGATTGAAAGTAAGTCTCTATTGCAGGAGACATCATGTTCTTTGGACATAGGACCTTGCGGACCAGAGCTGGATCAAACCTGAGAACTAGCTTTCGTGATGCCAGCAGTACCATGCAAGTTTCCAAGAGAGGGCAGCAACCAATAGTCTATTCAGCTATGATGCTCATGAACTACAACACTGACCAGGGCAGCATAATAACCCTAAGGGCGCAAAACTGGCACACATACCTTGGCAGTAACTAGCAGCTTTCTAATTAGACTCGAGGCCCGTTCAACAGGAAAGTACTGTGCCCAATATTAGAAACCTATCCAGCTACCCAAGGCTACTGCAGCCAAGGATCCTGGAGAAGAATCTAGGATATAATTCCTAACTGCATTCTATTTACCCTCATACCCAGAGATAGTATAAGTCTCACCCTTCATCAAAGAAACATCTTTTTGCAACAGATTAAGAACATTACAGAAAATCACAGTTGATTAAAATGCCAAGAACAAGTAACTGCGTAATGCCCAGCCCTGACTGATACATCTACAACATAACTCAGGCTTAGGGATCGCAGCTGAAGATGTGGTGGGAAAACTGCATGAATCAGAAGAGCAGGAAGGTTGCTGTGAGATTGCTTCTCCTAGAAATGTGAGAGACGCTACATCTATGCCATACCGTCAACATGGCTGCCTAGACAAGAACTGAACAAGAAAGACACCAAAAGATAAAACCACGAGGGAACCTCATGGGGCCTTAACCGTTGACAAAGAGCTACAAGCAGCTAAAGAATCCTGAGACCTGGAGAAATACGTTCTGTAGCATGTCTAATAAAAACCCAGAGAGAGATAATGGGGTTCAACCTCAAGGTCAGAAAAGCAAAATGGCCAGCCACTGGCTCTTACCTCTACCTCAGTACGAAATGACGATCCTGCCTCCAGGGATTCTCAGGATGAGACTGACCAACAGCTGTTTCCTCCTGTCTTATAATCCTCTCTAGTGCTGGAATTAAAGGCATGCACTACTACCACCTGGTTTCTATAGCAAACTAGTGTGGCTACTGGGATAAAGGTGTGTGTTACCTCTGCCTAGTCTGTAAGGCTGACCAGTGGGGCTGTTTTACTCTCTGATCTTCAGGCAAGCTTTATTTATTAAAATACAAATGAAATATCATTGTACACTTTCCCAAGGAAGAGGTCCCCAACTGATTATCTAATGTCAAATGATCAGTCCTGAAATTATATACATATAAGTGACATTATAAATATTGAACAGATTGTACTTAGGAATACGCACACACACACACACGGGGGGGAGGGGGAGAAATAGTGGCTATGCAATTGAGAAAGAGCAAGGGAAATAAATACATTGGAAGAGTTGGAGGAAGAAAAGGGAAGAGGAAAATGATGTAACTATATTTTTATTTTGAAATGAAAGGAATTCAGAGGAAAGACATTTGCAATTTAAATTGCATTCCAGAGTGAGTGACTCCCGGTAGATAAAAGAACGAGCCCTGTGGGTTCTCTACAGTAGACAGCTCAAAGGCCCTGAGGTGACAGCCTCCTAGTCACATTCAAGGATGAGTAGAAACCCAGAGTGACTGAAGCCGAGGGACCAAAGGGAGAGAACAAACAGGAGATGATGTTAGAGAAGGGGTGTGTTATTAAATCCTGTAGAGCCTGGTCAGTTATTGCAAGGGCTTTAACTCTGAAGGAAAGAGAAAATGCAGATTTGGGAGCAGAGGCACTGCACAGTTTACCTCTGATGTACTGGCCTCACATGCTGTCTAACACAAGTTGCACATTTGAGTAACAGCTGTTAAGATAACCTATTAATAACACACAGTCAAAACCTATTAATAAAACACAGTCAAAAAGGGGAGGTGAGCAAGAAGAAGTCATGCCAGATTCTCCTATTTGGAGACTTGACAAAGTATAGTTATTTTTACACTGGAAAATTATTTTGGAATATAAACTGCAAAAGGTAAATATCTAGAAAACCATCCAGATAATGGAGTAAGCAAAACTAATTTTATCTTTTTAACTGAAGAGAGAGAGACTAACAACTACCCCCGTGTTTGGCTTTGTTGGTAAGTATGTTCGTAGTAAATTAACTAGCAAATGAATACTCTGAACTAGTAAATTAGCATGTTGGCCATTGTAGTACAAATGTGACAAGTTTTAAAGAGAGTGGATTGTGTGTGTGGGTATGTGCGTGTTTGTGTGTGCATGCGTGTGTCTGTGTGTCTTGGGCACACTCAACCATGGACATCTGTGGAGGCCAGAGGTTGATGTCAGGATGCCTTTCCTGGATTCTTCCTCTTGATTTCTGAAACAGAATCTCTTACTAAACCTAAGATTTCTATCTTGGGTAAACCAGCTGGCTAGCTAGACCCCTGGGATCTGCTTGACTCTTCCCTCCAGAGTTGGGGTTACTGTCATGCACTGGGCAGGAGGCGCTAAATTGTATAAGGATCAGAGACCAAGCCAGTAAGCAGTATTTCCCTGTGCACCTGCTTCGGTTCCTGCCACCAGGATGCTGCCTTGAACGCTTGCCTTGGCTTCCCCAGTGGACTGTGACCTGGGATATGTAAGAAGAATAAACCATTTTCTCTCCAAGTTTCTTTGGCTTGTGGTGTTTTTTTTTTTTTTTGTTTTGTTTTTAATAGAAACCTTAAGTGAGATAATTAGTAAAAGAAGTTTATTGAGATCTTACATGTTTGCTATTTTTCATTTAAGTGAAAACGCAAACATAAGGAGGATAATTTGTACCCAGGCATTCTTGTTAGTCTTTAGGGCCAGGCAAGATCATACAGTTTCAACCACTGGAGAGTCTGATGCATCAGGATCTCTTGGACACAGGAGCTGGCAATATAGAGACAGTCTATCTAGGAAAACAAACAGACCTCAGCTATACAGGAAATTACCGTCTTTTCTGAAATTTACTATGGGTTTTTAATTGAAAGTAAAGGCTCAGGATTCTAAAACTTTGATGAGATGTGTGTCAAGTGGAGATTCTCACGCGAGGGACGAATTTCCCAGTAGCTTCAGCTGTTCTGAGTCAGAAAACACCTAACAAAGGCATATGACCTTAAGACATAAAACCACAGCCCTGGAAAGGCCATAGTTTTCAGCACAACTTGGTGTGCTCTGAGAGACTGCGCAGTACAGCAGCCTGTTATCAGGAAACCACCCGGACTTGTAAGGAAGAAAGTTTCTATCCACAGAGACAAAAATCAACCAAACAACCAAAAATAAAAACCAAAACAAACCCAAATAAGCAAAACAAAAACAAACCCTGAGGTCATTAGTGAAACTCTAATGAAGTCATGCATTTGAGGACTGCTACATTATCGTGGGCTGCACTTGCCAGCCTCCACATCCGCCAGGGTGCCCATCTCAACGTTCAAATCTGATCCTGTTATCACGTCTTTCTAAGCATCTCAAAGACTGCGCGTTGCTCTTAGAATGGTGGTGAAAATGCTAATGTGATCAGAGAACCTGTGTGTAAAGCAGATCCGACCTCTCTCTTAGCCTGGTCGCCAACCCTCTCCATCACTGCTTCCATATTAACCCCGGGCAGTGTATCTCCTTCAGACACAGGTCATTTGGAAGTCTTTTGCCTGGATTCCTTCTCTCAGAAGCTCTTCCTTAGTTCAATCTCCCTTCTTTTCCTCGGCTCAATCATCAGCTCCAGCCTGCCACTCCAGCAGGGCTGTGGTTTGTTAAACTTCCGAAGCACTGCTGACTCTGTTTTTCCCAGAGCGCTCAGATAAAAACAGCCCACTGCCACCTGGATTTCAACCTCAGGAGATTCTGAGCAGCAGCAAACCAAACTGACTGTACATGGCTGACCTCTGACCTAGTGAGTGGATGTGTGTAAGAATTTAAACTGGTGAAACTTGGTATAGGATACAAAACTAACAACCATAATGCAGCCTTCCCAAATCTGCCAAGAAATATTTCAGAAGATAGCATTCTTATTAAGGTCAAGTTGGCAAGCCAGGATGGGGAAGATCTCATGAAGATTCTGGAGCCAGCTCCCTTTACTTAGATTTGTTAATTGACTGAGGCAAATATACTTGGCTAAATGTCTAAATTGAGTGATGTAATTAGTCAATCTTGGGACACCAATCAGAGAATTTTATGGATATAAGTACACGTATAGATTTATATGCACACATATGTGCGTATTTCTGAATAAATTGGCCCCAGTATTTCAAGAAAGAATCGTTACTGTCATAGTCCTGCATGTAAGCTTGTATGTACCAAATTTACTGTGGACATACAAGATTTAATACTAAAATAAAATTTTATTCTTTTGATTTTTATAGATTTCTCAAGAATTTTCTCTCCCCGCCCCCTAGTTTTTCAAGACAGAGTTTCTCTATGTACCAGCCCTAGCTGTCCTAGAATTTTCTCTGTAGGCCAGGCTGGCCTCGAACTCACAGAAATCCTCCTGCCTCTGCCTCCCGAGTTCTGGTATTAAAGACGTGCACTACCACAGTCAAGCCTCAAGAACTTTCTTAAAAATTATTTTAAGGTAACAATGTCTCATTACGACTAAGTCATACCTTCTTGTATCATACTGAAAATCCCACTTACAAATTGATATTGTTAGTTTCCCTACTATTTTTTTCCTATATGGTTGCCTAGGTGAAATGTTTGTTTCTAAGATTAAAAAGTAAATTATGGTATGTTTGGTAATCACTAGCCTACAGAATTTTGTGCTTGAGGACTTTTATGTGCTATATTTATAATTTTATTTCTTTTGATGAGAAGGAGAAGATTGGAGATAATGGTATACACGTAAGAATGCTGTATCCATGAGCATCATAGGATTCCTAGAGGCTGGATTTATCATTGTGTTTTCATAGGGCATCTTATTTCTAGTGTGTATGTGTGCGAAAGTGCCGTTTTATGTGAATGTGCATTTGGAGGTCTGAGGTCACTCTAGGTATCCATATGTCTGTAGTTCCTCAGGGACCTTCTATATTTTTGTGTTTAATAGAGGTCAATTGGTCTAGATTTTGTCAATTAGCCTAGGCTGGCTTGCCATCAAGCCCCAGGAGGATCTGCCTGTGTCTACCTCCCCAGTTTTGAGTTTACAAACGTTCCATTAAATCAGGTTTTAAAAATATGAGTTCTGGGGATTGAACTCAGGTACTTTTAAAAGATTTAAATATTTTGCAAATGTTCAAATAGTGAGTTGAAATATTTACCAAGTTAAAAATTGCATGAAAACTCATTAAAGTTTGATAGTTGGAGTATAATATATACTAGATATAACTGATTTTTAATCTGTTTCATTGCTTATATCCAGATTAATGATCAGGAACACACTCCGAACACGTCACTCATGGGGGGAAATGTTATCAAATGTGACCCCCAAGTGGCAGTAATGATAACTGTCCATGTAAAGGCAAGTGGATTTTTATGGTAAAAGGTTGTTAAGCAAGTATTGTGCCAAGCAAATCCACTAAAAGCAGTGGAAATGAGCATTGTACCTGACAGCTTGAGGTGAAATTCTACTGTTTGTAGTCAGAAATACAACTTTATAGTACAAACAGCACGGAAGTGCACCGGACGCCAGAAAGCCAATCTCACTTTCCTTGTTCTAGAATGACTACTGCCTTTCACCGTCATATACGCTTCCCTTCCAAGCCTACCAAACAAGGTCGCCTGCGATTTGCTTCTCATCTCTTTGAGACAGGCTCTTACCGTCAGCCTCGCATTCACTTTGCGTCAGAAATATTCCCCAGAGGCACAGGTCTCAAATGCTTTGTCCCCACCTGGCGGCTTTCGTTTGGAAGGTGTGGAATCTTTAGGCAGTAGGACCATCTTGGGGGGAGACCGGGCACTGAAGAAGGTCCCAGCGTCGTCTTATTGATGGTGGATTTCCTGTCACTCTGCATCCTCTCAGAATTGCTGTCAGCTTCAGTGCTCTCCTATAGCCAGCCCTCCATGACGTGGAACTTCTCAGAATGGACCCAGACAAACCCTTTCTCCCTTTAACTGTCTCATCACAGCACGAAGCAAGGTCGTCAGAATTCTGGGATTACAAAAGTATGCCATAATCCTTTGCTCTAGAAGTTTGTTTTATGAGACAGGGTTTCTCTGTGTAACAGCCCTGGCTCTCCTGGAACTCGCTCTGTAGACCAGACTGGCCTCGAACTCACAGAGATTCATCTGCTTCTGCCTCCCAAGTGCTGAGAATTTTTTTTCCCCCTAAGACAGGGTTTCTCTGTGTAACAGCCCTAGCTGTCCTGGAACTAGCTTTGTAGACCAGGCTGGCCTGTAACTCACAGAGATTTATCTGCTTCTGCCTCCCAAGTGCTGGGATTTCCAAGCTGTGTTTTCAGGCCTCCAAGGCAGTATTTCCCTCCGACCTTGGTCAAACCTCTGCAAGGCTCGCTAGCTGCCGGCCAGTTCAGACCTCACTGCCCTGGACATACACACTCATACAACACTCTCTCCCCTCTGACTGTGGTCATGGGATGAGGCGAGGAGAATCAAAAATTCAGACTCATGTGACGCGAAATGCCACGGGCACATTCCCTGATGCCATTGTGTCGCTGTTTGTTAGGCTCGAAGAGGGCGTGGGGACAAAAGGAACTCCTCTCTTCTAGGTAATCACTTCCCCGCCTCCTGCACGGTGGCATTCTCCTGCTGGGACTACCGAAGCCCCAGGACCAGGAATCTCAGAGAAAATCTGAGATTTAGCCTTGCCGGGGAGGGAGGGGACTTCGGACCAGAATCGCTGTGGAACCGGCGTCAGTCCGCGCTAGGCCACCGTCTGAGTCGTCGCGTGCCCACTGGTGCAGCACGAGCCGGGTGCCCGGTCTGATAGCGGCCCACGCGCCGGGGCGGGGCTAGGGTGAGCCGCTTTAAAGGCGCCCGGGCTGGTCCCGCCCCCGCCTCCCGTCATTGGCTGTCTCCGGCGCAGCCTCGTTCCCATTGGAGGGGGCGGGGCTGCGCGTGACAGGCGTGGGGCCTCACCTCCGCGGCCCCGGCCCCGCTGCGGAGCTGGCGGGCTCGCCCGCGCGCTAGTGCCGCGTCCCCGGGGAAGTCGCGCAACGCCCGACTCCCACCCCGCACGCGCTTCTCCGGTGCACGGCGGCGGGCGGGCGCGCGCACGAGGGCGGAGGTGGCCCGTGCGTGCGTGTGTGTCTGTGTGTGTGCGCGCGTGTGTGTGTGTGTGTCTGTGTGTGTGCGTGCACGCGCGCGTGGAACCGGGGTACCGGGCGCGGATGCCCCATTGCCTTCCACACCCTGCGTGCTTCGCGGCTCCTGCCTCGGTCCCTCGCGCACCCGGGGGTGGCGTCCTGAGAGAAAGCCGCGGGACACAGGTGTGCCAGGCGTGCGGGACCGCCGGAGACAAAGGGGGCGCGGAGGGGGCCCGTCATGGCCTCCCGGAGCCTGGGGGGCCTGAGCGGGAGCCGCGGAGGCGGAGGCGGCGGTGGCAAGAAGAGCCTCAGCGCCCGCAATGCCGCGGTGGAGAGGAGGAACCTGATCACCGTGTGCAGGTGCGGGGCTGCGGGCGGGCGGGGGTGGGGGAGGAAGGGAGGGAGCTGCTGGGGTCCGCAGCCGCGGCCTCTGCCCTCGCCGCGCCCCGCGTCTACGCGGGCGAGCCGGGCCCGGTGGCGGGGCGGGGAGATGCGCTGCTTGATGCCGGGGACCTGCCTCGGGCTCTGGACCTCCTGCGGGAGGCTGCCTGGCGAGGGCCGGGGCGGAGCCGGGGAGAATCTGTTTTGACCGTGCCCTCTGGAGTCTGAGTAGGAGGGCGGAGGAAGGGCCAGCCGCGGCGGTAGGTCCTGAGGTCTCTCTGTTGCCCCCGAATCCGACTGCGCTCTGCTCTGTCGGTTTCTCTCGTTGGCCTGTGGTTTTCACGCCTTTCATTCCGCGTATATCCGTGACGGATGTTTAAGTCTCATCAACTACAGTGCCAGTCCCTTAGAAGATCTCCAGTCAGTCATTTATTCGAAGATCTGCCCTTCCTTAAAAGCTTTCTTATTGTAAATGTATCCCTTCCTCTAGGAAATACAGAAACAAATATCCACCATCTATAAATTTAGAATTCAGAGGAACTGATTTCTAAAAGCTGATAAATTTTAACTCTCATAAAATTTTAGGCATCCATTTCTTAGGAACCACTCAGCCAATAAGCTCCGTGAAAATTATTTTGTTTCTTCATCCTGTTTAATCATAAACCGGTGATACTTTTCTAGTTATCAGGTAAATGATGAGATCTTTCCCTCCTCTGCGGTTTATGCCTGAATTTCAAATTTTTTCCTTGTTTAGAAGCGTGTCTACTATTTTAAGCAGATTGTAGATATATGTAGTAGGAGTTATACTCAATATTTAATCAGCGTTTTAAATGTTGGATTTAATGAGTGCTCATCTATTAGGAAGACCTTCACTCACAGTTTGCATTATAAAATAATAATATGGTAAAATAATATGGACTGTATTTCTTATTTGTGCTGTATAGAAAACAACCTTTTGGGACAGATAGGCGTTTTAAATTGAGGGAAATTTCTAAGTTAGGCACATAGAAAAATAAGCTAGGTGGATAATTTTGTCTTTAATAGATCTTAAAACGAAAAAAAAATTTTTTTTTAAAGAAATGAGGGTAGTTCCAAAGCGGTTTTCAACCTAAACTGTGCATCCTGTCATTATCAAAGCTCTGGCTGAGTTAAAGTTCTGGATAATTTGACATTGGAGATCGGAAGAAGTCGCTCTAGTGGAAGTGTAACTGAGTTCAGAGTAGATGCTCCGGTTAACTGGTGTCTTTGATGCCACCTCCTCATTTTCTTGTCATGGTGATAGAAAAGTATTATAGCAGCTAGATAGGGCACATGCATTTCTTTGAACAAACATTTGAATTCTGTGAATTGGATTTGAATCAAATCGTTTGTGATTTCTTTTTAATTGGTGTCCTGGGAAAACTGAAATTCATAAAACCAGGAAAAACAACCCCCTCCCACTACTATGTATTGTATCTTATACTTGCACAATAATGCTTTTTCTTCCCTTAAAAAGTTAGGTATAGTTTCAGTTTAGGCTCAATGCCATATCATACAGCTACATAATTCTGCAGATTTAAAACCATATACAATATTGTTACTGTTTTGGATTTTGGAATTAGGCTGTTTGGTTATGTAGGACAGGCAGGAAAAGAGCTGAATGGAGTTTTGGTTCGTTATGGTTGTGCATGTGTATAATTACTTGAGTTTGTTAGAGAAAACATGCATGTATTCTATACTAAAACCGTTGTATTGTGCTTATCTCAGTAAATGAGTGTCTACCTTTTTTCCCCATAGAGTGCACTGTGGAGAAAGTAGGACATTTGAGAACTCTAAATTTTTCACACTCAGCTCCAAAATTTAGTTACTCTGTTTTGTGTAAAGAAACTTTATTTTTTAAAACTTTGAAAATTTAAGGCACTTTCTTTTTTCCCACATTGCTCCTGTCCCTGTTTTTTGATGCATGGCTTTGCTATGTAGTCTTAACTGGCCAGGAACTTGCTGTGTAGGTTAGACTGGCCTCAAACTCACTGAGATCTGCCTGTCTCTGCCTCTGGAGCACTGGGATTTCAGCCCTATGCATCATGCTGGGCCTGCCTTTGGGATTTTTTTGAGACAGGGTTTCTCTGTAGCTTTGGAGCCTGTCCTGGAACTAGCTCTTGTAAGACCAGGGTGGCCTCGATGAGTTAACTTGCAGTTTTCGTCCATAGAAATTCAGGTGTTGGTCATTTTTGCTGTTGTTTTTAAGCTTATGCATTTCCAAAGACGTTTAAATTTTTTATTTTATGTATGGGTGGTTTGCCTACAGGTATGTCTGTGCTACTGTGTGTTTATACTGCCCTCTGAGGCTAGATGTGTCAGATGCTCTGGAGCTGGAGTTACAAACAATTGTGAGCTGTCTCGTGGGTGGGTGCCGGGGATCAAACCACAGTCCTGAACAACAGCCAGGTCTCAGAGCCATCTCTACAGCTCAAGCTTGTGTCTTTCCAGGCTGATGGAGTTCTTTCACCTTAGTTCAAAATGAAAATCTAATTCACCTTTCAGTTTATAATGTTATATAAAATACACATTTTTAAACTTTTGTCAAACTTTTAAGTCAGTCCTTGCACTGCCTAGTTTTATGTCAGCTTGACCCAGGCTAGAGTCAAAGAGGAGGGAGCCTCAATTGAGAACAGTGCCTCTCTAAGATCCAGCTGTAGGCAGTCCTGTAGGGCGTTTTCTTAATTGCTGATTGATGGGGGACAGCTTAGCCTATTGGGTGTGGTGCCACCCCTGGGCAGGTGATCCTGAGTTCTATAAGAAATAGGACTGAGCAAGCCGTGAGTAAGCCAATAGCAGCTCCCACCATGGCCTCTGCATCAGCTTCTGCCTCCAGGATCCTGCCTTGTGTGAGTCCTGGCCAGACTCCCTTCTGTGATGAACAGAGATTAGTGTAAACCAAATAAACCCTTTCCTCCCCAACTTTCTTTTTGGTCATGGTGTTTCACCGCATCAATAGAAACACCAACTAAGGCCGTAGTTAAAAGGCACTTCCCGTACGAAAAAATACACTTCCTGTCTTGTGGATAAAATTACTAGGGTTTAGATGGCTCAGCGGTTAAGAGCACTGCCTGCCCTTCCAAAGCTCCAGAGTTCAATTCCTGCAACCACATGGTGGCTCACAACCATCTGTAGTGAGATCCAGTGCCTCTCGAAGAAGAGACCTGGTCAGTCGTCATCATCAACTTAGACCATGAAACCCAATATGGACAAGTTCAACAGAACCGCCATTACGGGCTGCCCGTGCCTGCTTCACCATTGCCAGGGCATACATTTCATATTTTCACTTTCATACAATAAGTTAAGAAGGATAGAGACAAATGATTTTATAATTAAAGTACTTTAATAACATGAAATCATTTTCTATAGGTCAAATATTATTTCATACCAATATTATTTCAAATTAGAACAGTACCACATTTCTTAAGTGTGGTCAAGGAATAAAGAGTTCATATTTTATATGTAACTAATATCCACTCCTAGCTTAAAATTCTTACCTCAACTGTACTACTTCCATATGTCAGCACTTACTATGGAATATAGCCTTCTGTATAATGAAGCTTGTAAATTAAGACACAGTGGTTAGACATTTTAGATAAATGACTTAACAAAAGAAGCAATCTACTTTCTTTAGAGAAGAATATCATAACTACTGATACCTATATTCTGGATGAATGCATGCTCTGTACAGTGGTTGTCCTTGGAGACTCTTGAGGTACCTTAGTATGGTTTGCTAAACGGCCCCCTAAGACCTGTGCTTAGAGTTCTTTGTTTTTTGCCACTTGCTGTTTCTTCCTATTGATTTCGCTGTTGTTTCTTTAAGGTGTGCATCCAGAATCCCTTTTCTTTACAAGTCACATCTTGACTTGCTGACTATCGTTGTTGTGAATCATGAAAGGGGACACGCAAATCTGAGCCCAGAGGCACAAGATAACTGAGAGAACTTCAGCAGTCTTAGCATTTTAGATATTCGTCAATCAACAGGAAGGGTTTTGCTCTTGAACTTTGTAGGCGTTCAAATGTAGGTATATGAACTTTTCCTGAATATATTGACAGCAATATCCTTTAAATGCAATAACCATTCTTAGTTATTATTTGCTTGAGTTATGCACTGATTACTTCAGTTTTCATTGAGAGTTAAGATAAGCAATCACAGAGGCTCTTCTTGGTGCTCTTATCAGGATCAATGTGTATCATAAGTGTAGCTTATTTTGTGAAGACTTCTGTGAGAGAAGGAACTGTTTTATTTCTATGTCAACAGTTGCCTAATTCTAGGCAGTTGGCCCATTGGCATTTATTGTGCACAGGAAATGTAACTTACAACTTTATCTTTGTCTTAGATAGCTGATAGTGTTGATTTTGTGACCAATTTCTAAAAATATATGTAGAACATTGTGATAATTCATTCAGGTCCACTATACCTCTACATTTCAAATATAATTTAATATATGTATCTGCATGTGTGTACGTACATGTTTTTGCGAGTATAAGTGCGTGTGACGGACCAAGGTCAGTCTCAGGTGTTATTCCTCAAACACTGTCTACCCTTATTTTGTGAAATAGTGGCGCGGAGGTCACCAAGTAAGCTAAACTGTGGGGCTAGTGATCCTCTGGGATCTTTCTGCCTCTGCCTCCCTAGCCCTAGGATTACAAGCACACTATGTCATGCCTGTTGCTTGCTTGTTTGTTGAAACTAGCATCTCTGCAGGTTGCACTAGCATTCTCTTGCTAACAAGTCACATACTATCCTGACCAAGCTAGCTCCTCAGCCACTGAAGATTGTGTTGACTTAAAATATGCATGTTCAAAAGTTTGCATAGCCTAAACATAGTACTCAATGCATTTTTGTTCCTCCTATTTATTGACTTTTTTTTTACTCTGCAATGTGAAGAGAATTCCTTAATTATAAAGCCGTCTGTAAATTTCCTTCATGCTTAATTCTGACCAGTTTATTAAGTCTGCTTCCTCCCAAGTGATCAAATACTCTCATTTTCTTCTAAACCTCTGTTTTTTTGCTTTAGGCATTTATATCAACAATCCATTTGTAGATCCTTTGTATTTGTGGTGTTAAATGTGGGGCCCAATTAAATATTGTCCTTAAAAAATCAGTTGACCTAGTACCACTTATTGAAAAGATCATACTGTATCTAATACCTTCAAATGTTACTTTTGCCTTAAATTAGGTCATAGGACCTTTCTGCTTCTGGTTCTGGGCTCTGTCTCTCATTTCATTAATCTGTTTGTTTCTCTTTGAAGTTATATTATACTGTCTTAATAACTATTGCTTTATAATACATCTTGCCATTTGATAATCAAATTTCTAGCTCTATATTTGAAGATCATCCTAGTCTTAGCCTTTTGTCAGCTAAACTGTGTAATCTACTGATCAGTTTCCATGAAGAGCAATCTGGGTGTTTAAAACTTTACAATTTTTAATATGTATATAAAGCATTTTAGTCATTTCATGTGCTTCCATCACCCTGTCATATCCCTCTCATGCTCCCCACAGAACCTTCTGCCCAAGAAATCCCCCTTGTGTTTATATGTCATTTGTTTGATTGCTTTTTTTGTTATGACTCATTAACTTATTTTCTTCTGGTTTGTTGAGACAGTGTTTCTCTGTAGCTTTGGTGTCTGTCCTTGGAACTAGCTCCTGTAGACCAGGCTGGCCTTGAACTCACAGAGATCCTCCTGCCTCTGCCTCCCGAGTGCTGGGATTAAAGGCGTGCACCACCACAGCCTGGAGTGACCCTTTGAATTTAGTTAAGATTGCTTTTATAAATGTGGATGGGCTGTCATTTATTAGAATATGAACATATTAACAATGGGTGGACCACTGAGGAGAATGATACCCCTCTTCCAGCAGCCATGAACTACCAATAGGAATCTGGGATTTTTCTTATGCTTGCATTTATTCGATAAATCAGTTTTTTGGTAAACTTTTATATCTATAATATTAACACATATATATTCAATAAACACAGTAAATGCTTTTCTATATTTAAATATTATGTTTCTCAGAAATAGATATGACTTTAGGATATATATGATATATATATATCATATGATATATATGATAAATCTCTTGTCAAATTTATTCTTGTATACTGGATATATTTTATATTAATATAACCAAAACCTTTTGCTGGTATGAAGACACACGATTGTTCTTTAAACATAACAGACTTGAATCCATGGTCTCCACTAGATTTATTTATTAATTCTAGCGGCTTTTCTGCAGTTTAAAGATTGATCAGAAGTCATCTATGCATGTGTCAGCTCCTCACTTTCAATCGTTCTCTGCTTTCCTGATCTCCTTCCTCACTGCACTGGCTAGGATCCCTAACAGTGTTAAAGAACAGTAGAGATTTCATGGCTTCAGTGGGCGTTCACAGCAGATTTTCCTTCTCTACTATTTCTAGAATCCTAGGATTTTAAAGTAGGTACCGAATACTATGTTGTTGTTGCATGCTCTTTTTTTTTCCTGACAAGATTAAACACGATGCCCACTCCTTTTTCCTGTTCATGTAATAAATTCTGTTGTTTGACTTTTACATGTCAGATTGCTTTAGAATAAAGCACCAGTGGGTAGATTATATATTTGAAATTTCTGTGCGTTTAGCTGAGGTAATATTTGAGTTTTTACATATTTACTCACGGGAGAGATTGGTCTATACTTATGCTTTCTCGTTATATGGTCATCTAGTTTTAATAAGATTACCTTGTCTTTTTTCCCCCTGTTCTACATAGTTTTTGTAAGAGTGATATTCTTTAATATACAGGGCAATTCACCACGTTGCAATCTAGACCACAAATTTCTTTGTGGAAATAAAAAAATTTCTGTGGGAAAATTAATAACAGATTCACTTTATTTAATAGGTAGTAACAACTCAGATTTCTGGTTTCTTTTCATCATTTCTTGCAATTTTGGGGGGGGCGAAATAAGTTTCTATATCATCACATGTATTCAGGTTTCTCTTAATGTCTTCTTATTTTTTCTTCTTGATGTTGCTGTATATCCTAGGCACCTTAAACTCGGAATCTGTCTGCCTCAGAATCTCCCAAGTGCGAGAGTGCTAATACCTTGTTATTGTTTAAACATGTGTAGAAATTTTCCAGTTTCAATCCTGAAATGGTATCTTCCTCACTGTTTCCCTGGCTAAGGCTTTATAGATGGTATTGATCTTTTTTCACAGAATCATCTTCAAATTTCGTTTATTTTCTCTGTCCTATCATGTATTTTAAAAAAATAATTCTTTAATTTTCAGGTAAAATTATTCTAGTTATCTTTTAAAAACTGTTTTAAACTTAATTCCGTACTGTAAAGACTATATTCTGAAGGACTTCAAGCATTTGGAATTCATTGGTGGTTGCGTTATGACCTAACATATGGCTGGTTTCCATGAGTGATTTCTGTGTATTTGCACATTCTGTTGATTGTTTTGTACATGCCATCTATGTCTAGTGTGTTGTGTCATTCATTACTTGCCTATCCTTACTAGTTTTCATGTACTTAGTCTACCTAGTAATATGGGAGAGGTACCTGGGTTTATATCTGTCTATTTTTCCATGTCACATACACACACATATGTGTGTGTATGTATGTATATGTATATATGCTGTATTACTATATATATTTGCTGTATTACTGAGTGTGTATTTAGAACTGAATTTTTTAAAAAAGATTTGTTTATTTTTTATGTGCATTAATGTTTAGCCTGCATGTATGTCTGTGTGAGTGTGCCGTATCCTCTGGGACTGGAGTTATAGATAGTTGTGAGCCACCATGTGGATACTGGGAATTGAACCTGGGTCCTCTGGAAGAGTAGTCAGTACTTTTAACCACTGTGCCATCTCTCTAGCCCTAGAATAGTGAGTATACTGTGTTTATAATTGTAATCTTTTCCTTGTTGCTTGGTGCATTTGTCATCATGATATATCCCTTTATCTCTCTAACAAAACTATTTCCTTCAAGGTTACTTTGTCAATTGCTAAAATTGTCAAAATAGCTATAGTTATGATTTGTATATCTTTGTCTGTACTTTTACTTTTTCTGGTATTATATTTAAAACTTTTCTTATATGATGAGAAAGTTTTGTTTTTGTGTGTGGTGTGGGGCGTCAAGAAGCTATGTGAGTGCTCCCAGTCTGAACTGACTTCCAAACCTCATGAACAACATGTGATAGAATTCTATATTTTATCTAGTCTGGTAGATTTTTATGTAGGGCTTTTAGCTTACTTACATCTAATGTTATCATTATATTTGGATTTTTAAACTTTTTATACTTTATCCTTACATTATAGTAAAGGACTTTTAGAGTTCCATTTGTCTACTGTTTTAGTTTCTGTCAGCATGTTAGTTACATGTTATTTTGCCTTTCCTATGTATATATTTAATTTACATTCCTTTGGAATAAATATTAAAACAGTTTAAAATTTTAATGCATTTTATAAACCCCACAAGACATGTCTGTCTAGCATCAGATGAAAACACATTTACTTAGTTTTAGGGTACGGTAACAGACTAGATGCCCTCCCCCATGAACTCCTTAAATGAGAAGAGTCAGAGAGGTAAAGGGAAGCTAGATCCTGAAGGGAGAAAGAGAGGATGAGACAGAACAATGGTGTCCATTGCTCCAACTTGACCTGGGGAGGAAGACAAAGTAGAGGACCTCTGGGGAAAACAGACAGCGCCATTTCTACCCTCAGGATAAGCCCAGTTCTCAAAAAGCCTTAAATCTAGGGTATGTGTCTAGGGAGGGCTGGGGTTGGTGTGAGTGTGACTCCTGTGGAGCCAGCATTAGAAAAGAGATGGAGTGCATCGATTGTCGTCTGTCTCAGAGAGTTACATCAGACATCGTCTCGTGAGAAGGCCTCTGATTTGAGAATGCCCTTTGCTGGGACCTGAGAGGAGCGAGCAGTCAGGTCACAGCGTTTGTTTGAGAGACTGCTGTGAGAGGCAGTCTTAGAAAAAGGGAAGGTTTGGACAGGGATCTCTCAATAGCAACTCCACCCCTTCTCACTAGTGTGGAAGATTCGGACTAAAGAGCAAGGTCAGTGACTCCACTCAAAGATTAGCACAATATACTACAGATTACTGCGGGAATTGAGAGCGCCACGCCTCCTCCAAAGCTGTCACCCTGTTACTTGTTTGCTTTGAGGAAGGACTGTGAGCTCTATCCCTTGTCCAGGGGATTGCCCAATATCCCATTTCCTCCCAGATGCAGGTGGACTCTGAAAGAACTGATACCGTCTTAGGATTTCTTTTGCTGTGAAGAGTCACCATGACCACAGCGTGATGCCACACAGGCCAACATGGTGCTGGAGAGGTAGCTGAGAATTCTACATCCAGATTGGCAGGCAGCAGGAAGAGACAGTGAACCAGGCCCAGCTTGACCTTCTGAAACCTCACAATTCACCCACCAGTGATACACTTTCTCCAACAAAGCCACACCTCCTAATAGTGCTACTTCCTGATGAGCAAGCATTCAGATTTATGAGTCTATGGGGACCATTCCTATTCAAACCACCACATTTCAATCCCTGGCCCCAATGGCCTTGTAGACCATAATGAAAAACTGCATTCAGTCCAACTTGAGAAGTCCCTGTAGTCTATAACAGTCTCAGCACTGTTTAAAAGTACAAAGTTTGTTTTGTTTTATTTTTGTTTTTCGAGACAGGGTTTCTCTGTAGCTTAGGAGCCTATCCTGGAACTAGCTCTTGTGGACCAGGCTGGCCTCGAACTCACAGAGATCCACCTGCCTCTTCCTCCCGAGTGCTGGGATTAAAGACGTATGCCACTATTGCCCCGCTAAAATAAAGTACAAAGTTTAAAGTTTCTTCTGAGAGTCTTGCAGTCTCTTAATTCTAAACCCCTGTAAAATTAAAATGAAAAAGCATATAACATAGTTCCAACATATGTTGGCATGGGAGATATACATTACCATTCTAAAATGTAGAGAAGGGAGCATAATGGCAAGCAAATACTGAATAAAAGCAAGACCAGTTGGGCAAATTCCCAACTCTGCATCTCCATGTCTGACATCAAAATGCTCTCTCTACATCTGCAACTCTGTTCAGTTTGTTGACCACAACACACTTCTCTCTCTTGGGCTGGTTCTGCTCCCTGTTAGCAGCTCTCCTTGGCAGGTTTCCTATGGCTGGCATATCCAACATGTTGGGGTTGCCAAGGCAATCCAGATTCATCTTCATAGTTTCACACAATGGTTTCTCTGAGCCTCCCTGCAGGAACATCCTTGATACAGGCCTGGCCGCAGCAATTTTCCTTAGCCTTAGAGGGAGATTCCATATCTTTTTCTTGTATCCTTGACTCTAAAGCCAGAACCATGTGACTGGACCTCCCAAGTTCTGCTGCTTGCTGGGGCTGGAGCATGGCCCCTTCATTCAAATACATTTTCACAAGTTTTCTGTTTTTGATGTTTTTTTATTTTTATTTTTATTTTTATTTTTTTTTGCTGCCTAATCTTGGCTGTCCTGAAACTTGCTCTGCAGACTAGGGTGCCTTGAAATCAGAGCTCCACCTGCCTCTGCTTCCAACTAGTCCTAAACTTTAATTTCTTTTTACAAGTAGGAAGCTTATTCGGGAGGGGTCTGGCCCTGAGGTCACCACTCCTTTTATTCCTTCTAGTATCGGGCTTTTCTTTAGACGTTTTATCTCTTTGAGCACTGGACCTCCGGTGCTCTTTTTCTCTTCCTCCTGTACATTTTGTATTTTTCCTTGCTCAGCATGCTCTTGATCATTACAGGTGTTCATAAGAGTAGCCATTAATAGTCACATGACAGAGTCAATACTAAGCTGTCTTGATACCTCCTCTCCCAAAACTCTTCAATTTAGCCTCAGGCAGATTTTTTTTTAGATAAGAGCAAAAAGCAAACATATTCTTCACCAAAATATCATAAGAACTATCTCCGGGCCACTTATTAATAGTCTTCTCCTCTGAAACCTTTGCGCGGGGCTGTCATAATCTACATTGCTCAAAACACCACTGCCTTCCTTGCTTCTGCTAGTATGTCCCATTAAACCCTGCTTAACGCATTCAACTGCTTTCCTAATCCAAAGTCCCGTAGTCCACATAGTCTGGCCTGCCGTAGAAACACCCCACTCCTGGCACCAACTTCTGTCCTAGTGTCCCCTTGCTTGAGGAGACTCTCTGACCCTGACAGCTCTTATAAGGGAAAAGATCTAATTGGAGCTGGCTTACAAGTTTGGAGGTGTAGTCCATTGTCTTCATGGTGGGAAGCATGGTGGCCTGCAAGCAGACACGGTGCTGCAGCTGAGACTTCTGCGCCTGGCAGGTGGCAAGAAGGGAGAGACTGCTGGGCTGGGCTGAGCTTTCGAAACCTCGCAGCCCACCCACAGTGACACACTTCCTGCAACGAGGCCACACCTCCTAGTAGTGCCGCTCCCTGTGATCCAGCATTCAAAACGGTGAACCTGCTGGGGTCATTCCTATTCAGACCACCACGGGCCACAGAGAGGTGAGATGGTGGATTCCAATTTTAGACCCCCACATTTCAGTGTCTCAAAAATGTTAAACTTTTTGGTATTTTTACTGTACTTTTACTTTTTTTTTTTTAAATATTTATTTATTATGTATACAATATTCTGTCTATATATATATGCCTGAAGACCAGAAGAGGCCACCAGACCTCACTACAGATGGTTGTGAGCCACCATGTGGTTGCTGGGAATTGAACTCAGGACCTTTGGAAGAGCAGGCAATGCTCTTAACCGCTGAGCCATCTCTCCAGCCCACTTTTACTTCTTTTAAAAAAAGATTTATTTTTATTTAATGTTTCTGAGAAAAGCAGGCAGAGAGAGACAGGGAGATGAAGAGAGAGAGAGAGTTAGAATGAATGGGTGTGCCTGCTATGAAGGCCAGAGAGAGAGAGAGAGAGAGAGAGAGAGAGAGAGAGAATATGAAAATGAGAATGACAATGAATGGGTGTGCCTGCTATGAAGGCCAGAGGGGAACTCCCAGAGTCTTTTCTCTCCTCCTATCTTGGTTCCGTGGCAGGGTCTCTAGTTTCTGGCTAGTTCTCCTGTCTCGGGCCTCCCATTGTACCATAGGAGTGCTGGGGCTGGGATTACAGAGGTGAACCATCACATCAGGCTGTTTTGCATGGGTGCGTTTCATTGGATTCTGGGGATCCAACTTAGATGTCAGGGTTGAGCTGTCTTGCTGGTGCCTTTCACTATTTTTAAAAAATATTTTAATTTTTAAAAAATATTTTAATGGCCGGGCGGTGGTGGCGCACGCCTTTAATCCCAGCACTTGGGAGGCAGAGGCAGGCGGATCTCTGTGAGTTCGAGACCAGCCTGGTCTACAAGAGCTAGTTCCAGGACAGGCTCCAAAACCACAGAGAAACCCTGTCTCGAAAAACCAAAAAAAAAAAAAAAAAAAAAAAAAAAATTTTAATGGGAGCTGGAAGATGGCTCAGTGCTTAAGGGGATTTACTGTTCTTGCAGAGGATCTCAGTCCAGTTCCCAGCAACCACAGAGCAGCTCACAGCTGTCTGTAACTCCAGTTCTAGGGATCTGACACCCACTTCTGGCCTCCGTGGGCACCTGGTGTGCATGTGGTGCATATATACATATATATGCATGCAGGCAAAACACTCATATCCATAAAATAAAAAAATCTTTAAAAAGATTTCATGTTTAATATTCTTAATTTATGTACTTTTCCTTTATTTTTTGGTTTCTTGGTCCTTTCTTTGTCCTCAACATTCTTTTCCTTTTCTTTTTTCTTTTATTTAGTGCTGTTTTATATATTTCCATTTTCCTATCTCTTCCTTGGTTTTGTTTTTTATTATTAACACTTGTACATTTATTAACTTTTAACTTTATGGTATACATTATTTTTCTACTTTTCTGTGGTTATTGGTATCATAGTGGCTGTAATAAATTAAAAAATTGTGAGTGATATATATGCGTATGTATGCGCACATGTGCCAGGTCCATGTGGAGGAGAAACAGATGGCAAGTGTTCTGTGTGTGATGTATATGCGTATGTATGTGCACATGTGCCAGGTCCGTGTGGAGGAGAAACAGATGGCAAGTGTTCTGTGTGTGATGTATATAAGTATGTATGCGCACATGTGCCAGGTCCATGTGGAGAGAGAAAAGTGGCAAGTGTTCTGCTCTGGCGTCCTCCACTTCATGCCCTTGGGACAGGGTGTTCTACGGAGCCAGGAATTAGACTGCCACCAGCAAACCCCAGAATCCTGTCCTGTCTTCATAGGCCCAGCTTTAATGTGGGTGTTGGTATCCAAGATCAGGCTCTCTCATACTTGAACTGTAAGTGATTTAACCTATTTAGCCATTTCTCCAGTTACCTAACCAGATCTTTTTTGGTTTGTTTGTTTGTTGTTTTTGTTTTTCGAGACAGGGTTTCTCTGTAGCTTTGGAGCCTGTCCTGGAACTAGCTCTTGTAGACCAGGCTAGCATGGAACTCACAGAGATCCGCCTACCTCTGCCTCCCAAGTGCTGGGATTAAAGGTGTGTGCCGCCACCACCCGGCTTAAGCAGTTCTTCTTAATGATACATATTTTTTTAATTTTTGAAATTATAATCACATCGTTTTCCCCCTCCCTTTTCTTTCTTCAACTTCTCTGTGGACTATCCTTGCTCTCTCTGGAATTCATGGTCTCTTTTTCTTTAGTTGTTGTATTACACACACACCCCTAAATGCATAACTACAACCTGCTTGGTCCATACAGTCCATACTTCTATATGGTCTCTGGGCTGGTCACGTGGTATATGTTTTCTTGTATTCCAATTCTGAGTTTGCTTTGGAGGTGTAGTATGGTAATTTGTTTTCTGCTTTGAGTGGTACTAAGAATTGAGGTCTCAAAAGAAGAATGTTCTTTAAGCGGAGCCCCACAAGAGAAACCTATCCAAATAGATACATAGAAACAGAAGAAATATAAAAACAGAAGCCACTGACTATTTCAGTATGTCATAACACTTCAGTAATTGAATCCAAATAGATAGGAATGAAAAACTGACAAAAAAAACCTCAAAAGTCTGATTTAAAATAATCAATTAACTCAAAATCACATGATATATATAATCACATGAATATAGAAGTCGATTGGAACCTTTATGAGAATTTCAGCAATCAGGATGAGAAATAGAATATTCTAAATGACAAAGATGAGAAAAGATGGTCGCAATATTTATGTGTCTGTGTTACAATGAAAGCTTTTTGAAAACCAGAAGCAGAGGACTGGAGAGGTGGTTCAGTGGTTAAGAGTATCGCTGCTCTTGGAGAAGACCAGGGTTCGATTTCCATCACCCACATGATGGCTAACGATTGTATACAACTCCAGTTTCAAGGAATCCTCTTCTGGCCTTCTCATGTACTAGGGGCACATGCAGTGCATATCCATACATTCATGTACGTAAAATAAAAATAAATCTTAAAAAGTCCCAGAGATCTTTTAAGTTGAATTTAACACGTGCATTATAGTTTATCTCTGCTTAAGGGATACATGGGAAGCATTTTTTCATCAAAATCTTTTTCTTGGTAGATTAAAATAAAAAATAGTGGCTGAGAATTCTTACATTGTTGCTTGAGGAGGAAAATAAAAATGGGAGTTCTTAGATAATGTCTGCCATGAAATATAAAAAAGGAAACTTAGCTGTATTTGAACGGTTATCTCCAGGTATTATGCTTACTGTTTATAGTATGTTTGCTGTGCTTTCTAGCTTGTCATCATGTATGTGCACAAGTGTAGGGGTGTAGTGCACATGTGCGCATGTGCATATGGAGGCCAGAGATTGAAATCAAGTGTCTCTTCTATTGCTCCCATATTAAAAAAAATTATTAAAGACAAATTCTCTCACAGAACCTGAAGCTTAGCAGTTATGTTAAACTGGCCCGCAAGCCCCAGGGGTCTTCCTGTCTTTGCCTCCTAGCACTGGGATACAGGCATGTATGACTGCGCCAGGTTTCACATGTGGACTGGGGGGTCGAACTCAGCTCTTCATGCTTGTGTGGAAAGCACTTTACCCATCAAGTCTCTCTCTAGCATCTCTCGACAGCCATTTCCTTGTTGAATATTTGAGAGTGGAAGTTACTTTTTTCCAAAAGAGGCTGTAGTTACTCTGCTTGTATGGAATTCAGGAAATTTAGTATGAAATGGTAGAAGAAACAACTCTTATCTTTGAATTTGTACATCCTTTATTAAGAGTGTCAGTCTTGGGCGTGTGAGACGGCTCCCGTGGTGAAGGTACTTGTTGTCTGGAGAGCAATAGGGGAAGTTCTTCAAACAGTCAGAGATCAAGCTAAGTTCTAATCCAGCTTCTTGGTGAAACATACCTTGTCATCATTATTTCAGAATGTGTCCAGTTGGCTCCATGGTGCACGTTACTGTTTCAAATGACATCCTTTTCTTCTACTCAAGTCAGCAATGGGGCAGAGGTGAGAGGCAGGGGAAAGGGTGGCGAGATGCCATTTCCTAAGTATGGCATGGCCATGCCGTTGTAAAGCCCCATCAGTTACGCCTACTGGCCTGGGTCACATACAACTTACAGATTCTAGGAGAGGAAGTGTTATTTCTGATTGTGTGCCCACCAGCTCTAGTGGGTAGTTCTAAACTATAAATCTGGAAAGAGATGTGGGGAATAAGAGGGGCTGGCGAGGGAGGGAAGGAAATAAGAGAGAGTGGGGGTGGGTAGTAACTAGAATATACATGTATAAAAGAATCAGAAATTCTATTAATAGAGGAAAGATAAATAGCTGCTTTCCAAGATCAAGATAAGCACCTCTAGGAACTTAGCAGAGGTGCGTGCGTTTATATCACTGAGAAGGTGGTTCTGATAGAAAAGAGGAAGTTGTCCCAAAGGAAGTGACCCTGACAGCTCTTCATACTAAGGACCTGTCAGAGATGTTTCCCTGCTGTAAGGGATACGGGGTGGAGAGTTGCCGCCAGTCAGAACTGCTTGAAGGCTGGCAGGGTGGCTGACTACATCTGGTTTGGCACTAGGTGTTTGTGCTGAGTGGAGATGCTAACTTGGGGAGAACTGGTGTGGTCGTTATGGGATCTTGCTTTGTTGATCGGTGGTCATGAGAGATGCCAACAACAGCTTTGCCACCTCACTTTCAAAGACTTTTGTAACTGGCAAACACGACAAACCCTGTCTCTCTACTCCATGGAAAGGGAATCCCCTTCATTATTGCTGAAGAGAGGAGACTCTAGCAGCCAAACAGTGAACGAAATGGTCTCTAAGTAACATGGGAGAGAGGATTCTACTCTTTACATTAAGTCTCTATAGCATATGCTTTCGAGTGTTTGTATGGCATTCAAGAGAAAGAGCTGGATCGGCTAAAAATGCGGAGAGTTGATTCGAATACAGAAGGGAGTAGGAGAGTTTGCCAAGGTCAGACAGGAGAAGACTGAGACAAAGTAAGAAAATTTAATTCTCAATGTTTCCAATATTTTAAGTTACAATATTCTATACTAAGCGACTTTGCTTTTCATTTTTCTATAATTAGCTAATTAGAGAATTTTTAATAGTTGACAAAACAAAAATTTATAAAGATCACAGAAAATGTAATTTATTTTTCTACTAAGATGATTTCTGCTTTTTCATAGCTAGGGTTATGAGAAAACAGCATGACCAAAGCAACTCGGGGAATAAAAAGGGCTTATTTCAGCTGACAGCTTCACATCACGGCCCACCATTGAAGACAGCACAGGAACTCAAACAGGGCAGGATCCTAGAGGCAGCAACTGATGCAGAGGCCATGGAGGGGAGCTGCTTAGTGCCTCGCTCCTTATGGCTTATTCAGCGTGCTTTCTTATAGAACCCAGGATCAGCAGCCCAAGGATGGCTGAACCAGCAGTGGACTGGGCCCTCACCTCAGTCACTAATTAAGAAACTGCTTCACAGGCTTGCCTATAGGCCAGCGTGGTAGGAGCATTTTCTTAGCTGAGGCGCCCTCTTTCCACATGACTCTAGCCTGTGCCAAGTTGACATAAAACTTGCCTGTACGTGCTCACACTCATTTTTGCAGCTTTATATCACTATGCTAAGGACAAGTTTTGTTTAAAAAAATTGCTGTTTAATATTTTTATTTTTTGAGCATATTATGTAATTACTTAATTTTCCCATTTCCTTTCCTCTCTCCAACACCCCCCCGATATACCATTTCTTGATTTTTTTTTCAAATTCATGGACCTTGTAAGTTGAAAATATTGTAAATTAAGAATTCATTTGTATTAGTTACTTTTCTGTTGTTATATTGAAACACCATGACTGAGGTAACTTATGAAGAAAGAATGTATTTGGGCTTATGGTTCCAGAGTAGAGGCATAGCAGCAGAGCCGGAAGCTACGGAGCTTCAAGATGCAGGGAACCCAGAAAGCTTACTTGAAATGGTGTGAATCTTTAAATTCTCAAGGGCTACCTCCAGTAGCATATTTCCTCCAACAAGGCCACACTTCCTAAGCCTTTTCAAACAGCTCCACCAGCTGGAGATCACATGCCTGAGACTCCGGGTTTTCTCATTCAAACTACCACATATCACTAGACAATAAAAACTATAGCCTGCCTGCTCTTCCAAACTGCTCAGAATATTTCTGTTCATAGTTAGGCAAAATCATCTAACACTGCTGTTTTCTAAGGAAGAGTCTTAAATACTTAGGGTCGTGAAGCAGCTTAGTGGACATAGGCACTGGCTGCTGGCCGTGATGACCTGAGTTCAGTTCACAAGACTCGCATGGTCGGACAATTAAGCTGACTCGTCAAGTTGTCTCTGACCTCCACATGCATATGGTGTGAACTGTGTACACACAGACACACAAACAGAAGTAAATGAGTAAATAAATGATTATAATAAAAAAATATTTTTTTTGTTTTGGTTTTTTGAGACAGAGTTTCTCTGTGTAGCCTGGAACTAGCTCTGTAGCTGGCCTCGAACTCACAGAGCTCTGCCTGCCCCTGTCTCCTGAGTGCTGGGATTAAAGATGTCCATCACCACCACCCAGCCAAGAAAAATTATTTAATGCAATTTATTGAATAATATACTGAGAATAAAAACAGAATAATTATACAGCTACACTTTAGCATTGTCATAAAGTAAAAAAATTGTCAGATTTTTGGTTTTGTTTTTATTTTTCTCTGTGTAACAGCCCTGGCTGTCCTAGAACTCACTCTGTAGACCAGGCTGGCCTCGAACTCAACAGAGATCTACCTGCCTCTGCCTCCCAAACATTAGGATTAAAGGCGTGTGGCATCACCTCCCAACTCAGATATTTTTATAGTATTAAGAAAGACTAAATTATAATTGTGTCATACTTTAATCTGGTTTCAATAGCTGTATTGTATGGACAGAAAATTATCCCAAATTCTTACTTTAAGCGAAAGGTTGTGTCTTAGTCCTTGCAGCATGCTCTGACAAGCTGCCCTCAGACTGAGTAATCTTTGGAAAACAAATGTATTGTTTCCAGCTTTGGAGACACCACCGCCAAGGGGCCAAGTACTACAGGTACACCAAGGGCCCATTCTCCTGTTGGCCTTTTATGTCATTTCACAGCAGAGGAGGCTGCCAAGCTCCCCTGAGCCTCTTCTACAAAGATGCTAATTGGAGAGCCCTTCCTTCTCGAAGACCTAGCTGTTGGTGTGCTGCCCTGGCCTCCCCAGCATTGTAACTGCCACATGGAAGCCTGTCTTCTGTAAAACTTTCCAGATACAGAACACATTGGATAAACAAAATTTTCAGGATTCTTTTCCAAACACCTTCTAACTCTTTTATACTTAAGCAAATGGATTTACTCTCTCTAAAACTAATAATCATCCTTTTTTCATAGATTTTCTGTGAAGACTCTGATTGATCGGTCTTGCTTTGAAACAATTGATGATTCTTCTCCTGAATTTAATAATTTTGCAGCTGTTCTGGAACAAATTCTAAGTCACCGACTAAAAGGTAACAACGTTAATATCTTATTCATTCTACCTAACAAATTCCTTGCAGGGAAATAAACTTTTAGAAATCTTACAGTCTGTTGTGATTTAGGTAGCAATCATGCTACACTTAAAAAAAAGCAACAGCATAAATCTGACTTCTTAACATCTGATCATTAGGTCAATGTCATTTAAAAGGGTCTGTTTTTAATATTTACACTCATTTCTAGAATCATTGCTAATGTTGAGTATGGATATGGTGTCACAGGCCTTTAATCTCAGCACTTGAGAGAGAGAATGCAGATGGATTTGTGTGGGTTCGAAGTCGGCCTCGTCTATAGAGGGAGTTCCAGGGCTAGCATGGCTGCATTAGTGTGACCCTTTCTCAAAACAAAGCAAAGTGTGGTGATGGAGAGTTTGCTCTGCAGTTAAGAGTGTTTGTTGCTCTCACAGAGGACCTGGGTTTTATCCCAGAACTCTTATGGTGACTTAAAAACATCCCTAACTCTGATTACAGGCGTTCCACCAGGCATAAGCATGGTGCAGATACATGCACGGAGGCAAAAGCATTCATATACATAAGGTAAAACAATTAAGTCTAAAAAATTTTAAATGAGTATATCCATTGCCTTACACAAGAGCAAAGCCTCTTGTCAAAGTATTCACACTCAAAGCTTGAGTGCTAACATATCCTAAGCTTACTTACTGGTTTTAAGCATTAAATTGTTATCTATTCCGTAAATTAGATATAGTTGAAAACTTCAGCAATAAGTACCAAAAAGTATGATTTTGACTTTGTTTTTTAATCAGTAAGCATGTTTATATTCTAAATAGGACTCATTTAAAATCTGAAGGGCGGCAGTGTAGTTAGTAGTAACTGCCCTTGCTCAAGTAAATAACATGTACCCATGGTATTCGAACAACCCTGTTCCTAGTTAAATGCAGTGGATCACACATAAAACAAAACAAAGTAGGAAAGTGAAGAAGGGATTTCGTGGAAAAGAGATAAAAGAGAGTAAAGGCGGGATATGATCCAAATATATATGCGTGGAATTGTGAAGAATAAGTTGTTTTATAATTTAAAAAGTTTATGGGAAGCATTGTCTCAGAAGTTACATTTTTTAAATTGAAAACTAATATCTAAAGTCAGGTATGGTGATACACGCCTTTAATCCCAGTGCCCAGAAGACAAAGGCAGATGGATCTCTGAGTTCGAAGCCAGCCTGATTGACATAGGGGAGCTACGTAATGAGGCCCTGTCTCAAAACGGATAATATCTAAAGTATAATTAATGAAAACCAAGAATTATATAGTATGCCTTAATAACAAAAAATAACAACTTTATTACATAATTCCGTTATCTAGTCTTCAAAAAATAACTTGGTTGCTAGATGGCTTTGCTTTAGTTTTCACTTTTTAAAAAGTCTTGGTAATATAGTTTTATGTTTGTAACCATAATTTGCTCTGGTAGTTTACAGAAACTTCGAATTGGAGTCTAAGGGCTAATTCTGTTCTGTGCTTTTCAATGCTGATGAGAAGTTTATGCTTAGTTTTACATCATTTGAGGAAATGAATTAACATGGGAACAAAAATTCTAATTCATTTAGAATTGTGCAGTTAAAATGGAGCCCATAAACTCATCACTACCTTTTCTGTTAAACTTAATTGTTTCATGGGTAAAAAGTGTTACTACTTTTCATTTTTTCATTTCTATATTTCCTCAATTTTCTGCCATGAAAATATTTTAATACAAATTATGTTTTTATGAAAGTGAAGAATATGGACGTATTTTGAAATATTGTTAGAATTTTTACCTGTGTGGTAATCATTTTTAATACTAAAATTTATGACTAAATAGCATATGAAATAAAATGTATTATAATATTCACAAGTACTTTATCTTATGAGAGTCCCCCTCATTACCATTTGTAATATGATTGTTTCACAAAATACATTTTAAAAAACTATCAGTAGAGCTGTGTAGTAGTAGCAAATGCCGTTAATCTTAGCCCTCAGGAGGCAGAAACAGGCAAACCTCTGAGTTTGAGGCCAGCCTGGTCTACAGAGCGAGTTCCAGGACAGCTAGGACTACACAGAACACCCTGTTTTGAAAAGCCAAAAACAGCCAACCAAACAAACAAACAAAAACTATGAGTAGAAAAATATAAGGGCATCTTGAGATTCCGTGTTGAGTAATTGGGCATGCTCACTAATGTAAGTGGACTCCTTTTATATATAACAAATAGATGTTTTCTGAGTTGTGCTGTGGTAAAATATAGATGATGAATGTTCCGAACTGACACAATACAATCAAATCTGTTGCTGTTATTTCTGGGAAATGCTGTAATAAGACTATAAAATCTAGTTAATTTATCAATATAAATTTTAGTGGTATAAATAAGGAAACTAATATAAAGTTGGGGAAATAGCTCAGTGGTTGGGTGCTATATGAGCAGGTATAGGGCCCAACTTCAGTCTCCAGCTCCACAAAACTCAAGAACAAAAATCCCAGGGACATAATAAAGTATTGCAGGTTTAAGTTGAATGAGATCAATAATTCAAAGCATACTTTTAAAGTGTTAATATAAATCAACTATTGTGATTGTTAATAGATATGGATCATGAGACGATTTTTGAGAAATATTTGAAAGTCTCAAGTACCTATAAATTTCATGTTTTCCTATTTTTAATAATGTAATATAATTTATATTTTGAGAGGTTTTGTATTTAATTGTACACTGTAAATGTTTACTTAAATTTTAGTTTTATTTTAATTAAAACTCCTAATTTTTGTTTTGTTTTGGTTTTCAAGACTGGATGTCTCTGTGTAGGTTTGGAGCCTATCCTGGAAGTTGCTTTTTGCCGCAGGTTGGCCTTAAACTTGCAGAGATCCGCCTGCCTCTGCCTCCCAAGTGCTGGGATTAAAGATGTGTACCACCACCACGAGACATAATTTTTTTATGTAAGTGCAAATGAAAAGGATCTTATCTTATCAGATTATAAGATTTATTTTTATCAAGCTACTACTTGTCTTTGAAATAAAGAACATTTGACTTATATATTAAATTTTCTCTAGAGAAAGGTAAATATCTCCTTCAAACATGGTGTAAGCTTGCTGCCATGGGTAAAATGAAGAGCTGACAAAATTATCTACTTTAAATTCATTTTAAAAAGTCTCATGATTGGAGAAAAGGAGGCTTTTAAAAATCTGTCTTGAGTATTATTTGCACTAATCCCTTGATCAAATGATGGTTTTCTCTAGTATATAGTTGAGAAGGGAGAATTCATCACAGGATATTAAAAATAGTAGGAGACCTTAGTTCTGTCTCTTCAGCTCCACAGTATTTAAACTGTAGTCACTTTAAAGAAGTTAAGCAGAGCAGCTCCTCTCTGTAATCCCAGCACTTTAGAAACTGAGACTGTGAGATTGAGGCCAGCCTGAGCTCTGTAGTAACTCTTCTTCATCTGGTTTGTGTCTTTGAATAAAAGCTACTGCGGAAGAGCTGCACACATGAGTGTTCGGCTGAAGTCAAGCTTTTCAGCCTTCTCAGCACTGACGGCATCCTCACCATGGGTTTCCATAGCACTGCCTCAGTCAGGATAGGGCACCATAGGCTGAGAAGTACCAGTCCATTGTAGTCTAATGAAGAAGTGCGCTTAGTAGTCTGTCTGTCCGTTTGTTCATCTTCTTTCCTTCCTTCTTTCCTCTCCTTCCTCTCTTTCTCTCTTTCTCTCTCTCTCTTTCTCTCTTTCTTTCGACAGGAACTTCTATGTAGCCCTGCTGTTTTGGCACTCACTTTATTGACCAAGGTGGACTCTGAACTCACAAAACTCCGTCGGCCTCTGTCTCCCGAATGCTGGATTAAAGGTGTGCACCACCACAGCCAGCCACTCAGTAGTATTTCTAAGTGGTAGACTTACACACTTTTGTTTAAACACATCTGGTCTCTGGGAACTAGGAAGGCAGTTCATCAAAGTTTGGGATAGTTTAGGTAGTTAGAAAATTCTTTTGTTTATGAGTCAGCAAGATGGTTCAGGAGGCAAAAGTGTTTGCAACCAAGCATGTCTTCTACACACGCACACCCCCCCCCCAAATAAATACAATTTTAAAAATTTTAAAAAAGAAATTCTTATGTATGCCAAGCCAATAAATTTGTGTACTTTGACTCTTTCTGCTAAATTTTCAAATATGATGTTAATAACTCTTACAGTTACATCTATAATACATATATAATACATCTTGTAAGAGATGAGTATTATAAACACTTCTCTCAGGCTCTCTTCTTGTCACCCCCGGTAGACAGCTGTCTGTAGTTCCTTGAGTCTTTGGAGCTGCTGGAGGATTGTTTTTCTTCCTGTACATCACTGGTTTCTTACTGTTCTCTTAGAGTCTAGCCCTTGAGACTATGTAAAGTGACTCCAATACTCGAAAGCCTGTAGTACTCATAACTTATGATTCTACTAACGTTTAATTTCATATTCAAATTAAAACCAAAGTACAATTCCAAGGCTTTCTTAAATACTACCATCCATTTATCCATTCATTCATCCATCCATCTATCATCTGTCTGTCTATCTCAAATAGTGTAAAGTGAAACTGTTTTAAAACTCAAACAAAATTAATATACGTGTAATGTTCAGAACAAAATTACAAGCTGTAAACAAAACAAGAAGTGATAAAATATATTGTATTTTAAAACAATAACAACAGCCACCATAAAATCCCAAGAAAGCCCTTTTGTCTCACAAAGACAAAGTTAGTTAAGACAGCAAGGTAAGCTGGACAATGGTGGCACACGCTTTTAATCCCAGCACTCGGGAAGCAGAGGCAGATGGATCTCTGTGAGTTTGAGGCCAGCCTGGTCTGCAGCGTGAGTGCCAGGACAGGCTCCAAAGCTACATAGAGAAACGCTGTCTCCAAAAACCAAAAATAAAACAACAAGAAAAAAAAAAGACAGTGAGGCAAGCCACAGGCCAGGGGAAGGTGTATAAATTACTTACTTGAAGAAGAGTTTATATTCAGACTATCCAAAGACTTGGTATATAATGTGATTGTCAGTACATACACAATAAATACAACAAAATTAAAACTTATGAAATGGAAATAAACACAAGTAGACCAATTATATAAATCAGTAAACAAAGCTGTACACAATAGTGTAAAAATGACCAAATGACAAACTTAGTTAAATACACAAAAGAGTTGAGCAGACAACACACACGCGCACACACACACCAGACACACAAAGATATGTAAGAAGCATATTAAAAAGATGCTGTCAAAATCATTATTACAGATATAAAATTGATCTGAGGAGCTGGGCATTCAGGCATATGCCTTTAATTCCAGCATTCGAGAGGCAGAGGCAGATGGATCTCTGCGAGTTCAAGGCCAGCCTGAACTACATAATTCTTGGACAGCCAGTGTTATGTAGAGAGAACCTCTTTAGAAAACACACAGACAAGCAAACTTTTGTTCTGAGGGTACCTTGGGATGCACAGGCTTTAAGCAGAAGTCTGTTTAGGAAAGCAAGTACTACATAGAAAACAAATGCCTATGACACAGTGATTCACTAAGAATGGCAGATTCTACTAAAAATTTCACGAATGTTATTAGAGTGAACTGTGTATACATGGGGACGTGATAGGCTGTATCTCCCTTTAGGGGTTTATTCTCTTGATCCACTAGAAAAGTATGCAGAGAGGGTGTTGAAACCACGATTTGAGGCATAGATCTGAGGTCTTTCAAGGATGCAGACTTCTTCGTGCACGTGTGGGAAATGTCCTGGCACCTTAGATTTTGGTGTAGGGTGAACACCTGTTTGCAGTCCCACACATGTCTAACCACACAAGAGCGCTCTGACTGTTAGAAGCACAGCTACCAAGACAGGGCTGTTGCTTTGTCAGTATCCATGTCTCACTCCTTTCTGAGACTGTTCAAGGTCTCAGAGCTGAGCTTACAGCTACCTCTTGCTCAAGATATTTTGTGATGTGGAAAAGTGAAGTTTGACAGGGAAGACCGGGTCAGAGTACCGATAAAGCCACAGGGCTCCACAAACGGAACAGAACTGAAGCCAATAGGATTCCCTCTCCCAGCTTTGGATTCTCTACCTTCCATTTAGCGCGCCACCACAGGCTTCCTCTCTGCACTTTGCAAACTGCCAGATGCATGGGGAGGAGCTAGAGTTGATATGCATTGCTGATGGCAGAAAATGCTACACAGCTTCTTTATGGGCACTTGTGAATCTTTTATAAAGATAAATAGAATTTTGTTTCCCAGAAATCCTGGGCCTTTACTCAAGAGACATGAAAACCTATGTTCATGCAAAATCTATTTAGAGCAGCTTTATTTATACTTGTCAGAAACCAGAAACAACCCAGATATCTTCAGTGTGATAAATGGCTAGCTATCATGTTCAGTGAAAAAACTCAGTAATCGAAAACATATATCTACTTAGAACATGTATGAATATCAAATGAATTATGGTAAATATGTGAAGCAAAGTTATGACAATTTGGATAGTGTACGATCCATTTATATGACATTTTGGAAAAGGCTAGACTGTACTGTCTGAAATGTGATTGATGGTTACAGGTTAGCAGGTTGATGCTGAAGGGTTTTCGGGTGATGGAGTGGGTCTGTGTCTTTTGTTTATAGTGTGCGTCTCCTGTGTTTCCCAAATTTGATACAAATGTCTAAGAATAATGAATTTATTCTAAAGAGCTATAAAATAGTGCTGGCATACGATATATTAAAGAAAAAAGCAAGATGTCATGCGATTTATTCTGAATTAATCTGCTCATTGTTCTTACCAACATTGGACCTAAGGACTCACATCCAGTTGAGAATTTTGTATTGATCCTGAGTATTTCTTCAGTTTCTCTTTGTACAGTTAATCTTTTCTTCATCCAGAAGTTACCACACTGTCCTTAGCCTCTCTACCTTTCTGACTGTACCAGGTACATTCCACCAGACAGTCATTGCCTGGCTTCCTAGGGGCCCTCTTCTATGTGACTGGTCAACTCCACAATTTACTTAAAAACTACCCAGTGAAGTCTACTCCATTCACGATACTTAAAAGTATGAATCATCTTTCCATTTCTTACCATCAGCCCACACTCCTGACATCTTTTTTCTCTGCATTATTTTCAAGTCTATTAACATATTTGCACAATTTACTCATTCGTATTTATTCTCCTCTTCCAGGTCTAAAACTTTGTCTCACTCTTGATAGATTCCAAACATCTGATTCATTGATGGGTATTCAGTGAAAGTTTGTAAACTGAACAGTTAATGCAGATATAATAATCCCACCCCCTCCCACCAATACCATTTGAATTCAGACACTTAGAGCTAAAACCCCTGTGATTTCTGTAATCCAACTAACTGAACTGTTCTGATACCTAAGCTTTGGCTTCAACCTCAAAGCGCTTCCTGTCTTAGCTGGTAAATAGTCACCTCCCTATGAGGCCATCTTTTGAAGTGAGTATAAACACTCTTAGAAACAATAGGTAAAGATAAACCTGCCCATTTGGCTTTTGAGTTTTCTTTGTTCATTTCTGACGGCTTTCCAACTTTTGACTCCTGGTTTGCACACAAAATGAGACTTGAATTGTTTCTGTAGTAATATGAACACGTCATCCAGTAAGCGCCCTTAGACTCAGGCAAAAACATGATAGCAGAGATAAGAAACTGCCCCGATTGCCAGGATTTAGTGTTTAGACAATGGACAAGGTCACTCTGAGAAATGCCCTTTTAAGTTAAGTGCTTGGAAATTTAAGAAAGTCTCAGCAGATTTTTAAGTTAAAAAATCATATTTAAATAATTTCTGAAGATAGGATTCTATGTTCTGTGGAAAATTTGATTTACTGTCTTATATTTTAACAAAAATCTTACAAAAATAACTATTAATGTGTCTTAGTAAATGTAAGGTTTAGTTGTTTAACTGTAGATTCTGAAAGTAGAAACTTGTAGATTCTAAGCCAACTATAGAGAAAAAGGTCAGTCACTGGAAAAGATGTCACTAAGTTTCTGTGCTTTTCACATACTATTTTGAGCACCATAATATTCCTGTGCTTCCTTTATTAATGTGTAGCCTTCATCATTTCTTGTTTTTCTGATGCCTGTTGGGTTGACTCTTGACAGTGAAAGTTACTATCATATGGATGCCTGAATTTTTTTAAAAAAAATTCTGTTAAAAGTAGAAAGAAAAGTACGAGGGGAAATGGACAAAAGATCATGCGTCTTAGCCTTTTTCTGTGTATCCTTTGGTGGTGCCAGTTTCTCCTTTGCCTTTTTCCCCCCACCATTCATGAACGAGGTGCATCATTCAAATATAAAGCTGTAATAATATGAAAATGTTAAGACTTACCAAATATAACTGCAAATTACAGTGTTGTGTATTTATCACCATTATTCACGACATGAACACACGGCTTTAATGAAAGTACCCTCCATCGGAGTCTGACGTCTTTGCACTTACGTAGCTGTCACTGGTGCCACCTCCAGACAGTTTTATCAGCCCTGGAACGGCTCCTATCCACTAACTACGTTGTTACCTTTCTCCACCTTCATCCATTAAACTGCCGTCTATGCCAGTGTATGTATGTATTTATTTTTTTAGGACGTTTCATAAAGTATGTATCCTTTTGTACTTGGTTTTGTGTGTACTTTCTTTGACAGCAGTGTTTTCAAACCAGGTTATTGTATATCAGGCTTACATTCTATTTTGTGATTTGATGATGGTCTATTATATCGATATACTCCCTTTATATCCATATAATATTTATTATATGGGTTTTTATATATCCATTCATTAGTTAATGGACATCTGCATTGTCCATTATTGTAATGGACAATGTTATTGTATTTTTGTTATTGTAAATTATGCTGTTAGATGTATCCACGTACAAGTTCTTGGTTCTGCAGGTTTTCAATTCTTGGGAATATTATTGCCATTTTATTTTATTTTTGACAAGTATATAATATTTACTGTGAATTATCAGCAGTTGATTTCTTCTGAGAATTTCCTTTCCGACCATACTATGTGTCAGTCAAATCTATTTTTGCATAGTGCTTTAATTTCTTCATTGTTATTTCCTAATGACAGTCACTAATGAATTGTTGGAATTGTGGTTATTGAAAACAAAGTGTTTATAAAATTTTAATTTTATATCTTGCCAAATTGCCTACCAAAAAGGCTTTTTACTAACAGTAATGTATGTGATTGCTATTTTCTGATATCTCATTTCATTGTTATTGTTAATGTTTAACTTTTTATTTCATGGAGAATAAATATTTATATAGCATTGACAGTCTAAAATTCTAAAACAGAACCCCTGTGTATTAAGGGGCTTGCTTTTGTTTGGATCCTGTGATGTAGTACTAATAGCACTGTATTTGGGGCCTGGAGGAGGCAAAAAGCAAAATCTTTGTCTCAAATATTTGTGTTTGTTAAGAGATAGAGTTAAATGCCCTTCATATTTAACAACTAGATCACTGAGTCATTTTAATCTGTGGATTTAAAATTTACTTATTTGAAGAGAAATTTTCAGGAATATTTATTTTTATATTTATATTTTCCTGAATATTTTATAGTAATATCACTTTTAAAATCCCGAGAAATCATAGGATTCAAAGAAGAGATGTATTCTCCCACATATGGGGGTACTTATAATTTTTGATGGTCTCTAATAATACTTTGTGTTTATTTTTATTTATTTGTCGCTTTTTGAGTTTTCACCAAAGGAATTGAACATTTGAAGTTACTTGCATAAAGTATTTTGCAGTTTATAAATCATCAAAGAATTTACATTTTATTTCCTTATAAATTTTATTATATAAACTTAGTAACAGTTTTGGTTACTTTATTGCTCTGATAGTTCCTCTTATAATAAACATATCTTATTTTGTAAAACAGAGAAGATTACAAAATGTAGGAGACTGTTCAGAGGGTGTCCTAATCTGAATTCTATTGTTTTCTTGCTTTCTAATCTGAGTGAGGTATTTGTCTTAAATTACTGGTAAATTTGTGATATTGTTACCTATTTCTCTTAAAAATAGAAGCCAACTACAAGTCCTCTACCAGAGGACTAGTGATAAGTTCCCATTGTAATCTATAACCTGATTCTTTTGACACTGTGAGGGGGTAGTTAGCGTTTGAAATGTCTGCTGTGCTTGCATATACACTATACTTTAAATTGTTGAATTGCTTTTACAGCTTTCTTGATGCTTTACATAAAACTGAAATGACTGTGTGTTCAGTTATAATTTAGAATTGTTTTAATCATACTCTTATTCATAAATTCAAATACTTTAGTTTTATGGGAAGTATTTCTGTTAACAGTTGAGTCTTATATATTTATTTATCCAGTTGTCATTGTTTATGTAGTCTAATCTATATTGAAATTATATACTTATTTGTTCTAAGAAAATTTTTATTTAAAACTTTTAAGAACATTTGCATGATTTAGGTATTCACAATTTTTAAATTGTTGTGTCCACAAACACTTCTTTTCACAACAATATACCAATACATGTTATATTATATATATGTTATAATATATTATATATGTGTGTATATAATTTTATGTTGCTTTATCTTTTGAACACAGTGTCTAACTTTGTGTTCTGGCTAGCTTGACACTAATTCTGTAAGCCAGGCTGACCTCAGACTCACAGAGGCCCTGCCTCTGCCTAGAGAGGGTACCCAGCTTGCTTTTTTTTATGACAGCCTCCTTCTCCACCACTCATGCTGGCCTTGAACTTGCTAAATAGCCTAGGCTTTCCTAAAACTCATAGTTTCTCTGCTTCAGCCCCTTGTATACTAAATCTAGATATGAGCCATCACATTCAACCTATAAATAGCATTTTAAAGCAGCCTTTTAACAGTTGAAGAAAAGTTGTGTATAATACATTTTAAGATCACAACCTATGAAATGATGAAAATGGCAACATAGATAAGCATTGCTTTATTGTTGGCTAAATGGCAGTGTGAGCTCTCACCCTATCTCTCATCCCTGGGTACTCTGCCCCTTTGTGTACCGCCAGGTTCTTCTGCCCTCTTCTGCAACCCCACTCAGTGCTTCCTTCCTGCCCATTTCCATTCCTTTGGCACACTTGATGACCCTCAGAAATACTTTCTACCAAAGATACCCAGGAGCTGTACTAGGCTGGGACTGAGTTAGGTGACTTTCACTATCTTTCCTGTCCTTACTTTAGTCTCTCCTGTTTGTTGTCCTGCTGCAGCCTGCCAGGAAAAACCTGTCTTCACAGCCTATCTTCATCCTCTAAGAACTCAGCGTCTTTATATGGACCCAGGGAGCCCCTATTCTTTCCCGCCACTCTTTTCAACCTTTCTCTCTAGTACATCTCTATTCCTTTATGACTGGCCAACCTCTAGAAACACTCTTTACCAAGGACCCCATGGATAATGGCAGACAGCGAAACAGAACACCAATAAAGATGAGACCAGATATCTACCAAGAACACGTCAAAAATCATAACTCCAGATGCCTAGGTCCTAGCACAGAAACACAGACATGAACACCCAAGATAATATGCCTTCTCTAGAAGCCAACCACCCTATTGCAATAGACCCTTACAGAGCGATTTAGTTAAAGCACAAGACAAGGATCTCAAAACTGTAATTATGAATGTGGTCAAGGACCTTAAAGAGGACATGAATCCGGGAGAACACAAACAGTTCCATGGAATAGTGAAAACATTTCAAGACATTAAAGTAAAATTTAACAAAGAAACAAAAACACTCACCAGGCAGTGGTGGCACATGCTTTTAATTCCAGCACACGGGAGTCAGAAGCAGTGGATCGCAGTGAGTTTTGTCTACCAAGCAAGTCTCAGGACAGCTAGGAATGTTACACAGAAAAAACCCTGTCTTGTAAAACCAAAAAACTGGGGATCCTGGGGACAGAGGGGACAGACCTCAACATAATAAAGACGGTTTAGAGTAAACCTACAACCAGCATAAACTTGTGTAGAGAAAAATTCAAAAAATTTCCACTGAAATTAGGATGTGCACTCTATCCATACCTAATAATTATAGTACTGTAATCTTTAGCTATAACAGTAAGGCAGTTGGAAGAAATCAAGGGAATAAAAATAGGAAATGAAGTCCAAGTATCTTTATTTGCAGTTGATAAGATTTCATACATGAAAGATCTTAAAAACATCACCAGGAAACTTCTAAAGGTTGATAAATACTTTTAACAAAATAGCAAGATAGGAAGATAACATGCAAAAATAAGTAGCCTTCATATACACATACATGTATATGTATATGACAAGCATACTGAGAACGAAGTCAGGAATATTACCTCTCACCATTGCAACCACAACAACAAAGTCTTGGAATAACTCAACTGAGTAAGTGGAAGACTTGCATGGTAAAAACTTGAAAACACTGAAGAAAGAAACTGAAGAAAGTACCACAAAGTGGAACAATCTCCCTGACTTCAAGTGGAAATATAGGACTATGGTAATTTAAAGAAACAGCATAGTACTGGCATACAGACAGACATGTTGACCAGTGGAATTGAATTGAAGATCCAGATGTAAGAGAACCTGGGGAATAAGCTGAACTCGTTGACATAGGAAAGTACTTTCTGAACAGAACACTGATCACTGATGGCATAGGCTCTAAGACCAACATCAATAAATGGGACTTCATGATGCTGCGAAATTCTTATGTCAAAGGACACCATCACGAGAGCAAAGTAACAGCATACAGAGTGTGAAAAGACCATTACCAATTATATATCTGGTGTGTAGTTAGTATCTAACATATATAAAGAACTAAAATCCCTGAACATAAGAAAACAGACTAACCAATTTAAAAGTGGGTTACAGAACTAAGTAGAGTTCCCAAAAGATAAAACACAAATAGCTGAGAAACTCTTAAATGGTCAGCATCCTTAGTCATCAGGGAAGTGTAAATTAAAACTACTTTGAGATTTCATCTTACGTCAGTCAGAATTTCCAAGACCAATAAAACAAATGACAGCAAACGCTGGAGAAGATGTGGGTAATGGGAAACAATTAGTCATTCCTGGTGGGAGTGCAAACTTGTACAGCCACTGTGGAAATCAGTGTGGTGACACCTCAGGAAACTGGGGATCTTCCTCAAGATAGCTGATACTGCTACTCCTTGGCATATATCCAAAGGATTCGATCCCTTTTACAGAGATAATTTATTAATCCATGTTCATTTCTACACCATTTAAATAGCCAAAATTGAAAACAGCTTAAATGCCCATCAATTGATGAATAGATAATGAAAATGGGGTTTGTTTATACAGTGGGGTATTATTGAACTGTTGGTAAAAATTAAATTATGATATTCTCATGTAAATTGATGGATCTAGAAAAAAATCATCCTGATTGAGCTAAGCCATACTTTAAAGACAAATATGTTTCCTCTTGCATGTGGATGTTAGTTTTTAAGCTAACTAACTTAACTATGTCTGCTAGAATCTGAATAATCACAAAGTTGAGGTACCTCGTAAGGGACCTGGGGAATGAGAGAGTCTCCAAAGGAAGGGAAAATAGAATATAAGGTTATGGAGATTAGATAAAGGGAACTAGAATCCGAGAGTTAAGTAGGGAGGGACGTGGGAGAACAGGATAAAGGAGGGGATACAGGGATAGACAACTAACACTAAAGGTTATTTGAAAAACCTACTGTAGAAGCTTCTGAAATACATACACATATGAAGGACATCTGAATGAAGTCAGCATATAATGGAAACAATGTCCCCAACTAGACATCTTAGGCCACCAAAGAAAATCTCTCAGTGTCAGGAATTGATTGAATTCTACTGAGTTTTTGGTTTACAGGGTCCTGTGGAATCCCCCAAACTTCATTCAGAGGTTATTACTAAGGCTACTGGTTGCCCTTCACAACCTGATGTTAAAACCCTACTGCTGTGTTGTGTAGTCAAACACAGAAGTCCAGCTGGTGCTAGCTAGACGCTTCTCCCCTGCTGACTAATGTTCACAGTGCTGGAAGGTACTCTGTATACTGTGAGAGAAGTAAAGGAATCATCAGTATCGCCCAAATATAATCCATATGACCTTCAACAGCGAACTGGTGCGATAGTGGCACAGATATTATGAAAGTAACCAACTTCTTTTTTGAATGGATTTAAGGCTTACTCCAGGAGATGCACTCCATTCCTGACATTGCTAAAGTGGTCCAGAACCTGAAACTAGATAGGTTATGGCCCTAGGAGAAGCCTACTACTGTTAGTCTGCCAAAGGGACACACTAATAAGATGACTCCTAATGGCACACTGCTATACCTAGACATCCTTCTGCGACCCTCATCGGAGAAGCTCCTTTTATTCAGGGATGGGACCACAGAGACCCACAACTCGACAAAATGCACAGAGTGAGAGACTGAGTGGAACTCTCAGTCCTAAATGAGATGTCTTCATCGAACCCTCCTCTGTAGTTCCAGGGATCTGTGCAGAAGAGGAAACAGAGTGATAGGAAGAGTCAAAGGTGATGGATGGATGGCTCAGTGGAACAGCATATTTCAGATACAGTAGGACTTATCCACATATGAACTCACAGACATGGTGGCAACATTTTTTTTTTTTTATTATTTACATGAGACCAGATATACTAAGTATTTAAATGTTATGCGAGGAAGTCCCAGATACAGAGTATTTCCTTGTTCCTCCTCTTCTTTCTGTGAGAATTCAAAACCGACAGGAAAACCAATAAGCTGATTCTCCTCCGTCTGTCACACCTATGATGCCAGAAGAAAAATAAATACCTGGTTGTCTGTGAGCCTCTCTTTTTCTATTCATCAAGAAAACTTGTCTACAGATAGCATGGAATTCAGTGGATTCTTGTTTGGCCTGTATGGTTCTGTTTACTTTTGTTCTGTCTAAAATAAGATTGTTAATTATGATTAAAACATTTGAGGCTGGAGAGATGGCTCAGTGGTTAAGATCACTGCCTGCTCTTCCAGAGATCCTGTGTTCAATTCCCAGTACTCACGTGGCTATACACAACTGTCTGTAATGTCAGAATCTAACATCCTCACATATAAGCAGAACACCAATAAAATAAAAATATTTTTTTTCAAAAAGTTCAGGTAGTGGTAGTCTTTAATCCCAGCACTAGGAAGGCAGGGACAAGTAGATCTCTGTAAGTTTGAGGACAGCCTAATCTACAGAACAGATTTCGGGGCAGTCAAGGCTACACAAGAAAAACCCTGTTTGAAAAAAATCAAAACGAAACAACAGCAACAACAACAAAAAAAATCCCAAAACACCCCCAAAAAACAAATCCTACAAGGAAGTATAGATTTTAAATCAAATGTTTTCCCATAACCTCTTCTAGTTAAGGGAATAGTAACCACAATAAGAGACTAATAATAGGGCTGGAGAGATGGCTCAGAGGTTAATTTCCTGCTCTTCCAAAGGTCCTGAGTTCAATTCCCAGAAACCATATGGTGACTCACAACCATCTGTAATGGGGTCTGTTGCCCTCTTCTGGCCTGCAGGCATACACACAGACAGAATATTGTATACATAATAAATAAATAAATAGACTAATAACAGTGTACTAACCATGTCATAAACCACAGTAAGAGACTAATAACAGTGTACTAACCATGTTGTAAACTGGGTCCTAGATTTAGAAAGTTTCATTACTTTATGTGATAGATAGTGTGAGCTTTGTTGTAAACTTAGTTGTGTAATGGGTTATTTTCCTTAAATGATATTTAATGGAAATTATCATTACTTTAGTAAGTTTTTGGTTCTACAAATAATAAACAATACAACAAATTTTGCAGGATAGAGATAATATAAGCATCACTTAAACATTAATAATTGATACATTCTTACTATTTTCAGGGGTAAATAATCTATTCTGATTTGAATTTTAATCTTGGAATATTTTTATAGCTGTAGTTTGATGTAGTTGTAGATCCTACCAAAGTTAAACCAGGACCAGGTGAACAATCTAAATAGACCTGTTAGTCGCGAAGAATTAGAAGTTGTTATAAAAAACCTCCCCACCAAAAAAAGCCCAGGTCCAGATGGCTTCAATGCAGAATTCTACCAGAACTTCCAAGAAGACCTAATACCTATACTCCTTAATGTATTTCACAATATTGAAACAGAGAAGTCATTGCCAAATTCCTTTTATGAAGCTGAAGTTACTCTGATACCAAAACCACACAAAGACACAACCAAGAAAGAGAACTACAGGCCAATCTCACTCATGAACATCGACGCAAAAATACTCAATAAAATACTGGCAAACCGAATCCAAGAACACATCAGAAAAATTATCCATTATGATCAAGTAGGCTTCATCCCAGAGATGCAGGGCTGGTTCAACATACGAAAATCTATCAATGTAATCCATCATATAAATAAACTGAAAGAAAAAAACCATATGATCATTTCATTAGATGCTGAAAAAGCATTTGACAAAATTCAACATCCCTTTATGATAAAGGTCTTAGAGAGATTAGGAATACAAGGGTCGTTCCTAACTATAATAAAAGCTATTTATAGCAAGCCGTCAGCTAACATCAAATTAAATGGAGAGAAACTCAAAGCTATTCCACTAAAATCAGGAACACGACAAGGTTGTCCACTCTCTCCATACCTCTTTAATATAGTGCTTGAAATTCTAGCAATAGCAATAAGACAACATAAGGGGATCAAAGGGATTCAAATCGGAAAGGAAGAAGTTAAACTTTCATTATTTGCAGACGATATGATAGTGTACATAAGCGACCCCAAAAACTCCAGCAAAGAACTCCTTCAGCTGATAAACACCTTTAGTAGCGTTGCAGGATACAAGATCAATTCCAAAAAATCAGTTGCCCTCCTATACACAAAGGATAAGGAAGCAGAGATGGAAATCAGAGAAGCATCACCCTTCACGATAGCCACAAATAGCATAAAATATCTTGGGGTAACCCTAACCAAGGAAGTAAAGGATCTATTTGACAAGATCTTTAATATTTGTTAATTTTTAATATTTGTTAAACTGTTGTAATTCAAGGTAAGATAGATGTGGTGTAGCTGTATAAATCTCCCTTTGATTTTTCATGAAATATCACTGTCATTGCTTGTTGTTTGGTTTAATAAAGGATCTCGTTATTTGGAATGGTGTCAGATAATGTCTTACAGGGCATTTCAGTCTTTGCTTATAAGAGAAGGAAATGTCATTTGTTTGGAATATGATTTAAGAAGTTTAGTCTTAGAATTTTCCCATAGAGCTGTACTAGAATTTTTAAAACAAAATTTATAAGACTTTTCCAAGTGGTGAGTGTCAAACACTTTGTGGACTGAGCAGGTCAATGTGAAAGGAAGGCAGCACCGAAGGTGGACGTGTGGCAGGGTTTGGAGGGAGGAAACCATGGGGAAAGTGACGTCATTGTATTTTAGCCTTAAAAACTAAAAAGATTATTTAAAAATAAAATCATCTGAGTGGGAGAAACTTCTTTTAAAGGTTGGAAGTCACAGCAAATAAAAGTCTGTCCTGCAGAGCAGGGATATAGTGTTGTGTTGTTGCTGGAATGCTGATTCCAACGTTCAGGAAAAGGATGACCTGTAACATGCTGGGGCACAAAAAGACCACTGCTATTTCAAAACATGTATTTATAATTTTCAGAAATGTTAAACCTAAAAATGTGTTTTTATTTTTAAAGCTACAAGTTCCTGAGCCAGATAGTTCGGTTCAAACAGCTTCTCTTAATCAGCCCTACAAATTCTGACATGAAAAGTGAGCACATGCATTCGGGCTCCTGCTCCCTTTAGAAGCTCCCCTAAGTCTTGCATTTGGAGAGAGTGGTGCAAGTAAAAGGGAACCCTTGCTGCTTGTTGTGAAGACTTACAACAGCCCAGTAGTAGCTCAGGCCACAGGCAGCAGCTTAGTGTTCCTAGAGGAGCATCTCACATGCATCTTAATTGGGTTCATTTTATTTATGAGATATAAGTGTGTGTTTCTTTCTTCAAGGGTATGGTATGCCTTCTTATTTGAACTATTCAGTGTAGAATGAAGATGGCTGGCTCATCTCCTATATGCTGGTGATGTCTTCTGCCACTGAGCTGCTCAGAGCATGGAACTGATGTACTGAGGAGGACTGTGTCAGTTAAGTCATCTTTCCTGGTACATTGCATGGGCTATGAAAAACTTCTAGTTTTGTTTCTTTAAATCTAGAGGGTCCGAGTGTCTTTTTTTAATTTATAAAATTAAAATCTTATTTTAGACTAATTTATATGAGTCTATTCTTCCTTTCCCACATGACCCCGTATATTTCCATTGTTTCTTTCTTTAGTCCTGGTTTTATTAGTTGTACATATTGTGCATTTATATTTATTAGAACTCATGATGATAACTGTCATTATTTCTCAACATCTTAAGTCTGTACAATAATACTTGATGGTATGGAAACTGTAGGTTCAAGGAAACGGCATGAATTTTCCAGTCATTCAACAAAACATACATGAGTTCTATCACCAGTAACTGCTCTGCATCCATTCACCTTTATCAGGAGAATATTTCTTAGTTTCTTTTCTCCCTCTTAGATTGAATAGCTTTATTTACTCACTGAAAATATCATACTAAATTTCCTACCATATGCAAATGATTGTTGAGCCTCTGTTGTTTTTGTTGTTGTTGTTTTTATTTTTATCTTTTGAGACAGGGTTTCTCTATGTAACAGCCCTGGCTGTCCTGGAACTCACTTGATAGACTAGGCTGGCCTCAGACTCACAGAGATCTGCCCACCTCTGTTTCCTGAGTGCTGGGATCAAAGGTGTGCGCCACCACCGCCCAGCTTTGTTTCATTAGACTCTGTAATATGATTTAACATTTTTTCACATGTTTAATTAGGAAAGTTATTTTTTCAAAGGTTAGAGCAGGACAAGTGATAAAACATAGACAGCAAGTAAATTTTCATTTTTTTAATGTGGATTCCCACAAGTAATCATTTTAAACAGTTACTTTGTCTTATGTGCTGTGTGTATAGCCATAATCACATTGGACATGGGTTATGTTTTATTTCTTTAGAACTGACATTTATTTGACCTTTAAACTATGTCACAAAGTCCAGGCTGGCCTCTGACTCTTCAGTTTTCTCACCTCAGCATCCAGAGGACTGGGATTACAGACATGCACCACACAGCCAAGTCATGTACTTAAGCCTTATGCTAACGATGCCACTGACAGGAAAACATAACCTTAGCACTCTTTTTGGATAGGCAGCAAAATTAGTAAATAAAAATTCATATTAGCAGTAATTCAGTTAGCTTTTTAATGAAACATTATTTTATTTTGTTTTAGATGATTAAATTTACTAGTTTTATGTTTTATATATATATGTATTCAGATATTTTTATGTTTATGCTTATAATTGAAAGCACATATAGGCAACAAGAACTTTTAAAAGATAACTCCAGCTGGGCGGTGGTGGCACACACCTTCAATTCCAGCACTCGGGAGGCAGCAGCAGGCAGATCTCTGTGAGTTCGAGGCAAGCCTGGTCTACAAGAGCTAGTTCCAGAACAGGATCCAAAGCTACAGAGAAACCCTGTCCCTAAACAAAGAAACAAACAAACAAACAAATAAAAGTCTATCTTTAATATTTAAATAACATGAATGAACCAACTGGACTTGTTTCTTAGAGTTAAATTTATTTTTGTAGTTTCAGAAATTATTTAGATAGAATTTGAGAGTATGTAGACAGCTGTGTAAGAGCTTTGTTTGCGACTCTAGCAAGGGATTTACCTTCTCTTTCTCTCGCTCTTTTTTCTTTTTCAACAGAGGTTCTCTCTGTGTAGCCTTGGCTATTCTGAAACTCTCTTTGTATACCAGACTGATTTTGAACTCACAGAGGTCTACGTGCCTCTGTCTCCTGAGTGCTAAAATCAAAGGTGTGTGCCACCACTACCCAGCTGGGAGTTAGTTTCTCTTAAAGTTGATGCTTCTCTGTGTGAAGAGTTTCTTGTCTTAAACCCAGAGTCTTACTTTGGAGATGTTGCATGTACCTGGGCTGAGAAAGAAGGAAGGCAGGTCTATCTTGTGTGCTGAGTTAATTAAACTATTATAAAGATGCCACTGCTTTATTTAAGGCCTTTGCATCATAATAACATGCCACCCCATAAATAAATTCTCAGTTTATTGTACAGGAAATCTTCATTTTTTTAGGCAAGTCATTGAATTTCCTGTAGAATGTTCATTGTAGTAATCTGTAGGGCTTAGTGCCCACTCTGCCGATGAATGCAATTCTAGTTCTGGTTTTCTAGGTCTTTGTTTCTCTTCTCAAAGGGGCTCTTCTAAAGTTTGCACATTATTTTCCCCAGCCATGCGAAACTCTTGAGCATATACGAAGGTTTATAGCTGCATATTGAAGAACAATTTAGGCCCTGTGCAAAGCGCACTTCTCTTGAATATCTCTTTGCAGAGGAAATTCTGCATCAGTACAGACCTTTATATGCCATCTTTCTTCATGGTTACCGTCTACAGCCTGTCAAGTACAGTATTGCCTTTCTCTGTCTACTTTTCTAACTTCTGTTTCTTGTACTTCCTTGTTAGGGAGACTGAGAGCAAAGCGAATTGTTGTGCGTTTTCCCCCTCTGCATCGTATATTACTACAGTTAAGAGAATTAGACACTTGTCCCTTTTGAATTCATAAAATGATCTCAAATACTAGGAGGCAAAGAAAATTGACTGAGGTTGGAAACATTTTGAGGAACTTTAGAAAGGTTGCTTTGAAAGTTCTTTGGAATCTAAGGAAGTAATAAAAAAAAAAGACTCAAATTTGCATCCCATTTCTACTTTGCTTTATGGTACAAGAACTTACTTCCCGTAACTGTGTATGGATACAGTATAACAGTGGCAATATTAACGTCTATGTAGTACTTAGTATGAAATAAGTTCTGTGTTACTTGTGACATGATGTGCTGGCATGACCCTCAATGCTATCAGGTAGGTATTAGCATGACACTACATTGACAGAGAAGCTCAGAAATAGAGTGAAGTTAAAATATTTGTTCAATGTCACATAGCTAGAAAGCGATCTCAAGATCCACGTGTCTCAAAAGCCCCCCCAGCCTTCTTTGCTTCCCTTATGTGATACTTTAGTTGGCTAACAAGTTGATGACATGAAAAGTTCCTAAAAGACAAACATACGGAGCCGTTATAGAGAAACTTTTTAAACACAAGTATAGGGAGCAGATGAAGGAAACAGGGCAATTAGGAAAGTCTAAGGGGATGATAAAGATTATAAATATCCCTGCATATTTTTATTTGTTGGTAGTAAGATTTTATTTTTAAAGAGACATTGACTTTTATAGCCATTTGAATAAAACTTTATAGGCACCTTTTTATTTTTGTTGACATATAGTAAGAATGAGTTTGTATAGAATAAGCAGAGGTAGAGTTCTGATTGCCTGAAGAAAAGTGAGTGAGACAGGGTGTGTTGATAGTAGGACTGGCTAGAAAAATCACACGTGGCATACTGAAGAAAGGGAAAGGCATCGTAAGTGTCCTGGACATTGAGTTACAGGTTGTAGAACTTCTGCTAGTTGATTGTTGCCTGAGTCCTCCTCCAGGGATCTTGATTATTCAGTAGTGAGGAAGGTTAGACATGAATTTGTTTTTAAAACCGTCCAATTTAGTAGCCATGGTTGGGAGTTATTCAGATACTTTAGACATTGGACTCCAAACTGCAATTTTATAAAACACCTGTAGAGAAATAATTACTAGAGAAGGGAAGAGCTCAGACCAATACCTCAGTCCAAATAAAGGAGCACATATTTAAAGTATAAAAGCAAATGTTTCTGTAGTGGGATTAAACAACTTCCTGGGTAACATTTATATTTCCAGGTAACCAAAGTATGAAGATGTTTCTCATGTTCCACTTTAAAATACTAAGTGTGTATAATTGTGTACACATAACACTAAACAAACTCAATGGATTGTATTTATATATGTGTGCATTTATATATTTGTATGTAGCAATAATAAAAAGAAGTTATTAATTTCAGGAATGGGGGCATTGGAAGGGATTGGGCAGAGGAAGGGAAAGGGGAGAAATAATGTAATCACATTTAATTAAAATAAAAAATAAACACACTGTACTATACAAAGAGGCTCACATATACCTGATACTCTTGAGTCCTATTTAGAATTATTAATAATGACATAAGATACACCAAGTAGAATGTCTTTTCAGGCATGTAATTATTCAAATATAAAAGATGAGCTTGGATAGAGGAGCTTCTTCTTGAAGCAGTGTAAGAGCCAGAGGGCAGGGAGGACACCAGAGAAAACAGGCCCTCTAAATTCACATGAGCAAGCCCACATGAGCTCAGAGTCTGAGGCAGCGTGCACAGGGTCTGCACGGCTCTGCACCAGGTCCTCTTCCAGCATAGTGTTTTTATGGGATTCCTGAGTGTGAAAGATTAGGACTTTGTGCCTTATGTGCCTTCTCTTGGGCTCTTTTCCTTCTGTTTGTTTGTTCAGTCCTAGTCTATGTTGGTTTGTGTTTTCTCTTAGTATATTTTATTATTATTCCTTAGAAGCCTGATTGTTTTCTAATGAGAGACAAAGGTAGGTCTGGATGGGAGATGAGGAGAACTGAGAGATAAGGGAGGGGAAACTCTAATCAGCATATAGTATGTGAGAAAAAAAATCTATTTTCCGTAAAAGGGAAAATATCAAATGGAAAAAAGAAAGCATATTTAACAAATGGGGCTGGCATAACTGGATATCGACATGTAGAAGAATGAAAATAGACCCACATCTATCACCATGCACAAAACTCAAGTCCAAATGGATCAAAGAACTCAACATAAAGCCAGCCACACTGAACCTTATAGAAGAGATAGTGAGAAGTATACTTGAATGCATTGGCACAGAAGACCACATCCTAAATATAACCCCAGCAGCACAGACACTGAAAGAAACAATAAATGGGACCTCCTGAAACTGAGAAGCTTCTGTAAAGCAAAGGACATGGTCAACAAGACAAAATGACAGCCTACAGAATGGGAAAAGATCTTCACTAACCCCACATCAGACAGAGGCCTGATCTCCAAAATATACAAAGAACTCAAGAAATTGGTCATCAAAAGAACACATAATCCAATAAGAAAATGGAGTATAGACCTAAACTGAGAACTCTCAACAGAGTAATCTAAAATGACTGAGAGACACTTAAGGAAATGTTCAACATCCTTAGTCATCAGAGAAATGTAAATCAAAACAACTCTGAGATTCCATCTTACACCTGTAAGAATGGCCAAGATCAAAAACACTGATGACAACTTATGCTGGAGAGGTTGTGGGGAAAAGGTAACACTCCTGCATTGCTGGTGGGAATGCAAGCTGGTACATCCCCTTTAGATGTCAGTGTGCTGATTTCTCAGAAAATTAGGGAACAACCTTCCTCAAGACCCAGTAATACCACTTTTGGGTATATATCCAAAAGATGTTCAATTGTGCCACAAGGACATGTGCTCAAATATATTCATAGCAACTTTGTTTGTCATAGCCAGAACCTGGAAACAACCTAAATGCCCCTCGATTGAAGAATGGATAAGGAAAATGTGGTACATTTACACAATGGAGTACTACACAGCAGAAAAAAAAACAGCATCTTGAATTTTTCAGGCAAATGGATGGAGCTAGAAAACATTATTTTGAGTGAATTAACACAGACCCAGAAAGACAGTTATCACATGTACTCACTCATAGGTGGTTTTTAAACATAAAGCAAAAAAAAAAAAAAAAAAAAACCAGCCTACAAACCACAATCTCAGAGAACTTAGACAACAATGAGGATACTAAGAGAGACATACATAGATCTAATCTACATGGGAAGTAGAAAAAGACAAGATCTCCTGAGTAAATTGGGAACATGGGGACCTTGGGGGAGAGGAGAGGTAGGGAGGGGAGCAGCGAAAAATGTAGAGCTCAATTTAAAAATAAAAGGAAAAAAAGAAAAAAGTTAAAGGGATGTGGTTTAATGCAGATAAGTAAAAGTGCCATAAAAATGAGGATGGTGTATAGCTCAGGTTTTCACAGGTCGGTGACTACGTGACAACCAGCGATGCCTCTCAGAGGAGGGTTTTGTAGGGACAGGAGAGTGTGCTAGAAGAGTGTGACTCTTCAGTGGATGCAGGATGCTCAATGGTTTTATTGCTTGTAGGGTCAATACAGCCTTTTAAAGAGGAATAAAAAAACATCCATCATTTACTTTCTGTTCTTCACCATAGAAAAGGTTTATAATCCCACTAATCCCACGTAAAGGAGTGCTCACCCAGTGTCCAGGAAGCTCGGGAAAAGCTTCCTGTGCTGCAGTGAAAACCTCAGACAATGAGATATTTTTAGTGTCCAGTTCCTTTCCATTGCATGTGAATAATAATTCAGAATTAACTATGTCGGATTTGAAAAGTCGCTCAAGCAAATGTCGAGTGAGACTCTGTTAAGATTTCTCCAGACCGCGGCCAGTGCCCTCGCCGTCCATGCTCACACACTCTAGTATCATTCACTGCTCGGAGTCTTACTGCTCGTGCCTTTTGACTTTTCTGGACTAGTGTATTTATTCTGTGTTACAATTATCTCCTGAAGGTCAAGTAACCTGGTTTGGTTATGAAAGTCCTCGTAGCTTCTGGGACTATATCAGAGTGGCTTGCCGGAAAGTTTCTCAAAACTGTATCTGCAGCATTGAAAATATGGAAAATGTCAGTTCCTCCCGAGCTAAGGTAAGGCTTGACAATCTGAACTATCTCTAATCTAATTAGAAGATATTTTACTTGGACAGAAAATATTTGAACTCTGTATTTAAAAAATGTTTCCTTTTTTTTGTTGGAATTTGCACATTACCCAGGTTAACTTTTAGAGGCTTTATTTTTATTTCATTGTGTGTGCTTATTTTATAATACTGTCTGTCGAATTGTCACTGTCGCATCTTGAGTAGCAGGAGGATATAAACCTACTCACTACAAATTTCCTGTTAAGAGACAGTTTTAAAGTATATCCTCGGCAAGCTAGGTATGTTATCGCTTGCCTGTAATACCAGTACTTGGGCAGCAGAGGCAGGCGAATCTCTGAGTCCAGGCCAGCCTGGTCTATATACAGAGTGAAGTCACAGAGAACCGTGGCTACACAGAGAAACGTTGTCTTGGAAAACATATATATACATATGTTCCCGAGGAATCCGTAGAATCTTCAGAGTCCTCTCTGGGTGTCTGTAATCTCCAAACCAACACATCGTGTTCCTTTTCTTTTCTCGGTGTTAATATTTACACTACTGTGCATAAACAGTACAATAGTGACCAGACCTGCACAAATGAAGGTGGTGGCATCAAATGAGACAGGTAGCCACTGAATGCTTTCCTACCATGCAGTTTATATATATAAACAGTTTTACTTCAGAATGTCTACTGAATTCAATTTAAGCTTTCACTAGGTATTGACTACTCTACTTAGTATGACAATGTGTAATATGATTGGGCGTGATTATGCATGTCTGTAATCTTAGCACTAGGGAGGCTGAGGCATAGAGGGAAGATTGAGGGTTTGGGGCCAGCCTGGTAAACATAATGAGTTCCAGCTAGACTAGATGTTATAATAAGCTATATCAGAAAATATTTCTGTGTGTATCTGTATATGTGTATCTGTATGTGTCTGTGTGTGGTGTATGCTGTATTCAGATGCACAGATTGCATATTTGTGCATGCACATACAGAAGCCATAGCAGGATATGATTTCATCACTCTTTGTTGCCTCAAGTCTAGGTCTTTTTCTAACCAAAAGGCTACTAGTTTGGGTTGGGCTGGCCGGCTGGCGAGCTGGAGAATCTCTGGAAATGACTCTCTCTCTCCCTTTGCTAGAGATACAGTCACCCTGGCTTTCTGTGTGGATTAGGACTCATGCTTACAGAGCAAGTGCTCTTACCCATCGAGCCATCAAAACATCTCATTTACTAAGGTTCAGAATGTTAGGTATAGTAAATATTATAGATATAGTCTAACTAAAAGCTTTCTTTGGGTCCTCCATAACTTAAAAATTTGTATAAACAAATCAAAAAAGATTTTTTAAAATGCCTGACATGCTAATGTAAGGTGTTTTAGCATTCATTTCAGAAATATTTTGTGTTTTATTGGGCTGTTCTGAGTAGAAAAATAGCAATTTACAGTTTGAAGATCAAATTAGTTCATTATTTTAGAATTTTAAAATTGAAATTGCACCTCAGCTGAGTTTCTATCAGTTTTGCTTTTAGCTTTCCCTATGACTTAGGAATGGTATCTCAATTTGTTTAGGTAAAAAGACTAGCTATCTTTTAGATGAACTGACTCTATACAAGCAAACCCTTGTGGCACATAAACTTTTTCATTTTCGTAAGGTTTTTTTTCACTGTCTGCTTGAGATTGCAATCTGATAGCTTTTACTAAAATCATTAAACCTGCCAACTCCCCCTGTTTTTATTGTAAATAGACTTTTTTCAGACAATACATTCTGATTGTGATTTTCCCTGCTCGTTGTCCTCCCAGTTCCTCCCTCCACTCCTCCCATCTAGATCTACACCTTTTTCGTCTCTAATAAAAAACAAGCAAGCATCTAAGGAGCAATAATAAAAATAAGACAAGACAAAACAAAACAAGCAGTTCAGAATAAGAGAAAATGAGCAGAAGGAAAAGCTCCAGAAACACATATAGATGCGGAGCACATGTGTTCATGCACACAGGAATCCCTTGAAAGCTCACAACTGGAAGCCATACTGTATACACAAAGGGCCTGCATTTAAGTTCTCGGCTTCTCACTCTTCTATGAGAAACGTGTGTTTTAGAATTACTTGTTTTCATAAAGAAGATCTTTGAAGATAATCAGAACCTTTCAAACACGTAGTTCTTCGGCGTAACTCTCCGCCAGGTCTCGTGATGCTGTCTGCGTTTAAAAACCATGTCTGGGGTTCATTCAGATTCAGCTAGAGGCACTCAGGTGAGGGGAAAAACACCTCCATAAATCTCAGTTTCTGATCTGGTAAAGGGAATAATGACTCGCATTGCCAGGGTCTTTCTTTTAGTTTGTCATGTTTTTAGTGGCCTTCTAGACATTAAATGTCAGTATGAAACAACATTTGTAATAGAGAATCACTTCTTCACATTCTCCATAGTTTTAATTGGACACCAAAATAAATATTGTTGATGATCTAAATGGCTTTGAAAATGCAATAAATGGCAAAAGTAGTTGGGCTTTAACTGCAAATTTAACAGAAACAGAATTTGCCCCATCTTGTTGTAAAATCAGAAACCCAGATGCCTAAATATTGTGAGAAATTAGATTCCCGCAGTGGCTGGAATAAGACTGAGAACCGGAACATGAAAATGCTGGTCACTTCCCCAAGTTGAAAGTGGACATGACCGAAACCACGAGGACAAGAAAGGTGACTTCGGTTGTCAGCCTGCAAGAGCAGAATTTGACAATCAGCTGGCGTGAATTTGGATGTAAATTTCTCCCTGTGGCCCCCATTTTGTGTGACCCTGGACAGAAGGTCCTGGTGTGGCCGCGGACTCGTGACTAGTGTGAGACACGGAGTCAATGTCTTTTACAGCCTCTGAGTTTGCAATTTACTGCTCAGCAAAAGATAACAAATGCAGTTTCCTATAATAAATCTAGTCCCCCTCTCCTGGTTGCATATGAGCAGCGCTTGTTGCCTTTCTTCCCTCAGCACGGCACACGCTGTGTGTAACAGCTGCATACAGAGAGGATTATTTGGCTTGAATAAGTCTCTCACAACAGTTGAATGAAAAAGTTTTCATAAGTTTCCAGTATTGTATTACACAGATTACATCATTTTTAGAAGTGCGGTAATTTGCTTCTTGAAGGGCTTCCTGCATCTGGGATTAGCTCCTTTTCTACTGGATGATGAAATCCCTAAATTCCAGTAAACATATTTTATGGGAGAAATACTTAATCATAGTGTAAGCACACAGAATCATGGAGAAGTAAAACAAATTAATGTTGCAAAGTTGTTGAGTCATTATGAAGGATTACTGGTTAGATCATTATATAATTTATGTTCAGTGACATGTACATTGAATATATATCTGTTGACTTACAATGGGGAAATTGTTCAAGGGAAGTTACATGAAACATGGATTTATGAAGAGTTTAGCTTGGTAACAAAACACTGGATAACATAAAAATAAGAAACTAACTTTCTAGTTTTCAAATTTAAATTAAGCAACATGCGCATAAAAGGTGTTGTAAACTCCTTTAACAGGCTAGAATATACATAATTGGCTTGTCCCCAAAATGCAGAAAGTAATGGAGGTGACAAAAACGATAAGAATTATAGCTTTTTAATACAAAAGTTTGATAACCACAAGGGTCATAATGTAGCCATGAAGTCAGAAAGAATCTGAAGAGACTTTATTTTCCTCAAATCCCAAGAGGAACTACATAGGAGAGATAGCCACCATGCAGAGCATGCGTACCCCTTCTGAAAGGAGAGACATTCCAGAAAAGGATGGGTGGTGGTGTGACACGAACAGGGTTTGGGGGTGAGCAAATTTCATACCACATCTCTCATGGCCTGGCTTGCTCCCAGTGGACATATACAAGGTAGAGCCATAAATTTACCATGCAGGCAGAGAGAGAAGGGAATGGTGGAGAGGGATATGGGGAGAGGCAGAGTCTGATTTCTTGGAGAAAGGGGAGCAGTCAGATGGTCTGTGAGCTTGGACTAAGCAGCAGTTAACTGGCTGAAGGTTTTCATTTTATTCTGTAGAAATAAGAGATTAAGTTCTGGGAAAACTAGGAAGGATGTTTTGTAAATACTCCAGACAGTTCACAAGGATCAACAGAAAAAGGTCTAAAAGTGATGCCCTTCTATGTGACCCCCAAGGAAAAATGTTAGCTGTGGAGAGAAAGGAATAAGTGCTCCAGGTTATTGTTAACAGCACCTGTTATTAGATCAAATCAAGCTTATCAAGGACATCAAGCTATGTGTGGTGGTACGTGACTGTTACCTCAGCTCTCAGGAAGCTGAGGAGGATCCCAAGGTCAAGGCCAGTTTGGGCTGTGCAGCAACACAAAGTTTCCAAAAAGAAAAGAAAAATATGACTGATACCAAGAAAACTACAAAAGAAACCAAACTGTGGGTCATAAATATGATAAACTCTTAAATAATAGCAATGACTAAATAAATGGAAGCAAAGATGAGTATTGGGAAACTGAACATTTAAAAGACCTGGCTATGAAATAGAATTCTCATCAAACTAACCATTTGCTGAGCCTAACTGATCTCAGTGGCCTCCAAAGGACTCGATCACATAAAGTAGGTTCTGTAACCACCGTGGAAGTAAGCTGGACTCGGTACCAACAGAACAACAAAATGCTTTTATGAGTGAAAATTTGAAGGACCTCTAAGTACTCATTGATCAAAGAGGAAATCATAATCAAAAGACTTAAGAAGGCTTTTGTGTTTGAGTAATGAGAAATGTTAGAAATCAGTTATCAGAGATTTCATTTCAAAACACAACCACATAAGTAGTAATTGAGTAGAAGGAAAGAGAATAAAGAGCAACACTCCAGTCACGTTGAAGCAAATTTATCCAGAATAGCAAACTAAAAGCTGTGGGTCCTTTTTGATGATTGGTATAATTAATAGATTTCAGCAAATCTCTTAATGAAGTAGAACAGATTATAAAATATCCAGAATGAAGACAACACCAACCCCATAGATCCCGTAGACCAGTGGTTCTCAACCTCAGGGTCTTGACCTGTTTGGGGCTAAGTACCCTGCACAACTGGTGTTTGCATCGTGATTCATAATAGTAACAAAATTACAGTTATGAAGTGGCAATGAATAATTGTGTGGTTGGGGTCACTACAGGATGAAGAACTGTATTAAAGGACCGCAGCATTTGGAATGTTGAAAACCACTGCTGTAGACAGTAAAATCTGCAAAAGTGATGGAAATTGGAAAATCCCTTGAAAAATAACCACTTGACCCATCTGAAATAGAGAACATTTGCATATCCTGACAGTTAGGCTGAACTGTAACTAAAACGCGCTCCTTCGTGCAGATCCATTTTTAATCTGGTGAAGATCTGTGTGAAATTTAGACTGTCTTTTGTCAAATGTATCAAGGCAGATACCTTTACTGTTTGATGTCTTTTTTCTCTTTTAAATGATGACATCTCATTCTTGGATGAGACAGGAAGGTAGAGTTCGTAGATCAGTCTGTTTGGGGATGAGATGACTTTTTTTTTCTCTCTACTAATTTTGTTTGTTTCATTAACATATAGTAAAGTAAGGATAATATTGTAACCAAATGCACCAATTTTATGGGGACTATTTTAATATACACAGAAGTCTTTCAACGGAGCCTCACAATACTGTCCTTAAGAGCTATCTATGTTCATGATTTTTTTGAAGTCTCAGTGATTTGCCATTGTCAAGTAATAAAGTGTAAATTCCATAATATCGCTTTAGGCTTTCTATATCTTTGTGGCCAACAGCTTTCATAAGTCTTGTTTGTTTTTCCATTCTAGTAAAAGTTCTTTCATTGAAAAAAAAATAAATCATTAAAATTAGCACAATTTGTTACCACAACAGAGAGTTCCACGCAATTCAAGGACAGGAAACTGAGTGCAGCCCAGCTCTGTGTGGACTGGAATTAATAAATCAGGAAGCAGGACTTTCCCCACATTCTTATCTAGCCACAGCACAGCCTCCTGTGCCTAATTTTCTCTGGACGGTGCCTTCGCTTGCTTCTGTACTTGTTACAGGGTAGCCTTTTGATTCCACAGCCCACTACTCGCTTCTGCATCTGTTAGACTGTTTCCAGTGAGAATCGGGGACTGTTGGGCAGCCAGCAGCTTGCCTTTTCCTTCCTGTTTCAATCAGCCCCACCTCATGTGGGTTCCTCCAGGCTCACTCAAAAGGAACAATGGACTGAGTGCAGGGCAAGCTAAAAGTCAGTGTAGTAGGAAGCTTGGCTTGCAGGTACACCCCATTGTTGATTTTCTCCCCGGCAGCATTGAAGTTCTCGCCAGCTTTTTTTTTTTTTTTTTTTTTTTTTAATCACTTCCTAGATTGGCTCCTTTCTTGTCCATGAGTATCTGAATTCATTATATCTGTAGACATTTTCATGCCTTTCTCCAAGTCCTCTGGTTGAGCATAATATACATATTGATCATGATCTTTACTCCCATTGCTATTTCAGTGCTATTGCTTTCTGTGTTAGTCAGTTGTTATGAATTTTCCTGGAGATTTGGGAAGGACTAAGTAGAAATGAAAGTAAATGATACTTTACAGTCTCTTTAGATGTTATTCCTTATATTCTTTCAGTCTAAATAGGCTACAAAAAGGATTGGAGAGGTAACCCAGTGAAGTAAAGTGTTTGCTGCCCAGGCATGATGGCCTGAATTCGAATGTCCAGCACCCACCCCCAAAAATCCTGGTGTGGTTGCCCTGGTCTATAACTGCAGGTCAGGGGTCTGGGGGATTAGAGCAGAGACGGATGAATGCCATGTGGCTAGTCAATCTAGCCAGAACAACCGAATGAACCCCAGGTTCAATGAGAGACATTGTCTTAAAAAGAAATAAAGATATAGAGCAATAGATAAAGAACCTAAAATTGACTTCTGACCTCCACACACAGACAGGCAAGTACAACCACATACATACACAGAAACCTATACATCTGTAAGGAATATTTTGGAGTATTAACAAAGACTAGCTAATGCCAACTACTAAAAAGGGTTAACACTTTCTCGTATTTGTTAAATGATTCACAAGTCAGAATTGTCTCCATGATTCTTGGCTGAAATATGCTGACATCTGAGTTGAGCTTTGTTTCATGTTTTTGTTTTGTTTATCAGTGGGGTGGAGTTAAAACCAGAGCCTGGAGCATGCTAAACCAATGCTGTATCACTGAGCTACATCCCCAGTCCCTGGCTTTTTGTCGTTTTTTTTCTATTTTGAATCTATAGTAGCATCTTTACCAAAAGATTTAGTAGCTGTTGATTTGGGCTTGTGATTGATCATATATTGTAATTTATTGTTGGTATGAAAATCTCTTCTTGGGGCATAAGTAGAAAATTGTCTCACACGTGTTGCTGGAGGAACTACTAAAGACTCTGCTTCATGTGTTTTATAAGGGTCTCATTTTAACTAGCATGTTGCCTTTTGATATTGAAGTAGAATTTTATATAAATATACTTTATGATTCAAAATACATCTCTATCTAACCCAAGTAGCTCATTTTCATCAGAGGACATAGTAGTAGATTGATATGTCATATGTCTTCTGAAAAACAAAATATATGCTTAATATTATCAAAGTTTTCTGTTTTATCTTAGTCATTCTTGATTTTGAATTATGTGTTCTATATTGTTAATATGCATATATTTGACAGTGTATAGAAAGTATTCTTTAAGTTTCTTATTTGATCCTTTCTTGTTCCTCGTAGGGTAGAGCCTGGATCAGAGTAGCACTCATGGAAAAGCATTTGTCTGAATACATCTCTACAGCTTTGAGAGACTTCAAAACAACCAGGTCTAACAGTCCTTTCAACTTTCTAATGTTTATGACTTGAAAAATCAGAATGAAGAGGTAGTCTGAAGTTCTCAACTTTCAGGTCATCCATTTTTCTTACTGCTCAGATAAATCTCCTGTCCTCTTAGAAAAGTGTGATTTGTTACCTGAATGTGCATTTGACTCGCTGATTTGTGTGAAAGGGACTCATGGTGCCTCAGTGTCTTTTCTTTGAGCCATTCTGACTGTCAGTCTTTCAGTGCTCCTATGGGCTTTTCTGTGGCACATTTGAAGGAGGTTCTCCTTCATTCTTAGGTATCTGTCTCTTTCTCCAGGGTAATGCTTCCGTATTTCTTTGCTGGGGAGGACTATAAATAGATAGATCATTTAGTTCTTTCGCTCATGTGCAGAATTATTGGTGGCTTTGTTGTTTTTTCGGTGTACTCTTTGTAGATATTATTTTCTAAGGTTACATAGATTTAAGGGATGGCCTGCTGTGTGCTCTGTAAAAATGAAGACCTTACTGCGTTTTAGTTGGTGGTGAAGAGGTTCATAGTAGGACATCAGTCATGAATGTTTAGTTTTGTCTGGTGATCTACATTTGTTGCTGTTGATAACACTACTTCCCTCCATGTCAGAAGTGTTTGTAAATGAAAACATTTAGTAATTTCATTACCTTAGACATAAACTGTATAGCACCACAGGCACAAGATGCTATATAAGATTAAATTAATTAGGATTATATAAAATTCCAAATTTAGCTGTTTAGTTGCCATAACACATTTCTGGTACTTCATATACAGCAAGTTGTAGAGCATTTTTCCCCTCTCGCAGAAAGTTCTGCTAGCGCGGCTGCCTTAGTACTTCTGAGTGACTGTACTTATTTAACCCCATCTTACTTCTGAAAAGATGGCAAATGACAGCTGCAAATCAGTTTGATAACTAAACAATTAGGTACAAAGAACTCCTGAATCTGGCACCCAGTTTCCATGGTGTAGTGCTTAACATTGTAGATTTTCAGAAAACTTTGGCATTTGCTATGGTGTTCTCTTAGCTAGATAATTGATACGGAGCTCTACTGAGAAGACTTCTTCATTTTTGTAGGTAATAAATAAAACAGTAAGCTTTTAATTTTTCCAGACACAATTATAATGATAATAAATTTGATCAGGAAAAAGACTTTAATTATGAAAGTGTTTTCATAAGATAAATATGATAAATAAGATAAATATTGAGGATATTTTTAGCAACTTAATACTCTTGGCGTCTATTTAAAGATGGAGAGATATTTAGATGATAAGTTAATACCTTTGAAGTGAACCTGACAAAATGAAATATTTAGATGATATCACAAGGAGACAAACTTAATTATGAAAAGAGATATTGAGGGCACAAATGCTTTGAAAAAAACTAGAGCATGGTCTCAGAATCTAATATGCTAAACCAAAAATCCTAAATTAAAACTAAACCTATACAATGATTATCTCTTATGTAATTATAATATTTCATCTTTTCTAACTAAACACTAAAACATCTCTCTTAAGTTGTTAGTCCTTTTTCTTAGTTGAAATAATTGGGTGTGGTAGAAATAACTTTTGAATAGATTGTTTTTGGCACAAGTAGTTTAAATATTAAAGGGAACCGTTTTAGCCTTGTCTTACACCTATCTGTACTCTGATGCAAAGGAAATGATTCAGCTCTAAGCACGAAAGTCTCTGAAATAAAAAGCCTTGTAAAAATATACAAACATTCTGTTCAAAACAGAAACGTGACTTGCTTATTATATGCACGTATGTATACACAAACATATCTGCCCTAATCAAGGTGCTAGCATGTAAATACAGTGACTTCATAATTCACAAGAAGGAAAGTAAGCACAAAGATATTTCAGAGTTCTCTTCCTAATAAATGAGAAAACCCAGAACATTTTTCTTTTCACTACTTAATGTTATGATTTTTACTGAAATAAAACCAAGTAAACTTATTATTATAAATTATTTTGAATGTAAATCTTGACCCACAAACACATTTGGAAGAGTGACTTTGTCAAACATAAGGAAAGTACTGGAGAGAATAATTGTACATTACCTTTTACTTGGCTGCTTCTTGATGTGAGTGCTTATAGAAGGAGAAATGAAGCCTCTGAGGATGGGAGTATCTGGAGCAAGTGGATTTCTTCTTCTTCTGTCTGGCTTCACAGACAAAGAGAAATGATAGTCTTAAAAATAGTGGCAATGTGTTTATCCCAGGGCAAGGGGAGGAGCTAAGGCAGGCAACTTTGAAGCCCTAAGCTGTGACCATCCAAGGATCTTTGTGGGTGGAGGAAGGGTGGGGAGCTGCAGGGCACATTCTTGGAGAACACCACTACCTTCAAAGTATTAAAGAATTCCGTGTGAACTTCTTGCTGGGGTGAAAAGTGTCTTGAGGGGCAACTGGAAAAAAAGTGAAAATAAAAACTTGAAGTGTTTTGCGATGTAGGAATTTGGGTGTTACTGATAGGCGGCCAGAATTGGGAAGTGATAGAGTAGAATCTAAGATTTGTTTTTAAAAGAGGAAAATTGGCTTTGGTAGCATCCTTGGGAAAAAAAAAAAAACCTCAAGTGAAAAGTTACTTTACTTTAAAACTGAATTAATTTGTTCAAAGTTAATTTCTGCCTACCCAGAAACTAATAGTAATTAGAAACAATAAACTAAGTTTTATAAATGTCATATTTGAATCAATATTGAAAATATTTTGGTGATTTTAAGTAATAAATAATGCCAAAAATAAATTTGGAAAATAGAAAGATAAAATTAGCTTTATGGAAACCCACATTTAGCTGCTTCAGCATTTACTTTATAGCTGTAAGTTATGTTATAAAGAAATGTCAGTTTTTACAATATTTGGACTAAATAAGGGAGGAATTACAGTGTAAAATAAAACTGTAAATTCCCAAACAATCCTTAAAGATAGATAAAGTTTCTTAATTTTAGGAAAGTAGATAAAATAGTGATAAGTTGCTGAATTTCTCAAGAACCAAGAAAAAGTTTTAGAATCTATAAATAGTGATAAGTGTTTACATTAAAGTTGTTCTTCAATATCTGTGAATTTGCTTACTGTTTCTGTTACTCATTGCCTGGGAATTATGGAAGTAATAGAATATTTTATTTAACTTGTCTTACAGGTTATTAACACCCTCTTTAATCTAGTGTTACTGTTGGTCTCTTACTGAAGTTGTTTATAAGTTAAACTTGACCACAGTGTGAGTATACAGCTGCTCCTGGCCTCCTGCTGGCTTCTGTCTGGGGAAGCTCACAGTGTGCTGAGATGCCATCACTCAGAACCACGTGTAGTACACCAGCCTGCCAGCATCAGAACTTAGCCTGTTGCATCTCGGTGTTCTCAACCGTTACAGCAGGTCTGTTTATAGAGACTAAGTGTGATGGCATGGCTAACTGGGTGCTCTAGCTCCCTGCTACTGACCAGCTCCCACCTTGGCAAAGATAACATTTCAACATCTGAAGCCCATTGTTGTTGAATTCTCAGTTTTCTCAGTAGTGTTAGGTTAAAAAAAAAATTGGAAGCCAAACTCACATATTGACTGTCAGTACAGATTTTGGTGTTATCGATGGTTTCAGACATTCAGTGGAATATTTTGGGATGTTCTTCATAGGTGAGGAAAGCTCCTATATTAAGATGAAAAAAATAAATATTATTATTGAAAGAAAACATAGGTTTAGATCTTTGATTAGTTCACTATTTCCTTGATGTGCTATCCTATGTACAAAGACAGAAAAAGATAAATTGGACATCAATATTTATAAGTTGGTCCTTCAATGGACACCATCTAGAGAGTAAAGAGAAGAACATAGACTAGGAAATCACATTCTGATAAAGAGCATCATCTAAAATATATAAAGAACTTTTGCCACACATTAATAAAAATAAACAAATTTTTATCTGATGGCGATATACAATTTTTTAAATAGCAGAATGAAACCTGCATGGATCATTTTCATTGTCAGCTTGACAGAACTTGGATCTCTGGACATACCTTTAAGGAGGTTTCTAGAGAAATGTCACCGTGGAGATGATCTGTGAGTGCTGGTGACACCACACTATTGGTGCTGTCCCAGACTGGATAGAAACGCGGACGTGAGAAAGCCAGATGAGAAGCCCCTTCTGTGTTTCTGAATCTGCTAAAATGTGAGGACAGCCTTATGATGCCACCCTGAAGGCGCAAGTCATAAACAATCCCACACCAGTTTGGAATTGTGATTAATAGGGTGGTATTTATTTAAAGGGGAATAAATTTACAGATCACCGTCCCAGACAACAGCCCTCTGCGCAATTAGAAAGAAGTCTAGTCGCCAGAACCAGAGCAGGAAGTAAAGAGAGCGAGGAGGGAAGTAGCTGCTTTTTTTAAAGGGAAAGAGACCACGCCCCAATGGGCTGGTATCTCAGCGGCTATTGGCTGGAGGAGCGGAAGGACCTCCCGCAACACCTCCCCGGGGAAGGAACTCTACGTGCCTACTCCTCTATGGTGGGTTATAGCCTCAAAATGTGAGTTTTTTTTTTTTAATGTAAGCACCTCTCTTAAATTGCTTCTTACAAGTTATTTGGTTATAGCAGCAAGAAGTGGTTAGTGCGAAGCTGGGCATCATTAGCTACCAAGAATACAAATCTGAAGTATAATGATACACTATCTGATATAAAGTGAGATGTATGTATACAGAAAATTGCATGAAAATAAATGTTGATGAGAATTTGGAAAATTCGGATCCCCAATACATTGTTTAAAAATTAAAATGGCATATCCACTTTGAAAACAGTTGGCAGTTCCTCAAAAATTTTAATATTACTATTAGAGCTGTCATCTGACACCTGTGGGTGGTGTGTATGGATGTGAGTGATATATATATGTCAATGCATGTATATAAAATTGATGACATAGTTATAAAAGTGGACATCTGTTTATAGCAGCATTATTTATAATAGCTGAAAGAAGAAACACCCCAAATGTCCATCGCATGATAAAGAAACAAAATATATTGTATCCATTCATTCACCTATAAAAATGTTTAGAGTACTGAAACATATTACATAAAGATAAACCTTGGCAACATGCAAAGCCAAAGAAGCCATTCACAGAAGGCCAGATAGTATGTAATTTCCTTAATTGGAATGTCCAGGACAGCTAAATATATATGTAGGACCAGGAGTAAGGTGAGGGTTTATCAACTGGGATTGGAAGAATTGTTGGCATAAGAGTTGGAGGGAAATGCGTGATAACAGCTGGTAGGTGCTGTGTCAAGTGGACACAAGTAGGGTCTTCTGGGAAGAGGGAAAAACATTCTTCCGTCACACTGGCGCGTAGGCAGATCTGTGGGTCATTTTCCTGATTAGTGGTTGGTACGAGAAGACCTGGCTCACTGTGGGCAATGCCATCCCTGAGCAGGTAATCCTTGGGTGTATAAAAAAGTTAACTCAGCCAGCCAGGGGAAGAAAGCTGCTAAGCAACACGCTTCCATGGCTTCTGTGCCAGTTCCTGCCCCCAGGGTCCTGTCTTGGTTTCCCTCAGAAATGTGACCTGGCATATGTAAACCAAAGAAACCCATTCCTCTCCAAGTTACTCTTGGACATGTTGATTATCTACCACAGTAATTAAAACCAGACTAAGACAGGCACTGTGATAGTTGATCTTCACTGTCGATTTGACTGGATTTATAATCACCTTGGAAACACTTCTAAGGGTGTCTGTGAGGATATTTTCAGAAAATTTAACTGAGAGGAAAGGTATAAGCCAAGCGTGAGCAGCACCATTCTGGGGTCCTGAACTGAAAAGAGGGACAAAGAGCAGTATACCAGCTCCATGTTTCTCTGCTTCCTGAATGTGGGTGCCCTAAGACTTATAGGGCCTCACACTGCTGCCACCGTGCCTTCGCCACAGTGATAGACTGTATTGCCAGATCATGAGCCCAGATCCTCCCTTTGGTTGCTTGTGAAGCATTTGGTCACAGCAAGGAGAAAAGTAACCTATTCAGGTACGTTGTTTCCTGTGATGGAGTTATGAAAATGTGTTACAAAGAATGGAGCTGGTAATTGTAAAACCAGTTAAACTGTGTTGTAAATGTACTTTAAATGGGTTAATTTGTATACAGTTTTTAAAAAGTTTAATGAAGTCATGTGGGTATGAAAAATAACAGGCGTTTATAAATTATGAAAATATTATGAAGTGATATGACCTGTGTTCTAGAATTCTTTTTGACAATTTTACTTAAATTGGATGTACAGGATATTATATTGAAATAAGTATGCATTGTGGAAAGGCTAAACACTCTGTAATGGCTCTTTTCCAGTGTGTTCTATCTTGCTTTCTTCTTCAAAAATCCTAGATGCTACTGTTCTCTGGGCTCAGTCTTGCATGATCTTTTATTTTTCCTCTATTTATGTTTTTTTCAGGAACTTTATTCCCTTTCTTGACTCTAAATATCATTTATATCATCCTGAGTCCACATTTAAATTTCTAGATAAATAGTTCATATATGTGTTCCCCTTCTAATAATATTGTTAATTGTTATAAAATAATTTCTCTATGTACAGATAGTTAAATATGTTGGAAGTGTAAAATTCACATTTGATTTTTCCTTTGTTCCATGCTTATTAGCGAGTCTGGTTGATCCTATCTTTAACTTATTTGAAATCGCTCTCTTTACCCTCCAAGAGTCTTAGAGGGTAAAGAGAGCCCGCTGACCTATCTTAAAAGTAAGAAACCTTGTCAGTTTTTCTGTAGAACATTTAAATGACTGCTTATCAATAGAGCTAGCGTGTTTTTTTTTTTTTTTTTTTTTTTTTCCTTTAACTGCTGCCTGGCTGGGGGACTTGTAATGAGTTGCTTGACTTCTCTGGAGGATATATATATATATATAGTGAAGCAGTCTTTCTCTTAGGCTCCCAGCAGCTCCCAAATCAAGATACAGAGACCTGTTATCAATTATGAAGGCTTCTCTTACACTTGACTTCTCTGGAGGATATATATATATATATATATAGTGAAGCAGTCTTTCTCTTAGGCTCCCAGCAGCTCCCAAATCAAGATACAGAGACCTGTTATCAATTATGAAGGCTTCTCTTACACTTGACTTCTCTGGAGGATATATATATATATATATAGTGAAGCAGTCTTTCTCTTAGGCTCCCAGCAGCTCCCAAATCAAGATACAGAGCCCTGTTATCAATTATGAAGGCTTCTCTTACACTTGTCTCACTAGATCTTATAACTTAAATTATAACTTAAATTAGCCTGTTTCTGTTTATCTATTTGGGGCTTTTTACCTTTCTTTCTTTATGTGTGTCCTACTCTTTGTCTGTCTGGCAGTTGCCTGGCTGACTGGTCCTAGGCAACCCCCTCTCTCCCTTGTTTTCCTCTCTCTCTTCTGCCTACTCCCTCTGCCTTCCAGCCCCACCTTTTCTCTCTACTAGCTAGCTATGGCTGTTCAACTTTATTTGACCAATCAGATGCCTTAGGCAGATAAGGTGAAACAGCAACACATCTTTCCATAGTTAAACAAGTGCAGTGCAAACAAAAGCAACACACCTTTACATAGTTAAAGTAATATTCATAACATAAACAAGTGAAATGCATCTTTACATAAATATTCCACAACAATATAGTAGCAAAATTAAAGAAATCAACATGAATAAAATATGTTCTATCAATATAGTTCACTATTATTGTAAATGTCTCACAGCCTACAAAAATTTCTCTAGTTAGACTTATGTAGGCCAATGTTTCAAATTAAACACTTGAGTGTTTCATTCTTCAATGACTCTAAAAGTATAATCTCATCTTTCTCTCAACAAACTGGTTACTTACCTTTAAGTATTTACCACCATCCATATGGTCTTTTTTCCTTTGTTTCTTGCCTCTCAATTCCCTGGGACTTTGATATGCTCCAGAGAGAGGGGCTGTGTCTGGCTTGTTCACCAGTATAAATGCAGTAGGCAGCATCGTCCTTGTCACATAGAAGGACTTGTTAGTCATTGGAAAAATAAATATGAATCTCACATTCTTAAGACCTTTGTAGATTTTTATTGTGTCCCTGTTTCACATTCATTTTAACTCAAGCAAAGTATATTGCTTATTTATAATGTGATCTTTATCTACCACAAGGGAAGACTGTGTTCCTTACAATTCCTTGTATACAGATTAAACTGGAAACAGGAAAGAAGAAAGTCAGTAACTAAGTTTCTGCAGCTTATAAGTTCCCTCATATTTTAATAATGTACTTTCAGGGTAAAACTTACCTTTACAAAAGGCAAATTTGAAGCATGATACTGTACTGGGCTAGCTATTTCAGTCCCACCCACAGGTTATTTATGGTCCGCCTACCCGAAAGGCCTTAACGAGGCTTACAGAATGAATACTCAGAAGGATTATAGGGACTTATTTTAATTACAGCTAACGTGTGTGATGAATAAAAGTATAAATATGCTACACACTGCTAGTCACTAGCACCTTCTTAGCCGACACATAAGTTGCGGTGCACTCCCTGACCAGCAGGGAAGGATGACCACGAGTCGAGGATTCTTATGTAAATCACACTTTATTGGAGCCTCTTGGTTGAAGGGAGAGCAGAAGCCCCCCCCCCCCCCAGCTGCTATTATATAGGGGGTAAGGGAACTAGTCGTGCATTGGCCGATGCGCGCCTGCCGATGCTCCTGGCCACGGGATTGGCCCTAAGCACGTCATTGCCACTGCGCATGCGAGAGGCACGGTTCCACTGCGTTGCCTAATATGGAGTTGTTCACCAAGTGAGGCCGGGGCCAAGCGCCATCTTGTAATGGCAGCCACTCGAATCGGCTCCCAGCAATAAGTGACTAGAAGGAATGCATCTAATAAAAATACAACTCACCATAATATAAAGATTGGCTTTTAAAATTTTTCTTGCATCTAAAATGTTGCACAGTACCCAATGATATACTCTTATTTGTGTGGAAGTTTTATGTATTTTTACCTCAGTACTTTAAATATTTATCTTCTTGGAATTCAGTGTACTGTTTTTGTTAGTGTTCTCAAAAAATATTTTCTTTAGAACAAAAAATATTGTTAACAAAGGAGTGTTTTCTTAGTGTATGCTTGCTCCTCTCGGGTTCGCTGTCTCAAGCTTTATACTCGGCTGTTCTACTGCATACTTAACAAGGTTTTTCTGTTGCAGCTTTTCTGTGAGACAGTGTTCTCTTGAAATCTTGGAAAGCGATGCTAGAAGCCTTGTTAGGGTGAAGGTTAATTTCCTTCTACCTCTTCCATGTACAAATAACAAACGTCTTTAACTAATGATAAAGGCATAATTTCCTCAGATTAGTTCAGCGTACTGTGGTTTTGCTGTATTACCTCAGGCTTAGAGGTACATTTCTGAAATGTATCTTCATGCAGAAACAGTTGAAACCATGACAGGCAGCCTCCTACGGAATCTTTCTCTTGTATTTGTCCTCTACACTGTTGGATTATATTGTCAGGCCAGTGAGATGTTGGGTTGAATAATGGTTTGACAAGAATAACTTGCATCTTAAAAAATCATTAGCTTAAAAACTTGGCTCATTTATTAATTAGTAGATCTAAATCCCATTTCATTAAAGTAAATTATATAAATATGAATATAAGAGACCCCTGACTCTCATAAACAGTTCTCTAAAACCAGTTAATTTTTTGTCTTGGTTTCTTCAGCAGCCCATAGTACAGTGTTGACAATAGGAAACAAGTAGAATATTTCTTTTGACTTTAAACTGTAATTTCAAGCTACAATTGGCTCAAGATGGGGATTTAAAAAAAAAAAAAAAGACTCGTCAGGGCTGGAGAGATGGTTCAGTGGTTAAGAGGTTGTTCTTCCAGAGGACCTAACACTTGCATGGTGGCTCACACCTATCTGTAACTTTAGTTCCACGGGATCTGATGGCTTCTTCTGGCCTCCAAGGACCTAAGGCACACAAGATGTCCACATACATACATCTAAGAAAATACTCATACATATAAAATAAAAATAAATAAATCTTTAAAAATATTTCTTATAAGAAAATAAAAGGCTATTAGAATATTCCCATTAAGTTAAATAGAGTCTTTTTCTGAGTAATTTAATTACTTATTGTTATAATTATTGTAACATAATTATTATTCGTTAATGTTCCATAGAATTGAATTATCTAGAACCACTGAAAAGAAGGTGGTAGAGAGTAAGGACCAGTACTAAGGAGTAGCAGGACGCAGAGGAGGGAGTCAGTTAGGTGAGTGTGACCTGCACCCAAGCTTCAGAAGAGACAGTGAGTGCTGTGCTCTCCTTGGCCTGTGCTTTATAAAGTGCGCAAATATGCTTTTTGCAAGCATATTACAAAAATCAAGCAAAATGTGTTTTACATCACAATGGTTAGATAAAAACATGGATGGGTGGGTAGAGTCTGCAAATATGTAGCCACCGGTCTGCAGAAACTGACTCATCAGGACAGTATGCAGAAGGGGAAGTCACAGGGGCTGTTCAGGAAAGACCAGGTCTGGACTACAGCAAGAAAAAAAAAAAAACTGTTTCAGGGAAAACAAATACAGCAGAGCGGACACAAACAGCACCAGGAAACAGAGGTGGTGGCAACACCGAGAGACACTTTGGCCCACCTGAGGAAAAGGATACATGGGTAGATTCTCCTGTCGGAATGAAAAGATTTCATGGTAAGGATGGCCACAGACCTTATAACATGGCGTGTTAATGACTGAGCCTGGCTTACCAGACAAATCCAGCTTTTTTTTCAACATTTTTGTAAAAATGTGGATTCCATTCTAGGGGACTTTACAAATGATAGGAAGTCTCAAGAAATACAAATTAAAAAGACTATGATGTTGAAATTGTGGAAGGGATAAAAGAATGCGTCCACGTGGTGACAGGGTGTACTATAAAGAAATCCTCTCAGATTACCCTAAGACCCATGTCTCGGGTAGTGCAGGAGGCCACACCAACTGGGTATTATTGTAAATTAGAATGGTGTTGGCCTGCTCACCTGTGAGCGAGATCTTTGTGTGCTATTTTGATAACTTTGCGCTGAGATCTCTGCTGTGGTGAATGATGCTGAGAATGCACTGTCTTTCCTGACTGCTGGAAAACACTGCAAGGGCACCCGCTCACGCGTTCACAGCTCTGTAAAACACCTCTGCTGTCTGTGGTTCTCATATACAGATGATGATGGACTTTAAGTATGTTGGTAGTTAGCAAAAGTAATGGTTTCTGTTATCTTTTAGAAGTTTATTAATATTTAGAGGACAAAACAATAGCTCTAGTATGCAATGACACATCCATACATGTATGCCATTGTACTTTGCTCATGTTCACCTCTCGATTACCGTTTTATGTCCCCCTTCCAAATATTCTCCTTTATGCTTCATGTCTCTCCTATATAGACATACATACATGAAGAACATGCATATGTATGAGAGAAATATATATGTATATAAAAGAGAAATTTTAGTGTTTGAATCTGACTTTCTTAGCACAATAATCCTCAATTCCTCTCATTTTTTTTAAAAAAAGAACATAATTTTGTTCAAATAAAACCATGGTACTAATTTTCTTTCTGTTGCTGTGATCAACAGTGTGACCAAAGGCAGTGGGGGGTGGGGCTCTTTGGCTTACTTCCAAGTCATACTCTGTTGTTTAAGGAAGTCGAGGCAAGAGCTCAAGGAGAAACTTGAAACAGAACCCCTGGAGGAGCACTGCTTGATGGTTGCTCAACCATAGGCTCATGATTAGCTGGCTTTCTCATACAGCCCAGTGCTACTTCTCTAGAGATTATGACACCCAGAGTAAGCAGGGCCCTCCTGCATCAGTCAATAACCAGCACAGATCCCATAGACGTGGTCATAGGCTAGTCTGTTTCAGGCAGTACTGCAATGAGACTTCAGATGATTATAGGTTATGTCAAGTTAACAATTAAAGCTAACTAGGACACTGTGTGTGGGGACAGAGAATTTTCTTCATCTCTGTTGGTGGAAATCTAGGCTGGTCCCATATCTTGGTTATTGTGATAGTGCAATATAGATGGGATGTGCAGGTGTCTTCGTTGTATACTTAGGTTCCTTTCATAAATGGAGAAAATACAATGGATCGCTGTTCCTTGTACCTGTTCTTTTATTATTTCATTCCAAAGTTACTACCAGTGTATCCAGTGAAATACAGCAGAGTGATACCCTCTAGAGTATTTCTCTGCCTACTTAACAACGCTGCTTTGAATTGTTGATGGTTCTATTATTTGACACTATACACTTTCATAATAGAGTAAAGTTGCTTGGAGTATGCCCCACAAGAAGAGAAATATCTTAGTATATGCAAGACCCTGGATGCAATCCTGTAATACTGAGAAAGAAGACACAATTAAAACAGCAATATAATAACTTATATATTAACAAACTTAAGGATAAAATGTTCTAGAAGCATTAGGAAGTGCTAAAACTTTCAATATAGCCTATATACCTGGAAGTATGCATCCATTTGTGCAGTTTTATGGATTTTATCTAATGGTTCTTTAAAACAGTTTACTTAGAAATCATTTTAGACAATATTCTTTGCCCTCTGCAAGTTCTTCCAAGATCCTCCCCACCGCCCTGCCCACTCAACCTCTTGTTTGCTCCCCCACACATGCCCCACTCCCAAAAACAATAACCAAAAACCAAAAAAACAGGAAAAACAACCAAAATAAAATTGAAATAGATAAGCAAACTAAAGAAAAGAAAAAGAGAAAGTAAATAAATCAAAAAATAACAAAAAGTAAGTGCACACACACACACAGAATGGACTCTGTTTTGTGTTGTCCAACCACTCCTGGGCCTGGGGACTGCCTTGGATTGTTGTTAATATACCCAGTGACACATTGAGGAAAACTGTTTCTTTCCTTTCCCAGCAGGTATCCATTGCAAATTGCTTCTGGTTAGGGGTGGACTTTGTGTCCACTTACCCTTCTCAGTACTGGCATTTTGTCTAGGTTGAACCTGTGCAGGTCTTGTGTGTACCCTCATGATCTCTGTGAGTTCATGTCTATCAGTCTTGTGTCTGGAAGACACCGTTTCCTTGATAATCTCTTCACTTCCTCTTACACGTAGATCCCCGAGCCTTGAGAGGCATTTGATAAAGACTTCTCATTTAAACTTAATTTGCTAGTCTCTCATTCTGTATATTGTGGATCTCTTTGTTAATTGTCAAATACTGCAACAAGAAGCTTCCCTGATGACAGTTGAGTGATGTACTGATCTATGGGTATTTTATTGGCATGCTCCTTTAGTAGAATAAATTACTAGGTTATCCCCTGCACCCATGGCCTCTCTAATCTCAGTTCCTGGCCCCTTTAGCAGTGTCGTGTGGCTTCCTTCTCATCTGGGAAACTGGATTAGAAGGATTAAATTGGGATGGGGTGGAAAAGAAGAGTAGAGAGGGGGATCTGGGGAGGGACGACTGACACTAAAGGCACTTTTAAAAATATGGAAACCCACTACTGTAGAAGCTTTCTAAAATGTACACGTAAATGAAAGGACTCTTACATGTAGTCGCCATATAATGGAGGAAACAATACCTAAGTAGAAATCTTATACCACCAGGTCAAACCTCAGTGCCGGTAATGTGTTACATTTGTTGAATCGCTGGTCAAAGGGATCCTATAGATCACCCCACTCTATATCACAGGTTATAGCCAAGGCTCTTGGTTACTCTTCATAACCTGATGGTAAGACCCTGTTGCTGAAGATGCAACTTCTGTATGTCATTGGATACAGAGATACCGAGCTGGTGCTGAACCAGTAGCTACTACTGATAAGTGTTGATGGTGCTATATTTCACCCAGTTTAAAACCCTGTGACCTACAAGAGAGACCTTCCTGTGAAATACACTGGCACAGTGGTAGCACAAATGGCATCGGAGTAACCAGCCCCTTTTGGAGTGGATTGATTTTATGGTTATTAAACCATAAAGCATTTGGTGTTTTTGGACCCTATCATTTGCAAGTCATCACTCTTGGTATCTTCACACAAAACTGCTAAAGAGTTGTTTTTTCTTTGTGGCTAGTACTTACCAACATGATAGACACAATTCATTGCATGGTTACAGTTCGCTAGAATAGTCAGTCTTTTAGGAATTGTTTTAAGAGAAGAAGCATTAGGAATAGAGTTCTTCTCGTGTCTCTAATGAAACACAAGACAGGAGTGGGATCAAAATCAGATACATGTTCTTATCTAAATGTCTCTTTTGTGGAACACTTTTTATGGAACTTAGAGAAACATCATTAATCTTTGGTAGACTAGAAGTTTTTACGTAAATCAGTGAGAGCAATTCTCAGAAGGTGCAGAGACACAGATAACCTTTGTTCCAGCCTTGTTCCCGGTGGCGTGTTTGTAGGTGTACACCGGTCAGAGAGTGAATGGTTGGCTCTCATTTTCCTCTTCTTGCTTTTTATTAATCAGAACTTCCTTATGAACTATAACGTGGTTAAAAATTTTTTAAATATTTTTGTTTTAAAAGAAGTTGTGTGATTTAGTAGAAAGAATTTAGAGTACTGAGTTACTGCTTAGCAACTCATAAATACGAAATTTAGCAAATTGTCTTGACCTTTAATAGCTGGTACATTCCTTAATATTTTCCAAAGAAACTTTAAACAAGCATTAGCCAGAACAGGATGGCTTATAGGCATGAGCAGAGGCAGAATTACATTCAGTTTTGTTAGAGAATGTGGTTTCTTTCACATACAACATCATGATGACCATCTGCTCCAGTCTTACAGCAGTGTTAGTGTGATTACAAACACCATGCTTTCTAAGTCGTAAACTTGGTTAGTAATGCTTAGAGTTATAGAAAGACAAAAACTCTTCCTGCACATAAACAACTAATGTCTACACAGTTTTGGAAACAGACCGAGAATTGAACCTGAATTTACTGCCTCTTACTTGATATTTATATGACTTTATATTCAGGAAATTTCTGGGCATCTAAGGTCCATTGAGCTATTACTTTAGAGATTCTTTTTCAGAGAGAGAGTGTAAAAACATTTAGGAATATTGATTTTATTTAGGATAATGAGTTTGAATGTTCTTTGTTATTTTTATGAAGGCTCTAAATATCTTTGAGACTGCAGTGGTCAGTTTTTAAAATATGCATTTAACAAAATTGAGCTCTTCCTGTGTTACTTTTGACTGTGATTTCTTCAGGCCAAACCTGAGTTTGTTTTTAATCCGCATGTATTCACTGCATTTTTTCCAGGAGGTTTTATGAAGATGGAGCCATTGTCTTAGGTGAAGAAGCAAATATGCTTGCTGGCATGCTGCTTGGGCTCAATGCCATCGACTTCAGGTACTCGGCGTTCAACAAAACGAGTTCGGTTTTTAAGTGATTATACCTAACAGTTTCTACTCATGATTTTTCTTTTGGTTTGCTAAATAAAGCACGGCTAGACTTTGGTATTGGATTTTTATTGCTTTCAGAACGACTAGTTTTCCGACGTCCTAGAAGAAAGAAAGTGAGGTGTTTCTAACTTAGCGGGCCTACTCTCTTAAGATGGGTGAAAGAAAGAGTAGCCAGTATGGGCTGCAGCAGGACTCTGCTGACAGGGAGGGAGATTTCCGTCTCTCGCTCTTGATACTTTCAGCTACTGCTGTAAAATGTAAAGAAGTAGATTCAAAGCAGATTTAAAGTAAGTAAGAGTCTTCCTTTCCCAAGTCTAGGTAGATAAAATCCTAGGAGGATGTCTTGGGTAGCTTATACATCTTGTATTATTAGCATTAATTTGGAGTATACAATATTGTTCATTTTTCCTTTGGTTCTCAGTAAGATGAACCAGTCCCAGACTGATCACAAATGCTAAAAATGGTTGTGGTTAGATTACTTTCAAGATTCTGAAAGCATCATTTTGCATTTAATTTAATTGTGTGTTGTATTAAAAGTAAAAAGTTGTCTGTAAGAAAAAAATATAAGAATGAAGGAAGAATATTTTATGAACAGTTCAAGAATATTGATACTGAAATGACTTTCAGGTTTTGACTTTTAATAGACTCCTATAATTTTCATTGAGGTTATTTTTTTCTAGTAACTTACTTTCTCTTCAAAATATTTATTACTTCATAGGTTCTGGATTTCCCCTATTTATAATTTAATAAGAAAGTAATAGCTTAATTTTTAGGATGAGCATCATGAAGTCTAAATGTTTGAAGTTTTTATTGCAGTTATTTAATATATGTGTGCATGGTGGGGGCACATGTGAACGTGGGGAACAGGACAGGGTGCTGGCCTCTCCTACCGTGGGGGTCCTGAGGACTGCATTCACAGCATCAGGATTGATGGTGACCTTTACTCACTGAGGTGTCTTGCCAGCCTGAAGATTGTCTTTAACCCTTGAGTGTCGTTAACTCTTCATGTAGGTGTCCCGTCGTCTTAGTCCTATCCGTCTGTCTTGTATGTGTTTGGGTTTTTTTTTCTTTTAGAAGTTTTATTTCATATTCAGATTACAGTGTTTCACCCATGACAGCGATATACTCATGGCCATGTCACAGTACAGAATACATATAGTCTAACTTTTAAAGTCCCCACAGACTTAAAGGGTCCTTCCACTGTTCAGAAGTCTCGAGATTGAAGTGTCTTTTGACTGTGAACCACTATTGAATAAAATATAAATTACAACCAGCTGGTGGTGGCACACGCCTTTAATCCCAGCACTTAGGAGGGAGAGGCAAGTGAACTCTGTGAGTTTGAGACCAGCCTGGTCTACAAGAGCTAGTTCCATAACAGCCAGGGCTGTTACACAGAGAACCCATGTCTCAAAAAAAACAAAAAACAAAAATAATAAATAAAAAATAAAAAAATTATATGCTTTCACTGTACAATGGTACATTCCCATTTGTAGCACAATTAATAAAAACTCAGAGACAGAAATTGATGTTCAACCTGAAGGTCAGAAAAGCAAAACAACCAGCCACTGGCTCTTACCTCTCTATCTCAGTCCAAAATGGTGACCGTGCCTCCAGGAATCTCAGAATGAGACTGTGTGTGAGAATTGTCACCTCCCATTTTACATTCCTCTCTAGTGTTAGGATTAAAGGCATGTACCACTACTGTTAGATTTCTATGGCAAACTAGTGTGGCTACTGGGATTAAAGATGTGTGTCACCACTACCGGTCTTAAGACTGACCAGTGTGGCTGTTTTGGTCTCTGAACTTCAGGCAAGCTTTATTTATTTATTAAAACACAAATGAAATATCACTACACCCACTCTGAAAAGGAAGAATGCAAGCATGCTGAGGTTAGACCAGAGCAGGAACTGCAGCAGGGCAAACACCAAATCCTGTGGTTTCGTGTCTGCGGCTTTAGTTTCAGAGGGTATAGATGGATCCATCCTTCCATCCACCTTGCAGTCTACAATATATGCCACCCTCTTTGGCTGTTTTCAAGCCTAGTGTGCAGCCCTCCTAAGAAATACATTTCATGGCCCTGACATCTCCAACGTCTTGGAATCTATACTGTAACCCTGCTTCCACCCTCACAGCTTCATGCAATGGCCTCAGAGGGCTTCTTTGTAGGTACTCCAGCCTGGCACAGTCACACCTGCCTGCCATTAGCAGTATTCGGAATTCCCGGAAGAAGACCCCCTGATCCACTCATACGTGCATCTTTTATGCCACCAAACTAGACTCACTGCCAAATTCTGCTTCCAGCTTGGGGGGGGGGGGGACCCCGGTCTCCTTGGAGCCCAGTTGTAGCGGTTTCAGTAGGCTACACGTGGTCAAAATGTTCTATATACAGTCACTTCCAAGAACAAGAAAACTATCCCTCTCTCTCCTTTAAAAACTTGGAGCTTGCCGGGCGGTGGTGGCGCATGCCTTTAATCCAAGCACTCGGGAGGCAGAGGCAGGTGGATCTCTGGGAGTTCGAGGCCAGCCTGGTCTACAAGAGCTAGTTCCGGGACGGGCACCAAACCTACAGAGAAACCCTGTCTCGAAAAACCAAAAAAAAAAAAAAAAAAAAACTTGGAGCCTTTGATACTGGGGTCTTCCTCAGGGTATCTTTCCTGTTGTTCTGTGCAGAGCAGAAGGCTTCTCCTTCATGGCAAGAATCTATGTAGCAATTAGAGTCTTTTCTTAGCACCTGCCTTGACTGTAACCGTAGCTTTCTAACGCCCTTTCCTCTCCAGACTGTACATTGCCCCCTTTCTAACTCGTGTTCTTTTTCCTTGTAGAAATCAGTAATGATTATGCCCCCCCCCACTAAATGTTGTGCTGTCTTGAAATTTCTACTGCCAAGGAAATTAGCCCATTACTTTAAAATCTGATCTCACATTCTCAGACTATGAGCCAAATGCAGCCAGATCTTTTGCCAAAATATTGCATTTGTGATAGAATCTTTGTTCCTTGCGGAAACCAGTGTCTCTGGGTTGCTGCTACCGGGTTCTGTTACTGCTGCCTTCTAAGGCTCCATCAAAGTGGCCTATTAAGCTCTGTTTACAGCATTCAGTGGCTTTTCCAGCCCAGATGTCCAAAATATTCCACACTCCTCTTATATAATAAAGGTCTAAAACTACATGCTTGGGTTTTTCACAATAATGGCCCATTTCTGATACCATTTATCTGTTAGCTTCTTCTCTGTGGCTGTGATAAAATGCCCTAACGTGGACAACTTAAGGGAGAAGGAGTCTGTCGTTGCAGAAGAATAAAATCCATCATGACATAGAAGACATGATAGCACTAGTAGGGATGACGTGGTGACAGAAGCAGGAAATGGGAGATCACATTGTGCCCCTGCTCAGACAGCAGAGTGAGAATAGCGGGGGGGGGGGCGGGGGGGCAATAAACCCTCAAGCCCTCCCTCACTGACATAATTCCTTCATAAAGACTTCATAACCATCTCAAACCATGCCATCGGCTGTGAAACAAGTGTTCAAAACAACCATTAGGGATTGAACTACAGTAACCAGACATTGACAGCAAGTGTCTTTAACTGCGGAGGCATCTCACTGACACTGTGTGTCGAGCGAAAGCAGATACCTAAACCATATGTTAGTAATGTCTGTGAAAATGGAGGCACGTGTGTGAAGTGGCGCCACTTTAATTTTGTCCTAATTTGAACCTGGAAAAGTAAATGCATACTTTTTGTATGTTTAAATGAATATTTTGGCAGTCAAACTTTGGAACAAAATCAAAAGATGAGAGTTCACAGGTGATTTTTTTTCCTTTGAAATATCAATCTGATTTTTTATAAATGTTTCTGCATTTATATTTATGGAGGATATGTTTTTTGGTGTTGTTTTAGTTGTTTTGAGCAATGTTTTGTTTAAAACTGGGATAACTGGTGTGCATCACTGAACCAACTCTAGAAGATGTGTTCTTAACAATAGTTATCGTCAGCCAGACACCTTCTTATCTTTCTGTATGTGTTATACAAGAGTGGAGATCTGGATTAGGGGTCAAGAGATTTAGATTTCCTTTATTGGCATTGTGAGCATCACAGCATGCCCCTGGGCATATTGCTTCACCATATCTATGACCTTACAGTCTCAGAAGAAGCTAATTAGAGAGTGGAGGATTTCCAGCCCCTCTTGGAGATCTAAGATCTAAACTTTTTCATTTATTGAGATAGTTGAGAAACTTCTTCTTTGCTAATCAAGCAGACCTTTCTAGGAGATCGTGTTACCTGAGAATTTGTATTTAAACATGGAAAGCAAATCTTTTTTTTTCATTCTCTAGTGATATTTTGAATGACCAATAAAAATCAACATATTGGCAAATAGCGTAATAAAGTTTAGATTGTGTGGAGTTTTGAGGAATAAGGGTCTCCATAGACTCATATATTTGAATGCTTAGTCACCAGTTGATCTGTTTGAAAGGATTCCATGGATTAGGAGGTGTGGTCTTGGAGTGTGCCTTTGGCATTGGACTCTGGGGTATCAAAAGCCCATGCCAGGACCCTCTCTGGTTGTGGATGTAGCTCTCAGCCGCTTCAGCAGCAGCACACCTACCTGCTGCTGTACTTTCTCCTGTGATGATAATGGACTAAGACTCTGAATCTGCAAGCAAAGCTGCCAATTAAATGCTTTCTTTTGTAAGAGTTTTTGTGGTCATAGTGGCTCTTCACAGAAATAGAACAATGATTAAGACCTTGATTTCTCAGTAAATTTTATTGTTGCTTTATGAAACATTATCTAATATATTAATTAACCTGTCGTATAATGCTTGTCATTGATATTGAAAATTAAATATTTAGGATACTTATTTATAGCAAGTAACAGTTATATTATGAACAAAGACATTCCTGTGCAGTTGGAACTTTAATATTTATGTACTAATATGAATATTTATTATCTGCTTTCTTAGCTTCTGCCTAAAGGGAGAAGGATTGGATGGCACCTTCCCTGCTGTAATAGACTATACACCATATTTGAAGTTTGAGCAAAGGTACTTGCCATTTTGAAATATGTTGTTGAAATCTTAATTGTAACTTAATACTTTGAACAATTTTTATCTGATTTAAACTTCGTATGTAACATTTGTTTCTTATCAGAAATTATTAGTTAGAACTAAGGAGATGACTCAGTGGATAAAGTGTTTGCTTTACAAGCATGAAGTCCAGTTGACATCACCAAAACTCATGTAAAAGATAGCCATGGTGGAATGGGTGTGCAATCCTAGTTCTGGGCAGTTAAAGACAGGTGGTTCTCCAGAACTCATGGCCAGGCAGTCCAGGTGAACTTGAGCTGGAGAATCAATAGAGACTTAGTCTCAAAAAGTAACATCGAGAGTAATACAGAAAGACACCCAACGTTGACCTCTGACCTCTGGCCTCCAACACACACACATACAGGAGTGGGAAGACATTAAGAGATCATTAGTGAGTTCTACCTCCAACTGCACTTCCAATATTTATGAAAATATAGTTTTATATTAATCTCAGTATGCTGTTTGTATAAAAATATCTATTTATATTGCTAAAATCATTGTAAAAGAATACCTATACATGCTCCAAACATTGAAATTTCAGGACTGTGATTCATTAGATTGGGTTCCACTTTGTGGAAATAAACTTTACTATCTTTTTGCTGTAAAATTTCACTTATTTTAGGTAAATTCAGTGACAAGACTACTGACCCTTAAATTGTACACTTCTAAAAAATATCTAGCAATGAATCCCACTGCTAGTCTGTGTAACAATATTCTGTAAGAATTCTTGATTTTTATAAGCTTATTGAAAATTAAGTAGCTGAAATCTGTAGGTGTTTTTTGTGTTTTCCTGAAAAAAAAAATGATCTTATGAATAGCATAAAATTCTATTATACTTAAATACTGTAATCAGGCTATAGTTATAATTGTAACTCTGTAAATTCTGTACATATGTAATATAGATACATAATCATTCAAGGTATATTTGATTAATGCATACCTAATCTAGGAAAATCAATCTCTGTCTCTCTCTCTCTATCTCTCTCTCCCTCTCTCCCCCTGACTGTTCTGGAACTCGCTGTGTAGGCCACGCTGGCCCCTAACTCACAGAGATCCACTAACCTCTGCTTCCTGAGTACTGGGATTAAAGGCACATGCCATTATCCCCAGCTTAGAAACACATTTTCTTAAGTGCCGAGGGTGTGTGTGTGTGTGTGTGTGTGTGTGTGTGGAACATTAGAAACTTCTGAATAAAAGTACAGCCCCTGACTCCAAGAAAACCACCCACCATCTAATAAAAGATTTCAAGATTTCAAGTAAAAGTATTTGTGGCTTTTTCTAGATGGTGACAGATAAGAGCAACCTCTGCTTCTTTGGGGTTAATTTTATGAGCGTACAGGAGGGCTCCTTACAGGAAAAGGGTGAAAAAAAGGCGGCTGCATCACAGAAAAGGCCACTCAGAAAGATGCACCCTTGAGCCCCAGGGAAAGAATCTCCCTCCCACAGTGGTACTCACTGTCTTTATAGCCCAGGAGAGGGTTTGTGAATTGAGGAACTTCCGAGCTTCTGGAACCTGGTAGCATGAGCTTGTCCTTCTTTATGGCTGAAAAACATTCAGTTGGGTCTATATGCCAGGTGTTCGTTCTGTGTCCCACTGTTAGAGGACATGCAGGTTGGTTCCAGAACTTGAAGTCCCTAATAAACACCGATGTGCAGATACCCTTGTGATACTCTGACTTGGAGTCCATGTAAAAGCCCAGGAGTGGTTTATCTGGTGCACATGGTAAATCCAGTATTAGTTTTGAGAAACCTTTGTACTGACTTTTATCCATCTGAACTGTTTTACATTTCTACCAAAAGCATATAAGCCTTCCCTTTAATTCACATCCTTGCCGACATATGTTATCTGCTTTCTTTTTTTTATTCATTATATGCTGTAGTAGCTGGTTTTATGTCAGTATGATGCAAGCTAGAGCCATCAGAAGGAAGGAGCCTCATTTGAGGAAATGCTTCTGTAACATCCAGCTGTAAGACATTCTCTTAGTGATTGATGGGGTGGGCTGGTGGCCCCAGGTTCTGTAAGAGATCAGACTGAGCAAGCCGTGTGGAGCAAGCCAGTAAGCAGACAGCCCTCCTCTGACCTCAGCGTCAGATCCTGCCTCTCGGATCCTGTCCTGTTTGAGGGATGGACTCCGCTGTGGAAGCACAGGCTGAATAAACCCTTTTCTCCTCAACTGGATTTTTGGTCGTGAGTTTCATCTCAACCATAGAAACCCAGACTAACACGTATGGTCTCTTCGTTTTTATTTTTTGTATTTTTATTTTTAATATAATATTTTTATTACTTTAAAATGCCATACTTGATACAGTGTATTTTGATCATATTTATCCCCACTCTTCCCCTTAATGCCTACATTCACCCCCTACACGCTCCCTTTTAAGCTTCAAGTCCTCTTTAGTGTACTAAAACCCTCTCAGTCCAATTGGTGACGTCCCTGTAACTCACAGCTGTGGACTATCAGCTGGGGTATGATCCTCTTACCAGAAACCACACCCTAAAATATTGGCCCCACCTTTGCCCACGAACTGTCAGCCATGCCTGCGTGCTCAGGAACCCCCTCTCTCTGCTGGATTGTTTGCTGGCTTGAGACGGAGCAGGCAGCCGCACAACTATAAAGTATATGCAGGGTCTGTGGTTGCTGCTGCGGTCTCTGGGAGCTTCACTTAGTTGCTTCTGTAGGCCATGTTTTTGGGGTGTCCTTGACACCTCTGGCTCCTACAGTCCTCCCTCCTCCTCTTGGGTCGGATTCCCCTGGCTCCACCTTGTTTGGCTATGGGTCTCTACATTGCTCTCATCAGTCGCTGGACGATCTCTCTCTGATGGCAACCAGACAAGGCACTCGCTGATCTATGGGTATAGCAGGATGGCATTAGGAATCTCTTCATTGATTTTTTTTTTTTCCTTTTTGTCCATAGTGTTTGGTTCTACCTGGGTCTCTGAGCCATCCAGCTTCTGGTTCTGAGCCATCCAGGCAGTGCCAGGCATGTGCTATCTCTCATGGCATGGGCCTCCGGTCGGACCAGTCATTGGTTGGCCTCTCCACAAGCTGTGCCCCACCATTACCCCAGCACATCTTTCAGGCAAGACAGATAGCAGGTCAAATGTTTTAAGTCCAGATATATTTTCCAGTCCTACTGCTGGAGTCTTGCTTGGTTATGGAAGATGACCAGTCAGGCTCTGTATCCCCCATTCCTAGGAGACTTTACTGGGGTCCCTCTCACAGATTCCAGGGAGTTTCCACTGTACTTGGTTTCTGCATAGGCCCCCAAGTGCCCGCAATTCCAGTCATTCCTCCTAGTACGCTCTTCCTCTAGCCCCCCCCTGCACTTGATCCCTTCTGTCTGCATCCCCGCTTGCCTGCCACCAGTCCACCCACAATCATCAGTTCTGTTTCCCCTTCCCAGGGAGATCCGTGTGCCTCCCCCCACTTGAGTCCTCCTTGAAATTTAATCTCTGGGGCTGTGGATCAGAAAGCAAATTTTTAACCCATGTGACATTCATGCCATGATTGCAGCCCTGGGCATATCTTGCATGCCAATTATTTCTTTTCTTAGTATCAGTCTGACTAGGGCGAGAATGAATCCCAGGGAAGTTTTTATTTCATTTTACTGATGTCTTAAAGATGCTGACATTTTTTCATGTCCGTTCACCATTTGTATTTATTAAGGTCTTTGATTCATTGGAATTGATTTTTGCACAGGGCAAGAGACAGAGATCCAGTTTTGCACTCTACTTACATATTTTACAACTCGGTTTATTGAAGAAACTGTCTTTTTATTATATATAATATAGTACTATGGCAAAGATGCCAAAAATCTAATGGCTATAGAAGTGTAGGCTTGTAGATGGAGCCTCTCTCCAATTTTGTCACATTCCATGTCTGTATTTATGTATCATGCTGTTTTACTACTGTGATCCAGCAGCATAACTTGAAATCATGTAATGTAACATCAACATTATTCTTTTGCTTAGGATTGCTTTGGCTATCCCGTGTCTTTTGTGCTTCTATATGAATTTTAAGATTTTTTTTTTGTTCTGTTTCTGTGAAGAATGGTTTTGGAAATTTGATTGGGATTGCATTAAACTGATATGTTGCTTTTGTTAAGTTAGTCATTTTCATAATAGTTATTCTTCCAATCCATGAGCATCAGAGACCTTTCTGTCTTCTAGTATCTTCTTCATTTACCTTCTTTAGTATAGAAAAGGTTTATTATACAGTACTTTCACTTCCTCTTTTCTTTTGTTGAGGCAATTATGAGTAGCATTGTTTACTTGATTTTTTTTCTCAATGTATTGGTCCAAGTTGTATGCAAATTTCTAGTATAAATAGCCCCTCATTTGTGCTCTGTATGTAAACCAGACTCATTATTTCATCGAGATGGACTTTGGCCTACATGTACTTTGATATGTCATGTGTGCTCTGTCTGGAGTGAATTAATGCTTGTTCATCTCATCCCAGAAAAAGTTAACACAATGGTTTATCAGCTTAGAGTTTTCTGGTGGGCCGTTTCGTAGGCGCCAGGGAAGCGAGAGCAGGTGCGGGAGCAGATTTGAGCTTCAGCTTTTCAAACCCAGGATCTCGAGATGCATTGTGATTCCTGTCCTTTAGATTGTTAGGTGTATGCAGGTAATCTTGGAAACAATGAAGCAAGACTGAATTAGAACGGGCTTTTGGCTATTGTGGACGGCTCTGAAGTGTGTGGGTTGCTCGAAGCCCTCCTGGCTTTGCTTTCGTTGAATTTGAGGATCCCCATGATGCCGAGAGCTGGATGGAAGAACACGGTGGCTGCCTCGTAAGAATGGAGCTGTCGAAGGGTGAGAAAAGAAGTCGGAATTGTGCCCCCTTTGGGGTCGTCTCCCTCAAGATGATTAACCTAGGAGTCCTCCACCTTGGCGAAGATCTCTAGGGAGAAGCTTCTCTAGAAGGCAGAGCAGGTCACTTTCTAGAGATAGAAGACAAAGGTCTCTGTCTTGTGAGAGAAATCACAAGCCATCTCGATCCTTCTCTAGTTCTCGAAGCCGATCTCGGTCAAATGAAAGGAAGTAGAAGAATAGTTTGCAAAAGAAGTGATGTACAGGAAGTAACTTCATCTGACAGGAGTATGTACAGGACATTCAAACTTTTGAGACTTCATAAACTTGGTACATTTTTAAGATTTTTTTGCTGTTCATGTTCCCTTAAGCAAGATTGAATTTGCTTTGAACTTTAGTTTTTCATAGACTGAAATAAACATAGATCCTGCCCCTCAAAAAGTGTTTTCTGGTGGAGTCTTTAGGGTTCCTTATCACAGAATATCTTCTGCAAATAAAGACCTTGAACATCTTACTTTCCTATTTCTATCCCTTTTTGTTTGTTTTCTGTTTTGTCTTACTGTTCTACCCAGGACTTCAGGCCCTGTGTTGATGGAGGAGAGGGGGCGTGTATGTTCACCACTGCGTATATTCTATACTCTATTCCACTGTACTCACGTAGAGTGCAAGAGATTATTTTGATTTTCATGCTTTTAATAATACTTGCTTGGGTCCTGTTGTGTAATCTATGATTTTTTTCTTTGATTTCTTTAAACATACTTGCAATCATTCTCTTATATTCTTTGGATTTCATTTAATACACTCTCACTGGAAGCCTTTATTGTGGGAGTCATCATTTTTGGAGTAATGTGAGTTTTCATGTTTGTTGTCCTTTGGTGTACGAACTTGTCCATCTGGGATTGGATTGTACTAAATGTTGTTTGAATGAGAACTGTCCTACATAGGCTCCCAAGTGGGTGGCATTAGTAGGAGAAGACATGGAACATTTAGGAGAGAGAATCTCACAGGAGGATGTGCTGGGACGGCTTTGAGAGTTTATAGCCTTGCCTTGCCTCCAGTTCTTTCTGCTTCATATTTATGTTTGAAGATATGATCTCTCTGCTTCCTTCTCTGACCACCTGCTCCCATGTCTTCCTCACCATTAAGGACTCTCTAACTCAAACTCTTACTTCTATAACTTGCTTCTGGTAATGGCATTTTATCACCAGAGTAGAAAAATAACTAACAGAGAAGTTGGTACTAGAGAGTTCGGTTATTCTGAGACAAATCTGACCATGTTGTTTTTGGAGGAACATGGAAGACTGACACTTCAGACAAGGAAGGCAGTTGGATGCTGTAAACAGAGCTAACAGGCCATTCTGGTGGGAGCACACAAACAGATGCTGAGAGAAACAGGGAACGCAGAAATCAGACTCTTGAAAGGGGAGCAAGGTCTCAATTAGCAACTGTGCTCAAGGCCATCTGTGTGATAGTTGGCAAGGAATCAGGCTGCCATCCCCCTTGTCCTAAGAACTGCTTGAGGCTAAATATAAAAGTTAGGGACTAGCTTTTGGTGGAGGCTATTTCAAGGGCAGGTAACACCGGGTCAGTGGTATGGCTGTCACTCATAGCTCTGCAGTGGGAAAGAGCAAGGGGGCAGAAAGAAATACAAAACACACAGCTGGAAGCGAAAGGAGCTCCAGGAAGCTTTATGTTGTAGCAAAGGCATGTGCTGGAAGAGAGGCTTTAATTCAGGAGCTGCACTGCCGAGCTAACCTTCCAAACTGTGAAAAGTGTTTCTTGTTCCTAGACAGCAATTGTTTCAACCCAAAGGGGCTGCTGCTGAAGCGGCCCAGGGGTCAGAGTCCATCCCGAGCTGCACCTGAGATGCGCAGTGTCATTGTCACGGCGATGCGAGAGCTAGGGGCTCTGTTTCTCTCTGAATGGCTTCAGAGAGCACCGCGCCAAGCAGGGTTTGGCCGTGCTAGTGTTGCTATCAGAAGAACACCCCGAGATACCATTGTGTGGGAGCTGGGTTTCCGCGGAGGTGCCTGGACTATGAAATGTCACCAAGGAGAGCTGCATCCAGAGCGGAACCAGGCCAGCAGAGAGACGTCTGCTGTGATCCCTTTGACAGAAGACATAGACCTGCAGTATTTAATATTCCTCCTGCTGTGTTTTGTTCTTCCCATGCTCAGTTTTTCCTCATTTGGGCCCTCATGCCTTTGGAATGGAAATATATGTTCTGTGCTGCTGTATGATGGAAGCATATAATTTCTTTTTCTTTTTTTTTTTATTTAATGGGGTCATAGAAGAGATTACTTTGGGTCTTAGAGGAGGCCTCAGGCTTTGAAATGTTGGTGAGACTGTCAGAGACTGTAGAGCCTTTTAAAGTTGAACTAAATGCATTTTGCACTGTGACATGACTATGAGCCTATGGGCCCAAGAAGTGGAGTGTGGTGGTTTGGATGAGATCTGCTCTTTTAGGCTCATGTACTTAGACACTTGGTTACTAGTTGGTAGTCCTGGGGGTAGAGCCTTTCTGGGGGAAGTATTTTGCTAAAGTAGGGTGTGGTGGTTTGAATGAAAATGGGCCCCCTAGACTCAAAGAATTATTGGAGGTGTAGCCTTGTTAGAGGAAGTGTGTCACTGGGATTGGGCTTTGAGGTTTCAGAAGCTCAAGCCAGGCCTAGTGGCTCACTTTCTCTTCCTGCTGCCTGCCAATCCAGATGTAGAACTCTCAGCGACCTCTCTAGCACCATGTCTGCCTGCACGCCACCATGCTTCCTTCCATGATGAAAATGGACTACACCTCTGAACTATAAGCCAGCCCCCAATTAAATGTTTTCCTTTATAAGAGTTACCATGGTCATGGTGTCTCTTCACAGCAACAGAACCCTAAGACATGGGACATCGAGAACTTACCCCCTTATCCAGTCTTGTTTGTGACTGAAGATGTGCTCTCTGCTTCCATCTCCAGCATTTCCTGTCACTGTGGACCTTGTGTGGGACTCAAACTTCCTTCTGAGGCTGTTTCTGGTCATGATATTTGTCACAGCAGCAGAAAAGTGGTCCAGCTGGATGTTTTTAATGACCTTTTAGTGGGAGTGTTATCAGTGTTCATGGTATAGCTGTGCTGAGGCATAACTTCCTCTGCTAGACTGGTATTGGGACAGCAGGACAGATTTCGAGCGTTCGGTGAGAGTAGAAAGGGCGATGAGGGAAGTCCCTGGAAGGAGCAGCGGTGGAGACCGCGGTGGAGGCTGCAGTAAGGTGGGCTGAAAAGAGAAATAGAGATAGCAGTCAGTTCCAGCTCACAGTGACCCCAGAAACACAGGCTGTCTCCCTGTTCTTGGAGAAAGCCAATCAGAGGAACGGGAAGAAGGGGGAAGGAAAGATAGGGGAGGGAAAGGAATAAAAGAGAAAGCAAAAAGAAGAGGGAAAGGCAGGGAGGAAAAACAGAAGAGGGGGTAGAGTGCGGTCATTGACTGCCATTAACTGGTGCCTAAGTGCATAAAGGGAGAATAACTGAAGGGGAGACAAGAGCGTGATGGGGCTGCGGGGCCGTAGAGTGTGAATGCAATGTAGCCTGTCCATTGGTTTTAACTTTACATCTCTCAGTTTTTCTTCCCGGGCTCCCAGATGCCTGTCACACCCTTCCCTTCTCAAGACCGAATTTCACATTCTGGCAACCAGTGACCTGAACTCTTCACAGGTCAAGTCACAGATGGTCACACCAGCCCCACCTCAAGGTTGTCCTTTGTAAGGTTGAGTCATGGATGCTGGTTCTGGGTTCATGGGTATGGTTGTGATTGCTGCCCCACCCTTGGGAGGTCCTTCCGTGTGTCTGTGGATGCACGCTTGGAATCTGATTCTGTATTCCCCTGCAGGCTCTGCTTCCAACTACGCTTCTCCCACTGGTTCTTACTCAGTTTCTTTCCCTCAGACTAGAAGTACTCCGCAGACCTGGTTTTAGTGTATTGCCCCGATTTGCTAAGAGTTTTCTGAAGATGCTGTTCACAGAGGGTCTCTGGCCACTAGATTACTCACGTAGCAGCGGCAATCTCTTTAAAATGTCCCATGCACGGCTGTTTTAACTTTTCCTGGTAGGGGTACCTCCAGAGCCCCTTGCCACTGTTGCTGCCAAGCACCTTCTATCTGGCTCCTCCCTCTTTTCCTGTCCTTGGAAATGACTGCTCCTAAAAGCTCCGTGTGGCTTTTCTGAGTTTCACTCAGATATGCCTTGTGCTTCCAGCACCTCCTCACAGTAGAAGAGATAATTCCCCAACTTTAGCCCAAGGATCTTAATGTTTCAAGGATGGCTGCGTTAGTTACTTCCTTGTTTTTATAGCTAAATATCTGGCCCAAACAAAGGAGGAAAGATGGGTGTGACTCTCAGTTGCAGAAGGTCAGGCGTGTGGTCATTTGGTGTAGTACTCGGGCACAACCTCATGGAAGAGAAGAGACAGAGAGGAAATGGAATGGTATAATCTCCATAAACATGCTCTCAGGAACCCCCTTCTAGCAGCTATGCCCCCTCCTGAGGTGCCTGCCTCCTGGGGCAGCAGTTCCCCGGCTGCACGCCAAGAACCTAACACTGGCGCTTGTGTGGATGCTTCACATTGGGGCTGTACCATGAGAGTCTCTCCCCCTCCATATTACCGCTTTTAGGTTAAGTAGAGTAAGACATAGCCACTGAAAAAGTTAAAACACAGAAAGGTAGAAAGAATGATTCTGTCACTAATTTTCTGCCCTCAAGAAACAGCTGTTTGAAGCATTTCCATTCTACTCCAGGCACAGACAATTTTCTCTAATAAATACAAATAACACACATTTTCTTAATAAATACAAATAATAACATTTTCTTTAATAAATACAAATAATACACATTTTCTTTAATAAATACAAATAATACACATTTTCTTTAATAAATACAAATAATACACAGACATACTGTTTTCTTCTGTTAAAACCATATTAAGAGCCATTTCAATGTCATAAACTGTCCTTCTATAGCATCATTTACTAAATTGCAAACATTTTAATAATTATGTTTACCTGATGGACTTTTAGATTTTGTTTATTAATTACTGCTTACAGTTATATAGCAACATGCTTATAAAATTTTTATCATTTTATACAGAACCAGGATTTTCTCTTACATTTAAAGAATTACCAATGAAGGAATTCCTGGGATAATTAGCATGTATATTATTAAAGTTTTCCAAATACACTATAAAATTGCCACTCAGAGAGTTTATTCCATTTCAATATACAGCTATATATGAGCATACCTTTGCTTACTCTTTCCAAATAAGTATTAAAAGTGTGACCAATTTATAAGAGAAATTTTTGTCATATTGTTTTTTTTTTAATTAAAATTTCCAACTGCTCCCCATTTCCCTCCCCCTCCTCCCATATATTTCCCCCTCCCCCCGCTCCTCTCCCCCTATCCCCACTCCTCTTCTCCTCCCCCCAGTCCATTCCCCCTCCCTCTCGATACTGAAGAGCAGTCCAAATTCCCTGCCCTACAGGAAGACCAAGGTCCTCCCACTTCTATCTAGGTCCAGGAAGGTGAGCATCCAAACAGGCTAAGCTCCCACAAAGCCAGTTCATGTATTAGGATCGAAACCTAGTGCCATTGTCCTTGGCTTCTCATCAGCCTTCATTGTCCGCCATGTTCAGAGAGTCCAGTTTCAACCCATGCTTATTCAGTCCCAGTCCAGCTGGCCTTGGAGAGCTCCCAATAGATCAGTTCCACCGTCACAGTGGGTGGGTGCACGCCTCGTGGTCCTGATTTCCTTGCTCATGTTCTCCCTCCTTCTGCTCCTCATTTGGACCTTAGGAGCTCAGACCGTTGCTCCAAATTGGGTCTCTGTCTCTCTCTCGATCCATTGCCAGATGAAAGTTCCCGTGCCATTCTGCTTGGCCTCTCGTCAGCTCTCATTGTCCGCCACATTCAGAGAGTCCGGTTTTATCCCATGTTATTTCAGTAGCAGTCCAGCTGGCCTTGGTGAGCTCCCAATAGATCGGCCCCACTGTCTCAGTGGTTGGGTGCACCCCTCATGGTCCTGACTTCCTTGTTCATGTTCTCTCTCCTTCTGTTCCTCATTATAACCTTGGGAGCTCAGTCCGGTGCTCCAGTGTGGGTCTCTGTCTCTATCTCCATCCATCGCTAGATGAAGGTTCTATGGCGATATGCAAGATATTCATCAGTATGATTATAGGATAGGTTCATTTCAGGTTCCCTATCATCAGGTGCCCCAATGAACTAACTGGGGACATTGCCCTGGGCATCTGGTAGCCATTCCAAGTTCAAGTCTCTTGCCAACCCTAGGTGGCTCCCTTAACTAAGGTATGAGTTTCCCTGCTCCCCTATCCAACCTTCCTTTATCCCCAATCACCCCGATTCCCCCAGTTCCCCTCATCCTCTCCTTCACACTTTTCTCTACCCATCACCCCTCATCCCCATCCCACCCCACCCCCAAGATTCCAATTTTTTGCCCATCAATCTTGTCTATTTCCCATAGCTGGGAGGATATCTATATGTTTTTCCTTGGGTTTACCCTCTTGTTTAGCTTCTTTAGGATCACAAATTATAGACTCAGTGGCCCCTATCCATGGCTAGAAACCAATTATGAGTGAGTACATCCCATGATCTTCTTTTTGGGTCTGGGTTACCTCACTCAGGATCGTATTTTCTATTTCCATCCATTTGCATGCAAAATTCGAGAAGTCATTGTTTTTTACCGCAGAGTAGTACTCTAATGTGTATATATTCCACACTTCATCCATTCTTCCATTGAAGGGCATCTAGGTTGCTTCCATGTTCTGGCTATTACAAATAATGCTGCTATGAACATAGTTGGACAAATTCTTTTGTCATATGATAGGGCATCTCTTGGGTATATTCCCAAGAGTGGTATTGCTGGGTCCAGGGGTAGGTTGATCCCAATTTTTCTGAGAAACCGCCACACTGATTTCCAAAGTGGTTGCACAAGTTTGCAGTCCCACCAGCAATGGATGAGGGTACCCCTTTCTCCACAACCTCTCCAGCAAAGGCTATCCTTGGTGTTTTTGATTTTAGCCATTCTGACAGGTGTAAGATGATATCTCAAAGTTGTTTTGATTTGCATTTCTCTGATCGCTAAGGAGGTTGAGCATGACCTTAAGTATCTTTTGGCCATTTTAACTTCTTCTGATGAGAATTCTCTGTTCAGTTCAGTGCCCCATTTTTTAATTGGGTTAATTATCCTTTTAAAGTCTAGTTTCTTGAGTTCTTTATATATTTTGGAGATCAGACCTTTGTCTGTTGCGGGGTTGGTGAAGATCTTCTCCCAGTCAGTAGGCTGCCTTTTTGTCTTAGTGACAGTGTCCTTTGCTTTACAGAAGCTTCTCAGTTTCAGGAGGTCCCATTTATTCAATGTTGCCCTTAATGTCTGTGCTGCTGGGGTTATACATAGGAAGCGATCTCCTGTGCCCATATGTTGTAGGGTACTTCCCATTTTCTCTTCTATCAGGTTCAGTGTGTTCAGATTGATATTGAGGTCTTTGATCCATTTGGACTTGAGTTTTGTGCATGGTGATAGATATGGGTCTATTTTCATTCTTCTACAGGTTGACATCCAATTGTGCCAGCACCATTTGTTGAAGATGCTTTCTTTCTTCCATTGTATACTTTTAGCTCCTTTATCGAAAATCAGTTGTTCATAGGTTTGTGGGTTAAAATCCGGGTCTTCTATACGATTCCATTGGTCGACTTCTCTGTTTTTATGCCAGTACCACGCTGTTTTCATTACTGTAGCTCTGTAATAGAGTTTGAAGTCAGGGATGGTAATGCCTCCAGAAGTTCCTTTATTGTATAAGATTGTTTTGGCTATCCTGGGTTTTTTGTTTTTCCATATAAAGTTGATTATTGTCCTTTCAAGATCTGTGAAGAATTTTGATGGGATTTTAATGGGGATTGCATTGAATCTACAAATTGCCCTTGGTAGAATTGCCATTTTTACTATGTTGATCCTCTCAATCCAAGAGCAAGGGAGATCCTTCCATTTTCTGGTATCCTCTTCAATTTCTTTCTTCAATGCCTTAAAGTTCTTGTCAAATAGATCTTTCACTTCCTTGGTTAGAGTTACCCCAAGATATTTTATGCTATTTGTGGCTATCGTGAAAGGTGATGATTCTCTTATTTCCCTCTCTGTTTCCATATCCTTTGTGTATAAGAGGGCGACTGATTTTTTGGAGTTGATCTTGTATCCTGCCACATTACTAAAGGCGTTTATCAGCTGTAGGAGTTCTTTGGAGGAGTTTTTGGGGTCGCTCATGTACACTATCATATCATCTGCAAATAATGCAAGTTTAACTTCTTCCTTTCCAATTTGAATCCCCTTTATCCCCTTATGTTGTGTTATTGCTATTGCTAAAACTTCGAGAACTATATTGAAGAGGTATGGAGAGAGTGGACAGCCTTGGCGTGTTCCTGATTTTAGTGGGATGGCTTTAAGTTTCTCTCCATTTAATTTGATATTAGCTGTCGGCTTGCTGTATATAGCTTTAATTAAATTTAGGTATGACCCTTGTATCCCTAATCTCTCCAAGACTTTTATCATAAAGGGATGTTGAATTTTGTCAAATGCTTTTTCAGCATCTAATGAAACGATCATATGGTTTTTTTTCTTTCAGTTTATTTATATGATGGATTACATTGATAGATTTGCGTATGTTAAACCAGCCCTGCATCTCTGGTATGAAGCCTACTTGATCATAATGGATAATTTTTCTAATGTGTTCTTGGATTCGGTTTGCCAGAGTTTTGTTGAGGATTTTTGCGTTGATGTTCATGAGTGAGATTGGCCTGTAATTCTCTTTCTTGGTTGGGTCTTTGTGTGGTTTTGGTATCAGAGTTACTGCAGCTTCATAAAAGGAATTTGGCAATGACTCTTTTGTTTCTATATTGTGAAATACATTAAGGAGTATAGGTATTAGGTCTTCTTGGAAGTTCTGGTAGAATTCCGCATTGAAACCATCTGGTCCTGGACTTTTTTTGGAAGGGAGGTTTTTGATAACAGCTTCTAATTCTTCACGACTAACAGGTCTATTTAGGTTGTTCACCTGGTCCTGGTTTAACTTTGGTATATGGTATTTATCTAAAAAAGTGTCCATTGCTTTTACATTTTCCAGTTTTGTGGCATACAGGCTTTTGTAGTAAGATCTAATGATTCTCTGAATTTCCTCTGTGTCTGTAGTTATGTCCCCCTTTTCATTTCTGATCTTACTAATTTGCAAATTCTCTCTCTGCCGTTTGATTAGTTTGGATAGCGGTTTATCAATCTTGTTGATTTTCTCCAGGAACCAGCTTTTTGATTCATTGATTCTTTCAATTGTTTTCTGTGTTTCTATTTTGTTGATTTCAGCCCTCAGTTTGATTATTTCCAGTCTTCTACCCCTTCTAGGTGAGTCTGCTTCTTTTTTTTCTAGAGCTTTCAGGTGGGCTGTTAAGTCTCCAATGTGTGCTTTCTCTGTTTTCTTTAAGTGGGCAGTTAGTGCTATGAACTTTCCTCTCAGGACTGCTTTCATAGTGTCCCATAGGTTTGAGTATGTTGTTTCTTTATTTTCATTGTCTTCAAGGAAGACTTTAATTTCTTTCTTTATTTCTTCCTTAATCCAGGTATGGTTCAGTAGTTGACTGTTCAGTTTCCATGAGTTTGTAGGCTTTCTGGGGGTAGCATTGTTGCTGAATTCTAGCTTTAATCCATGGTGATATGATAAGATACAGGTGGTTATTAATATTTTTTTGTAACTGTGGATGTTTGCTTTGTTACCGAGTATGTGGTCGATTTTTGAGAAGGTTCCATGAGCTGCAGAGAAGAAGGTATATTCTTTCCTATTTGGGTGGAATATTCTATAGATGTCTGTTAAGTCCATTTGATTCATTACCTCCATTAATTCTCTTATTTCTCTGTTAGGTTTCTGTCTAATTGACCTATCCATTGGTGAGAGAGGAGTATTACAGTCTCCTACTATTAATGTGTGCGGTTTGATGGCTGCCTTGAGTTTTAACAATGTTTCTTTTACGTAAGTGGGTGCTTTTATATTAGGGGCATAGATATTCAGGATTGAGACTTCATCCTGATGAATTGTTCCTGTTATGAGTAGAAAATGTCCCTCTCCATCTCTTTTGATTGATTTAAGTTTGAAGTCAATTTTGTTAGAAATTAGTATGGCCACACCTGGTTGTTTCTTAGGTCCATTTACTTGATAAGCCTTATCCCAACCCTTTACTCTGAGTAGGTGCCTGTCTTTGTGGTTGAGGTGTGTTTCTTGTAAACAGCAGAATGTTGGATCCTGTTTTCGTATCCAATCTCTTAGCCTGTGCCTTTTTATAGGTGAGTTGAGTCCATTGACATTAAGTGATATTAATGACCAGTGGTTGTTAACTCCGGTCACTTTTTTAGTAGTAGATTTTGTGTGTTTCCCTTCTTTGAGTTGCGCTGGTGAAGGGTCTCTAGATGTCTGAGTTATTGTGGTCATTGTTGGACTCCTTGATTAGTGATTTTACTTCTATTACTTTCTGTAAGGCTGGATTTGTGGCTACGTATTGTTTACATTTGTTTTTATCCTGGAAAATGTTGTTTTCTCCATTTATAGTGAACGAAAGCTTGGCTGGGTATAGTAGTCTGGGCTTGCATCCATGGTCTCTTAGTTTCTGCAGTACATCTATCCAGGACCTTCTGGCTTTCATGGTTTCCATAGAGAAGTCAGGTGTAAGTCTGATAGGTTTACCTTTATAAGTAACTTGGCCTTTTTGGCCTTTTTCCTTTGCTGCTCTTAGTATTCTTTCTTTATTCTGTATGCTTTGTGTTTTGATTATTATATGGCGAGAGGATGTTTTTTTTTGATCCAGCCTATTCGGTGTTCTGTATGCTTCTTGAACCTTCATAGGTATATCTTTCTTTAGGTTGGGAAAGTTTTCTTCTATAATTTTATTAAATATATTTTCTCGACTGTTGAGCTGCACTTCTTCTCCTTCTTCTATTCCTATTATTCTTAGGTTTGGTCTTTTTATTGTGTCCCATATTTCCTGAATGTTTTGTGATGAGAATTTGTTGGCCTTGCTGTTTTCTTTGATCAGCGTGTTTATTTTCTCTATGGTATCTTCAGAATCTGAGATTCTTTCTTCTATCTCTTGTATTCTGTTGGTTATGCTTGCTTCTGTAGTCTCTATTCGTTTACCTAGATTTTCCCTGTCCAGCTGGCCTTCTGTTTGTGTTTTCTTCTTTGCCTCCACTTCAGTTTTTAAGTCTTGAACTGTTTCCATTATCTGTTTGATTGTTTTTCCTTGGTTTCCTAGGGTATCATTCACTGATTTACTCAATTCTTCAAACTTTCTGTTATACTTCTCATCCATTTCTATAAGGGCATTTTTTACATGCTGTTTAAGGGCGTCAATCACTTTCATAAAGTCAATTTTATCTACTTCTTCATGATTAAGGTGTTCATGTCCTCCTGTTGTGAGGTCGCTGGGTTCTGGTGGTTTCATATAGTTTTTCAGATTGTTGGGTGAATTCTTGCATTGGCGCCTGCCCATCTCTTTCTCCGAATGCTCCCCTATGGATCTTCTTTTACCGGATCAGGTCTCCTTGCCTACTGATATACCTTCCCAGTGATGGCACTCTGCAGTGATAGCTCTCCTGGTGCTCCAGTGATGTCTCTCTTGGTACCAATATCAGATCTCCGTGCCCAAAGACGGCTCTCCTGGTACCGAGATTAGCTCTCCCACTGATGGCTCTCCTGGTGCCAAGATCAAATCTCCCTGCAGGTTGGGTAGTTCGTAAACAAAACCCCTACCTTGCTTGTTGCAGGCAGGCCAGTGAAACAGAGGAAGTCTCGTCTGCCTACTTGCCCTGAGGATTTGCCCCCAGCGCCAGACAGACTGAGCTGGATGGTGTTATGTGCCCAAAGAGGAAAGGAGGCAGTAGGAAGAAGGGTTCTGGATGCAAGCTGGGTGGGACAAGAAGAGAGAGGCAGTATGCGGGGTGTAGAGCCCCTGCAGGGAGCCCAGGGAGTATAGGGTGGGGGATGAGGAACTTCAGAGTTCCCTGCCCAGGGCTGCTTCCGCCGCCAGTCACAAACTCACCCCACTGCTGTCTCTCCTGGTGCCGAGATCAGATCTCCGTGCAGGTTGGGTAGTTGGTAAACAAAGCGCCTACCTTGCTTGTTGCAGGCAGGCCAGTGAAACAAAGGAAGTCTCGCCTGCCTACTTGCCCTGAGGATTTGCCCCCAGCGCCAGACAGACTGAGCTGGATGGTGTTATGTGCCCAAAGAGGAAAGGGGGCAGAAGGAAGAAGGGTTCTGGATGCAAGCTGGGTGGGACAAGAAGAGAGAGGGAGTCCAGGGAGTCTGTCATATTGTTTTGATGCTAGTAAAGTTGATTTGTTTTTCTGAGACAGGATTTTTCTGTGTAACAGCTCTGGCTGTCCTAGAACTTATTTTGTATACCTTCCTGGCCTCGAACTCACAGAGGTCTGCCTGCCACTACTTCCCTAGTGCTGGGATTAAAAGCATGCACCACCACTGCCTGACTTAAAACTGAATATTGTACAATGTCAAATGAAATGTCTTCCTTTAAATAGAGTTTATGAAACTACAATTTGAAATCAGTAAATAGAAAACATCTTAAAATATATTACATATTTAAATCAGTGTTTCCAGTTATATACCAGTGAGAAAATAGTTGCGTTTTTATATAACGTTAATCATTTTTTTCACTGAGTAGAGGGCTTCATACCTAAGGGTCCCAGCATGTGGATGACGAAGGCAGGATGGTCTCAAATTCAGGGCCAGCCTGGACTATATATCAGAACAGAAAAAAGTATATTTTTCTTGAGTATATCCTACACCGAAACTTCTAGTAGGTAGTAATCGCTTTTCTTCTATGCTGCCTTCAGTTTTACTATTTTCCCTTCCATCTCACAATTTCTCCATCTTTTTTTTTTTCCAAGAGAGAGTCTCATTATGTAACAAGGGTAGCCTAGAACTTACTCTGTACCCTAGGCTGGTCTTAAACTCAGAATCTCCCTGCCTCAGCCTCCCAAGTAGTGCAGTTACAGGCTTTGTCACCACACGTGGCTTTTGTGGGTTATGCACTTATTTTCAAAAATTATTTTACATTTTTGTGTATGTATGCATGCGAGTATGTGGTATGCGTGCGTGTGTGCATGCATGCCTGAGTGTGTGTGCATGTGTGTGTGTGTGTGTGTGTGTGTGTATGTGTGTGGCTTTCCATGCAAGTGCCTTTGTCCACTGAGCTGTCTTGCTAGCCTCAATTTTTACTTTTAAAAAGAATGATATCAGCATCTTTTCTTTAAATATTATTTTCTATATTTATATTATTTTCTATAATTGCCTATAAATGTAAATATCTAACTTATCTAAATAAATATATGTATTAGATAAATTTGTCTAAATAATATAAGTATCTATAAATATAAATCTATATTCTTGTTTTATAAAAATATCATTCTTTTCTTTAAATATTATTTCCTGGAGAGTTGTTTTTCCACATACAGGGTTACTCAGTCAGACGTTGTCTGATCACATATGCTATTAAGCATTCCTTCCTAGCCTTAGAATCCCAAGTTCTCTGCTTCTTTGCTCCTCTTAGTATGGTTAATGAACTGTTTTCCGTGTGATTCCAGCCCTTTGACCTGTGAGCTATATCTCATCCTCTATTAATGTCCTTCTCAGCAATTGTTCCCTCTCCTTCACTATCTTTTCTTGAGATCCTCCCTCATTTTACAGCTTGAAAGACATACAGGAAAGCACGCTCCCTTACTACACAGTCAACAACCCAGATCACTTCTGGTGACCTGGAAATGTAGGGATTTCTCTCCGTCAGCAAGCAAGCGTGTAAGTCTGCAGTGGACAGCAGCAGTGTGTCTGTAACTCAGTTAAATTCCTGTGCTGTCTACTTCCTTTATGGCTCAGTGAAGCCTGCCTTCCTCCCAGGTATGAGGAAGCCTTCATCTGAAATAGGATGTTTTCAGCCATGGTAGATAGGTCAGAGAACTACTCAGAGGCCAGTTCTAAGGGAAAAGGCGAAGGGTAAGGTATAACCTGTGGCTTTAAGGAAGAGCAGCAGTTCTAGTCTAACAGATGAATAGGGTGAAAGGGAGGGAACCTGGGACGTCAGGGAGGGAGGGAAGGATAGAGAGCTAGAGAGGAAGATGACAGGGACAGGGACGCTCGGTCTGTTTCTGAGACTCCCGGGGCCCCGTGTTAGAAGTCCAGCCTTTCATCTTTGTTGCTCTGAAGCTGTTCCAGAGCTGCTTCAGGAGCCAAGGACAAAAGGCCAAATAACATTAACCTTATTGTTCTAATCACTTAGGAAAAACAAGGACGATGGGAATTATACGCCAGTAGCTATGGATGGAAATAAGTAAACAAGAAGGGGTTTGGGGTTCCTTCCTCCTCTGAAGTATATAGCCTTTTGTATGAGGCTCCAAGTTTGACTATCCAGAAAGTCATCAAGCCCAGCCTATCACACAGCATATAAACATAAGCACCTTAATTTTCCCTACCCTGAAAATCAGAAAAATATTCCTGGACCTTACGTCTGTTCTCTATCCCCTCCTTTTGTAGAAGCAGTTTCTCAGACCTCTGCCATAGTTTCTCTTGACCTATTTCAGCTTTGATACACACACCTAAAAACCGCTGTTGCCAGTATCAGCAGCCATGTGTTTTGCCGCGTGTATCTAGGATTTGGTGGTGGGTCGTTTCTCCTCAGAGATCCGTGGCTCCCCCATGTTTGTTCCTTCTCTCTTTCCTTTAGAGGTTTGTCCTCACCTCTGTCCTCTGTTATTTCACGCCTCATCCCTGAACTGTCTACTCTGCTGATGCCCTTTCTCCCGGTCATTTCTCATCCAGTTTCTTGACTTTGCATACTGTACGTGTGCTGCTCCTTTGTAAGCATGTATTTTCACCTGGGACGCCACATAAACTCTAGACTTAGCCCTAGAGCTGCCAACTGCACACTTTGGGAGGTAGAATAAGTATCTCAAATATGCCATTATGAAAGTGAACCCCTAATTTCTCCCAGATAAGACTTTTCTTCCTTTAGGTTTCTTCATTCTGAAAATGAAAGTTCTATCATTTATAGTTGCTACAGAGCTATTCTTCAGTTCTCTCGGTCATCACCCACATAACCTCCATCAGTAAATCTTATCAGCTCCACTTTAACCTGCCCCTGGACATTTTAGCATCTCCCTACCTTCTACCTTAGGCTGCAGTAGTTGGTTCTTGACAAAGCAGCTAGAGACTTCTTTGGATATGTGAGGCATATCTTTGGATTCCTCTTTAGAAAACTTCTTTTACTGTCTTTTAGTGTAACAGTCTGGTTTCCGCTGCATTTGTGACCTCGCCGTGTGCTGCTGGCCCTTCCCACTGAGCTTCGGCAGGCACGGCTCTTGTTTCTCAAGCATTCTAGACACATTTGCCCATTGTGTCTGAGTCTTCTAACCTTGTGCACTGAGAAAGCAGTCTCAGTTATTTTTTACCCTTTTCTAGACTAATTACAGAAAACGAGAGAATGAAGAAACAGTCTGTATGCCAGAAAAGCTATAGAAAGACCATTTCCTCTCCATCGTGTTATTGTTCTCTATGAAAAACCAAGACCTTTATAAAAGCCACAACCAACATTTTCCATTGACACTTGGAGTGAGGTCAAAGGTAAACTTGGGGAAAGTAGTGGCTTATTTGGTATCAGTTAAAATAAGTCTTAGGGAAGGAAATAGGAACCGGAGCTCCCTTAACAATGACAATTAGCACGCTGCGAGGTCAGAACACTCTTGGCTAGGATTAAAGCTTTGCTGGATACCACATTGCTCGTGCTGCCTTCACTGAGCTAGCTGCCCTCCTGCAGTAACTGACGCCCACCCACCCAGACTGCCTTCCTCCTCAGCTCCTTTTCGCACTGTTCATGTCTGATACTGGCTAGATTCTATTCTTGTTTCCTCTGCTAGAACAGAAGCTGCCAAAAAGCCAGTCAATCTTTTTTTTTAAAGTTTGCTCAGGTATATATTACACATTGTGCGTACGACCCCCACAGCCTCCACTCTCCCTTTTCTCGCTCCTCTCCTCACTTTTGCCCCCTTGACCTAGTCGGTTTCCAGTCTGCTTTCATGTATGCGCACATGATCTTCTTGAAACGGCAAATGAGAGAAAACATTTCGGGATTTGCCTCTGCGACTGGCTTAATTCGCTTACTGTGATTGTCTCCAGTTGCGTCCACTTTCCTGCAGGGGCAAACGACCAGGGCTTTTGTTATCCTTGGTGCACAGCACACATGTGCAGTAAATACACTTGGAGATTTACGTAATGGATCTTCTAGATTTTTTCTAGTGTTTATAAGATTAAAAATATTTATTTGAAGAAGATAATACTCGTAGAAACTTCAATAAAGCTTACCAGGTTAGATATCTTATAATCTATTTTGTATTTGTCATGTCTTTATAGAACTTAAATTTTAATTCATAAAGAAGTTAAAAAAGAATCACTACCCTATAATAATTATAAATGGTAGCATGGGGCAGAGACCCAGCCCATCAATGCCTGAGGCAGAGGGGAGAGTTGTCTCATTAACTCACCGTCACTTGGCAGCAGGAGCAGGAGAACAATTACCCGCCCCCGCCCCCGCCCCGCCCTCTGCCTCAGGTGGGAGAACTGGCCCTGAGGTGCGAGAACAGGAGGGCAATTACCTGCCCCCGCCCCGCCCTCTGCCGCCCCGCCCTCTGCCTCAAGTGGGAGAACTGGCCCCTTATCAGCTGCTTCCTGCTTTCGCTTGCAAGAGAGCTCCAAAGCCTCACCTAGACAACACTGCCGAGCTGGCCCTGTGGGAGAACCGACCTTGAGGATGTGAAAGCAAGAAAACCCGCCCCACCCTTTGCTTGGCACTGTAAAGGGTGAACTCGCCAGGGAAAGCTGGAGAGCTCGTCCTGGTGGTGAAGATGCGGAGAGCTCGTGGGTTGGCCAACCCAGAAACTACCCAGGCCCAGACCAGGGTTGTGTGTCGGCCCACCCCAACATCCACCCCTGTGTGACTGCTGAAGCGCAGGCTGGGATGGGGGATGCGGTCCTGTAAACCTAGGGCTACAGGATCTCCATGGCACAGGGCAGTAACTGGATGTCCAGAAGTCGTGAGGGCCCAGTGTCGATGGGTAACAGAGACACGGGGCTCAAGCCAAACCACCGATTCTTCGCAATGTTTCCTGCTTGTAAAAATGTATCGATAAAGGTTTACTGAGGGACTCCTGTGTCGGACTGCAGCTTCCATGACGAGATTCCCCCCCCCCGCTTTTTTTTTCCTTTGTGCCCCCTTTTTTCTCTTAAATTTTATTTTGTGGGGAGAGGTGACAGGGGCAGAGGATGGATGGGAAAGTATGGGAAATGGTGGGATTGTGATGCATGATATGAAAGACACAAAGAATAAGTAAAAAAGTTAAAAAATAACAAGATATTGCTATTAAATGAAAATCTTTTGTATTAAAATTCCACTCATTCTTCAGTATAAATTCCTAATATTTTGTTACTTATATTGAGATTATTTTTCTTATTTATTTTTGAGGGGGCATGTTTTAGCAGCATCTATGTTCACCATGTGCATGCTGCCGGCATCGGGCAGAAGAGGGCGTCAGAGACCCTGGAACTAGAGTGGAAACCAATGTTTCCAGAGGAGCAGCAAGAGCTCTTAATCACTGAGCCATCTCTCCATAGCCTTATTTTGAAAATTCTTAAATCTGATTTTCTATTAAAACATTTGAAGAATTTTTGTGTCTTTTAGACTAAAATATACTTTAAAGAATTGTAAATTAAGTATACTGATAAATAAGTATACACCATCAAAGCCCACAAATTCTCCTGAAGTTTCTATCAGCTTACACCTATTTAAATGTTTTATTTACTTATTTTTCCATTTTATAGTAGGATTACATCATTCCCCTCCCTCCCTCCAGTCCCTTCCACAAGCTTTGGCCATTAAAACATTGAAAGAAAATAATATCTTGTCAAGGGCCTGTTATGTAACACCATTTCTTATTAGGGTGACCTTGAATGAACTACTTATTCTTGCTTTCTTCCTTTGTAGGATTAATGTTTATTTAAAGAATTCACTAATGGTTCTTGGTGCAGTTTTAAAGAGAATTGATAAAATGTTATGATGTATATGTAATGCTTGAATAAATGGAAAACATCATGGATTAAATATTTCTTCTCTTTCGTATCCCTAGAAAGAACTTTATTGTTATCCTTCCTTTCTATTTTTATGCATTATCATTTCTTGAGTACCTAGGAAATTAAGCACTTGAATTTTAATGTCCTTACATAATTATCTTCCTGGTTATTAATAGAACTACTATGTTGAAGGGGGATCTACATGTCTCATTTCTATTTTTAATGTTAGTATTTAAAATTTTTTTAATTAAATTTATTTTATCTTGTCTGACTCTGGGAGTGGCAAGAGAAAGAGAAGGAAGTACAGTTGCTTAGGTCACGGCACGTACATGGAATTCAGAGGATGTTGTGTTGGTCCCCTCCTTCCTCTGTGAGAGTCCTGCAGGGAAATCAGCTTATAGGCTTGGTGGTTCTGCTGAGCCATCTCAACAGCCCTGGTTGTATATCTGAGTTAAACTTATACCGCTGCGTATGATGAAAGGAAAACTGCGCATTGATGTCTTGTGCTCAGACTGTAAGTTTATTCAATTAATTGTATTTAATTAAAAGTGATATTATTAGAGAGGACATAAAAGATTTTAAGTTTCACACATATATTTATCTTGTGATTCTACTGAAATAATGCTGTCAGCTACACATATAAATATGCAGAAACAAGGAGTACAGGAAGGTGGCCATTGGTTGGTAGGAGAAAAAACACTATCAGTTGAAAGCTTACTAAGTTCTAAGCCTTGTTCTAGCTGCTGAGGAAAAACCTGTAAACAGCACAGACCAAAATCTGTTCCCACTCTCCTTTCTGTAGCAGAATATTTAGGGTATCAATGGCAGTAAATGTTGCGGCATAAAATAAATGAAAGAAGCTAAATTGATGTGTTTGGTTATGGTATAGTTTGAAATCAAATGGTGAAAAGCTATGCGGGGAGGTAGGAAGAGAAGGAAAGAAAAAGGACTGTTTCCTGGGGGCAGATTTAGTGTATACACTACAGAAAGCACATTTTTCATCTGGGAGTGGTAGCTCATATTTACGGTCTCTGACTGAAGGGTAAGGTGGTAGCATCTGGAATTTGAGGCTAACCTGGACTAGAAAGTGAGATCCATTCTCAGAAAACAAAACAAAAACAATAATTTTTTTGAAAGAAAATAATAAAATAACTACCTGATAAGCACAGGATTTGAGGAGGACAGAAGTGGGGCAGGAGACTGGTGCCTTCGCTGTAAGACAGTGTGTCTCTGAGGGGCATCTCATGTGGGATCCAGCCACTCAGCTAGATTGACACCGCAGCTCTGTTGGTGTAAGTGAAGATTTGGAGCTCGTATCTCCCCCACCGTGAGCATTAGCCGTGATATTAGAACATCTTTTTCGGGTCCTGAGTTTCTCACCTGGATCTCACTTTCAGGTCTTTTGGGAACTTTTTCCCCCTAGAGAACAATGGAGGATAATTATTTTAATCTCTTTTATTAATAAAGAGGTTGGTTGTGATCTGTTTTATTTATGAAAATTTAATATTCCACGTAAGTAAAAGGGGGCAGAACATAATTGAATATTTACTGATGTAATTGGATATTGTGTAAAACTGATGGCACTTCCATGTTACTTATTCAATATTTCTGCACCAAAGATAAAGTGTCAGTAACAAAAAGTGATATTTACATAAGTATTCTATGGTATTGCTTCAGTCAGATCACAAGATAAATGCATGCATTAAAGTCATAACCTCTTACAAGTCACTCTCTAGGTTAGACAGCCTTTGGATGACACTGAAGCCAGCTTAGCAGTTTGCGGTTTATTTACATACATGACTTATATGTACAGATAAATTTCTCATATGCCAAAACCGTGTTAGTGCCTGATGTAGGTGGGTCTCTATCTATCTGTTGCTTTCATTGGTTAATTAATAAAGAAAACTGCTTGGCCTGATAGGTCAGAACTTAGATAGGCGGAGTAGACCAAACAGAATGCTGGGAGGAAGAAGGCAGTGAGGCAGACGCTATAGCTCTCCTCTCCAAGATGGATGCAGGTTAAGATCCTTTCCGGTAAGCCACCACCTCGTGGTACTACACAGAATATTAGAACTGGGTTAAAGCAAGATGTGAGAATAAGCCAATAAGAGGCTGGAACTGATGGGCCAGGCAGTGTTTAAAAGAATACAGTTTCCATGTAATTATTTCGGGGCAAAAGCTAGCCGGTGGCCGGGAGCTGGGCGGTGGGAAGCGGCCCACAACTCCTTTTACATGTGCCTTTTTAAGTAAATGTATATCTCTCTAGCATCATCTTACAACACTTTATCAATAGAAATTTGAATCCGTGATAACTTTAAAGTTAATGTCTGGGTTTGTATTTGGTGCTGAGGCTTGAGACCAGGGCCTCATATATATAAGGGACGAACTCCATCACGGAGCTGTACCACCAACCCCAGTTTTCCTCTGTGTTCTCTGTCTTGTGGGCCTGAAGATGTACTCCTTTATTTCACATTCAACATTTCTGACAGTGAATGGCCTTGCATAGGTTTAAGCAATACTTTTTCTTTCTTTTATTTGATGTTGTTCTGGGGTGTATAAAATAGAGGACAGCTGTGAAGACTTGCATAGTTTCTCAGAGTCATCCTAGTTATGAAAGTCCTCGCTCCTGGTTCTCCTTCCAACCCACGCAGCCCTCACAGAGGTTTGCAGGAAATTGTAAGTGGATGACCTGTTTACATTTGTTATTTTTTTCCAGACAGCATTTCACTGTGTAGCTCTGACTGTCCTGGAACTTGCTTTGTAGACCAGGCTGGCCTTGAATGTGAGCCATCCACCAGCCTCTGCCTCCCCAGTGCTGAGACTAAAAGCAGATGCTACCACCACCTGGCTCTGTTTAGATTGTTTAACCTATTGCATGAAGTAAAACTCTTTTAAAAAATAATTTACTTTTTCTTTGTATGCATTGGTGTATTGCCTGCACATATATCTGTGTGAGGGTGCCAGGGCCCCTAAAAATAAAGTAGGCAGAGTGTGGTGGTGCCTACCTTTAGTCCTGTACTGGGAGGTAGAAAAAGATGGATCTCTGGGATTTGTAGGCCAGCCTAGTCTACAGTGAGTTCCAAGATAGACAGGGCTATGTAGAGAGACTGTGTTCCAAGAGACAAAATAAAAAACAAAACAGCAATAGCTCACAGAGAAGGTATATGAGACATGAGCGTGTGAGATAACAAATCATCAAGCACATACTGAGTCCTCATTTGCACAGGCAGAGAAAACGTCAGTATTAGGAAAGTCCTGTTGTTTGTAGCCTTTTATCACAACCTCTGTTAGCCACTGAAGAGTCTTCCCTCTGACATTGTGGATAATCATTTCATGTCCTCTAAAAATTGACTTAACTCATAAATACTATAGTTACACTTATGTGTGTGTGTTCAGGTGTTTTTGTATAACATTGTAAGACTCCTTAAAGTTCCTTGTATATAGATGCCACTCATCTCCACAGCATAATGATATTTTGTTATATAATACAACGCAATATTATGTATCTATTTTGGTTTCAAAAGAGCAGTGTCTCAGTGTAGAACAAGGTGTTTAATGTGCCTATGAATTTTATGTATATTTTCTCATATGCTTTGCATACACATTTGTTTATAAAATTGCCAGAACCAAAGGTATTTACCTTCAACTCTAGTACATGATGTGAAATATTTTTTGAAAGATTTGTAATAACGTAGACTCCCATTGCTGACACTCCTCACCATCAGGTGTGGGTGTGATGAATGCAAGCCTGTGGTTTCAAGTGGTTGTTCCTAGTTACCAATGAGATTGAGCACACATCCATGTACTCATTGGCTCTAGAATTTCTGTTTTGTGTGAATTGTATACTCAAATACTCTCTCACACATACTTTGTGTTGTCTTTCTTTTCCTTACTGATTTATGGGAGTCATTTACGTGACTGGAGATGAGCCCTTTGTTATATGTATTATATTTTCCAAAGCTAGTTCTTGTTTTTTCCCCTCTATCTGATGGTATCTTTTGATGTGTAGGAATCTCTAATATAAGGTTGTTTTGAAGTCTTCAGAGTTCAGTTTTTGTGAATAATCTTTGAGATCTTTTCAATGAAAACTGTTCTTTTCATTGAGGTCTATTGTGTTACATGGATTATATAATCCTTAATTTTTTTCCTGGTGTCTATAGATAATTGACAGTTTCCAGCTAACTATGTTCCAGTAAATATGTTGTTTTCAGTATGTTTCATAGATTTTCCTTTTTGACTATCAATGCTATGTTACCCTGTAAACAAATTTAGAATGATCATATTATTTACTGCTATCATGTACACTTTGTAAAGAGGTGATGTGCATGGTTGGCAACTGTGTGGCAGGTACACTTATACTTGCCAGTATGTGGAAGCCAGAGGTCAACCCTTATTTTTTGATTCAGGATCTCTCCCTGGAACTTTGTCAGGCTAGGCTATCTGGCCAGCAAGTCTCAGGGATCTTCCTGTCTTTACTTCGTATTCCTACTGTGCTACAGTGCCCAGTTATTTTCCATGGTTCTGGGTGCCCAGACCCTGATCTTCAGGCTTGTGCACTAAGCACTTTATCAACTGTGCCGTCTCTCCATCCAGCCACTCACAGTTTTCAACACAATGGTAGCTGCTTTCGATGAATTTAACCCCGGGTCTTTTCTTATGTTTATCTGATATATACGTTTTCAGACCTGTTTCAGCTAGCAAGATTGACCTCTGCTGAATTTTAAAATAATTTAACATTTTGAATTGATTACTGTTGTGTACATGATGTATGGGGGAGTATATGCATGGCCCAGCACATGTGCAGAGGGTACAGGACAGTTTTGTGGAGTCATTCTTTCCTTCCACCTTACATGGTTGTAGAGCCGTGGGATTATATTCTGAACACTCCTAAAATGTTTGCTTCCAAAGGGAAGCTCGTTAGCTGAGGTTAGTGACGTAATTGAAAATCACCAGGTCCATAAAAACAGAACATATGGAGGAAAATGCTGCAACCGGTTGAGCACACAGCAAGCAAATCAAGTTCTCAAAACCGAGTAGACACAGTGGCACCAGGATCACCGGAGCTCAGGAAGCGAGGTCTGCCTGAGCTAAACAGTGACATTTTGTTCGTGCTGAACCTGGTGACACACAGGTATAATCCCAATACTGAGGAGGCAGGGCCAGGCTGAACTCTACCTGAAGACCCTGTCAGGAAAGAGAGGGGCAGAAACAGGAGGAGATGGTATAGGAAGAGAAAAGAAAGAGGGAGTCCTATTTGAAGTAGGAAAGAGGGAGGAGAAAAAGAAAGAAAGAAAGCAAACAAAACCAAAAATCCCCATAACAAACAAAAATAACAGCCCTCAGTCAGAAGCACATCGAAGGTCATTGTGAATAATCTGAAACTACTCCTTAGGAAACAAACCACAGGAAACAAAAGCAACCATATGTTGTACCTAGAAAATGAATCTAAAGCATGTTCTTAAAGTGTTGCTTAAAAAAAGTTGTTTCTCTGACCTCCACATGTCTACACATGCACATACCACACACACACACCACACACATCCTCTCTCTCTCTCTCTCTCTCTCTCTCTCTCTCTCTCTCTCACTCACTCACACACACACACACACAGTGTCATCAGGTCAACAAGACTCCTCCACTGGTGAAGAACTTGCCAGTCAGAGCAGTATCCTGCTCTTTACTCTTGTTTCTGATGCTGGTGGTTGAACCTGGGTCCTCATGAATGTTAAACAAGTGCCCATCCACTGAGTTACACCTCCAGCCTGTGTATTATCTTTTAAACTATTTAGTATACTTCATTTTATGCGCTTTGATCAGTTTTTTATGTACATGTATTTTATTTTATGTATTTGTGAATGAAATTGACTTTTTCTTTCTTATATAATATTGCCATATGAAATAGTTATATTGGGGATATCATGAAAATTTTTCTTTGTTATCTAAACTTTTATTGAATTACAAAAAAAAACAGCATCACGAACATTTGATAAAACATGTTTGTAGAAATTATTGTTTCTTTTATTTTTGAGATTATAATTATGTCATTCCTCCATTCCTTGTCCTCTCCCAAGCCCTCCCATATACCTTTCCTTGCTCTCTTTCAAATTTGTGGTTTCTTCTTTCATTGCTTGTTCTTATGCGCATATATGTAATATGTGCATATGTGTAATGTGCGCATATATGTAATGTGCGCATATATGTAATATGGGTATATATGTAATATGGCATATGTGTGATGTGGGCATATATGTAATGTGCGCATATATGCAATATGGGCATATATGTAATATGGCATATATGTAATGTGGCATATATGTAATGTGCGCATATATGTAATATGCTCATATATGTAATATGGGCATATATGTAATATGGCATATGTGTGATGTGGGCATATATGTAATGTGCGCACATATGTAATATGCTCATATATGTAATATGTACATACATAGCTAATCCTGAATAAAACATGGTCAGCCTGTGTAATGTTACTTGTATGTGTGTTTTCAAGGCTGACCTGGATAAGCAACCAGTATGCATTTCTCTAAGAAAGACTATTTCTCTGTGAGATTTTTTAAATTACTGATTTACTGTCACTCCTAGTCATATGAATGTTCAAGTTTTCTATTTCTTCTTTTTTATTTATTTTATGTGCATTGCTGTTTTGTCTACATATATGTTTGTGTGAGGGTGTTGAATCCCCTGGAACTGTAATAGACAGTTGTGAGCTGCCATGTGGATTTTGGGAATTGAACCCAGGTCCTCTGAAAAAGTAGTCAGTGCTCTTAACCACTGAACCATCTCTCTCCAGCCGCCCTCCCCAAGTTTTTCATTTCTTCCTGAGTCTATTTTGGCAAAGTAGTTCATTAACATTTTCAAAATTTTTATATCATGATCTTCAGAGAACTACTTAATATTGTAACACTCTCTATTTTTTTTCTTTCTTTCTTTTGTTTTGTTTTGTTTTTCGAGACAGGGTTTCTCTGTGTAAACCTGGCTGTTCTGGAACTTGCTCTGTAGACCAGACTGGCCTTGAACTCACAGAAATCTACCTCCCTCTGCCTCCCCGAGTGCTAGGATTAAAGTTGTGTGCCACCATCACCTGGCTTTAAAATTCTCTTAAACTGGGAGATGACATTACTTTTTGTGTTTAATTTTTAGCTTTGCTTTTGCCCGGTTCAAAACCCTGACTCAGATATTTAGAATTTTCCTTTCCACTTCCTTTCTCATCCCTCATTTTCTCGCCTTACTGTGTTCATTTCTGCCACACAGGTACCATGCAGAATTTTAAATAGGGATTACGATGGGCATGCTCTCTGTTTCTGTGCCTGTCCTGCTACAGATGCTGAGGAGTGACTGGTTCTTCTGAACTTGACTTCCCTCTGACAGGGCTGAGCTGCCCTTGGTGACCTGTATCCACAGCCATTAGCTGGTGTAGAGAGTGGATGAGCATTGGCCGCCTAGGGCATGCCCAGCTTCTCGAGTTTCTCACATTCTCTGAGGAGCTTTTTCTTCTTTGGGTATTCTGGTGTTTTTTATGGTAATGCTTCAGATTTATAAATCTCACTTTAAGTGTAGCTAAGTAGACTTGACTCTGTGACCAACAAGTCAACAAGCTATGCTATCTTGCCATTTTTAAGACATATAAGTCTTTATAGTAGAATTATTATAATTCTGTCTTTACTACCGAGTATTTTAGAGTTTGTCCGCTGGTGCTTACAAAACAGAAGTGTTAATTTTAAGAATATGCCGTTTCACTTTCTTCTTTTTACCTTTGATCTCCCTAGCTCTGATAGTATTAGCAGTGATGAGGAGGAACTCAGGACTTTCGGAAGCAGCGACAGTGAAAGCAGCACCCCAGAGAATGTGGGCCCACCCCTCATCATGGATGAGAACAGCTGGTTCAACAAGTGTAAGAGAGTTAGACAGAAATACCAACTTACCCTGGAGCAGAAGGTATTTATCTGTTCTCAAAAGTCACTTCATTTGGCTTTGTATTTTACCTTTGGATTCTCACTATTCAAAGATCTTTTAACTAAAGAAAATCATGTACTCATAGCTATATCTCCTTTATTTCCGAAGTGAAATCTTACTTAAAATCATAGAGATACAAGGCGGCAGGTTAGAGGTACCCAGAAGAAAGCCTCTACAAGACACAAAACAACTGAAGGGGCTGGACATGAAGGACAAGCCCATAGTCTCTCAGCATTTAGGAGAAGACAGAAGGATGAGAGTTGGGGACTAGCCCAGGCTACATAGCAGCAAGACCCCATCTTAAATAAAGCCAAGGGCTGAGTAGGGGCAGCTTAATGGTAGAGCATTTACACTGCATGCACCAATCACCTGACTCAATACCCAGCATCCCAAAACAGCCCTCGGGGAGAAGCTGCTTGAAGACAAGACTGTAAGAAAACAGGAAAGCTCAGCACCATGCATGCCACTTGGAGAAACCCATGCACCTTCATAGCGAGTCAGTTTATCAGCAGTGATTATCAAAGGACTTGGAGGTGAACGATAAAGAGACCTAGAGAGCACAGCTGCACTGTACAGAGGTGCCGTGGGAACGCAGTGGCCCAGACTGAGCAGGATGACTTGGCACTAGAGAAGTTCTCTGCACTTTCCAGCGTATGTTTGGGAAGCTATTTTTAAAAAGTCATGCCTGAGCTTGCTGTGCCAGGAATCAAAGTGCCTTCCAGGAACTGGCAAGAAACATGACTATGCTGACTGAGTTGGAGCCTGGGAGACTCTGTGAAATGAACTGAATGAGAATCCTGTTCAAATGAAACCTGTCTGAGTACAGTTCCACTTTAAGACTGCCAGCTGATTCTGCTCTTGAGATAAGCAGAAACACTAGAGCCCTGGGCATTAGCAGTGACTGGCAAGGCCCATGCTGCTGCAGCCTGTGTTGACTTATAACCTCATGTCCTCTCACAACCCTCTGAGTGGCCACCACAGATAGTGCCAGGGATCATGATGCTCACAGCACCCTCTACACCCGCTTCGCCCCATGAAGTATGCAGGGCAAGTGTTTCCAGAATAAACCTTCAGGGAGGTGGAGGCTGTATGCTAGCTCTAGATCTTACTCTAGAGCAATGGTTCTCACCCTTCCCACTGCTGAGACTCTTCAATACAGTTCCTTATGTTGTGGTGATCCCAACCATAAAATTATTTCCGTTACTACTTCATAACTGTTATCATGTGAACGATTCTGGTGGTCTTTGTTGACTCCTGTGAAGGGACCACTCGGCCCCCAAAGGTGCGACCCACAGGTTGAGAGTAAAGGCACTACAGGTTTGTCAGATGCTGGCGCCACCTGCCAGGAACAGAGTGGACCAAGGAAAGGAGTGAAAAGGTTCGGGATTGCACATCTGCACCTATCCCCGTAGCTGGGGTTGCTTTAGTGGAGAGGAAACTTTAATTTTTCTTTTAAAAAGTTGAATTTTTTTGTTGTTAGTGTGTTTATATGTGTGTATGCATCCACATGTATGTAAGTGCCTCAGCGTGCATGTGGAAGTCAGAGGACAACTTTGGGGAGCAAGATTTCTCCTTCCATGGATTTCAGGGATTGGACCTAAATGACCAGGCTTGAGCAGGAAGCACTTTCACCTGCTGATCCATCCCTCTGGCCTTTCGTAGCTGATTTGCTTCTATTTATTCTTTTGTTGTTGCTGTTTGTTTTCCTGTATCTGTGTGGTTCTGAGGAGCAAGCTTAGCATTTTGATCACATTTGCTTGACTCTCTATTGCTAAACTGGGTATTCCCAGCTCACCCATTAATGTACCCATGACCCACTGATGATAAACCTTGGTAGATACTTAAAGCACAGAGAATATAGGCCCCCAGCTGATGACCTAGCTGCAGGTAGGCATGGCTGCACTTAAGATCCATTCCTAGACATCCATCCCATAGCAGCAACAGAGAGAAGTTGTTGTAGACACTATACCTGAAAGCCTTCTGCATAGGTTTTCTCCCTTCCTGTGTCAGACTGTCCCTTGCTAACAAATCTGGAAAAGTAGGCATAAAGCTTTTGGCCCATATATCAAATATTCTACTGTCTATATCACACCACAGAAAGACTACTCTTCTGAGGCCTACAGAAATTGCGGGTCCTTCAGACTCTAAATTAGTATACGTTGTATACAAACCCCATTACCAAGCAAAGGAGCTACAGGGAAGTAGACCATTAAAGTAATCCTACAGGCAAGGTCACGTTACCAAGAGAAACTGCTCACTATGAAGACTCCCTCATAAACACTGTGTTAATTCATCTCTGTGGCAAAATGCCTTACTTGAGAAATAATTTAAAGGAAAAAATGTTTTATTTGGTTCCCAGGTTCAGAGTTTTGGGTCCATATTTGGCTTAGTCCGTTGCTTCCATGGTGGTAGTCAGGCAGAGCATGGCTGTGTCATGAGCCTATAGCAGACAAAGCTGCTCACCTTATGGTGATAAGAAAGCATGTAACTCCCAGAGCATGCATCTGCCCTCTTTTCTCAACTAGATCCTACTTCCTTCAACTCCCAGTGGTTTCCAATTGTCTATTAAACTAAGTGGATTATCTCAGTGAATTTTGTGTCCTCATAATCCAAAATTCTCTGAGCAGGGCTATATTGGGGACCATGCCTTCAATGAATGAGCCTTTGGAAGACATTATATACTAAAACTATAATAAAAGTGGAAAAATATCCATCTCAACAGGTGTTTATGAATAAAATTTAGCATACAAATAGGAGAGATTAGTGCAAAAGGGATGATTCCTTTAAAAGTTCATAATTCTCTTGTAATTGATTCTAAAGATAACAAAATGAAAAATATACTGAAGAATTTAAAAAGAATGCTTTTTAAAAATACTTAATAAACAGTCATAGTTTCACATGAATTTAATCCAAGCACTCAGGAAACTGAGACAGGAGCATCACTGTGGGTTTGAGACCACCCTGGGCTACTTAGTAAATTCCAGGCTAGCATAGGCTACATAGTAAGACCCTTATTTTAAAAATGAATAGCTGTTCTGAAAAAGAGCCAAACAAATTTCTGGGGAATGAAAAGCTTGATAAGAGTGTTTAAAATGAAGACGGAAGCCTGCCCCCTAGAGTGGATCAAGCAAAAGAGAAGATATCCGGGCTTAAAGATACACACGTGTGTGTATGTGTATATGTATATATGGGTATATGTATGTGTGTATTTATGTGTATATGTGTATATATATATATATTATGTGTGTGTGTGTGTATGTGTGTGAGATCTCTGGGACCCCATTCACACGTGTGTGTATGTGTATATGTATATATGGGTATATGTATGTGTGTATTTATGTGTATATGTGTGTGTGTGTGTGTGTGTGTGTGTGTGTGTGTGTGTGTGTGTGTGAGAGATCTCTGGGACCCCATTCAAAGGCTAAAAGTCAGTAAGTCAGGTCGATGTGTGTATAGACTAAACATGTATATGTTGACTAGACATAGAAAAGAGGCTAAAATTATAGAAAACCCTTTTAGTGAAATAGTAAAAAGTTTGACACAGAGAGTATTTATGACCCCAAATAGACATGACCGTAGAATAACCTCTTCATGACATAGTTGAGCTGCCAAAAGTACAGAACAGCCACAAAAAAAGAGTATTAAGAGCTGAAGGAGAAGCTTCAACTCACAGTTAAAGGCAAACCTGTCAGAATGGCAGCAGCCTTCTCAGCAGAAACTCAGAGCCAAGAGGGCATGGAGTCGTGTGTCTGGCATACAGGGAAAGAACAATGCCAGCCTTACCGTGCGTCCCAAAGTTAACCTTTAGGGAAATAGACTTCCCCGATAGCATGCGCTAAGGCAGTTCCTGACCACTGACCCAGCGCTGGAGAAGTAAGGAGGGTGGCGTGTTGCTCAGATGGTAGGATGCTTGGCCAGTGTACACAAAGTTAGAGAAGGTGGGGGAGAGGCTGGAGATACGATCAAACTGTGTGTATGCATGTATAGAAATATCTCTGTGAAACCCATCAATTTAAACATTTATTAAAAACAGGTATAAAAATAACAGACAAGTTTTAGGAGAGGTTTCTGTTAAACTTTTCTTAATTTTTTTGTTATAAAAAAATGAAACTTTTTTAAAATTTACATTTTATCTCTATATTTGAGATGTTAATTCTTGTGAGAAATTTTATGAAATATTATTTATAAAATTCAGCGATTGTCTTAGTGCATAGATGTCTGCCTTTTAAATTTGATTATTTTAGCACTTCTTGTTTCCTAAGGATTGAACTAAGTAATGTAGATGAATGACAAAAAGAAATAAAAAGGAAAATAAAGAAACATGTCTACTCCTAGGTATGCTAGAGGAAATGGTTTATTTTAGATAAAGGTAGACATAGTCAGAGGCAGGGACATTTGGGAGAGTCCCGAGTAGAAATATCCAGACTGAGCTGTGCCAAGTGGGGTGGGAGGGAAGGGAGAGGGGAGAGAGGGACCAGGTGCAGCAGCCAGGAGACCCAAAGGTACAAAGAGAGTGGACAACCAGCATGGTTGGATTATATAGGGAAGAGCAACCCAGAGCCCTGGGCTAGAGAATTTTGGGTAGTGGTAGAGACAGGGATGCAGGGAGAACCTGGCTGCAAGAGTCTACTTTGATATGTTAAATAGGCACCTAAGCCATTTGTGTGTGTTAGCTTTGAAACCTAACAGTAGACTCTATAGTAGAAACTCAACCTCAAGTCCATTGAGTTTGTGACCTTCGCTTTTTAATCACATTATGTTTTATTTTATTCCTTCTTCAAATTTGACAGTATATGTAAGAAAATCTGGAGAGAAGTTGCAATAGAAATACTAGAACAATAAAAAAAATACAATCAGGAAAATGTTGACAAAATAAATTTACAAATATAGATTTTTATTTTTTTAAAAAAAATCTTTATTTTTATTCTGTTTCTTCCTTTCTTGTATACATTTATATTTTTACATCCCTACCAGTTTCCCCTCCCAGCTTCTCTCCCCTACCTTCCCTCTGCTCCCCATCCACTCCTCCTCCATTTCTATTCAGAAAAGGGCAGCCCCCCCCCCCATGGATATTAACAAAACTTAGCATACCAAATTGCCATAAAGTTAAGCACCTCTTTGCATATAAAGGCAGGACAAGGCAACCCAGTATGAGGAAAAGAGTCTCAAAAGTTGGCAAGAGTCAGAAACAGCCCGTGCTCCAACTCTTAGGAGTCCCACAGGAAGACCAAGCTGCACAGCTGTAATACAGATGTGCAGAGTCATGTGCCTAGGTCAGTCCCATGCAGGCTCCCTGGTTGTCATTTCAGTGTCTGTGAGCCCCTGCAAGCCCAGGTTAGTAGGTTCTGTAGTCCCATGCAGGCTCCTGGGTTGTCAGTTCAGTGTCTGTGAGCCCCTGCAAGCCCAGGTTAGTAGGTTCTTTGGTTTTCTTGTGGCAGTCTTGATGCCACTGGCTCCCACAGTCCTTCCTCCCCCTCTTTCATAAGGTTCCCTGAGCTCTACTGATGGGGTTCCATCGGTTGCTGCATGAAGCCTCTCTGATGTCCGTTGGGCTAGGCACCAATCCCAGCACATCCCATAGTTAGGACAGACTGTAGGTTAAAGGTTATGTGGCTGGGTTGGTGTCCCAGTCCCTCCACTGGACGTCTTGCCTGGTCACAGGAGCTGGCCAGTTCAGACTGTATATTCCCTATTGCTAGGAGTTTTAGCTGGGGTCATCCTTGTAGATTCCTGGGAGTTTCCCTTGGACTAGGTTTCAACCTCACCCCAAAATGTCCCCCTTTTTCCAATCTCTTTCACTACTTTTGCCTTCTATCCCCACCAACTGATCACCCATGTTCCCATCCCTACCCCCTACAGTCCACCCACAAAATCTCTTCTCTTTCCCTTTCCCAGGGAGATCCAAGCTCTTCTTGTTTCCTAGGCTGAGTCTGTGGATTGTACCATGGTTATCCTTTACAGCTAATACCTGCTTATTAGTGAGTGCATACCATGTTTGTCTTTCTGGGTCTGCGTTACCTCCTTTAGGATGATTCTTTTCTAGTTCTATCCATTTGCCTTCAAATTTCATATCATTGTTTTTAACAGCTGAGTAATACTCCATTGTACAAATGGACTACATTTTCTTTATCCACTCTTTGACTGAGGGTCGTCTAGTTGTTCCCAGGTTCTAACTAATACAAATAAAGCTGATGTGAACATTGTTTTAAGCAAATGTCCTTATGGTATGATTGAGCATCCTTTGGGTATGTGCCCAAGAGTGGTATCGCTGGGTCTTGAGGGAAATCAATTCCCAATTTTCTGAGAAACTACCATATTGATTTCTAAAGTGAATGTATGGTTTGCACGCCTACCAGTAATAGGGGAGTGTCCCCTGGTTCCACATCCTGTCCAGCAGGAGCTGTCACTTGTGTCTTTGATCTTAGCCATTCTCACTTATATAAGATAGAATCTCACAGTAGCTTTATTTGCATTTCCCTGACAGCTAACAGTGTTGAACATTTCTTTAAGTGTTTCTTGGCCGTTTGAGATTCTTCCGTTGAGTGTGCTCTGTTTAAATCTGTACCTGATTTTTAACTGTTTAATCTGTTTTTTTGATCTCGCAGACTCCACCTACTCTCTCTCTCCCCATCCCTTTTTGGATTTCCCACCTGGCTTTATTCTACTAAGCCATTGGCTAAAAGCAGCTTTATTCATTAACCAATATAAGCAACACATATACAGAAGGCTTCCCACATCAAACCAACTCTTTGTTCCATTGATTCTTTGTATTGTTCTCTCTGTTTCTATTTTATTGATTTCATTTCTCAGTTTGATTATTTCCTATCATCTAATCCTCTTGGCTACATTTGCTTCTCTTTTTTTTTGTAGAGCTTCCAGATATGCTGAGACCTCTCCAAATTCTTCATGAATTTAGTTAGTGCTATAACTTTTTACTTAGCACTGCTTTCATTGTGTCCCAGAAATTTGGGTACATTGTGCATTCATTTTTGTTGAATTCTAGGCAGTCTTCAATTTTTTTTTTAATTTCTTCCTTGACACAGTAGTCATTCAGTAGGGAGTTGTTCAGTTTCCATGAGTTTGTAGGCTTTCTGTTATTGTTGAAATCCAGCTTTAATCCATGTTAGTCTAATAGCTAGGGGTTATTTCAATTTTCTTGTTATCTGTTGAGACTTGCTTTGTAACTGAGCATGTGGTCAGTTTTGGAAAATGTTCCATGAGATACCTGGAAGAAAGTATATTTCTTTGTGTTTGGCTGAAATGTTGTATAGAAATAGTTAGGTCCATTTAGTTCATAATGTCTGTTAGCCCAGTATTTCTCTATTTACTTTTTGTCTGGATGATCTGTCCATTGGTATGAGTGGAATATGGAAATCTTCCACAATTAATATGTGAAGCTCAATGTGTGATTTAGGCTTTAGTAGTGTTTTCTTTACAAACGTGGTGCCCTTCTGTTTGGGGCATAGATGTTGAGAATTGAGATGTCATCTTGGTGGTTTTTCCTTTGATGAGTATGAACTGTCCTTCCTCGAATCCTTTGATTAAGTTTGGTTTGAAGTCTGTTTGATTCGATAGTAGAATAGTTACAGAAGCTTGTGTCTTGGGTTCTTGGGTCTGTTTGCTTAGAAGATTTTTTTCCATCGCTTCATACTGAAGTAATGTCTGTCTTTGGTGTTGAAGTATGGTTCTTGTATGCAGCAGAAGGATGGATCCTGGTTTTGGATTCATTCTGTTAACCTGTGTCTTTTATTGGTGAATTGAGTCCATTGCTATTTTCAGAGATATTAATGACCAGTGATTGTTAATTCCTGTTGTTTTGTTGTTGGTTGTGGTGGTGTGTTTGTGTGTATGTGTTATTTCATGTGTTATTTTCATGGGTTGCAGTTAACCTGCTTAGGTCAGAGTTTTTATTCTGACACCTTCTGTAGGCCTACATTTGTGGATAGATACTGTCTAAATTTGTCTTTGTCATGGACTATCTTGTTTTCTCCATCTGTAGTGATTCAGAGTTTTGCTAGGTATAGTGGGTAAATAGTGGGTATAGTTGGACTGGCATCTGTGGTCTCTTAAGAGCTGTAAGACATCTATCCAGGCCCTTCTGACTTTTAGAGTCTCCATTGAGAATTTGGGTGAATTCTAATAGGTCTGTGTTCATATGTACTTGGCCTTTTCTCCTTGAAGCTTTTAATTTTGTTGTTGTTGTTTTTGTATATTTAGTGTTTTGAGTATTATGTGTTGGGGGGGGGGGCTTTCTTTTCTTGCCCAATCTATTTGGTGTTCTGTAAGCTTCTTGAACCCCTATAGGAATCTCTTTCTTTAGATTAGAAAAGTTTTCTTCTATGATTTTGTTGAAAATATTTTCTGTGCCTTTGAAATAGGATTATTCTTCTTCTATTCCTATTATTCTTAGTTTTGTTTTTATCATAGTATCCCAAATTTCCTGACTGTTCTGTGTTAGGAACTTTTTTATATTTAACATTTTCTTTGACTGTTGTATCAATTTCTTCTATCGTATCTTCTATGCCTGAGAGTCTTCCTTCCATCTCTTATATTTTGTTGGTGATATTTGCATCCATAGTTTGTGTTCACTTACCTATTTTTTCCATCTCTAGGGTTCCCTCAGTTTATGTTTTCTTTATTGCTTCTATTTCCATTTTCAGGTCTTGGGAGGTTTTATTCATTTATTTCACTTGTTCGTGTCTTCCTAGATTTCCTTAAGTTATTTGTTCATTTCCTGTTTAAGGGCCTCTAGCATCTTCATAAGGTTGGACTTAGGGTTACTTTCTTGTGCTTCTGCTGTGTTTGAATACCAAGGGCTTGTAGTAGGATAACTTGTTTCTGGTGGTGCCATGCTGCCCTAGGTGTTGCTAATTGTGTTCTTACACTGACCTCTAGTCATCTGGGTTTGGTGCTGATTTCTGAGGTTATCTTTGTTGAATGGATACATTTTGGATGTATTTCTCCCTTGCTTCCTGGCCTGAGTGGCCTGTGGTTCTGGTGACCAGCGAGTCTTCAGGTCCAAGAGTAAGTCTCCACAGTTCAGGTCCAACAGTGTATCTTCATGGTTCAGGTCCAATAGCAAGTCTCCATGGTTCAGGTCCAATAGCGAGTCTCCATGGTTCAGGTCCAATAGTGAGTCTCTACTGCTTCAGACCCAATAGCAAGTCTCCATGGTTCCAGTCCTCACTGGGGCTGTGGGTGCTCCTTTTGTTTATGAGGTTCTGGGGTTCTGGATACTACTGCGGTCTCTGGAGCGTTATGAACCTAGGCTTTCTGGTATTTCTGATAGCTGTGTGACCTACAGTAGAGCAGGAGTTATCTTCTGTTGGGGACTGCTGGGTGGGGCTTAAAGGGTTCTAGGGGGCATGTCTTAACTGGGGTTCCTGATACAGGCGTGGCCTCTGGGGATTGTGGGCAGGGATATGGAGCCAGGGAAAGGGGTGCTACTGGAGACTGCTGGGCAGGGTTTAGGGGTATTAGAGGGTGGTGGGTGGTGTCTTACCTGGAGTTCCTAGTACTGCCGTGGCCTCCAGTAGACTAGACTGACCTCACACTTGCAATAATTTCTCTGCCTCACCCTCTTGGGTGCTAGGATTAGAGGCATAAGCTTCCATGTATGGTAATATTGTCTTTTCTTTTAAATATTTTAATTTTGAGAATTCATTTATGAGTAGTATAATTGTATCATCCCCATCTTTCTTGTCCCCTCCCCTTCCTACTATGTCCCCCTTTCCCTCTGAAATCCATGACCCCTTCTTCTTTAGTCATTATTGTTAGACACATACATGCACATAATATGCAGCCTACTGATACTGTCTTTTAAAAAGGAACAATTCCCAGGAATATATAATAATGCTGAGTTCATAAACATCTAATAATATATCAATAAAAATGTGAACCAGAACTTAAGAGAATATCCAGAAGAAATAATCCAAAATTATGATTTCTTTTAACAACTTTCAGAGTAATTTTTAAATTAAGTAAAGATTAATAAGGATGTAGTGAACTTTAACAAAACAGCTAATAAACTTAATCTGAAATACATTAAGTTCCGATGGCTAGAATATTATTAATATTAACTAATTAATTTAATGCACCTTCTTGTCAAGCACCAGTGGAATGGCTGTATAACTTTCAATAAGTAGAGGAAGGAGCAATGTTGATTTTTCAAATTCCAGATATCAACCAGCGGTCACAGTATCCATGCAATAAAGGCAGACAGCAGTTCTTAGGTATCTTCTCTTTGCTGTCATAAAATACTCTGAGCAAAGCTACTCCGGGGAGAAAGGCTTATTTTGTTTAGCAGTGTGTGGGCATGCAGTCCATCATGATGAGAAGAATGACAGAGGTGTTGAGAGGACCGTGAAGATAGTCAGATTGCATCCAAACTCAGAAAGCAGAGAGTTAACAGAAAGTGGGGCCAGACTTTAGAACCTCAAGTCCTGCTCCCAGTAACCCACCTCCCCCAGCAAGACTCCGCCTTCTGAAGGTCCCACAGCCTTTCCAAATGGCACCACCAGATCAGGATCAGATGTTTAAACAGATGAGCACAATCAAACTCCATCAGCACAAAGTTCGTTATCACCCACATTTATCACTTACTTAGGTATAGGGCAAAAGTATACTAGAGCATATAGGGTATATACTAATAATCTATATTTCAAAGCTGGGACATTTTTACCTGCCACTGTTAACAAGACTTGGAAATTTTAAAACAAGATTTGCCTTAAATTGTGTATAAGATTTCTCAAATTGAAAATATAGGGTATACTCAAGTATAGGGCAAAAGAAGCAAATAGTAGAAATGGATGAAACTAAAAACAGTGCAAACTCACAGTTATAAATGGCAATTATGTGGTATTGTAGGATTTAGAAGAATTAAATTAGGAAGATAATTATCTGAAATGCAGGCAGAGAACAAACAATTCAAAGGAAGGGAAATAATAGAATAATCGATATGGACAAAATAAAAAAAGAGATGAACAGAACCAAATGTTGATTATTCGCCACATCCAGTGAAACAGAAAGATTTTCAGCAGAATAATTTGTTCTAAAAAGTTAAGATACATATAAACAGTTTTTAATAAAGAGAGTAGGAAGTATAACTAAAAAGTGGCCAAAATCTTACCAGTTGATTAGGTAGTAATTGTAACAATTCCATGTCAGTGCCTCAGAAAACTGAAATGAAGAATTTCTTAAGTATCTCTTATCAAAACTGACAGAGTTGCATACACTTGCATGCTTTTGAAAGCTAAGCTTTTAAAAATCATTTCCCAGAAATGATTGAGGGAGCCGTTATGGGGCTAGCAAGAAAAGTGGCACTAGGGAAATTCCCAGGAATCCCAGGAATGACCCCAGCTAAGACCCTAAGCAATAGAGAGGGTGCCGGAACTGGTCTTGCCCTGTAATCAGATTGATGGCTATCTTAAATGTCGCCATAGAACCTCCATACAGCAACTGATGGAAGCAGATTCAGAGAGCTGCAGTGGAGTACTGGGCTGACCTCCCAGAGTCCAGTCGAAGAGAGGGGGTAGCAAGAATATGAGCAAACTGGTCAAGACCATGATGGGGATACACACTGAAACATCTGACCTGAGCTAGTGGGAGTTCGCTGACTCCAGACTGACTGCAGGGGAACCAAACTAGGCCCTCTGAATGCAGGTGACAGTTGGGTGGCTGGGACAGTCTGTGTGCCATTGACAATAGGATCAGGTTTCATTCCTAGTGCTTGAACTGGCTTTTTGGAGCCCATTCTCTTTGGAGGGATACCTTTCTCAGTCTAGATATAGAGGGAGAGGGCCTTGGTCCTGACTCAAAGTGAAGTGCCAGGCTTTGTTGACTCCCCATGGGAAGCCTTAACCTCTCTGAGGAGTAGATGGGGGACAGAGTGGGCAGGAAGTGGGGGGAGGGAGAGGGAACTAGGATTGGTATATAAATGAGAAAAGATTGTTTTAAAAAACAATAAAAAGAGGGGGAAAAATCATTGCCCAGAACTAACTAATGAAGTCATCAGATTCGTGGTTTGGAGATACACTCTAGCAACTATTGTAACAACGGTGTTGCCTACTATACAGTGACTGTCTCTAATACCAGACAGAGCTGAGATACTCTCTTGTTAACAACATCCTGCCTACTGTACAGTGACTGTCTCTAATACCAGACAGAGCTGAGATACTCTCTTGTTAACAACGGTGCTGCCTACTATACAGTGACTGTCTCTAATACCAGACAGAGCTGAGATACTCTCTTGTTAACAACATCCTGCCTACTGTACAGTGACTGTCTCTAATACCAGACAGAGCTGAGATACTCTCTTGTTAACAACGGTGCTGCCTACTGTATAGTGACTGTCTCTAATACCAGACAGAGCTGAGATATTCTCCAGTGGACTAAGTGAATCTAGTATACCACTGATATCTGTGTGAACCCATAGAAGTATTACCCATGGTAGGAATATGATCAGTATAAAATATAAAAACATAGTAAGAACAATTAAACCTCTGACCCTATGCCCCAGCAGTTCTGTTTCTTAGAACAGTGGGATGTGTGGTCCAAGAAACATATAAGTGTGTTCATAGCATTATTGTTACTATCAAGAAAATTCTGAAATAATTCTAATGGCCATTGACTGGACAGGGATTAAGCTGTAATATACAATGAAATAATATACAGTATTGAAAGTCAATGGGCTGTTTGGCTAAACTCATCAATGTAGATGAGAAAGGATGTTTCAAAAGAGTACATGTAGACAAAACTCAGGGAAACTAAGCAATATGTTAAGACAATATTTGTGATAAAAGCCAGAGAGAAAAGGAGATAATAAACACATATCTCAATATACTGCCCTTCCTGCAGATTGTAGATAATTATATTGGCTCCTACTGTAGTGGTAATTTATTGAGATAATAATGTATTTTTTAATTACTAATGCTTGAAAATATCTGTATATAGTTTGTATTAAAACATACAAAAAGAAAGATTTCTTATAAAATTACTTTCAATCATTGAGATTCGATTATGAAGTGGATATATGAAATTTACTATGGAAAACAATCTTCAGGGGCAAGTAGAAAACAATCTTCAGGGGCAAGTAATACTAGCCCTTTTAACAGGTACGATGAAGCTAAAAGAAAGGAAGCAGTTTGTCACAATTGAGAGTGTGTACTGTGGTGAGTGGTAAAACTGGAATATGACACTCGGTAGTTCATAGCAATTAGCCTGTCGTCCTGTGAAAGATTTATACTGCCTCCTGCTGTTAGGCTAAAATGTTAATGTCTATGTGATTTTGAAAACTGATCACATAGAATCAGTTTTCTAATAGATCTATATTTCAAAGCTGGGACATTTGTACCTGCCACTGTTAACAAGACTTGGAAATTTTAAAGCAAGATTTGCCTTAAATTGTGTATAAGAGTTCTCAAATTGAGAAAACAATAGTTTTAGGCACTGGGGAGATTTCTCAGTGTTTTGAGTACCTACTGCTCTCACAGAGGAATTAAACAATTAATTCCCAGCACCCACATGGCAACTCACAGCCATCTGTAACTTCAGTTCCGGGGATCTGAAGCCCCCTTCTAGCCTCCATGGGCACCAGGCATGCACACAGAACATACACATGTGATGCAGTCAAAACACTCATCAATAAACATAATAAAAATTAAAGTTTTTCTAAAGTAGCTTCAGCACTAGAGAGATGGTTCAGTGGTCAAGAGTTCCTGCTGCTCTTGAGAAGATCCAGGTCCAGTTGCTAGTACCCAATCAGGTAGCTCACAGCCACCCTTAACTCCAGATCCAGGGGATCCAATGTCTCCTGGCCCCTGTGGGGAACCTTCATGCACAGTGGTACCCATAAACTGACTCAGATACATCTATAGACACATGAATAAAAAATAAATCGAAGACCTGGAGGACCACAGCATGCGTCAGGGACAGAGGCAGGGAGGGAGATCCAAGCTGCCAGAAGAAGCTTTTATTCTATGGTTTCTAAGTCCTGTAGCCAGAAGACAACTAAACTCAGAGATGAGCCTGGAATAATGGTGCACACCCTTAATCCCAGCACTCAGGAGGCAGAGACAGGCAGATCTCTGAGTTCCAGGACAGCCGGGGCTACACAGAGAAACCCCGTCTTGAAAATCAAATGACACCTCACTGAGAGCTTAAGAACCTTCGAGGTTTAACCTTGACTACAGGAACAATAATCTAGCAGAGAACAGCAAATGAATTAACAACACTGAGGAGAATTTAAACGCAGGAATGGCTGGCTTACCAGTGTCACACGTTAGAACTGACCCTTGAAGGCGATGTGCTTGTGGAGACTTACCTAAAGGAAAAAAAGCAGAATTTTATTTGGTCGGAGAAAACCTAGCCTCGTGGTGGCAGAGTGTGACTGTTCAGTGTTTCTCACTTGAGAACTGTGAGGTAGAGCAAGATGTGTGTGGAGCCCGTGCCTTGGCTGGTCCAGTTCTTTGCGCCACGTCATAAAACTTCCTACTTGAAGTCGTTCACGCTGTTGAACAGCTTTATTGCAACGAAGTGAGAGGCATCCAGACTTTAGGTACATCCAGATTCATAAATGCACAGAGAAGTTTCTTCCCATCATGAAAGGATGTTTTGAAAACCTTTGGGGGCAGCTGTTTTGCAGACAATTTTAAAATTTTCTGAAACATCCTGCTTCCTGAAGGTAAGTGTCAGGAGATTTATCCTCTTAGTGAAGAGGAATCACAGCTTTCCCAGAAAGGAAACTGCAGAGATGCAGGAGTGTGCAGTGAATACTGGAGCTGAAGATACAGGATTGTACAGCGAATACTGGAGCTTCAGGGATGCAGGAGTGTGCAGAGAATACTGGAGCTGCAGGGATGCAGGGGTGTGCAGAGAATACTGGAGCTGCAGGGATGCAGGAGTGTGCAATGAATACTGGAGCTGCGGGGATGCAGGAGTGTGCAGTGAATACCGGAGCTGCGGGGATGCAGGAGTGTGCAGAGAATACTGGAGCTGCGGGGATGCAGAAGTGTGCAACAAATGCTAGAGCTGCAGAGATGCAGGAGGGTGCAGCGAATACTGGAGCTGCAGGGATGCAGGAGTGTGCAGAGAATAGTGGAACTGCGGGGATGCAGGAGTGTGCAGCAAATGCTAGAGCTACAGATACAGGATTGTACAGCGAATACTGGAGCTGCAGGGATGCAGGAGTGTGCAATAAATACTGGAGCTGCGGGGATGCAGGAGTGTGCGACTGAATATTGAAACTGCAAAGATACTGACTGGTAGCTTGAATGTAATTGGCCCCAAAATCTCACAGAGAATAGCACTATTAGGGGGTGTGGCTTTCTTGGAGTAGGTATGGCCTCACTGAAAGAAGTGTGTCACTGTGGGGGAGGGCTTTTTGAGGTCTTTTATTTAGGCTTCCTCAGTGTCACAGTTAGTTTCCTGTTGCCCGCGAGATGTAGCGGTCTCAGCTCCAGCACCATCAGCCGCCATGCTTCCACTGCGATAATAATGGTCTGAAACTATAAGTCACCCCAATTAAGTGCTTTCTTTCTGAGAGCTGCCACGGTCATGGTGTCCCTTCACAGTGTTAGAAAACCCTAAGACACTGAGTATGTGGCAGAATTACGTACTAAGCAGGCATTTCTTTAAGAAGAGCAAAAATCTGGTCCAGCCAAACTCAGAAACTTTATCTGATGAGCTTGAAAATGGTGCCAAGATCATGGAACTAGTGATTTTAAGGAGAATTTGGTGTCCCTGGTCCAGAACTCCTGAAAACTCCAGAACATTAAAGACAGCCTTACAGAAGAGAAAGTGGGAAGTACACTTGAACACGTTGGCACAGGAGACCACTTCCTAAATAGAACCCCAGTAGCACAGATACTGAGAGAAACAATTAGTAAATAGGACCTCCTGAAACTCAGAAGCTTCTATAAAGCAAGTAAACAAGACAAAATGGCAGACTACAGAATGGGAAAAGATCTTCACCAACCTCACATTGAACAGAGGACTGATCTCCAAAATATACAAAGAACTCAAGAAGTTGGTCATCAAAAGAACAAATAATCTAATTTAAAAAATGGGATACTGGCCTAAACAGAGAACTCTGAACAGATGAATCTAAAATGGCTGAAAGACACTTAAGGAAATGCTCAACATCCTTAGCCATAAGAAAAATGTAAATCAAAACTCTGAGATTCCATCTTACACCTGTAAGAATGGCCAAGATCAAAAACACTGATGACATCTTATGCTGGAGAGGATGTGGGGTAAAGGGAACACTCTTCCATTGCTGGTGGGAATGCAAACTGGTACAGCCCCTTTGGATATCAGTATGGTGATTTCTCAGAAAATTAGGAAACAATGTACATCAAGACCCAGCAATACCACTTTGGGGTATATACGCAAAGGATGCTCAATCATACCAGAAGGAAATGTGTTCAACTATGTTCATAGCAGCATTGTTTGTCATAGCCAGAACCGGGAAACAACCTAAATGCCCCTCAACCGAAGAATGGATAAAGAAAAAAATGTGGTACATTTACACAGTGGAGGACTACACAGCAGAAAAAATGACATCTTGAAATTTGTGGGCAAACAGCTGGATCTAGAAAGCATCATATTGAGTGAGGTAACCCAGACCCAGAAAGACAGATATAAGATGTACTTACTCATAAGTGGCTTTTAGACATAAAGCAAAGAAAAACCAGCCTACAATTCACCATCACAGAGAACTTAGACAACAAAGAAGACCCTAAGAGAGACACATATGGATCTAATCTACATGGGAAGTAGAAAAAGACAAGATAGCCTGAGTAAATTGGAAGTGTGGGAATTATGGGATAGGATGGAAGGAAAGAAGAAAAGACAGGAGGGAAGTGGATAAAAATATATAGCTCAATAAAAACAGTAAACAAGTCAAGGTGAAAGGGGCCTGGGAAGATTGCTCAGTGGTTAGAGTCCTGCTCTTCCAGAGTACCTCTGGGTTCAATTCCAAACACCTACAAGACCGGCCAAATGCGCCAACTCCAGTTCCACGGAAATAGGTAACAGGCATGCACATGGTGGATAAACATTCGTAGAGGCAAAACTCCCACACACTCATAAAAATAAACAAACAAATAAAAGACAATGTGGGAAGGAAGGCAAATATCTTCATTTCTCAGTAGTAAAAGACATGAACATTTTTAAAGTAACTTTTCTTTGCTTATGTTTGCTTCTTCTGTTTTAGTCTGCATTTCTAAAGTGTTTACACAGAGCCTTGAACTAGTCTTGAAAATATCTGTCAGTGAGGTCTCTACCCAATGTGTGAGAAGAAAGTCTTGGTTCAGCAGTGCCTATGTTTTGGGCATGCCTAAAGAAATGAAGCTAGAAGACACTTGTAAAGTTATCCTTTAGTCGTGAATGTTTTGTGGCCTCCGTAGAAAAAGGGTTAAACAGGTAACTCCTTCATCACCCAGTCACACTGTGCCAGCTAACACAGACCTTTGTTTTTGCTAGTCATTAATAATTTCATTTGTAGGAGGAAGTTTATAAAAGGTTGAAAGAAGGAAGTAGCAAAAACCAACGTTGGTCTTTGATATCGAAGGAAGAAGTTGTTTCTGGTCCCAAAATTAATATTTCCAACGAACAAGCCCCTGGTAGTGTAAAGCAGTTAGCCTTGGAGTCCATCAGGAGAAGATGCAGGACAAGGAAGCAGATCCCAAATGGAGCAGAAAGCGTGGGCATGCATACCCAGAAATGAAAGAGTGTTTTCATACTCTTGGGTTTACACCAATTTGTTAGTAGTATAGTTAGTTGTGGAACATGCCTTGCACCTACTACTTAATTTACTTATTAACTTCTGTAAATATCAAATATATAGTGCCCAGCAGTCCAGGAGAACATCAGTTATTGCTTTGAAGTGATCATCTGCCATCTGTTTCTAATGAGTGGGATCTGGAGTTGGTTCCTTGTATATACAAAGTATAATTTAGAGTATTGATATTTGTGGACTTAGAAAACCTGTGTTTATCATCACAAAGTCCTATTTAAGTCCTGTGCATTAAGTAACCCTTTCACTCTGAAAGGGAGAGGTGAGGGCAGGAGGTGAAGTTCAAGGTCATCTGAGACTATATACTAGACCCCACTTCCCATTCCATTTCCCCAAATAACAGTCAAAAATGCAGAGTGCATATTAAGCTTCCATGTTCAATTAAAATCATTCATCAGTAGTATTTTGAGATGTTTCGTTATGAAATAGATGGACATACTGCTGACGGTGTTCATCCTTGATCTTAAGATGTCTTAGAATTTCTACAGTTGACCTTACCCTTGTGCTACTGTGTTTCCAGGGTTATCTTGAAGAACTCTTACGGCTTCGTGAGAACCAGCTTTCTGAATCTGTCTCTCAGAATAAAGTGCTGCTTCAGAGGATTGAAGATTCTGATCTGGCCCACAAGTTGGAGAAGGAACAGTTAGAATATATCATCGTGGAGCTTCAAGATCAGCTGTAAGTGAGGTTCTTTCCTAAGAATGGCGATACATAGACATGAGCATGGAGTGTACTCTGCTCTACAATCTAATTCCAGACATCTACTTGCCGCTCAGATCTTCTCGCTCTTTGTAAGAAAGTGGTTTTGTTCCTTACTAGAAAAGTCATCTGTTTTCACTGTGGGGAAATTAGAAAACACAAGGTGAAAATTAAAATCACCTTCAGTTGTTCTGTGTAGTACGCACTAAAAATGCATGATTTCTACTTAAGTCTCTGTCTCTGCAGGCTGGGCATCAAGCTTACTGACGCACAACCTCAGCCCTGAAGCACTCGTGGAGCTGAATTAGTTACTGATTGACTGCAAACATTGTACCTTAGACCAGTATTACTCAAATGCAGTCCTGATGGATGGAACTGAAGGCAGGCTCTGCCATGGCATCACTGTGCACATTTAATATGGTCTCCTCTGGAAGAATTTTGCAGCAGGCAGTTTTTAGATGAGCACAGCTATGGTGTGTGGAGCTGCCTTCTGGTATGAGCTCCTTCACCTGTCACTGCTCAAAGCTACCATTTTGTCAAAATTATGTTAATTTTTATAGTGAAAATTCTCCACATAATAGATTTTACTCTTAAAGGATATTTTTTTAGTTTAAAGCAAGTATATTTATATTTGGGGGACATTCAACCTTAATAGAAATATAATCATTCCCATTATGAATCATTCTGCTTTGTGATTCATCTCCATGTTGTTACCACCTGATCATAAGGAACAAAGCTACCCCTTGCAGTCCAGTTAACAGGAGGTGGAAGGGGGAGAGCTGAACTCAGGGGCGACCTTAAGATCATGCTAGTCACATACCACAAATAAGTAGTAAACTTCTCGAGTCTGCCTTAAAACAACCTCTTAGTCAGAGATGTGAGCAGAAGCTGTGGCTGGCCATGCTAACCTTCAGTGAGGGAGACGATATTCTTTTGTGAGCACACACTCTGGTTGTCAAAGGAGTCCTTTGTCTCTGTCCCTGCTGTCACTTCCTGTAGAGCCTTACCTGGCTGAGTAGTTCATGAAGAGCTGAGTGCCCGCTGGGCAGTGTGTGGTGGAGGACTGCAGTGCCTGGGACTCTGCTGGGCAGTGTGCGGTGGAGGGCTGAAGTGCCTGGGGACTGAAGAGCAGAGCTGAGTGCCCACTGGGCAGTAAGCGGTGGAGAGCTGCAGTGCCCGCTGGGCAGTGTGTGGTGGAGGGCTGAAGTGCCTGGGGACCTGCTGGGCAGTGTGCGGTGGAGGGCTGCAGGGCCCGGGGACTGAAGAGCAGAGATGGCTGATAAACGGCAGCTTCGGTAGGAATCACGGCTGCAGGAGATAGGATTGTGCAGGAGGAGACAGGCATGTGACTTTCATGGCAGTGGGGATAAACCATTTCAATTTAAAGTGCCCCCCATTTGCACAGAGTATATCTCCTCAGCTGAACACTGAAAGACTGCCACATATCTCTCCTTCATGGTTTTTTTTTTTTTTTCAAATGATACTTCTATGCAGCCATGAATGCTCTGTCTGCAGACTTCATCTGGGTAAAGGCATCTCCTGATGGGCAGCCCGGGTATTCAATACCATGGGAACCCCATGCATTGTCCAGAATGCCCTCTACTGTGGCAGGATAGGGAAGTCCTCACACATATAGTCTCTTACGTTTGTGGGGAGCACACATTGCTGAGGTAGTACCGGGATAATGGGAGGGCTTAGAAGTGGAATCAGAGGGGCTGAGGAGAACCCATTCAGCTCCTGCTGCACTTCGGCGGTCGTACTTCTAAAAAGCTCCATGTATCTTTTACCAGCAAGTAATTATGCTTCCGCAGGGTATTCTGAGTGTATTCCTTACAAGCAAAGAGCACAGAAGCATCTCCTGTCATTCTCCCATCAGGATGGGTAACAAAGATGCCTTCCTTTCCCCCGGTGATGGGACAGTGCTGTCCTTGGAAGGCTACCACCCTTTCAGCTGTGGCTGTGAAAGGGAGCATGCAGGTGATGACTTGATTTTCCTTGGAGAGGTACTAGGCTACCTCACTGGATGTCCCTCCAGAAATTTTAAGAAAATCTTCACCCATTGCTTTGTAAACCTCGATGTACCGGTTCCCATGGTTCCCTCTGTGATGTTTGTGCCTCTGTAGAACTAGATCTCTGTGCTCCTCACTTACAGACCTAACCAGAGCTTCTCCATCGCTCCACTCCTGAGCATGCAGAGTGCTGCACCTCCCTTGGCGATATTTAGTCCTTTGAAGAACCTTACAAGGTCTTAATCAAAAGACTGCCAGGGCAAACCTCAAGCCCTCACGACCTACTGTGTTGTCAGCAGTGAGCTCCATCTTGCATGTACCACTTTCAGATTGTAGCTTACTCCCTCTGGATCTGAAAATCTGTGATTGTAAGGCTCTGAGATCATCGCTAAAATTATGTTCCCCATATCTTCAACTTGAGATGCTCCATATCAGGAGACAGGGTCGTTCTACTCAAAGTTTAGGCTTTCCGCCATCGCTGCTAGGTCCAGCTTGTCGATATGAGGTGAGCCAAGGCAGTATTTCTTGAATTCTCTTTGAAGATAAAAAAAAGGAATAGAAGCATTCAGGTAGTAGTAATGCATTCTTCTGGGAAGCCTCGGGATGCAAGATTCCCCTGACATGAAGCTGCCCATCAGTACACAGACAGAAGGAAATGCCTACCCCAGTGTTCAGTTCATTGCTCACTGATGGTTAAACTGTCCTGAAGGCTTGGTCCAGCTGTGGCATGAAAGACAGGTTTTCAGCATCTGTTTTGGTTTCTTCTTTGCTGATCCAGTCTAACTAGTACTTTGTGCAACTGTCCCACCTTCTTGTTGGCCAAATCTAGGACTTTCCATAGCAGCAGGATCAGCTCCTTCTCATCTGAACCTGGCTTGGCTCCGGTGGCCCCAGCAGTAATCCAGAAAAGCACCTGCAAATAATCCGGAGAGCCATCATGCCAATAGGTGGGGAAGGGAAGAAGGAGAGTTGGAAGTGAGAACAAGAAAACCTGTGCTAAAACCTTCTTCCAAGAGAAAAAGCACCCACCCCTGTGCTCATGGCCGCCAGGGCAAAAGGCAGTATCCAGCAACCCAAGCCTCTGGCAGGAACTCCACACCCAGGGCAGAAAGGGGATGGATGGAGGGAGCAGCAGCCCTGCCCTTGCTGTATCCAATTGCTGGTGCGCCTATGAGAAAAGCTGAGGAGCCAGTGGTACCCCCTTAAAGGATAAATTTTAAACATTAGACTTTCAGAAAAATTATAAGAACTAGTACACAGAATTTACATACTTACTTTGCAGGATTTACCAGATTTTAACATTTTGTCTTTAATTCTCCTTCTCCTCACACATGCATGCAATTTTTAACCATGTAAATGCTGTAAACATTATCATGCCTTCTGCTTCTGTGTGTCTGAAGTTTACTAAGAATAAAGACATTCTTGTAGATAGCCAAAGTTCGTGAATCAGTTTTAACAGGTCAGATTGACTAGGTATTCTAACCTCCATCACTCGTATTTGCGTTTCATTGAATATTCTGAAAGCGTCCCTCGGTGCGCTTCTGTTTCCCTGTGACCAAATCCAATTCAAGTCCGTGTTTTCTATTTGGTTCCATTTTTTTTCAGTCACTTTAACTTGGAGCAGTTTCTCAGTTTGTCTCACATGAGATTGATGCGGATTACAAATGCAGGCCAGGGATTTTTATTGTACTGTAGTGTTCCTTTGCGTTTGCTTTGATAAACTTGTCTTCCCCCCCCCCCCAAAATCTAACAGAAGTTACTTTCGCCTTAAGGGTGTAATATCTGCCAGGCAGTGGTGTACACCTTTAATCCTAGCACTCAGGAGGCAGAGGCAGACAGATCTCTGAGTTCAAGTTCAGCCTGATCTACAAGAGCTAGTTCCAGGACAGGCTCCAAAGCTACAGAGAAACCCTGTCTCGAAAAACAAAACAAAACAAAACCCAAAAGTAAGTGAAGTCTTTTGACTCTTTGTCAATGCTATAAATTTTAATGAATTGGACAAATATTCTGAAATGTGAAATGTTCTGTCTTTTGTGCCACTGCTGCTATTCCCCTTTATAGTTCATACATAAGATACGGTAAAAGGTATTATGAGGCCAACTAAACAGGTTAGGTGACTCTTTATTTTACCTACTTGCTTATTTATTTACTTACTTACCCATTGGTTTTCTGAGATGGAGTTTTACTGTCAGCAGTGAGTCTTGGCTGTGCTGGAATTCAGTAGGTAGAGCAGGCTCATGAACTCACAGAAATCCATCCTCCTCCGTCCGCCTGATGAGTGCTGAGGGAAAGTGTGCTCCACCTCACCAGGCAGGAGATGCTTTTGTAAGTAAACAAAAACCAGTGTTTTCTAGGCATGTGTGTCTTGATAGGAATGGTTGTGTCTCCTCATTGTTCCTGTTCCTCCTCATGTAGGAGGCTCCTCGTGCGTCAGTTGAGGGCAGGTTAGCACATTGCACATGCATGAGCTTCTGTTAAGATGAATGGAAATAGCAAGACAAAATAATAGAGATGGCTGGATTTTCCTTTATAATGAAATGATTAAGAAGGTAATTATGCTTTTTAAAAGTAATACTCCTAGGGCTGGAGAGATGGCTCAGTGGTTAAGAGCATTGCCTGCTCTTCCAAAGGTCCTGAGTTCAATTCCCAGCAACCATATGGTGGCTTACAATCATCTGTAATGAGGTCTGGTGCCCTCTTCTGGCCTGCAGACATACACACAGACAGCATATACATAACAAATAAATGAATAAATATTTTTAAAAAATAAAAGGTTAAGATTTAAAATAAAAGTAATACTCTGAGCTCATCTAAATATTTTCACCAGTGTTTGTGAGCTAGACTCATAGCATGAGCCTCTTTTCTCAGCACAGAGAGGCTGAGAAGGGTCAAGACTGTGTCCTTAAACATTAAATATAAATAAAATAAAGGTTAATTTTACTTTATTAAAATATTTCAATTGAAAAATTAAGTTTTATAAGTTTATTTTACTTTTGATAATTAAAATGAAGACTCCCCTTTTTTATATGCAAAAATAATTCACCTCTGTTAATAGTATAGTAAAAAAAACTGTGTTATAGATCGTTTTGATTTTGTAAAGGAACTTTACAGTTATTCCTAATACCTTTAAAAAAGATTTTAACCAAAATAATATTAATAAAGGAACAAATAAAAAGTTATGTCCAAGGGTGTAGAGGTGGCTCAGTGGTTAAGAGCATTGGCTGCTCTTCCAGGGGACCCAGGTTCAATTCCCAGCACCTACATGGTGGCTCACAACCATCTGTAATCCCAGTTTCAGGTGATCTGATGTCCTTTTTTGGCCTCCATGGGTACCAGGCACAGATGTGGTACAAAGACATCATGCAGACTAACCATCCATAGAGATTCAATAAAATTAATATTTTAAAATGTGTTTATTGCTAAAAATTGAACTATTCTCTTGAAGTTAGAAGTTAAACATTTACCTTGAAGTAACAGAGCTGTAAGCTCCAGATTGTTTTAAGCTGACTCACGAGATTCCTTTGCATAAAACTACTTTAAAGGAAAATGAGCAGGAGATGGAGATAATTCCTATATGAATATTCTCATTTTACTACTTAATTAATGCAAATAATTTGTATTAATTGTTAAATTAGTTAATCAATAATTAATGGTTAATAATGCTAAGTATTAACGATGAAATTAATCAGCTACTGCAGATTAGATTTAAGACGCCGAGGAGTGTGAGCACTTCTGCAGCTATCGGGAGAAAGAAAATGTCTCCCCTTATTGTTGACGACCTTTATCATCCTTGTGAAGCCTGCGGCAGAGCTGGAACTGGAGTTCCTTGTTCTTCTGAGAAGACAAACATTTAACTGCATCAGTGTAAAATTAGAAGAGGAATATTGAGCAATAGAATAAAAGACGTGCAATGCTTGTTCCTGCATGGGTTGTAAACTTTTCCTGATGATTTGAATTCTTTTCTACTCACTTGTTTGTTTTTGTTGTTGTTGTTTTGTTTTGTTCCCCCCTTGCCCGGAGATGGGGTTACTCTGTGTAGCCCTGACTATGCTGGAACTATCTCTGTAGACCAGGCTGTCCTTGAACTCACAGAGATCTGCCTGCCTCTGCCTCCTGAGTTCTTGGCTTAAATGCATGCACCACCACTGTCCAGCAACATTTCTTAATAAATGTAATCTAAATTACTACTATTCTTTCATTGTGTTTTGGACCACTCATTAGACATGAACATTTTGTATTTCTGGTAACACTGAAAATTAGTGATGCATGGTTTTTACAATTCAGGATTGTCTTCATATAAAATAGCTAGCCCTCACCCACAGTAAGCTTAGTCTAAATTCATGAATTCATGGTGGCGCACATGGGTAATTAGTACTTAGGAAGTGGGAACAGGAGAGTTAGGAACTTGAGTACAGAATGAATCTTCTTGATACCCTATGTCAGACAACCAAGACATGAAGAGAAATGTTAATGCTGACAGACATAGTACTAGCAGGAGCACTTCGATTATTATTTTTTCTGCTTTGCTTTTGAGTTTCAAGATATGAACTTTAGAGGTATAACTTTTAAATGCCAGTTGGATGAATGATCAAAATCATTATACATGGTATGTATACATCCTGTGTAATTACTAATCTACAGGAGTCACCTGTAAATGTAATCCTTTTTCTCCTTCATATATTTGATAAAATGCTGAGTATCTTACATCACACTGAAAAAGGAGCACATTTTAAAAGTTGAGTTCACAATTAATAAAGTTTTAAAATTTTTAAATTTTAAAATTAAAACTAATTTTTAAATCTGAAAATTTTAGTCATATTTCTTCATTGTAGATACTACAATTTGATTTTCATGGTTTTAAGATATGTGGTTCAGACTGATTTTTTTTTACTTCAGTAATTTTTAACTCCAGTTCATGCATTGAACTCATCCAATAAAATATTACTTATACTTTAGATTAATATACATCAGATTTTTTTATAGTGGGGGAAATGAATTTAGCTCTAGTTAGTAGTCACTTATTTATGTGTTTGCTTTTGGGATCTCTCATTTAATAGAAGCTAAGAACACATGATCTTTTCTTACAAGAAGTTTGCAAGATAGTAATGTAGGAGATTGACATCATCAGTTCCATCATTATTTAAAGAGTATCATATATAATAGAATAGTTTGTTAACAGCCATGGATTTAGACCCTTGGGTAGAAGATTTGCAGTAAAACATGTACTGCAAACCTCAGAAATAGAGATCCATAAAACAATGTGTAAAATCTGAAAACCTCGTCCTATTCAACACCAATAAATATGAAAAATTCTTAACAACCCTGGATGCATTTTTTCCGTTAATGACTTGAAAATTTTAGTAATGGTAAATGTTCTGTGTGGTCTTGTGAGGGAAGGAACTAAAGAGTCTAAACAATATAAGAAAGAATCACTCATTGTTGAGGTAATTCAAGAACCAACCACATAGCTGTGAATCACAGTCAATATTGATGGTGACATCTATCAGCTAGCAAAACAAATCAGTGATGCTGTACCTCCTGGTTCACAGTTGAGGATGAGTGGTGTAGATACCAGCAAGAGCGAGTGATGATGTCATCATGGTCTACTTAAAAATGGATGTTGTGACCTGTCATAATCATTTGGTCATCTATAATTTAGCAGATGATACTTGTTAATAAAGTTTAACTTAGAATCATGTTATATTAACACAGTTGCATACTTCATTGTCCATATTAGAACAGAAACTAAGAAAATGCAGCGAGGACTAAGGAGATGGCTCTGTTGGTAAAGTTCTGACCTGAGTTTGATCCCATAACCTATGTGAAGAAGCCAGGTCCTGTGACACACACTTGTCATCCCAGCACTGGAAAGGGAAGGCAAGACAAGCCAGTCCCCAGGGCTCGCTGGCCAGCCCTCCACCCTGCTTGGCAAGCTCCAGGCTAGACGTAGATGCTGTTTGAAAAATAAAAGTGGTGGAGGGTGCCCAGAAAGCAGTACCAACAGTTGTCTGGTAACCTATACACGTATATATGTGTGTATATAACCTGTATACACGTGTGTGCAGATACAGATGTACACACATAGACATAAACACGCACACAAAGCAGAAAAAAAGTGCAGTCAGACTAGAAAGGTAAACCATGTTGTATTACTTCTTTTGAATATTGTTGGGAAATCCAGTAGCATACTAAATTTTCAAAGATAACCATATGATATGAATAGTACTCCATTGCTTCTTCACAGGATATATACCATTAAAATGTATATTCTTCTATTATTATTTTCAGCTTATAACACTGTATTTTATTTTCACATAATTTGCAAGATTTAAAGAATTTAAAAGAATCAGGTTCTAGTTGTGGGCAAAAAAATATTTAAACATGTCATTTGTAGTATTGATAACTGGAGAGAACAGACCTAAAGGAGAAGAGTTATTTTATTTTAATGAAGTTATGTTGATATAAATTCAAATCAGAGCATTATAACCTTAAAATGTTAAATGTAATCTTATAGTAACCAAAGAAAATATAGAGTATACGTGAGAGGAAATAAATTAAAACATTATGTTACAAAAACATGCAAGAAAACAGGAATGCCAGTAAATGAGGGAAAATAGCTGACAGTCATGAAAGCAAACACTAAATCTATCTGAATCTCTATGTATTAGGAGTTAGACTCTCTAAGAAACAGATTGGAAGCATAGGAGAAGGAATCATCTAGTCCAGATGAACAAGTCTACAAGAGACTGTAGGCTCAAAGACAAAGAGGGGAAGGGTAGTAATTAAGAGAACAGCTATAGTTACATGAGAGTCAGAGGAAATAGTTTAAAGCTGCAGAATTATGACTTTGAAAGACATTAATAAAAGCTCATATAGCTATACATTAATTGTTAGAGCATCAGAATTTGTGTAGAAAAAATGAACAGAATTGAAGACAAAACAATAGTTATATAACAATAGTTTGAGAATTCACTGCCGTTCTGAGCAACACATAAAGCCAGTTAGCATTGTACCCAGCATATACATTCTCAAGGGCCGGTCGAAGACATGCCGTCTGTGAGATTTTTAAAGATAACATGAAGTGTCTCCTCTAGCAAAAAGAAGCAGAACACCTGATTTTCGATAAAGGAGCTAAAAGTATACAATGGAAAAAAGAGAATTGTGCTGGCAAAACTGGAAGTCAATCTGTAGAAGAATGAAAATAGATCCATATATATCACCATGCACAAAACTCAAGTCCAAATGGATTAAAGACCTCAATATCAGTCCAAACACACTGAACCTGATAGAAGAGAAAGTGGGAAGTACTCTACAACACATGGGCACAGGAGAACACTTCCTACGTATAACCCCAGCAGCACAAACACTAAGGACATCATTAAATAAATGGGACCTCCTGAGACTGAGAAGCTTCTGTAAAACAAAGAACACTGTCACTAAGACAGAAAGGCAACCCACTGACTGGGAGAAGATCTTCACCAACCCCGCAACTGACAAAGGTCTGATATCCAAAATATACAAAGAACTCAAGAAATTAGACCGCAAAAGGTTAATCAATCCAATTATAAAGTGGGGCACTGAGCTGAACAGAGACTTTTCAACAGAAGAAGTTCAAATGGCCAAAAGACACTTAAGATCATGCTCAACTTCCTTAGCAATCAGGGAAATGCAAATCAAGACAACATTAAGATACCATCTTACACCGGTCAGAATGGCTAAAATCAAAAACACCAATGATAGCCTCTGCTGGAGAGGTTGTGGAGAAAGGGGCACTCTCATCCATTGCTGGTGGGAATGCAAACTTGTGCAACCACTTTGGAAAGCAGTGTGGCGGTTTCTCAGGAAAGTCGGGTTCAACCTACCTCTCGACCCAGCAATACCACTATTGGGAATATACCCAAGAGATGCCCAAACATACAACAAAAGTATATGCTCAACTATGTTCATAGCAGCATTGTTTGTAATAGCCAGAACCTGGAAACAACCTAGATGTCCTTCAATGGAAGAATGGATGAAGAAAGTATGGAATATATACATATTAGAGTACTACTCAGCAGTAAAAAACAATGACTTCTTGAATTTTGCATACAAATGGACGGAAATTGAAAACACTATCCTGAGTGAGGTAAGCCAGACCCAAAAAGAGGAACATGGGATGTACTCACTCATATTTGGTTTCTAGCCATAATAAATGACATTGAGACTATAATTCGTGACTCTAGAGAAGCTAAATAAGAAGGTGAACCCAAAGAAAAACATATAAGCATCCCCCTGAATATTAACCTTCATCAGGCGATGAAAGGAGACAGAGACCAACATTGGAGCACTGGACTGAAGTCTCACGATCCAAAGGAGGAGCAGAAGGAGAGTGAGCACGAGCAAGGAACTCAGGACGGCGAGGGGTGCACCCACACACTGAGGCAATGGGGATGATCTATCGGGAACTCACCAAGGCCAGCTGGCCGGGGTCTGAAAAAGCATGGGACAAAACCGGTCTCGCTGAGCATAATGGACAATGAGGACTACTGAGAACTGAAGAACAATGGCAATGGGTTCTTGATCCTATTGCACGTAATGGCTTTGTGGGAGCCCAGGTAGTTTGGATGCTCACCTTAATAGACCTGGATGGAGGTGGGTGGTCCTTGGACCTCCCACAGGGCAGAGAAACCTGCTTGCTCTTTGGGCTGAGGAGGAAGGAAGACTTGATTGGGGGAGGGGGAGGGAATGGGAGGTGGTGGCGGGGAAGAGGCAGAAATCTTTAATAATTAAATTAATTAATTAATAAAAAAAATAAAAACCAAAAAAAAAAAGAAGCAGAATGTGATTATCCATAAAATAGAATACTATCTAGCTTAAAATGGGAAGAAATTTGTGATACGCTACAATAGGGATGAAGGATATGCTACAGCAAGGATGTTATTCCTGCCAAGTGAAAAAAGTCACTCACAAATAACTGACTCCACTTACATGAGCAACATTGATCACTTTTCTCCTTGCTGTGTCCAAATAACCGAGAAGCACCAGCTTCGGTGGGAGAGGGTTTTATTTTGTAGTTTAAGAGGATGGACTCCATCATGGCAGCAAAGTGTGACTGCAGGCACTGTGAAGCAGCTGGAAACAGTGCGGCTTTCAGAAGGCAGAGAGCACGAGGAGGGCCTGCCTACCAAACCTCAAGTCTGTCTGCCACGGAGTCTCGCTCTCTAAATATTTTACAGCCTTTCACAAAGTGGCACCAGTTGGGGACCACAGCTAAAACATGAACCTGTGGGGCATAATTTACAGTTGAAACAACAGTGAGTCAACATAGTAAAGGCACAGAGACAGAAAGTGGAATAGCAGGGCATTGTAGCACAGGCCTTACTATTTTCCTCCTGTTTTCATGGTGTGTGTGTGTGTGTGATTTTAGGGATGACAGGGTTTTTTTGTTTTGTTTTCAATACATACTGACTGTATTTCTGCTCCTTCCCCTCCTTGAGCTCACCCCTACACCCCAGATCCACTCCTTCATTTCCCTTCAGAAAAAAGCAGGCCTTCCAGGGATATCAGCCAGACATGACATAACAAGATACAAAGCCTCATATCCAGGCTGGATGAGGCAACCCGGTAAGAGAAAGGCGATTCCAAGAACAGGCAAAAGAGTCAGAGACACTCCCACTCCCACTGTTAGGAGACCCCCCAAGAATACCCAGTTATACAGCCATAGCATATGCACAGAGGGCCTAGGGCAGATCTGGGTCCTTGCTGCTTCAGTCTCTGAGCCCCTATGAGCCCCGCTTAGTTGATCCTGTGGGCTGTGTTCTTGTGGAGTTCTCAACCACTCTGACCCCTACAGTTCCTCCTTCCTGTCTGTGGGGTTCCCTGAGCTCTGAGGGGAGGGACCTCATGGAGATTTCCATTTGGGCTGTCTCTCCATCTAATGTTTGACTATGGGCCTCTGCTTCTGCTCCCATCAACTGCCAGCAGAGGCCTCTCTGAAGACGAATGGTGTAAGCACTAATCTGGAAACCAGAAATACTAGTCTTTAGACAGACTCATAGGCAGCTGCCTACAAGATACAAGTGTAGGAAATAGGAAAGGATTTTCTGCTAGGACTCTGTTTGCTGAGGATTTAAGACCTAAGTTTGACAAGTGGGACGCATAAACCTAATAAGCTTCTGTACAACTAAGGAAGCAATCATTATCCGTTGCGGAAGAATCCCACGGAGTGCAGCATCTTTACCAGCTGACAAAGAATTAATAGAATATGCAAATGTCTTTAATCCCAGCACACAGGAGACAGAGGAGGTGGATCTCTATGAGTTCCTGATCAGCCAATATTAAACAGACCTTGTCTCAAACAAAACAAACAAAAAACACAAAACCACCACCACCAACAACAACAAACAGTAATGGTTTCTAGGGCTGGGGAGAAAATCACTATTGCTGCATAATGGATAGATCTCATCTCAGGTTTACAAGAGCAGAGAGGACAGGGCCTGGTACTTTGCAGGCTCAGACAAGGGGATCCATTTGCCTACTCTGCAGAGTGAGTTCAAGGCCAGCCTGGGCAATGTAGTGAGACCTTATCTCAAAATGAAGAGACAAAAGATAGCTAAGGCCATGCCTCCAACCATACTAGGCCCAAGGATCTCTCAGCCAACAAGAGAGGAGGAAAGAACAAGTGGTTGATGACGGCACTTGGTTTCACATCCTGTGAATGTGTCAAATATCACTAAACTGTGGCACCAAAACTGGCAAGGTGTTTTATGTTGTGTGAATTTTACCAGGAAATCACTTTAAATTTGAAACGTATCATTTGGAGTCTATAGCTATTAATGTTTTCATCGAAAAAGTGTCAGGTGTTTATATAGAGTGACGTGAGCCCAGTTAGCCATTGCCCAGACTGGTCCTTTTCTTTTCTGAACTGTTTCTGAGGCAAGTCATGTCCTTTCATTCCTACATTCTTTACTAGACATCTCTTAAAACTAAACATTTTCTCACATAATCACAGCCAATGAAATTAGAAGCATTTTTTATCACTCAATCTTCATTAATAACAAAATCTTTGCAGCTGTCTAAAAATACCTTTTCTGTAGTGTAATTTATTGAATCAGAATTGCCTCTCTTACATTTCTTACAAGTCACTTTATGTGCTCCTTATTCAAAGTCACCGGCTTCATTAGCATCAGCTCTGGGTGGATTATCAGACTCCAGCCTTGGCCAGAACCTGATTTTAACAGGTTCCCCAGGGAGTTAAACGACTCACTAAAGTTTGAGGCATTCTCATAGTTTGTAAAGTAGATTCTTTGCATCATGATTAATGAGTTCTGGTTGTTACAAGTCACATGTATAGAAATAATGTGAGAAGGATTGGAGACCAGGAGAGAATATAAATATGACATTAAGCCTGATCTACTCTGTAAGTAGCCAGCATGTGTCCAAATAGATGGAAGAGGCTAAGAGAAAGTAAATAAATGTTTGGCCGTGATAGAAAAGGTAGAGAGATACTGATGACTCGCATTAAGGTCAAGAACCAAAATACTAAAGGTAAGTGGGTGATTGTCTGACGTATTCCCGCTGAGCTAAGAGCTGTAGGATCTGCTCTTAGTTTCACTTCTCACAGGTCCCCAAGCACATATTGTTCTGGATTCCCTTGAGAATTTGTTATGTCGGATTCCTGCCTCTTACCATCCTTCCCTCCCCTCTATTATCTCAGCCACCCTATTTCTCCCTATTCCTGTATCCCCTTTGTCTTCTTCTTTGTCTCTGATGTAGTTGTTTTAATATAAACCTTTTATTATGTGTAATGGAAAAAATATAACAAGACAAAAAATTATACAGGGACTGAGACTTTCCAGTTATTGCTTTAGTTGGTGAGAGGCAGGATCCAGACGAATGTATACTAAAAAGCCTTCCTGGCATTATGTATTCAGGGCAGAAAATTGCTCTCAGGGGGTTCATGTAAGTATCCTATAGGTAGTATGTATTTCAGATCCTATCATGGCATATTTGGGAAGCACGGTGATGATCTGTTTTAATGATCATAAGAATGGATGCTGGGTTCAGATGGTGACACCTGACTACATGCCATCTGTCATCTGATGACTTGAGCCACGGGTGAACAATACCTAAAGCTTTGAGTCATTGATTAACTGGGGCGTACATAGTGGTGCTACCTCACTGTTCTCCTTCCATACCTACTGGCTAGAATTGTATATGAAGAACTTTACTGATTGGGGCTCTTTGATTTCTATAGGACATTCCACGGATAAAGATATAGAAATCCTCATTACTCTTGCTTGTACTTAATGTTTGCCTTTTTAATCTCTTGCATTTGGTAAGTATTAATTGAAAATAGTGTGATAAGCCAGGCCCATTTCCAGGTGCTGGTGATAGAAGGCAAGTAAAACTGTCAGTGCCTTCGCAGGCTCACCTTGGTTCCGAGCAGTGACTAGCAGTAACTAGTAATATCTGGAAGATGGTTCTGCTTCTTCCTGTAGTAGTAACTCCTGATGAAATTGCTTCGTCTTTGATGACTTTCTCTTTTTTGAACTTTATGCCTCTTCCTGAGATGCCCTGCATTAAATGCATAAAACTCTGTGTTTTTATAGTTTTAATATGTTCCTTAATTTCATAAAAGATTATAGCCCAAGATTTTTTTTTAGGCTGCCATGTCTCAGAGCACCTGGATACACTAAGAATTGTGACACATTAGACAAGTAACGGGAAATCACAGGTTTGCTGTAGTTTTGTCTCAGTTCATTCTCTGACGTTGTAACAGAATACCTGAAATGGTGATTTGTCAAGAGCACAGTTCTAGAGTCAGGAAGTCCAAAAGCATGGCACAGTATGTAATGAAGTTCCTTCTTGTGCTGTCATTGCACGAGGACACAGGAAGGAAAAGTAAGATGTCTACATCCAACCACAAGAATTGGTCCATGTGTGGATTAAGTGGCACTCATATGCCAGTCTGTGACTTGAATCCCTCCTCTGAGTGTCATGTATGACACTTTGCCTTTAGAAGTAAGTTTCTAGTAAATACTTCTGGATGGATGCATTCAAAAAATAGCCAGTCCTGGTGCAATTTGATGTTCACCTTTAAAACGTATACCCGGGCTTCCATGAAGCAAGTGTTTTGTCATATCAGCATTAAAGATTGTTTCATGTTGCTGGGCACTTGGTGGTACACTTTAATCCCAGCACTCGGGAGGCAGAGGCAGGTGGATCTCTGTTTTTTTGAGACCAGCCTGGTCTACAAAGCAAGTTCCAGGACAGCCAAGGCTACACTGAGAAACCCTGTCTCAGAGAAACAAAAACAAACAAAATTGTTTCATGTCTTGGACCTTTTGAACTTTTTATGAATACTTGGAACCACAGAGGTTAACTCCTTTAATGCAAAGGATCATAAGCCTTATATATAGTATTTATCCACCAGATACAAGTATGAGGTCATCATGAGCACGAACATGGCCTCTGATCTGAGAAGAGCAAAGTAAGGAGGAGCGGATGACCCTTCTTAGAATGCATCAGATGCCTGAGAATTTCCATGGGAGAATCAGAAAGGGAAGTTGATCTTGAGGAATGGGTAGAATTTGGATTTATAAAAAGATTTTTTTCATTATGTATATATGTGTATCTGTGTGAGTGTATGCCACATAGGTATATGGCCTCAGAGTCCAGAAGTGGGCATTGTGTCCCCTGGAGCTGGAGTTGCAGGGGTTGTGAGCCCCCACGTGGGTGCTGAGGCTTTAGCATCAGATGTGTCAGAATTGGTTAAACTTGATGGGATTAATCTAGCTTAAAATCCATATCATGAAGTTCTTTCCTTATGATCTTTTAGGGAAATAATGGGGTTGTTTAGTTTGGAAGTGGCTGTAATTGATTCATGGCTACCATAAAATTTAATCTTTAATCTTTTAATCTTTGTATTCGTTAAAACTGAATTATGTTATTTTGAGGGATAAAATTCCTGAATAATTCCTATTAAAACTCCAAAGACAAAGGAGCTTATATTAATTTAGAGATAAATAACCACAGAAAAGTTTTCAAATGGGGCTGATAATATATTATTGTTACTTAGTCTATTAAAAATTTTCTTTATTGAACCTTTCTGTAGAACCTTAGTGTGAATGATAATTTATTTCCATCACAATGAATGTTTTCACATTTAAATTAGCCAATTAGGTTCAACACTAATTAGCGTTCTCAGTAAAATATGAAATAATGCATATTTATCTCTTGTCACTGATTTAACATGATGAATGATTCTTTGGTAATTTAAGGTAAAATCGATTTTAGGCTGAGCACAAATAAGAAAAATGCTCTTGTTTTTACTGACCTCTATTGAATTACTTTGCATAGGTCTTGCTATACATTTGCTATAATTTTTAAGGGAAATAATGGGATTGTTCAGTTTGGAAGCAACTGTAGTTGATTCATGGCTACAATAAAATTTGCTGGGAAACTTCTAGACATTTATAGGATAGAACGGAGAAGGAGGTCTGGGGAGAGGTAGGCTGCTCACTGTTCACAGGATAGAATGGAGCAGGAGGTCTGGGGAGAGGTGGGCTGCTCACTGTTCACAGGATAGGACGGAGCAGGAGGTCTGGGGAGAGGTGGGCTCCTCACTGTTCACAGGATAGAACGGAGCAGGAGGTCTGGGGAGAGGTGGGCTCCTCATTGTTCACAGGATAGAACGGAGCAGGAGGTCTGGGGAGAGGTGGGCTGCTCGATGCTCACAGGATAGAATGGAGCAGGAGGTCTGGGGAGAGGTGGGCTGCTCTATGCTCACAGAATAGAACGGAGAAGGAGGTCTGGGGAGAGGTGGGCTGCTCGAAAGTAGGAGCTGTGGAGAGTTCTCTGCTGATCTTGATCAAGGCCCCACTGCTTGTCAGTCAAATTAGATTCTGGTCAAGATCTAAAATACAGAATGGAATTTTTAATCTATCAACTCATTTGTCTGCTCTGTGGTGTCCCTAAGAATGGAAACCTAGCTACAGTTTCCTGTGGAATTCTTAGGGATCAATCTGTTCCATAGGGGTAGGACAAGTGCCAGGGTTTCTTATTTGCACATTGCCCATAGGAAGCAGGTACGCCATGAACCAAAACTATGGCTGTTTCACACACTGAAGTCTCGTAGCTCATTTCAAAGGATCAAGCAGCTGTGCATAGAAACGGTATCTTTGGGATTTCTAAAGACAAGGGTCTAAACATAATACTGAGGACCAGCGAGATGGCTCAGTTGGTGAAGGTACTTGTTGCCAAACTTGATTTCCTTAATTCATTTCCCACAACCCACATGGTGGAGGCAGAGAACAACTCCTATAAGTTATTTTTATACCGCTGTGTACCAATACACTAAAGAAATAAATTTAGCATAATTCCTCCGTTTGGTTTAGGCGGAAGTTCCCTCTGGACAGTTGTTGCGTTGTTACCTTTCTGGCAGCACTTCTGCTCTGTGAGGCTGAGGCTGCTTCACTTACAAAAGAAACTACATTATAGACTGGAAGTTGTGATGTTACTTCCCCTCAGCAAACCCTGCCGGTGCCGGTTATTCAGACATACTCAGTTGCATTTCTCACACTTAGTGGTAAGGTTGCCTGAGATCCACTCCTGACATTTAAGTTGAGTTTTCCATTGGTTTTCAGTAGAAACCTCCAATGGAGCAAACACGTAATAGAGAAAAATCTACTAGAAAAACCCAAAATAATGCAGTGTATTGTGGTAGATTATCAGGCCAGAAATTCTTGTTTCTACTTTTTCTAACAATCCTAGGATTTCTGTAAAGTTTTATTTGCAGTAAGTAAACAATGTGAAAACTCCCTGAAAGCCTTTTAAATGAGTTTTATGTTTTTTTCCAGAAAGGACTTGTGTCAGCGGCCCAAAGTATCTTAGATTCATTCTCACCGACTTCTTAGCTTAATGAGACAAGATCTAGTGTTTGTATTAGATGTTTCTTTCTGCATATAGCGACACATATTCTTAAATTCTGCAGTTATTATACACTATGTAAAATCAGAAGTATACCCTTGATCAAGTAACAAGTAAACTGTAAATGTGGTTATTGTGTAGACGCTGCTGGCAGTTAATCTTTACAGCAGGACTGTGCCGCCAGCTACTCGCGGCCCCCTCTCTAGACTCCAGAACAGGACTATGAGCTGTGGAGGTTAGCAGAAGGCATCCATCACTTCCTGCCCCTGGTGGGATGACTTGGAATCTTAGTACACAAAAATCGTAGGCTCCTGTTTGAGAATGCATGCGGCCAAGATGTTCTGTAAGAATTTTAGAGATACAGTAAGACCATTGCTTTTAAATTCTCTTTAATCAGTTCCAATGTTGAATTAGTCTCATGACAATAGTCACTTGATTTGTGTTAACTGAAATTTTACCAAAACTCCCATTCTTTTTCAAGTTGTTCCAGTCAAGTCACAATTCTATAACAAGTCAAGAAAAGCACGGTGAAACATTGCCCGTTGATTATAGCAAGTGTTACAGATTAATATTGATTTCATTACTTTCATGAAACTGTTAGTAGTCATTTCTGTCAAAAATATTTTGGGTCTGCAGAGATGGCTGGGCAGTTAGGAGCAGCACTTGCTGCTCATGAGAGGACCCGAGTTTAGCTCCCACCGTCCTCATCAGACAGCTCCAGGGGATCAGAAGGCTCTTCTGGACTCAGAAGGCACTGTATTCGTGTGTACATACCACATGCAGACACACATTCAGACATAGTTAAAAATTTAAAAATTAAAAGGGAAAATAAGTAAAGGATAACTTTTAAATAAAAATATTCTTTTAAATATATTGCATGAGTTTTTAATAGTCCTATTTTTAATTGATTTAACTGATCTTTTTAGTTGAATTAAATTGCTTTCAGTTATTACTCTGAGTTATTAAGCCAGGAGATCCTTAGACATGGAACCTGTATTTTAGCTAGCTTCTGATAGTCTATGTCTAGAATACCGTTGCTTTGGATTTAGGTTTAAAGTGCTGATGGACCCTATAATTATTAGCAGCACCTCACTTTATCTTAACCAGCACAGAAAGTCTGAAAAGCATGTACTGCGGGAGATGAAACAGTCCGAGGCTCCGGCATCCTTGCTGTTTCTGCTCAGTCTATAGACATACCATTTGTAAGTGATTACTTAGGGGCCAGTTAGGTTCCCTGCCATTGAGGGAATAAAAGAGAATAAAGACAAAAGCACTCACCATCTTAATATTCACAGGACTGTGCTAAAGAATAATGATTTAAGATCAAGACAAGAGTTAACTGCCCACCTCACCAACCAGTGGCCTTCCCCAGGAGCTCTGGATGTCAATGCTGTTGCCTTGGATACGTTGCTTTACCGAAAACACAATAAACAGTGGTATGAGTAAGTGTAATATTTTTTTCCAACTAATTACATATTTAGTTGTACCAAAACATGTGGCTATCCACTTTGGCATCTCGGTTATTTTTCTGAACTTATTATTAGCAAAGATAGGCTTTAGGACTCATTTGATGAGGCTCCCTTAAGACGCAGGCAGATGTCTGAACGTTTGAAACCAAGGCACCCTGGGGAAGCAGAACATCCGAAGAATTTCTAGGTAATGGTGTCGGACCAGAAGCTCCTGCTTCTGTTGTATTTCTGGTCAGTCTTTTGTTGTACCTATGGATTTGTTTTCATGATGCATTTATTCTTAAATTTTAGCTTTAGGATGTAGTAGCCTGGAATTAATTTTCCAGATTGTTAAAAATAGTCCATCTCCTAAAAGTATAAAGTTACAGCTCTCAGTGGGTCTGAATTTTGCTAATTTTAATCCATCTAATTTTTAGAAGCTATAATACAAATCACTCTACCTCTGGGCTCAAATTTCTTTGTCCTAATCAGCCTTTTTTCTTGGTTAGGATGTGTCAGTATTGAATGGACTGCACTCAAGCACTATTAGCATCTTTTGGGTTTACCACTTTTCTATCTTGGTCACTTGTTTCTATTATATTTCTTCTTCATTTAAGTTTCTAACTTTTCTCCCTAACCTTCCCTCCCAGCCTCTTATTTTTATCTCTTTCCCTTCTATTTCTCCCTTTTACTCTTTTTCTTTCTCCCTCCTCCTCTCCCTTCTTCTTCCCCACTCTCTTTATCTGCTCTTCTGTGGAGCCCTGAGCTGAGAAGTCACTGGCCCCACACATTCTCACTTCTGCCTCTTAGGATGCCCTAGGAGCTAGAGAGTTACCTTGGTTTCTATTTGTCTGTGTGTCTGTCTAGCACTCATCTAGATTTTCTGCATCTTGCCTAGTTACTCAAACAGACATATTTTAGCAGAAGCATGACTTCCACCTTCTTTATTCTCATGATGTTGGGGGTTGTTGTTTATCAAGGATAGGGTGCAAATTAAATTTGACCTTTTGTTAATTAAAAGCAGTACTAGACACTTGAGCTCTTTTTTTTTTTTGTCTCATTGATTGTTAGAGACAGGTAGAGGTGAATAAACTCTTTGTGGAATAAATCTGAATTCTTTTATCAATGAAATAATTTCTTAGTATGACTCAAGATATTGGCTGTGGACATTCCATAAACTAGCATATAATTCCTTTATATACTTACATAAAAGTTTACAGTAGCCTGGTGTGGTGACACATGCTTTTAATTCCAGCACTCGGGAAGCAGAGACAGGCGGATTTTTGTGACTTCAAGGCCAGCCTGGTCTACAGAGCTAGTTCCAGGACAGCCATGGCTACAGAGAGAAATCCTGTCTCAAATAAAACAAAACAAGAAAGTTTACAGAGCTATAGCTTATGCTGAGTATAACTTTACCTTTTTGTGTCATAATGAATTAATAAAACAATATTTGCATTTCAGATTTATGATTAAAAGCATACTTTAGAAATATGTAGTATACTTACTTCATATGTGATGTGAGAAGCTCTTAAATTTACAGAGATGAGCTGGAAGCATGCTCTGCTGATAGACCACTTGTGGAAGTGCGAGGACCTGAGTTTGGATCTTCCTCACCCATATAAAGGCCAGTCGGGTTACATATCTATAATCCTAACACTAGGGAGGCAGAGAACCCACTGGCCAGCTGGTTTTGTCTAATCCAAGGAGTCCATGTTCAGTAAGAGACCCTGTCTGGAAATTATGCATGTGAACAGTAGTGCACACAGACGTGGATTCATACGTATCTATGTAGCGTACACATTGCTCACTATTGTGACAGGACAGTGGGCAGAGCTCAGTCATTACAGTGTTGAATGTGCAAGCGTGAGGATCTCTGTTTGATTCCTAGCTCTCATGGGAAAAGCTGGATATGGTTGGCCGTACTTAGTCTGGGGAGGCAGAGTCCGGTGGATCCCTGGGGCTCACTGCCCAGGCAGCCCAGCATAGCTGAGAAGCCTTAGGTCTGTTTTCAGAAAACAAGGTGGAATAGTATCCAACCAACCTTGTGTGTGTAGATGTGGTACCGACACCCACACACATAAACACGAACACATATGTTGGGATTGCATTAAATCTGCTGAATTAAGACTTTCTTTATAACATCTACATTATTGTGAAAAGGTAAAATATTTTCAACAGAATATGTGTCCTTTTACCTAGTCACATGATACCTATTGTAGTCAGTAAAGAACCCAAAGTGGGCCTGGCATAGCCGTGAACCCATACATACACATACAATTGTAGTAAAAAATGAAAGTTTAAAATGAACAACCACAATGGCATGTTTGTTACTAGTTTACATCTGCGTGTGTAATGATGACTTACGTCGCAGCAGTCCAACGGATTGCAGTCTTGAAACAAAGGCAGGGACCAGCCTGTCTGATCAGCACAAATTTAGAGTCTGTGCTTCTTGACTCACAACCTCAACTGAGGATGCAAAGTACCCTTTTCTAGTATTATTCCATTAACTTGACTTGCCCTCATTATGTTCTTACTGTTTTTAGATGACCCTGCTATCTGGTGTCAGGTGCGGTGTAGTACAGAGGAGTCAGGACCTGGAGTTCAAACACAATGATTGGCAATAACCACTCCTCATTGATTACTTTGTGATACTGAATGGTGCTTCCTTTCCTTAACTTTCTCTTTCTGTACATATAATGCATAATCCCCATCTAACAATCAAGTGCATCGTCTGTCACTTCATAACTTCTCAGCAAGTATAATAGATGACATCATCTTTTCTTCATTAATCTTCCATGCTGAGGAGTGCACACCTATCTCACATTCGAAGATCTGCTTTCTGAATCTTATAGAAAATTGGTTTATCCATAATAGTTCTGAATATGTAATCCCAGTTACTTCACTTTTAGAGGTTAAAGTATGGACTTTCAGGATAGGGAGCTTTCTCTAAATCATGTTTGAGATTAAGTAGACCTTTCCATCTTTGATGAGAATCTACAAATTATGGAGGGAATGGCTGCTTCTCTTTAACAAGCATTATCAGCTCTCTTGATAGGTGGCTCTACAGTTCAGTAGTTTTGGTGTTAAGTTTCTCCTGCAAAGGATGTACATGCCTGGGAAATTGTTCTACCAACTAGCCTAAGTTGTATTCAACAAGAAGGTTCCAGAAGCAAGCTTACTTGAGCTACCAGCAAATGTGTGAATTAGGCAGCACGAGGACCAAGTTCAGGGAACACTCACCCCACAGCAGAAGAAGTGGCTTTCATAAAGCGAGCAGAAAACACAGTAGAAATATGAGCTGAGTGGTTCTGGCTACACATGAACCTCCCTTGAATGCAGAGGGAAGAGGGATTGGTCTCGTTTGGTCTCGTATGACAAGGGGCCCTCTGGAGTTGGCTGACACTTGGCTTGTTGTTACTAAATAGTATAGGCCTGAGTTAGGTTTCAGTTTGATTACAAAACTGGCCATTGCAATTTGTAGAAACCAAAAGAAAATGGTGGTACCATTTGTGTGCATTGTGAGCATGTGTGTCTGTGTGAGGGTGCCAGATCCCCAGTAACTGAAGTTACAGCTGTGAGATGCCATGTGGAGGCTGGGAATTGAACGTGGGTCCTCTGAAAGAGCAGTCAGTACTCTTAACTGCTGAGCCTTCTCTCCAGCCCCAACAATTTTATTATTTAAATATATCCCTACAAAAAGCAAGAATTAGAAATAACTTCTATGTGTCCACGTGCATATGCATGCCTGTGAATATCCCGCACATAATTTTTTTCTTCATTCTTCTCCCATACAATATATCTCAACCACAGCCTTCCCTTCCTCCACACCTCCATTCTCCCCCAGATCCACTCATTGCTCCTCTGTTTCCCATTAGAATAAAGCAGGCTTCCCAGGGACATCAAGTGAGCACAGCATAATAAGATGCAGTAAGACTAAACACATAACCTCATTATTAAGGATGGACAAAGCAACCCAGTATGAGGAAAGGGGTCCCAAAGGCAGGCAAAAGAGTCAGAGATATCTCTCCCCCACTGTTAGGAGTCCCATAAAACACCAATATAAGCTGGGTGGTAGTGGTACATATCCAGCACTTGGGAGGCGGAAGCAGGTGATCTCTGTGAGCTCAATGCCAGTGTGATCTACAGAGTGAGTTCCAGAATAGCCAGTACTACACAGAGAACTCTTACAAAAAAGGCTAAACAAGCACAACATATACAATACAAAGGAACTAGCATAGACCCATGCAGACTCTGTGATTGTCACTTCAGTTTGTGGGGCCCCTATGAGCCTGCTTAGTTGATGTCTGTGGGCCTTATTCTTGTGGTGTCCTGTACCCCTCTGGCTCCTACAGTCTTTCTTCTCTCTCTTCTGCAGGGTTCCCCAAGCTCTGCCTAATGTTTGTCTGTGGGTCTCTGCATCTGTTCCGCTTACCTGCTGGAGGAAGCCTCTCTGATGATAATTGGGCTAGGCACCAATCTATGAGTTGTAAGCAGAGACAACACTTTCATTTCCCAATTGCCCAGACCTGAATAATCACATAGAAACTATATTAATCACAACATTGTTTGATCCATGGCTCAGGCATATTCCTAGCTAGCTCTTACACCTTAAATTAACCCATTTCTATTAATCTATGTATCATCACAAGGCTGTGGCTTACTGGTAATGATCTGGCATCTTTCTCCCTTGGCAGCTACATGGCGTTTCTTTCGATTGAACCTATTCTCTCTCTGTCTCTATTCAGATTTCCTTCCTGGCTTTACTCTGCTAAGCCATTGGCCAAAAAAGCTTTATTCATTAACCAATAAAAGCAACACATATACAGAAAGACATCCCACATCATCTCCCTTTTTCTGTCTAAATAAAAAGAAAGGTTTTTTAACTTTAACATAGTCAAATTACATATAACAAAACAGTTATCAAGCAAGAATCATACTTGCAATATTTAGTTCATTGTTAATTTGGCAAATTAAGGAAAATATTCTATCACCTATCCTATCTTTGTGAGTCTAAAGTTTTATACCTAATTTATCTTTTATCATAACTAAGGAAATCTATAATTATAACTATCTGTCTTCTGCTCCATAAAAGAACCCGGAAGGAGATAATATTACCTAAAAAAAATAACAGGAAGTGCATTATAAGCAACTTCCAAAGTTCTAGAAGTGACAGAGACATCTTGCTGCCTGAACAGTCACACAAAGTTCTTTTGTAATGTTGGGGCATCCATCTTCAAGCTATAGGCCTATAATATTTGACAGACTTTTCAGTGAAGCAGGAAACTTGAAGATCTGTTCTGCCTTGTACTGACAAAGTTCATGAGTTGCTTTCTTTTGTGTCCTGCAGAATGTCTGGCAGTTTCTTTTTTGAAACAAGAAAGAACGCTGAAGGACCATTCCATCTTGTAGGTCCTGCATGTCCAGACCCTCCCTGTGTATTTTCCATCTTTTTATGGCCCATGATGATTTTTTGTTTTACTTTTTTCTTTAAGAACCTCAGCTTAATATCCCTAAATTATTTTTTATCTATGACTCTGTCTAAATTTTATCCTCTCTGTCTGAAGCCTATGCACCTTTATTAAACTTACTGTGGCCCGTTAGAGGCCTTCTTTGTCTGAATCTGTCTTTACTGTGAATCTGTAATCCTTTTCTGAGCAGGAACACTTTTTAAAAATGCTAAGCAGGTGTGGCTAGGACTAATACTGCAGCTTTGCCTGTTGGCTCTGTCCTGTGCAACATGGCAGAGATATGTTTACCACTTTTGCAAGCCATGCTCACCACTCCAGCTCCAGGGACTCAGTGGGGTATATGTTGCTATTAAGCGACTAGTAGCATATTAATCACAAACCCCATTTAGGTGCTCCATAGCAGGACCTCCTGAAGGAGCCAAAGCCATTTCTGCCACCAACATAAACCAGGAAGCTCTCTCTTAAAGAAGTCATTGCTCAACCATGCAACTGTCAACCACATTCAGAGGAACTAGTTTGGTCCTATGCTTCTTCCTTCCCAGTCCGGCTGGAGTTGGCAAGCTCCCATTAGCCCAGGTAGACTGTTTCAGTGGATGTACCCATCATTGTCTTGACCTCTTGGCTCATATTCTCATTCCTCCCACTATTCAACTGGACTTCCAGAGCTCGGTCCAGTGCTCCAATTCGGGTCTCTGCCTCTGTTTCCATCAGTTGCTGGATGAAGGTTCTATGGTGACATTTAAGATACTCATCAGTCTGATTACAGGGCAAGTCAAGATCGGTCCCCTCTTCTCTATTGCTTAGGGTCTTAGCTGGGGTCATCCTTGTGGATTCCTGGGAATTTCTCTAGAGCCAGGTTTCTTGTTAACCCCATAATGGCTCCCTCAATCAAGATATATCTTTCCTTGCTTTCATTTTTGTCCTCCCTCCGTCTTGACTCTCCCATTCCCTCAAGTTCTCCTCCCTTTTCCCTTCTCCCCTCCTCTTCCCCTTCCACCCCCATACTCCCAGACTTGGGGGCCACTGGCAGTGGCACCAGGATTTATCCCTACTGCATGTACTGGCTTTTGGGGAACCTATTCTCTTTGGATGATGCCTTGCTCAGCCTATATATAGTAGGGAGAGACTTGGACCTTCCCCAAAGCAATGTGCCTTACCCTCTCTGAGGATTGGATGGAGGTGGGGTGGGAGGGTATGTGGAGGGAATGGGAAGAGGGGAGAGAGTTGGAACTTGGATTGGTATGTATGTATAATGAAAAAAGATAGTTTGCTTTCTTTAAAAAAAAAATTTAAAAAGTAGTCATGCCTCTGCTCACTGCCAAAAAACAGAGCCTATCTGAAAAACTGCAGCTACCAAGAAGCTACAATTGACTCCTATTTTTGTGGGTCTAGAAGTGTTTTGTTAAAGCTTTTTTAGGCTTTATATGGATGTGCATTGCCCCGTGTGGGGTGCCTTTATGTAAGTGGAGTCTGTGCTTTTGTATCCCAGCCTCCCAGGCCTGAATAATCACACAGAAACTATATTAATTACAACACTGCTTGGACAATGGCTCAGACATATTCCTAGCTAGCTCTTTGATCTTAAATTAACCCATTTCTACAAATCTATATATTGTCACAAGACCGTAGCTTACTGGTAATGTTCTGGCATCTTTCTCCCTTGGCAGCTACATGGCATCTCCTTTAACTCTGCCTATTCTCTCTCTCTATCTCTGTTTAGATATTTTCCATCTGGTTTTACTCTGCTAAGCCATTGTCCAAAACAGCTTTATTCATTAACTAATAAATGCAACATGTAATATACAAAAGGACATCCCATATCATCGAGTATAGCATAATATCATTAAGAATCAATTTATTGACTCCCCATCCTCCACCCACACCTCTTTGGCCAGTCGTGTTTGGTTCTACCCTAGGTCTCAAAGCCATCCAGCTTCTGGTTCCTGACCATCTACACAGTGTGAGGCATGAGCTTCCTCTCCTGGTGTGGGCCTCAAGGTAGACCAGTCTAACAAGCTCTGAACCACCATTGCCCCAGCACATGCTGCAGTCACGACAGAAGGTCGAAGGTTTTCCCAGTCCCACCACTGGAACTCTTGCCTGGTGGCAATGGATGTCTGGTCAGGCTCCGTACCCACATTACTAGGAGTCCTTATTAGGGTCGTGCTCATAGATCCCAGGGAGTTTCACTGTACTAAGTTTCCATATCTTCCCCCATATGCCCTGCAATTCCAGTCGTCTCTCTCTCTCTCTCTGTACTCCCTACCTCTCTCCCTCTCTCCTCCACCTCATTCCTCTTGTTCTTGTCTCCAGCTGCCTCCAGTCCACCCACATAATCTATTCTATCTCCCTTCTCAGGGAGATCTGTCCATCCCCCAGAGCCCTCCTTGTTACTTAACGTCTCTGGGTCTGTGGATTGTAGCAATCCTGCGCATGATTTCTCTTCTCCCTGTGGATAATACTTTCCTCTGCATTACACAGTGCGCTGCTCACTGACTACCAGATAACACAGATTACTTACTTTAGAATCTACATCCTTTGAGAAAATTTATAATATAAAAGGTATACCAGTTGTTTCTAATCATTGACTGAGGGATTACCCATGACTTTTTTTTTATTAATTAATTAATTAATTTAATTATTAAAGCTTTCTGCCTCTTCCCCGCCACCACCTCCCATTCCCCCCCCCCCAATCAAGTCTTCCTCCCTCCTCAGCCCAAAGAGAAAGCAGGTTTCCCTGCCCTGTGGGAGGTCCAAGGACCACCCACCTCCATCCAGGTCTAGTAAGGTGAGCATCCAAACTACCTGGGCTCCCACAAAGCCATTACGTGCAATAGGATCAAGAACCCATTGCCATTGTTCTTCAGTTCTCAGTAGTCCTCATTGCCCGTTATGTTCAGCGAGATCGGTTTTGTCCCATGCTTTTTCAGACCCCGGCCAGCTGGCCTTGGTGAGTTCCCGATAGAACATCCCCATTGCCTCAGTGTGTGGGTGCACCCCTCGCGGTTACCCATGACTTATGACACCATTCTTTTGTCTTGGTTTTTTAAGACAGGGCTTCTTTGTGTAGTCCTGGCCATCCTGGCACTTGCTCCATAGACAGGTTTGCCTCAAACTCACAGAAATCCTCCTGTCCTCCTACTGAGTGCTGGGATTAAAGATGTGTGCCACCATTGCCCAACATGAATCCATTCTTACCAATTTAAATTATATTTAGTGACATAGTAACATGTATTAAACTACAAGTTCTTGTGTTACAGAAGGTGTGCTTCTTGCTGTCTTGGATTCTCATTTTTATGACCTTAAACTACTTACATTTTAAAAATTCTGTTCTGAGAAACAGCAGTATGTATCTGTTTATGTGTCTCTCTGGATACATTTAAATCTCATGATGTTAATGAATCTAGAATATTCAGGACTTAACTCTGGCCTTTTAATGGCAGAACTTCCATAGGTAGTTTACTACAAACCTACAAATGTTTAAGAGAATGAGTCTTTTTAGAAATTGGGTAAGAACATATAATCTAAACATCATTCATCATCTGAAGCTGAGGTCTCCTTCATGCTGGTGGGTTTACACTTGTCTTCAATAAGGAGGTAGAGTGTACAGTAAGGTACTGCGATTCATGTCTTGTGAATAAAGGTTTAATTCCAGGGTGGAAGTATTTGTTGTTGTTTAAAGCATCATTGTTTCCAAATTCTGTTTCTATATTCATCTCCCTTGATTAAGCAGCAACTATAAACTCAAGGATTGAGGATTGGCACTAACTGGGAAAAACTAAAGGAAGAGTTTCAACATCAGTCCCTCTGACTTCAGCTTCGGGGGAAGCTCATCTGACATTATTATAATGGCATCTTTCACCGTTCCCTTCCTCCAGCAAGCAGCAGACCTCTAGACTGTTGTAAACAGTGCTGCCCACTCTGTTATGGTATTCAGTACATTCCTGCCTTTTGTTTTGAAATGTTTCTTCATATAAATTTTAAATTAAAAATATTAACACATTTCTTAGCATGAAAATAGTGTCAGAAACTCATCTGAAGCCACCAGTCTAAAAGCAAGAATTCTGCGTGTTAAACATAGAAAATAATTTGTAAAGAAATGTTTAAAATTACTTATTAGAAGGCAGTGTCTGGGCCAGGAAATGGCTTGATGGATAAGAGTGCTTGGTCTGTGAGCATGAGGGCCTGGACTCGAATCCCCAGCACCCATGTGGAAGAGCTGGACATGGCTGCTTGTAGCAGAGATGGGGGGCGTCAGCTCAGAAAAAAATGACACAGAGATTTATATTAGTTATAAAAGTGCAGTTGATAGCCTAGACTTGTTTCTAACTAACTCATAACTAATTCGTCCCTGTCTATTCATTTATTTTCTATCTCATGGCCTTATTACCTTATCTCCACATTGCCCATCCCATTTTCTCTGTGTCTCCTGGCATCTCCACCCTTCTTCTTCCCAGCGTCTCTGTGCCTGGAAATCCTGCCTAACTATTGACCATTCAACTTTTTATCAAACCAATCACAGTGACACATCTTCACACAGTGTAGAAGAATATTCTCTAAAAACTGCTCATTGCTGTAACCCCCAAGCATAGGGTAAGGCTGGATCTCAAGAGTGATCTTCGCTGAAACAGCCAGCCTGCATGTCAGGGAGCAGCCTCACCTCAAGTAATGTGAAGAGGCCAATAGAAGAACACAGTTGTAGGCCTTCTGTGGTGTGTGCATGTGCACAGGTGTAGGCCTACATACACACATCAAAAACAGACCCCCACATTCTTACTCTCCTCTATAACTAACAAAATATGACTTTAATGAAAGCCAGCTGAAATTTACTGGGACAGAATAATTAAATATAGTTCTCAGCAAATGAAACTGTTCTCTGAGAAGACCTTCTAATAACTTAGGATGGCAGGTTCTTCTGTGATGCCAGAATGGAGGTGGGGGAGCTAGAGGAACAGTTGGCTGCAAGGCCAAACTGCCAGTTTACTCTGTGTGAGACCCCGTTCCTTTCGACAAAACAGAGACAGTAATAAGCTAAATCCTAAGGTACTGCTCAGTACTAAACAAGATTTTATATGTGTGCATATGCTCATACGTGTAGCATCATATACATTTAATTTAAATGTATAGCCCTGTATTTTAACATGTGCCAAGTACTTTATAAATATTGGGTGTGGGCTGGAGAGATGGCTCAGAGGTTAAGAGCATTGCCTGCTCTTCCAAAGGTCCTGAGTTCAATTCCCAGCAACCACATGGTGGCTCACAACAATCTGTAAAGAGGTCTGGCGCCCTCTTCTGGCCTTCAGGCATACACACAGACAGAATATTGTATACATAATAAATAAATAAATATTAAAAAAAATAAAAAATAAATACTGGGTGTCAGTTTATTGTGTAACATGTAGCTTATAAATGCATTGTCTTCTCTATCGGAGGTTTCCCGATTTAAAATTATAATTAAGGACTTTTGTACACAAAACATTTAAGAAGTCATCTTACTACAAATTGAGAACACTGTTCTGTAAGTTAGTAAAGCCATTCTGCCATCTCATTCTTCTCTTTTGAGAACGAAAGAGAAAAAAATGCATTCCTCATAAATGTATTCCATCTCTATGGCAGCCTATAAAGTTTTATCTTAATAAGATTGATGGGAAATAAATACAAGACCAATTTATAGTATTATTTTAGTAGATTTATTGGTTGTTATTATTAATGCAATTTGTGTTCAAGTTATTATTAACATACAATCTACTTTTAGTAAAGGAATACTTTTCTTTTTCCTCATTTAGTTAAGAGCCCTAACTAGCATAAGATAATATCTGAATGTAAGCATTCCAAACTTTTTTCCTTGAGACAGGGTCTCACTGTGTTGTTCTTGGTGGCCTGGAACCTGCTGTATAGACTAGGGTGGCCTTGAACACACAGAGATCCATTTGTTCTGCCTCCCAAGTGCTCAGATTAAAGGTGTGTGCCACTACACCCAGCTTTCAAAACACCTTTAGTATATATACCTTTGTCAACTCTGTGGCCACGTCTGCATATGACAACTATGAAAAGAGGTCATTTGATTCATATGTGCTTTCCTGTAAATATTATAATAAAATGTTTATTTGTGGATTTTACATAGGATCTGACTATTGTATGAAAGACATTCAGCTTGAAAAACCTCTTCTTAGTCCACTTGTATTGGTAAACAGCGATCAATTCTGATTTTACATGGGCTACAAAGGACACCAAACCTGATTTTATCTTTATTGGCCTTATACTGAAAACTAAATTTGAGGAAAGGCTAATAATAATCGTTCACTAACTTTTGGTTTCTAACTGAAATATGCTCTGATATAATTAATTTCTAAGTAATTAGCCAAATACAAGAGGGTCTTAAAACAGATGAGAGGAGATTAATTGCCTTGATGGTATATTAATACAATAGCTATTTATTAGTCAGCCTTTTTAACTTTTAAATTGCAGGAGTGTACAATAACTATTTTGTTGCAGAACAGCTGTTTGAAGGCACTGAAGACTCCTGAAGCACTTGAAATGATAGGTCATTATTAAATTATGCTATTTGTTTCTTTTGTTTTGTTGCTTGTTTTGTTTTGTTTTTGAGATAGCATTTCTCTGGCTGTCCTGGAACTCGCTCTGTAGACCAGGCGAGCCTTGAACCTAGATTCAGCTACTTCTGCCTCCCAAGTGCTGGGATTAAAGATGTGCGCCACCACTGCCTGGTCCCATTTGTTTCTTTTTTTTTTTTTTTTTCGAGACAGGGTTTCTCTGTGGTTTTGGAGCCTGTCCTGGAACTAGCTCTTGTAGACCAGGCTGGTCTCGAACTCACAGAGATCCGCCTGCCTCTGCCTCCCCATTTGTTTCTTTATTGGTAGTATTACTTAGATTAGAAGTTCTTATTTTAATTGTCTGGATAATAGATAATTAATTTGATAATGTTAATTTGCTTGGGGAATTATTATTTTCTGTTTTTCAATGAACAACATAACATAGATAAGCTTCCAAAGTAAATAGGGAGAACAGTATAATGGAAATCCAGAACCCATGATGAAGGCAGAGTTTAGGAAGATGTTGTGAGGAAATGAGTCACGACTTTAAGGCATGACACCATTGAGGACGGTCATAAGGTGTGCTCTGTAGTGAGAAGAAATTTTAATAGTTTTTTTATCCTTATTTTCAGTAAGAGTTACCAAAGCCTTGACCAGCTATCAGCAGAAGTTAGCCTTTCTCAGGCCTCGCTGGATCCCAGCCACTCACAAGACGGAGATGGGAAACAGGACTCACTGAATTTCGTCGGTGAAGGTAAGTGTGCTGGCTAGTTTTAAGTCAACCTGATACAAGCTAAAGTCATATGAGCTTTAACTCAACTTGACCGAAGCTAAAGTCATTTGAGAGGATAGAATTGCAATTAAGAAAATGCCTCCATAAACTTAAGGTGTAGGCAAGCCCATAGGGCATTTTCTTAATTGGTGATTGATGCAGGAAGGCCCAACCCATGGAGGGTGGTGCCATACCTAGGCTGCTGCTGGTCCTGGGTTCTGTAAGGTGGGCTGAACAAGCCTTGGGGAAGCAGCAACCCTCCCTGGCCTCTGCATCAGCTCCTCCCTCCAGCATCCTGCCCAGACTTCCTTCAGTGAGGAGCTAGGATGTGGAAGTGTCAGCCAAACAAACCCTTTCCCCCCAGCTTGCCTTTGGCCATGGTGTCTCATACTGCAGTAGTCACCCTAACTGAGACAGGAAGGAAATGACTGTGGTATTTGTGAGTAGATTAACATATCTGGTCTCTGAGAACAGTGTTCTTCTGTAGCCCACACCAGCCTTAAACTTGGAATCATTTTGACTCTGCCTCTGGTGTCTGAGATTTACAAATATGTCTCAAACATGCATATATGCAAATCATTAAATATAATTAAAAAGTATTTATTCTTAATTAATAAATTGTGCTCATTGACAATTTCATACATGTTTTAATACATTTTGGTTGTCCCTTCAGCCTCTCATTTCCCTCTCGTACCTGCAGGCCCCCCTCCTCTTCCTTACAAATATTTTTCTCGTATTCATTACTGTTGTTTTGTGTCTCACAGAGTTTAAGTAGGGCTGTCTGTGTGACCCTGTGGGTGTAACTCTCCATCAGAGCCCTGCGTACTCACCAGGCTCTATACACTGGAAGCTATGGCCCCTGCTCTTCTCCCTGAATCCATTATGTCGCCAGAGATCAGCAGTAAGTGGTAGGGCCCTGTGAGCTTCTGCCTTTCCACGGCTGACTGCGCGGGTCCCACCTTGTGTAGACACATTTGCTCAGGGTCGCTCACAGGATTGCTGTGACCCTGTTGTGACTAGAAGTTGGCATTTCACAGGCCTGCTCAGTACCTTCTGGTTCTTACGTACTGCCTGCTCCCCCTTCTGCAAATGTCACTTGACCTTACGTGGTATAAATGTCTTAATCAGGGCTGAGCCCTTAATTGATTTTTATTCTCAACGTCTTGCACAGCAGTAGATCTCTGCATTACTTCCGCTCACCACGGAGAGAGTTGCTGTCATTAAGCCCGAGAATAGCCTTTGTCTAGTCTGTCCTGAGTAGGCTACCAAGAAAAAAAACCTGTTTTTTGTTTTTCGAGACAGAGTTTCTCTGTGTAACAGCTCTGGCTGTCCTGGGACTTGCTCTGTAGACCAGGCTGACCTCAGAGCTCATAAAGACCTGCCTCTCTCTACCTCCTAAGTGATGGAATTGAAGGCCTGCACCATCACTGCCTGGCTTATCTTAAAAAAAAAATTAACTGTGTATTTATTTCATTATTTTGTTAAATTTACTTCTAAGTATTCCATTGTTTTGGATTATATTATAAATCAAATCACTTTTCTCAATTTCTTTTTTTCAGACTTTTTAATTGCTTCTTTTAGATTTTAAGCATACATTTTTTTAATTGCCCTTTCCCCCGTCTACCTGTAAAAAATAATAAAAGTCGGGCTGGAGAGATGGCTCAGAGGTTAAGAGCATTGCCTACTCTTCCAAAGGTCCAGAGTTCAATTCCCAGCAACCACATGGTGGCTCACAACCATCTGTAATGGGGTCTGGTGCCCTCTTCTGGCCTGCAGACATACATGGAAGGAATGTTGTATACATACATACATAATAAATAAATAAATAAATAAATAAATAAATAAATATTTTTAAATAATAATAATAAAAGTGACTTTGATTGCTCATAGTATTCTCAGAATATTTTATTTTATTTATCCATTTATGTATTGTGTATGTATGTACATTTGTAGTTAGTTAGTTTTTCAAGATAGGGTCACAGAGATCTGCCTTCCTCTGCCTTCCAAGTGCGATTAAAGGCGAGGCTACCACTGCCCAGCTTTTAGTTTATTTTTAAAACGGAATTTCATATGTCTCAGGCTGCTGAGAACCTTCCATGTCACTCAGGCCAGGGATGATGCTTAATGTAGAACTTCTTCATGCTCAACTTCTCATTGGGGATGTTTGGTGGAAAGTGAGAACTAACTCCTGAGAGCTGTCTTTTCACGCACTCATTGGCACATATACATAAGAAATTAAAAAATATATTATATCTAAACACATTTATTTAAATATTTATGATTGAAATTTACATGTAATACATAATATAATATATGGTTTAATTTATATATAACATAAAATTATATAATTAAAACATGTATATATGTGTGTATATGTAATTAAAAACTCAGCCCCCAATGCATGTAAAGTGAGCATTGTCTGATCAGGATAGTTTGGTTCTAATGCCCTCCCCCCCCCCCCGAGACCCCGAGACAAGGTTTCTCTGTGTAGTTCCGACTGTTCTGGAACTCACTCTGTAGACCAGGCTGGCCTTGAACTCACAGAGATCCACCTGCCTCTGCCTCCTGAGTGCTAGGATTAAAGACATGCGCTACCCCCTCCCGGCTGTGTCCTTCTTAATGTATATATGGCCTTCCCATGTTCTCTCTGGCTTGGCCACAGTTAGTGTTATTTAGCTGAGTATTCTTCTTCCTTTACTGGATGACTGGGTGTCAATATATTGTCAAAAACAGGGGGAGAGGCATGTGAGGTAGAGGATCTGTGAGTTTGAGGCCAGCCTGGTCCACGTAGTGAGATCCGGGACAGCCAGGGTGGCCTAAAGAGATCTGTCTCAGGAAGTAAGTAAACAAAAGACGCGAGCGTTCCATGTTTGCTCTAGAATGCATCATCTCGAACATCTATACCAATAAGTCTTAAGAGAAGCGCAAGTACACTAATGCTTTTAAAGGTGAAATTAAAAACTGCAGAAAGGTAAAGTATATTTAGCCACGTGGACACATCTTCACGCCCTCAAAAGCTGTGCGAGTTTTCATGGTGTTATGATCTCGCTGTGTGATTCATGGAGGCTGTAACGTTTATGTGATTTTGTCTTAACTTCCAGGTAAAGAAGATACCCCCTCACTGCTTGGTCTCTGTGGGTCACTAACATCCGTGGCGAGCTACAAGTCCCTAACGAGCCTAAAATCCAATGACTGCCTTGCGAGCCCCGCAGCTGAGATGGCGAGCCCAGGCCTGACTCCATCCTGAAAGACTACATAAAAGCCCAAAGTTTCTGATTGTAAATATTCGGTTTCCATAAGTTTGGCTGCTTGGGGAGATCTTTGAAATTTTTTATTATTCTGGTTCATACGTGGCATTCTGTTGTTTGGGGATTTCAGCCCAGCCTGTGTAAAGTCTGAGGGAAAAGCATAGTAGATCTGCTGTTTTTCTTTTTAAAATCTTACATTTGTCATTGAAGATGTTTAAAATTGAATAGGCTTTAAAGAAACAAAGGTTGTTTGAATCCATTGTAAACTGTACAAAGTTATTACTCAACTGATTTTTATAAATTTGTTTAAATGCTTCTTGGTGTGCAGAAGTTGAGCTCGGGTTTTATTCGAGACTTAAAATGAGTGTTTTCTTTCACTCCTTTATTTGGTGGTTAAATTTGCACAGAAGAAAACTGACTAATTTCATTATTTCCTAAGTTCCAATGTCCCCGTGATACGTCTGTACCAGAGAAGGCGCTCAGCCATAGCGGCACAATGGCTCTTTTAGTTTTTCTTTTATCATTTATCATGTGGTAACAACTTTTAGCATTTCATAAATTTTGTAGATATGTACCTTTTTAGGCATTTGCTGACTTAGGAAAAGCATTTTATATCCAAGAAAACAAATCCATTTCTTAGACTTACTTTCTCAGGATTTTCTTTTGAAATTACCGATTTTTAAATGTGATCAGGTGTGCCTGAGAAGTTGGAAACACTCCAAAATGCAGAACAAATGCTGGAAAGGTGTTACTTACATCACAACTTCCGAGTTTAAGGGTTAGAGAAGCTTTTAATGAAGAGCTCACGCGTGAGCAGCATACCTGTGATTGTATGTCAGAGCTACACTGCTGTCTGCCCCGTGTGCGGCAGTGAACTGTATCATGGATGTTTCGCACCATTTACCATTATACCACAACCTCATTCTTAAACTGGTCTTAGTGTTTAAAAAGTCTGTACATCTGTGGGAAAAGTGTTTTTTTTTTTTACAGCCGTGTTTCCAAATCTGCAGTTTTTGAAACAGCTACAAGTGTCCCTAAAAATTCCAGCCTACTGAAAATGAATGAAGTATATTTTCTATAGTGCGTGAGATGAGGAAAACAGTGTGCCAAAGAAGTTTTCTATGTTGTTTACAAGAAGTCACAATCCTTACTGGGGACTTCACGTGGCATTTCTGTTTGTTAATTTTTACATTTAAACCTAGCAGCTGTGATGTGTAGGGAGCAGTTCCTCCTAGAAAGCTGTCTGAGGAGAGCTGAACTCACACGGCCGTTCCTTGTGTCCAAAGCATAGGGAGACCTTGGAAATGCTCCTGTTGTAAAGTAATTAATAGTGATGTGACCAGTGCTGCAGTGAGGCAGTACAGACAGTCATTTCCTGGGCAAAGGAGGCATTTCCGGAGCAAAGGAGGCCTGGAAGCTCATGACAGACTTCATATCGGATGTATCAGAATACACCAAGACTTTTCTTCCTAAAGCTGAAGGCTTTATTTCTTGTACAAATGCATACATTCTTTAAAAATGTACACTGCATTAAGACAGGCAGGCCATAGTGGTGCACTTGGGAGGCAGAGGCAGGCGGATCTCTATGAGTTCAAGGCCAGCCCAGCCTACAGAGCTAGGTCTAGGACAACCCGGGCTGTTACACAGAGAAACCCTGTCAAAAAAAAAAAAAAATAGTGTCCAAAGATGCTTTTAATTATTGTGAGGGAGAACAAAAGAAGACCACGGGGCCTGAGGGAGGGTACATGAGGAAACAGATGGTCAGGAGAACTTTGGGGATCTTAGGCTGGCCATGGACACACCTCTACCTTCCTAAGAACTATCTGAATGTTTAATGCTTTATCATCATGACTGCTCTCACCTGACATTTATGATTCTTTCATATATTAAAACCTTGTTAAGATCTTTTCATACATTTTTTACAAAGTAGAAGGGAATATAAGATTCCCTAACTGGTACACTTTCTCAGACTTGTCTGACAGAAACACTGGCTTGTGCAGGTAGCACAGGTAACCCTGCTGCACACTGCAGGCCAACACCTGACACCTGAGGATGCCTCCATGCCCGGAGCCCTTGTCTCAGATCCATCCGCTGCTATGGCATCCAGGTTTCTGCAGTTCATTTCAAGCTAGGGCACCTTATAAATGTTTGCATGAATAAGCAGCGTGTGTCTCATTCGTTCATTTTCAGTTCATTTTCAGAACCCCGCAAAGAGTGCCGGGTTATGTCTACCCTTCCATGTGTGTTTTCAGTGGTAGTCTTTATTTTCAGAACCTTGCGGAGAACACTGGGTTATGTCTATCTTTCCATGTCTATTCTGTTGCCTTGAAGTACTATATTTGCTGCATGTATATTAAAGGTTTTTAATAATACACTAATGGTCTTGTTCCTTGACGAAAAGAATTACACATTTCAAGCGTTTGCTAACTTCTATTTCATCAAATATTGTGAACAGTGGGGATTAATTATACCCAAAATATTAATGAATGTGATCTGAAGAAATCCTTTTATTCAAGCCGAATTACTTTAAAAAATACTCTTTATAGACCACATGACATTTTGAGAATTATTGACTACATATAGAACAGTGGTCCCATGTACTAAATGGAGTTAAATTCCTATCCCTTAGTGACATCACAGCTCCTCTAATTGACAGAAAGTCTGACGTACTGTAAATTTATCAAGCACCAAAGGATAGGGGAAAGATAAAGTTAAATCAATTAGTGGTTTACAGGAAACCTCCCCACCCCAAAATTTAGTCATCTTCCCGAAATCACGCTGACATGTCATCTTGTGGCCATGTGATGTAATTACAATTTGGATTTGGCTGCACTAGTAAGGTTAAAATTCACTGACTATAGGACAAATTTGTCCTTTATCCCCCTCAAGGGTGCTTCTTGGAACTTTCCACAAGTATCAGGACATTGCCCATTGTAGCTGGGCCCTAATGTCTTCCTTGGGGGAGGGGGTGAGAAAGCGTGACATCAGCGACACAGACATTGGGATACAGCAGGAAGAACCTTATATACCTTCCCAGCACCCAGGCCTTCTGATCCGCTGACTTTGTGTGGTTGCCCCTCATTGGCTAGGTACGCTCAGGACCTCTGACAGCACCAGGCAGTCCTCTAGGCCTGGGAGGCCTTAACTTCCTACAGCCCGTGATGTATAATGGACTCAGAGATTCCTACCAAAGAATCCCTTCTCATCACAGTACGGACCATCTACATATCTACATGAGTGTACTTCCTGACTCCCCCACACACCCCTGTGTGTTGTAACAATGTTTTTTTCTGACAAACTTTGGCCTAAATTATGTTTAATTTCTTTTTCTTGTACCAGGCAGCAGGCAGTGAACCTCAGACTCTAATAACATGCTTCAGCAAGCTGGCAAATTGTTCTTTCTATAATATGAATTATAACTCAAATGTGGTAATCACAATGGAAAGCTGTGTCACCAGTACATTAAAACCAGTAGATTACAGAGAACCCCTGTCTCAAAAAACCCAGTAGATTAAAAGATTAACTGTCATATATTTGTTATATGTGATAGTTTCATTATGACAATGATCTGCACATTTTAATAATGCTCTCCTGCAATATTCTTTCTAAAATGATTGATGTTTTCTGAAGCTATTTTGGATTATTTTCACCAAGCAGATTGGTCTACAGTCTTCTCTTTCGTTGTGTCTTTATGTGGCTTTGGTGTCTAAAATGGTCATCCCTTTCTTTTAGATTTTCCCAATTTAGCAGAATATATAATATGTATTCAAGATTTCTCATAATAATTTTCTGAATTTCATTTGCATCTATCATAATGGCTCTCTTTTCATCTCTAAGTTTATTAATCTGGGTCTTCTTTCATGCTTTTGGCAAAGTTAATCTTATTTAACTTATCAAACAACTACCTTGTTTCATTAATTCTGTGTATTTTTCATTTCCATTTCATTACTTTCTGTTCTGATTTAGTTATTTATTTTGACCTGATTTTTAGTTCAGTCTTTCTGGTTTTTCCAAGTCCCTAGGGTATGTCATTAAGGTTTTTTTGTTGTTGTGTTTTCATTTTCTTCTTTTTTTAGGAACTTCTGGATTTTATTTCTGATCTCTCCATCATTGACCAATCCATCATTCAGTGGTGTCATAGTCTCCATGAGTTTGCGACTGTTCTGTAGTTCCTCTTGCTGCTGATTTGCAGCTTTATCAGTCCATTGTGGACAAATAGAATTTAGGAGCTTTTCCAGTTTCCCTGTATTTAAGACACACTTTCTGTCCTAATAGATGATGTATTTTAGATAGAGTTCTGTGGCCTCCTGGGGAACTGTGAACGCTGCAGTGTTCAAGTGGGATGCTAGCTAGGTGTCTGTTAAACCCATCTGCTCTGTGAGCTCGTTTAATTCATATGTTCTGTTTTCCTTTTGCCTCAGTGATCCATCAGTGGATTAGAATGGGCTATCACAATCTTCCGCTGCTGACTTTACCGTTTCGAGAGTCTGTTTTTTTAAATTAGAGAGACCCACACTTGATATCTATGTTTAGGACTGTAATGTCTTCTTGGTGGATTGTTTACTTAATAAGTGGCCATCTTTATCTCTTCTGAGTAATTTTGGTTTAAAGTCTATTTTGTCAGGTATTAAAACAGTGATTCCCGTTTGACTCCTGCTCCCATTCACTTCTAATACGTCTTTCTATCCTGTCCCCCTAGGGTAGCATCTGTCCTATCTGTCTTTTAAGATGAAGTAAGGTTCTCAAAGACAAAAAAATAAAAAACAAAACAGAATGGGTCTTGCACTTTAATACTCTCTATTGATCTGTTTCTTTTCGGTGTTGGGATTGAGACCCTTAATTTAGAGTGATTGTCCAGTGATGTATATTTATGTTCCATCATCTTGTTGATTTTCTAGAATTTGGTGTTTCTTACTCCCCTCTTGCTTAACAGTCATCTCAAATGGTTTACAGGGCCTGGTGGGCATGTTTGCCTTTCTATTTAGTCCAAAGAATTCCTTCAGGTATCTTTTAGAGTAGTAGATTTAGTTAATTCCTGCAGCCTGTTTTTGTCATGGAAGGTTCCTTTCTCTTTCAACTGCGACGGATAGTTTTGCTGGCGTAGATGAGGTAGCCAGATGTTTTCTTTAAAACTTGAAAGATTCATGCCAAGATCCGGCCTTGAAAGTCTCTGGTAAGATGTCGTCTTGAAGGTCCTGTCTTCATACAACTGTCCTGAAGGGTCCTATCTTCATACGTGGCTTGGTGATTATTTCTTCCTACTTTCAATATATTTTGTGTTTTCTTAAATTTCCATCAATATATTCTCTTTGTTCTAATTTTAATTACAGAAATTCTTTTTTTTTTTTTTTTTTTTTTTTGGTTTTTCGAGACAGGGTTTCTCTGTGGTTTTGGAGCCTAGAAATTCTTGTCTGGGATCGTCTAATTGGTCTTCTAAGTACTTCCTGTGTCTGCAGAGGCATCCCCTTTGCCCAGGTAAAGGAAATTTTCTGCTATGTTTTCATTGAAAACAGTTTTTGGCTTTTGTAAGGGAATTCTTCACATTTATTTTTAATATCCATGATCTTAGATTTGATATTTTTGCTGTGTTGCAAATACCTTAAAAAACCCAGCCCACACTGTTTAATGTTTTTGACCTGTTGGGATGTCCCAGTTCCTCTACCTTGTCTTTGAGCTCAGGATTTCCAGCTCCTCTGTGATCTGTAGTACCGGTGATTCTGTCCACGGGATTTTTTATTTGACTGAGTCTTTTCCATTTCCTGTGACCAGTTTGGTTTATCTCTGCTACTTCCATCTCCTCACTGAGTTCTTTCATATGCCTTCAGCTCTTGGAATTCTTTCAAGAGTGTACTTTTGTCTTTGAGTTCTTTGAGCATTCTTCCAGTCTTTTTAAGTTTGTTTTCTAGGATTGCATCTAATCGCTTCCCTGGAAGCCATTGCTATGGACCTGAAGTTCTGGAGGTGTTAAGGGGCCTTAGTTTTCATGTTATTTGTGCTTTTGCTCATCTGGAGTAAGGCTCTTGGTTGGATTTATTTATTTATTTTGACTCACTCATGTTGTCAGAGCAAATATTCGTGTTACATACAGGGTACCAGGTGATCACCATGGGGTGGGATGCATGGGGCTGAAACCTCAGGTAGGCACTGACTTTACCAGAGCAACAGGCAAGCTGTGCTCACTCAGCAGGTAACCGAGTTGGGTGGGGACTGAAGTCTGTGGAAGTGCACACTTACCCTATTGAGCCAGTGAGCAAAGCTGAGCCTCACAGGTCCACTGATCTCACCAGGACACTGGATCAGAACCTTCTGAGTGTGCTGTGTTCAACAGGGAAGTGTGCGGCACTGGAGCCTCCCAGGCATGCAGTCTGCAGGGAATGATGACAAGCAAGGCTGGCACCTCCTGGCCATGCTGTACTAACCAGGGACATGGATGGAGCTGGTTAGATATCTCTCACTTACCATTTACTTTGTTGGTGCAAAGTCTCATCTCAGAGGGAGTAAGTTTATTCTGGAGACTCAGGCTGCCCTAAACGTTTCCAGTGTGGTAATGTTGCAGGCAGGTCTTCAGTGTCCCTGTCTTCACCTCAACTGCACTCTCTCCTCGGGCTCCCAAAAGAGAATCCAAAGCAGACAGCAGGCAACACAGCAGGCAGTCGAAAGTTGACTTTTAGCAAGCAGAAGCACAAACACACTCATTAGGGAAATGTGGGCTGAACTGAGCAGCGGTGACCTCGCCCCTAGCAGGTGTGTGACTTCTCTGTCTCTCCCCATTTGTCCCTCTCTTATACCTCCCTGGGAACAGCACTTCCAGGAAAGAGGCATACTTTTCTTGGAAGTGATTTTATACATAATTCCATCTGCTCTCAGTAGATGTAAAAGATGCAGTAGCATGATAGAGTTTTGAGTACCAGTAAAACTGACACTTTCACTAAAGAAAACTTATGTGCTCCCTGGAGAAAGAGTCTTGAAATTACTTAGATGTGGCCTCGCTAGCATGGCCCACTATCACCTGTTGTTCATTGCATCCTGTTTGGGGGCCCTAAGCTGGCTCCCCTGAACCTCACTGCCACCACCACCACCGTTTCTGTGTTGGTTACCGGTTGACCCCCACCATTAATTTTATGCCATCCTATTTCAGTATCCCAAGAAGACACACTCACTGTTCTTTGTGTCCTGTCTGGGGAAAGCGGCTGTTATCAGTCCAAACCATAGCTAACCTTCTACCTACCAGTGATAGTTTCTTAAGTTTTTATAGCTACACAACAAAAGGAAGAGTCATAGATGAAAACATTTTTAAAAATATATTTATAGAAGCAGCAGGTTATAGTGTAGTGAGAAAATCTCTGCTGCGGGTTTTAGATTCTGTACGACAACATGCTTAGTTTTTTGGTTGGTGCAAGCTAGTGGCATGTTAAACTAATACATTCTAAAGGTTTCACACAATAGTCAAAAGGATAAAACATGGACGAACAATTAATTACTGTGGCTCAAGCTAACCCAAGATCTCTCGTACTAGTTAGAGGTTTGGTGGTGGTGGTGGAGGTTGTCATTTTTGTTTTTGTTGTTGTTGTTATCAACTTGATGCAAAACAGCATCAACCTGGGGAAAGGGTACCATCCGCCCGGCCTGTGGGCCAGTCTGAGAGTGGGGTGGGGAGGCATATTCTAATGACTGATGTGAGTGGTCCCAGCCTATTGTAGATGATGCCACCCCTGAATAGGTGGTCCTGGGGTGTTCAGGAAAGCAGGCTGAGCAAGCCATGAGGAGTAGGTCAGTAAGCAGCCCCTTCCTGGCTGATGCTTCACTCCTGCCTCCAGGTTCCTGCCCTTGCTTCCCTTCATGGAGGACGGTGATTGTGAGGTAAAAGCCATATAAACCCCTTTTCTCTCCAGGTTGCTTTTGGTTATGATGCTTGATCTCAGCAATAATAAGCAATCTAGAACAGCTCTGGATCAGCCATATCCCAGCGCCCCACAGTCACAAAGGTCTAATAAGCTTTGGAATCTCTAACATAGGCATGGCTTTTTCTCCTGGTACCCTGGCATATATATTTCCTTTTACAGAGAACTTGGTCATAGTGGGGGCGGCATCCTGAGCCCTTTCAGCCAGTACTATGACTACACGTATGCACATGTTCTCACGTGTACACTGATGTGTAAACATGAACACAGGATTGCATATCCATGCGAGGGCCCACTGTGTGTTATATTAATTACTTTTCTTTCTGTTATAAAACATGGCCAAAGTCATTAAATGGAGAAAGAGTATTTGCGCTACAGTTTAGGAGGGTTAGAATCCATGACAGTAGAGTCAGGGTAGCAGCCAGTAGGCGTGGCCATGGGAGCAGCCACTGAGAATTCACCTCTTAAACCACACAAAGCAGAGAACGCAAACTAGAAATGACACAAGTCTTTACATTCCCAGAGTTTGCCCCCAGTGACACCTTTCCTCCAGCAAGGCCACACCCCCTAAACCTACCCAGTCTATGCTACCAACTGAGGAACCAGTATTTTAGTGCCAGCAACCATAGGGGGGCATTTAGCATTCAAACTACCAAAGTTATCTTCCTTGATTACTCTCTGCTTCATTGAGTCGGGTGCTTTTGAGCTTGTCAATTCTGGCCGGTCAGCTAGAACTGTCCCTTCAAGGATCCTGTGTTTGCCTTCCACCCGCTTGCGCTTGCATTACAGGCTCTGGTCCTCACAACTGTGTGGCACACACCTTATCCACTGAACCATCCTCCCAAGCCCCCACTACTCATCTCTAGCTGGCATATTAGAATGGTAGCCTAAAAGCCTCAAGAGACTGATAGAGATGGAACCAGGGCTTTTGCCCTAAAACTCTGGGCATCTCAACCACACTGTCATAGATAATGACTCTCCTTTGCAGTTCTGTTCTGTGAGGATCATTGTTTCTTGGGGATATTCATAAAGGTGGTCTTGGAATCCATCGCGTTTTCAGGTCCAGCACAGTGAACCTTCAGACGTCTTTGGAGTCTGAACCAAGGCATTGTAAAAGCTGAAAGCAAGATAGCTAAAGGAGAGAGCTGCAGAAATGCCAGGCGTTGTTTGGCTTTTAGTTATCTTCTGAGCCCAAGTAAGGCGTCGGTTCCTTCTGGAAAAAACAGTGTCGGTGTACTGTATGTCGATATGGGAATTTGGGGCTGCGGCTGAGAATGATGGAAATTTCTCCGTGTAACCAGGGGTGTGGCAGACTCAAGGGCCAACAAAGCTGCCTTGAGTCAGTAGCTTTAGAGTTCTTTCTTCAAGACTGAAATTTGCAGACCATAGAATGTGAATTTTAGAGACTTAAAGTGCAGGGAGTGAGGGGGCAAAACTTCATCTTGCAAGAAAGGTCCCAGGAAATAGGATGCCATCGAGCTGCCTGTCAGGAGGTTTTGCAGGATTTATGAGGTGGGGGAGAGGAATGAGCTGGTCAGCCTGGTTGGCCCAGCCAGGTGTCCACATGCCAGTGCGCAGTAACAGTAGCAGAGGCATTTAGGAGAGGAGCATTTTGGGAGTAACACAGCAGGGCCCGGGGCTCTGCTTCCGTTACCAGCCTGGGACTGCTGTTTAGGGGCCCCTGCCCTGCCTGACCAGTTTCGGTGTCCTGTACTAATCTACTCTTTAGCCCATTTATGAAACTCTCCTCTTTGGAATCTGGAAACCTAAAGAAAGCTACATATTTATGCTCAAGTAGAGACACCACGTCTGGTCCAGTTTCTGCAATCAGAGTCACTATTTGAGCTCTTGATAGTCGACTGTCATTCTCCATGATCCGTCGGTCTGCTGCACTGGCCAGATAGGAGAGTTAAAGGGAGATGTGGTGGGTACCACCAGCCTGCATCTTTCAGTCCTTGATGGTGGCATTAATTTCTGTAGTTTCTCCAGGGATGTGATATTGCTTTTGATTCATTACTTTCCCTGGCAGAGGCAACTCTTAAACACTTGCATTTAGCCTTTCCAATTATAATAGCATAGCCCTCACTGTACAGGTCAGAGAACCAGTGTGAGAATTATGCATATATATATATATATATATATATATATATATCCCAATTATATGTTCGGAGACTAGGGAAATAACCACAAGATGAGTTTGAGAACCCATTGGACCTACTGTGAGTCAGATTTCGGCCAAAACTCCATTATCACCTGACCTCCAGCAATCCCAGACTTTAACTGGAGGCCTGCAATGTTTCTTGCAGTCTCCCCGAATCAGCGATCATTCAGATCCAATGTCCAATAGACCCCAGAAAGTTTAATTTTTACCTTTTCCCCAGTATGCAATTACCCCTGTAAAGTGCCATAGGTTCCTCTAGGGAAGGACTGGGGAAAGGCTATCAGTAAAACCCTTAGGTATTTTATCAAGGTCCTTCTTTAGGTGAACCTGGCCATCTCTTCATTAAAGGGGTCTGCAAACTGGCTCAATTCTGGAGATTGGTTAATGAGTCGAGATTCCCTTTTGCCATGATCAAATAGAGCCTCTCATTTGTTTGAAAATTTTTCCACTAACTTGGGTCAAAAGAAAATGCAGTAGGCTTCTTATCTATTTCATACCTGGAAACGCCATGATTGATTAGCCAGTGAAGGCACCCGAGCCGTCCTGAGGATGGCAAACACGGTTCTGACAGGCCTTGCCCTTCCCCCATTCCTTCTGCCTTGCCAAACCCTTAGATTATACCCACAAAGCTAGCCACAAGGTCTATTTCCTTGTTTGGCCACTTCCTCCTCCTGAGGCTGACCACCAAGGTCCAGCTATCAAAGCACTGAACTCCAGCAATCAAACCCCCCCTTTGGTTCACCTAATTAATGTTTTCAATTAAAATTAAACACCTCATCCTAATACGCGGTTTCCCCTTGCACCTTTATAAACTTCTATTTCCCTATGGGCCATGTCTGTCTCCTCTATATCCAGAGAAAATTTGTTGTCCTCCGGGATAAATATCCCTACTCCCCTCCCTTGCCCCCTTTCTTCCTTCTCCCTTGTTTCCTTCCTGCTATCCTTCTTCGTCTATCTTCTGTCTTTATCCCTTATCCCTGCCCTCTATGACAAATAAAACTCCTTTGTACAGAGAACTTGATCTTGGTGGGGGCGAGCATCCTGAGCCCTTTCAGCCAGTACCAAAGGGAGTGTACCAAAGGCATAAGTCTGGCTATAGGTCTAGAGGCAACTATCGGTAGGCCCTGAGGGACATCAGTATTGTCTGGCCTGGCTTCTCCTTCAGAGAAAGTCACTGTTGGTTTAGCAGACAATGAAGGATTAATTTTCTCAGTCAAAGGCAGAATTTCAGGGTCTGGGGGTGGGAGTACTTCTTCTGAGAGTGGAGAGACTGTTTTTCCCAGGTAAAATAACCCACTGAGACTCTGAGTGCACAAAGTTCTCAGATTCAATAAGATCAATACTCATTCCTCTCCCAGGTTACGGGATGCCATTCTTTACCAACTAATGCCCTTACTTTAACCACCAACACCCTCCCCTCTGAGGCTGGGACTTGAATTTTTGCTGTAATTCAGCCAATCTTATAACAAGAGCTCTGGTTTGGTTTTCTTGAGCTGTGTGGCAGCTGGAGAGAAGATTCTCTTCCAGGGCACACTTAGAAGTCTTTAGGATGTTTATATGCATCTGGAGCCAGTTCATTACGACTGAGTTCATTCATTATTGTCCATCACCACATTCTGAGATGCTAGAAGTTGATTGATCTTATCACAGAGCTCACTCTTTTCCTCTGTCAGTTTACCCAGATGCTGTGAGCGACCAACCAACAGCAACATTTTCTTTATTTCCCACACTGTCGAAAGTTTTGGTAAGTCAGGATAATGAAATGCATTTGTCTCCTTATATTTGTAAAGTAGTTCACATGGCGAGCCTTCTTTCAGTTCTCTCTGAGCCCCCAGGGGAGGCTTCGGTAACTGTAGACGTCAGCAAGTTAGAAAGCCTATTCCAGCTACTCTAAAAATCCCCTTTTACTTCTGTTGCTCTAGAACCATGTCTAGTACCAAAATCTGTATTAGTCATGGCTCTCTAGGGTGCCAGAACTGATAGATCGAATTTCTTTATATATAGAAAAGGGATTTATTAGAACGATTTATTATTGTTATCCAGCTAATTAAACAATCATGCCTCTGAATGGAAGGCTTCAAGAAACCGGCAGTTGTTTAGTCCGGGAGGCTGGATGTCTCAACTGGTCTTCAGTATGTGCTGGACTTCCAAAGAAGTAGGCTCTACTGCCTGGAATACACTTGTCCACAAAGATAGAACAAGCAGGCAACAAGAGAACTCCCTTCTCCCATGTCCTTATATTGGCTGAGTAGAAAGTGTGGTCCACATGAAAAGCCATTCTTACCACCTCAAAAGATCTGGACTAAAGGCTTATCTTTGCACCTCAAAATCCAAATTAGAAGCATGTCTTCAAATGATTTAATTTAAAAAAATCCCACACAGGTGTGCCCAGCCATTCGGATTTTGGCTAATTCCAGATGTGGTCCAGTTGACAACCAAGAACAGCCATCACAGTAGGAAACAGGTGTGTGGGGGATTTAAAGGAAGAGGTAGAGAACACAGGTGAGATGAATGGAAAAAGCAGAAGAATGGAATAGGATGGGTTCAATGGGGTTGGGGTGGTAGGGCAGGCTAGAGAAGGGAGTGTGCGGAGGAATAACACTGAAGGCCTTTGAAAATGCCATCTGGAAACCCATTATGTAAACGAGTAGCGCAGAGACTTCCTGTACAATTACACACCTGATGGTGGTGGCGCACGCCTTTAGTCTTAGCACTTGGGAGGCAGAGGCAGGCAGATCTCTGAGTTCAAGGCCAGCCTGGTCTACAGAGTGAGTTCCAGGATAGCCAGGGCTATACAGAGAAAACCTATCTCAGAAATCCAACACACACACACACACACACACACACACACACACACACACACTTAAATAGAGTTTCTAGAGGACAACATCTCCCCTAGAAGTCATAGGCTATGAAATAAAAGGCCCCATTCCAGGAATGGGTTACTTCTTTCCAAATTTTTGTTAGCCAGCAGGGTCCCATAAACACCTCTACCCAATATTTCTTTGTTACCCTGCACAGCCTGGTATTAAGACCAAGACCGTGTTGCTGAAGATGTGATATGTCACAGAACATGAATAAATGAAGCTAATCCTAATGAAGGTTCGCTCCTGCTGCCTTGCTTTCCCAGTGCCGGAAGTTTCTATGCATGCAATTGGAGTGGAAAAGCAATCAATGGCCTTACCCAGCTATTAATACTGGGAGCTTCAATAACAACCATTCTGTCAAGACACGCCCACTGGTGCAATAGTGGCATAAACGTGTGAATGACCAACCACTTTCTGGGTGGATTTAAAGCTTGCTTTATAAGAGGGAACTCATGCCTTTTTGTAGTAGGAGCTGCAGGCCTGCTTTTCGTCCTGCCCGGCTCCTGCACGGCTAGCTTCACACCAGAAATAACAACACACAAACTGTAATCTTTTAAACACTGCTTGGCCCATTAGCTCTAGCCCTTACTGGCTAATTCTCATATCCCGATCAACCCATCTCTAATAATCTATGTAGCATCAGTCTTACCGGGAAAGATTCAGCATGTCTGACTTGGCGGCTTGTTTCATTGCGTCTGCCCGGGAGAGGGGAGCATGGCCTCTGCTCCAGAGAGCAGAGCTGTCAAGTTTGAGCTCACTTCCTCTTCCTCCCAGTATTCTGTTCTGTTTACTCCACCCACCTATGTTTTAACCTATGAGGGCCAAGCAGTTTCTTTATTGCTTAACCAATGAAATCAACAGATTGATATATGACACTCCCACAGCACCTTTTACCATTAACTCGACCAAATATTCCTGTCCAATGAGGTCATTGGCCACAGGAGAATTTACTACTATTATGCTACATGGACTTGGAATAATACTACCACTCTCAGATTTGCACACCTCTCAAACCTCATCAGAGATTCCTTTCTAGTAGATGGCAATTAATAGAGACACCCGCAACAGGCCAATGTGCAGAGAATAAGAGTGTTGAGAGCTCATCTAGATTGGACATCTAATTACCCTTCTCCCTGCCGAGACTCAGAAACCACTGGAGGAGAGTTGGCAGAAAGATTGTAAGAGCCAATGGTAGTGGACGTCTACAGGAAAACAGTGCTTGCCGGACATCGCAGCACCACTGCACACAGGAACCCACAGTGTCTGTGACTGATGAACAAGACCTGCACAAGATCAGGCCAGCAAAAATCCCAGAGCAAATGGGGGAGGGGCTCATGAATTCCACACCCACAGGAGGAGCGATTGCCAGCTATGGCTTCTGGGGGAAGCAGAGGCAATTTTTTTCAGGAATGTGACCACTGAGAAGTACCCATGCTCCAGTAGATGGTCCCACACACAGCACTCCGTGGACTCAGGACTTGCCCTAGCTAATTTATTAATCAATTTGAATTTGACACACATTAGGGTTACTTGGGAGGACAGACCCTGAGTTGAGAAAATGCCTCCATAAGATTTGCCTATAGGAAAGTCTGTAGTGTGGATTTAAATGAGTGAATTTGCCTGTAGGAACGTCTCTAGTGCATTTTAAAACAGCAGCTCTTTGTGGGTAGTGCAACCGCTGTGCAGTTGGTCCTGGGCAGGTAAATAAGAAAGCAGCCTGAGCAAGCCAGAGGAAGCAAGCCTGTCAGCAGCACTCCCCCAGGGCCTCTGCATCAGCTCCTGCCCCCAGGTTCCTGCCCTGACTTCCCTCTGTTGGACTGTTTCCCAGGCGAGTAAGATGTTCCTCTCCAGGTTGCCTTTGGTCAGGATGTTTTATCACGGCAAGACAGGGTTTGAAACAAAGAGCACATGAAGTTAGGAGGAGAAAATCGTGGAAAATCGTGGGACACTAGAGCAGGAAATGGGGGATCTTATTAGATTCATACATACACATGTATGAATGTTCAAGGTATAAAAACAAAATTTAACTCATATTTAAGACAAAAAGCATATATATATACATACACACATATAAATATACACATACATCATATAAGTATATATGTGTGCAATGGGGAGCTGCATAATGTTTCAATACATGCATACATTGGATAATATTTAAATCTGGTTAAACAAATCTCTTCAAACAAGTACCAATCCTTTATGTCGAAACTCTTCTGGGGATAAAATTATATAATGCTGTTTTCGGTTGCTTTGGTATGAAACAGCACATCAGAATTTCTTCCTTGTGAGAGAGAGCACGAGCAAGGAACTCAGGACCGCGAGGGGTGCACCCACACACTGAGACAATGGGGATGTTCTATCGGGAACTCACCAAGGCCAGCTGGCCTGGGTCTGAAAAAGCATGGGATAAAACCGGACTCGCTGAACATAGCGGACAATGAGGACTACTGAGAACTCAAGAACAATGGCAATGGGTTTTTGATCCTACTGCACGTACTGGCTTTGTGGGAGCCTAGGCAGTTTGGATGCTCACCTTACTCGACCTGGATGGAGGTGGGTGGTCCTTGGACTACCGACAGGACAGGGAACCCTGATTGCTCTTAGGGAGGGGGACTTGATTGGGGAAGGGGGAGGGAAATGGGACGCAGTGGCGGGGAGGAGGCAGAAATCTTTAATAAATAAATAAATTAATTAATTAAAAAAAAGAATTTCTTCCTTGTAATTGTGAGTTCCTGTTGCCCCAATTTCCCATGTTCTCTTTCTCCCCTTACTCTCCCTTGGGTCTGCTAACTAGCATCCTACTCTGCAGAGTTGTAAGATCAGCTCTTGAACCCTGTGTGAGATTATGTGGTATTTTTCTTTTTGCCTGACTTATTTCCCTTGATATGATCTCTCGTTCTACCCTTGTGCTGAGAATGGTGGGATTCCACTCTGTCACAGTTTTCAGCTGTGTGTATGCAGTGTTTTCTTCACGAACTCATCATTTGCTGGCCACTTGGATTGTTTACATTTTGTGGTTATTATGCCCTGGAGCTGGCATCCAGATGCCCTTTCAGCATACTCAGCAATAAAAATCAATAGTAGGAATTAACATATGCCAGTCTATTTGAGTTTTTTGAAGAATCTCTTCCACGTTTTTTCATAAAGCCTGTGCTGACCAACAGTCCAGCCAGTGCATGGAAGACAAGGATTTTCTTTCTATCCACACCACGTTCAGTACTTGTTAGTGTAAATGTTTTTGATAATAGCCATTATTACTGAGATAACACAGCATTGTGAGTTTTGACTTCAGTTAATGATATATTAGAAGATGCCTGTTACACAAGTACTTGGGTATCTACATATTCTCATTTGAGAAATGTGTAAAGAATCTTATTAATTTGTATGTGTGTGCACATGTGTATATGTAAGAGAACAACGTGTGGAAGTCAGTTCTCTCCTTCCATGTTGTTCCCATGGATCCAACACCTTTACCTGCTGAGCCATCCCGACAGCCTCTATAGCCTGTCTTTAAGGGTTTTGTTGTTTTGCTGTTGAGTTTTTGGAGATGTTTATATAGTCTGGTTTTGAACAGCATATCATAGGTATAGTTTGTAATTTCCCCCTCTCTGTTGGGTTGACTCTCCACTCTTGTGAATCTTTGCCATAGCTTTTGGCTTATTGTAATGATGTATGTTTTTGCTTTTGTTGCCTGTACTTCTATGGTCTTGGCCAAGACAACCAACCCTGCCCTTTCCAGGGTCTTGACACTTCCCATGACTTTCATGAGTTCATTGTTTCGATTTCACATCATGACTTTAATTTCCTTGATTTTTAAAACTGGCAATAGATTTGAGTCTAGCTCTTGGAGCTTTCCCCTACCTGGTACTGGAAACACCAAGCTTTAAACATTCTGGCCAAGCACTACAATCACTGCGACTTTCCCAGTCCAGCTAGGAGCTCAAGTGTCCTTATGCTCACAGATAGCACTAGAGACGCCAGGAATGGTAAACACTCAGAGTTGTCTTTTCAAGAGAAAAGATGTGTCACCTGTTTTCCGCCCAGAAGACTGGGTCTGGAAGTGGTTAATAGCCAAGGTGATCTTTGCGCTGCCTGTAAGGCCAGGCCACGTTAAGTTTCCACAACCAGGACTGGAGATACCTAATAGTCTAGGGGACCCTTGCACCCCTGTACAGCTAGGGGCTCCCCCAAGGTCTCCCAACCAGGACTGGATGATCTCGATGCTACCTGTATGACTGAGATCACAGATAACATGAGTAGCCTATCTCTAGCTATGCCACCTGTACACACAGGGTCATGTTACATGAGGAAATTGTTTTCCAAATTTTACTATACTTAAATATGCCTAAAATAACCTGCCTGGTGTTACACTCCAGGAGTTTGAATGATTACTGAGTAATGAATTGAATTTCCTTCTTGCCTCCACGGATCATTACTCTGGCAGCCCTGGTGTTTGCAGACACCCCACACAGTCCTAATGACATTCCTCTGGATGCTCATATCCGATTTCCCCAGAGTCACTTACTAAGAGAGCTCTCCTTTCTCCAGGTGTATACTTAAAACCTTTGTCAAAAAGTCATTTATGTGCAACAGTAATGAATCAGAAGATGGCATGTTAGTGCATGGGTTTATTCCTAGACTCAATACTTTGTTCCTTTGGTATATGTGTCTTATGCTAATAACATGTTGTTTTGATTAGTATAAGTTTTGTAGTAGCTTTTAAGTGGGGAGTATAACACCTCCAGTAGGTACTTTTTGTTTAAAATGGCTTTGGTTGATGAGAGAGAAACAGCATGGTGTCCTGGCTCTTTCTCTTACTGTTTATTCCTGCCTACCATGTGGGTTCTCTTTTGTTTGCTGTCTGCCTAGCTAAAGAAGCTAATCTGGCACCACTCCCACCATTCTTAAATTCTGCCCAGTGCTTTGGGCTATGCAGTCATAGACGGAACTTTCCGAAGCTGTGCCAACCTAAGTCTCTCCTCCTGTCAAGTTCCTTTCCTCAGGCATTTATCTGACCATAGTCATGTAAAGATAACTAAAACACAGTATTGGTATTTTCCTAATCTAAGAGCATACGTTTCTTTTTATCTTTCTGTCTTCAAAATTTTCATGAATATTTTATAATTTTTATTGAGCAGACCCTTTTCTAGCTAAATTTACTCCTAGGAATCAGCGTGCACGTGAATGTGAGGGCAATTATTGTAAACACGTTTGCTGTATTGGGTTCTAGTCCAGATAATTTGCCATCGGCATATAGGAATACTACTGTTTATTTTGCAGCCTGCAACTTTGTTGAATTCACTTCCTGGTTCTAATAGTTTAGGGTGGGTCTTTGGTGTGAGAAATGAAACATCTCTTCTAGTGTGGAAACTCTTCCTCTCGCCTGAATGTCGTGTCTAGACTTCTAGTGCGTTGAGTGCCAGTGATGAAAGAGTGATTCTTCTCTTCTCAGGGAAATGCTTAAGGGAACAGAGGGAAGAGTACCTATTTTTAAGCAAGACCAGGACACAAGCCACAAGGGATAATGAAAAGAATGTGTCAGTCCGAGGTGAAGAGGCATTGCTGGGCAGGTGTCATTGTGGAATATTTCTGTAAGCCTGTGGAGATATATACATACATACATATATATAAAAGGATATATATATACATATATATATACCTTTTCTATTATTTTTTTATTTTTTTGGTGAGGGTTGATATAAGCTATTTGAGTCTGACCACTTTCACAAGTTTTAATCAAATCACTGCAAAATGTTAGCTGCTATCAGTTACACTTTGCAGAAATGAAAAAATAATGAAACAAATAAGTTTTTGTCATTCTAGGTTTTGATCTGTATTTCCAAGTGATTATCAGTAATCTCAAATTTGTAACTACGGAGATCTTTGCTCAAGTCACCAGCCACAGGTAAAATTCCAGAACATGCTAGGCTTCCATATAGTTCAAGACGAGCTTGACCCTCAGGGCCTCTCAAAAAGAAAGAAAAAAATTAAATCAGTGCCCTTTGTTCTCAACAAATAAGCAGCTTTAGCATTTATTCTTTATAACTGATAAAAACAAAAAAATTGTAGCTTTGTTATAAATTTAATTATTTAATCATAAATGAAAACTTAAAAACTGCTTTTAGCATTATACATTCTATTTTCTATGCTTTTAGTCTTCTTTCCCATTTACACCTGTGCCTCAGGCCCCTGGCTCCCTACCATCTGTCTCCCCTCTGACATACAAGCATGCTGGCCACATTTCCCATGCAGATACGCTACTCAAGCCACATCAGCTAAATACCACGGCTACTGACTTGTCACTTTTTCTCTGCCTCAAGATTGGATTAATTCTTCAAATTACCCATAATTCCTTCTGTAATGGTCTGTCCTGTCCCTTTAAGAGACAAGCCACGCCCACTCCCTCTCTCACCCCCCCCATCTGCTGAGGCAAGCAGATCTTCCTTCCTCTTCCAGCCTGAGTTTCTTCTTTTCTGTCTCTCTCCCAAAGAGGCAGCTTCTGCCTCTCTCTTCCCCGTTCTCTCTCTCTCTCTCTCTCTCTCTCTCTCTCTCTCTCTCTCTCTCTCTCTCTCCCCTCTTCCCCTTTCCCCTCCATAACCCACTAAATAAATACCCACTTTCTCTGCATAGTGCATCTGTCTATCACCCACCAAGCAGCTCTCACCTACCACGCAGCTCCCTGCTTGTGACTTGTTGCCCCTCGTGGCCTGCAGGCCCCTTGGGCTGTTTTATTTATACCATAACACTTGGTGTTCATGACTCGGCCAGGCTCTCCATGTGCCCTCCTGCCCACAGGCGGGCTGGCTGAGGACATGTGGAACCCTGGGCTCCGGAACCAGGTTTCTTTACAGCAGCTCTACATTCTGTCTGCCTGAACGCCAACCTCTATGCACACCGGCGGCTTCGGTGGTGAGTTTTCCCCTTCCAGTCAGCCAACCCCAGCCTTCATGGCTACAGTTGAGCTCTTTGCTGACATTCATCTCTGGTTGTTTCCCATAGCTAAAAATGTGATCGGATGACCTGGGATAGTCCACCCACACTAGCACTGTACACACAGAGCAGTGCAGTCGCTTTGGGGCCCAGGGTCCCTTGGATTTTTTTTTCTCTTCTTTTGGACCACTTGTAAGTGGTCCTCACCATGACAGACCACTCAGAGCGGCCTCTAGCCGCTGGCTTCCAAGTCGCCTGGACCAGAGCCAGTCAGGTTTTGACACCTCACTTGCAGAGAGGAGATGCCCTCTGTAAGCCTTGCAGTGTTTGTTGTTTTCACGTTTTCTGCTACGGTATAAACCCTCGAACTATCAGCCACCTGCCTGTGAGTGCTCTGCCAGTGTCCTGTGGGCTCTGCTCTGCCTCAAACTGTCCTTGCCACTGCTACACTGGTCTCACAGAAACAAGACAGAAAAGATTAGTCGGATCTGTGAGGCAGCTTGTGGTGTGGCAGCACTGCGACAGAGAAGATCATGCCTCTAGGTCTCTCTTGTTATTATGTTTAAAACTCCAGCGGCTCAATAAACATGGCTTCACATACAGTATGTGACCACCACCATTTTGACTAAGGTCAGGTGACCTTACCTCTATCTTAACTGAGGTCAGGTAACCAAGTCCCACCATCTTTACTGAGGTATTCCCTGCCTGGTCCTCCGGTGCTGACTCTGTTGCATGTGTGTTTTGCACAGTGGCATGCCTTGGGTATGGCCCACCAAAGCATCCACTTCGCCCAATTCCTGTTCACTCTGTGTGTGTGCGCGCATACATGCAACTTAAATGCACCTATGTTTACAGTTAAATGTTATAATTGCCTGTTCATTGTATCTCATTCCAGACTACAAAGCAGTAAGTCTCATGTTTTAAATTACTATGTACTTTTAGTCTGTTAATCCAACCCTGCTTTACCTGTTGACAGCCAGTACAGTCAAGCTTGGACTCAAGTCTCCAGGCAGATTCTATACTGTAGTTATAACTTATCTATACCTGGTAAACAGTCCTCAACTGCTCAGATGTTGAAATAACCAGGCTAGCTAATGATAAAACAATTATATTTTATTTATTATAAGGGGAAAACTCACGAATCAGGAAACAAGAAATCCAAGCACAGCAATGTCCCATGGGGAAAAGGCGTGGAGGGCATGCACATGAAGGTGTTTACCTGGGTCCCAGAGAAGCCACGCCTTAACTAAAACCCACCTCTTAAAGATTATTGGTTAACAAGGCTTTCCCCATCACTCAAAGATCTGGAGGAATATGCTGCAGGAGCTCCTTCTGCTCCTTCAGCCAATAGCCTTTAAGGTACCAGCCTACTTGGGCGTGGTCTCTTTTACCTCAAAAGGCAGTGGTAGCCATGCGCTTGCTCTCTTGCCCCACTCCTACTTCCTGTCTGGTTATCCTGCCTATACTTCCTGCCTGGCTACTGGCCAATCAGCGCTCATTTAAAACATAATTGACAGATACAAATTATTCCACACCACTTTCCCCTCATGTTACAGGAATATGGCATTTAAATGCTTAATTATTAAAAAATTTTTCATAACAAGAGACAGGTTGGCTCTTAGCAGCAGCACTCTATTTCCTCCAAAGAAGACAGAAGGGCCCAGAACAACATCCATCCACTATTGCTTCAACTGCTGAGCACTGACCATTGGGAAAAACTGCCTTTCATCTAAACTGAAGATCTCCAGACAGTGGACAGAATCACTAGAATTGACAGCCTAGCTGCTCAGGTCAAGGTAGGCTTATCTTCCTACAGATTTCTTAGCCCACAGGACTTTCTGGAGCCTGGTAGGCCCTGAGCCAAAGAGCAAAAGAAAAATACAACCTTCAGCAACCATGGAGAACCCTAAGGAGTAGGTCTAGGTACCAACCAAGTAAGTTCTCTTTTGTTTTTAATCAAAAACTCAAGTAAAATTTTATCCTTCTCTAAGATCTGATACAGTTTGACAGCTGAGAGGCTCCGTTGATTTGAAAGGACAGCCTCATCAAACAAATTTCAGGAAAATATAAATACAAGTTATAAAGGTATGAGGACAAGTGCACGATATCAAATTTCTCTCTCACGCTGCCTTTCAGTCTTAAAGATATTTTTCATTATGTAAAAAATATCTGTCATAGTCATTATGATATAAGTATGCTATTGTTTAAAACTTATGTTTTCACAAACCTCAAAATTCTTTTGAGTTCCAGGGTGCCACATTGAAGGATCCACCTTAAACAGGTAAGATACACCCCTCTCAATTCCCTGGTCCTAAAACTTTTTCCCCCTAAACTTAACTTTGTCCTCTGTTCTGCCAATACCTTAAGCAGGTGTAAGAGACACCAGACATTTCCAAACCACAAACACCAGAGAGGAGCAAAGAGACCAGTTATGCCAGGATGTGACCAGCACCCAGCTTTCTCAACCCCACCCCCACAATGATGCCCACAAATAACTAGGAAGTTGCCTTGAGAATCTGATGGAGGAGGGTCATCTGTCTATGTGTTACTCTCATTGGTTAATAAAGAAACTGCCTTGGCTTTTTGATAGGGCAGGATTTAGATAGGTGGAGACAGAACAGAATGTTGGGAGAAAGAAAGCATAGTTGGGCAGACGTCATGGGACCAGCCACAAGGTCAGACATGCTGAATCTTTCCCGGTAAGCCACCACCTCGTGGTGCTACACAGATTATTAGAAATGGGTTAGTCAAGATGTGAGAGTTAGCCAATAAGAGGTTAGAACTAACGGGCCAGGCAGTGTTTAAAAGAATAGAATTTGTGTGTTGTTATTTTGGGTGTAAAGCTAGTCATAGGGCGCCAGGCAGGACGAAAAGCAGGCCTGCTCGCCACATCACTACAGAGAATCTGCTGTCCCTATTCCTTTAACCTGTTGTACCTAACCTGCCTTTTTATTATAAAAGAGATGGGAATGTAATTGTTCTGTCCCTTCAAGAGACAAGCTCCACCCCCTCCTTCCCCTGTCTGCTGAAGGAAGAAGATCTTCCTTCTGCTTCCATCCTGAGTTCCTTCTTTTCCGTCTCTCTCCCAAAGAGGCAGCTTCTGCTTCTCTCCCTTCTCCCCCTCCTCCTCTTCTCTCTCTTATTTTCCCTTCTCCCTCCATATAACCCACTAAATACCAACTTCCTCTGCACAGCATGCCTAATAGGTCTCTGTCTCTCACGTGCCACGCCGCTCTCTCCCACTGCACCACGCCAACTGAGGTCTCATGGCCCGCTGCCCACTGCTGCCACTTGGGAAACAGCACTGTTGTAGTTAAACCATAACACTTTGAACATAATTCTCCCAATCATACCTTTGAAACTTCCTTTAAGACTGGCAATTTCAACGTATCTTCTTTTACAAGATATGCATGTATAGGTCAGAACTGATTCTCTCCTATATGGAACCTGGGAATTGAATAAGCTCAATTTGTTAAGCTTAGAGGCAAGTGTCTTTACACATTGAGTTATCTTACCAGACCTAAAAATGTCTTAATACTGATAGGTTAACAAATAAAAGCAATTGTCTTTATTTTTAAAAAGTTCATGTTAGAGAAATGTGAAATCAATACATTGAACAAAATTTCCATGTATCCCTAAATTTGTGCCCAAGAAAAACGGAGAGAAAATTTTGTAGGAGTCTGTCAGTACACACACAGAAGTGAGCTGATGGTGGGTCTTTTATCATCTGTTGCTTTCATTGGTTAATTAATAAAAAAACAGCTTGGCCCTGATAGGACAGAAAATTAGGTAGGCGGAGTAGACAGAACAGAATGCTGGGAGAAAGAAGCCGAGTCAGGCAGTCACCATGATTCTCCCACTCCAGACAGACGCAGGTTAAGATCTTCCCTGGTAAGCCAGCTCGTGGTGATACACAGAATATTAGAAATGAGTTAGATCAATATGTAAGAGCTAGCCAGTAAGAGGTTAAAACTAATGGGCCAGGCAGTGTTCAAAAGAATACAGTTTCTGTGTAATTATTTCGGGTATAAAGCTAGCCGTGCGGGCGGCCGGGCACCAGGAACGTAGCCCGCAGCTCCTACTACAGTGAGCCTGCTCCACCTTGTCTGAAGGGCAGAGGTTTGAGCTTACTTTTACTTTCTCAAGTTGTTGACAACAAGTGTGACTGCACACCCTGACCTAGGCTGTGGTGACTTGGAGTTTGGGCCCATAGAGGTGGATCTGCTCCACCCTGGCCAAAGGTCAGAGAATTCAAGCCTACTTCTCTTTTAAAATAGGAGGTTTGACATAGGGAGTGGCTGCCTATAGATTACTTAGTCTAAGGTGTGTTCACTGCCCCAAACATCAAGTACTTAGGAAATAATGGCTTGATGTCTCAAGTATTGAAGCAAGTAACTGTTCTGACTGTTCTTCCCCCCCCCTTGTACTGGGTTATAAAAGTGTATGAAAAATAAACATGGGAGAACTCAGAATTTACCATTCAGTATCTACTGAGTTGCCCTTCTAGTACTATACTGTGCCTCTGTGTTTCTTTCTTATCTCTATCCCTCCTACCTAACATTTTTAATCCTCATGCCCCTTACCCTGGAACATACGAACCCCCCATATCTGGACTGCAGAAGAAGTCACCCCAAAAGGTGGCTGGCTTACAACAGAATATGCTGTCAAAAAAACAAAAAAAAACAAAAAAAAACAAAAAAAAACAGAGTCTTTTTTAGGAATAAAAATTCAATTTTACTCCATATCTACCTACTTTTTATAAAAAGCTACATGTGTATTAGGTTAATGTGTATGTGTCAAAGCTTGTAATACCAGAATATCCTATGTGTTTCTTTAAAAACAGAACATTTAAATAATAACGCATACGAGAATTTACCATTTCTTTACTATTAAACCTGGAAGGCTGTCCTTTGTAACCATCACTAGTATTGCTGTGGTGCCCTAAGCTCTGAGAAGCAGCAACGTGAGAGATGGTCCACGTGCTGTTATTTCCTGGGGATAGAATTTGTCATGGTAGCAGCAAGAGTGAGAAGCAGGCTGGTTATACAGAACTGCAAATCAGGGGAAAGTGACAGGAACCGGCACCGAGCTATGGAAGGTGAGGCCCTGCCCAGTGTTTTTCCAGCAAGATTCTAGCTGCTAAAAGATCTACAACTTCCAGAACTAGGCCACCAACTGTGGACGAATGTTTGAACGTTGGGCCTCTGAGGAACATTCACATTCAGGCCACAACCAGTCAACATTAGAGAGAACACTATGCTTGTACAAACAGCACCTCCTATAGCATATGCCTCAAAACACCCAAGAAGCACGTATGTTTGTCTAAATTGTGATATCTGAGAATATCTATTTACGCCAATAATGGTTACAGTATTTTAGAAGACAAAACTTTTAGAAAAAATTAAAAGTGTGATATTTTAGCCATTTTATAGACCAAGTTTATCCAAATACTCTTACAACACAAAGAAAGTTATTTTTAAAGTGTTAATGCTTCTTTATGAGTTAAATGTAGGGGAAGTGTCAATTTTTATTTCTTTTAAAAATTATTGTGTATGTTTTGCTTACATATATGTATACCATGTGTGTACGGTGCCCATGGAAGCCAGAGAGAGCCGTGGATGCCCCGGAACTGAAGTTCCAGACAGTTGTGGGTACTGTGAACTGAACCCAGGTCCTCTCTGGAAGAGATGCTATTGCTCTTAACCTGGGTCATCTCGCACGTAGGGAGTTAGAAACACTTCTGGAAATTAGATTTATTTAACTGATTGTATCATAATCCTCTTTCCCAAACGCAGTACTGAGGGCACGGGGAACTTTTCACATAACAGGCGATACTATTTTAAGTACGTTTCTGGCTCAGTCTCTTGTCCTTGTCTAACAACAAAAAGAAATATAAGAAAAGTAAGGGAAAGGCTAAGTTTACTAATGAACTTTCATGTATGTGTTTCATAGCATCATAAAGTGACTGAATATAAAAGCCATTGCCAAGAAGAATAATGGTACTTTTAAGCCACATAAAATATTTTGATGAAAAAAATTGCAAATACATATATGGATATATTAAAATTTTAATGTAAATCAACACAGGATTGTAACATAAAATCCATGATACAATAAACCCTGTATCATTTATTTCTGATGAAACATACAAACACTTTCTACATTTATGGACATTTATTCTCCCCAACACTAGAGATCACTGTCACCAAACACAATACGCTGTTGGGGCAGGGAGGGAATACTTCCTGTTTCATAGAACGCACACAGAATGTAGTAAAGTGCTTTTTGCTTCACTGGAATAAATAAAACAACAGCATTTCTTACACTGCCATCTCATTTATTTATTTAAATTATCATCTGTGCTGGAGATCAAACTCAGGAGGTTCACATTTCAAAGGCAAGTGTTCTACCCCTGAGCTACATTCCAATCATACTTAAAATTCTCATTCCTGGGCCATTAAGATGGCTCAGTGGGTAAAGGCACTTGCTGCTAAGCCTGGGGACCTCAGTTCAAATCCCAAGACCCACAAGGTGGAAGGTGAGAACTAGCTCATCAAAGTTTTCCTCTGACCTTCATATATACACAGACATACGCACAAAAAAAATGAATCTAATTTTAAGAACCTCCTTCCTACTTAGTGATAAATAGGTTCATGTTTCACATACAATTTATACAAACAGCCGGAAGGCAATCTGTATGGTATCTCCGTGTGCCTACATTCTATATGCTGTCACCCGAAGGAAGGCCGCGCTTTTCCACTTGTAGCAGCATCATCTGGGGATATCACAGAAAAGACTTGAAACTTTTGGATCGTTTTATATTTTGGTCTTTTAGATTAGGGTATGTTCATTTTATCAGAAAAAGTTGTAGAAGTGACCTAAAGAACTCTACGACAATGACACTTGGAAGAGAAGCCAGGTAAAGCGCACATTCCTGGGCTCCAGACTATTTACTCCACTAGTCTAAGTACAGCATGGGTTTCTACTGCAGATCCAAATCTGTGTGGTTATACATCAGTGAAAATATGCCCCACAGAAACATTAGAGAAGGGGAATGCTATATGCACTCAGAAATCTCCTTTCTCTCCTAAGAAGTAATTTTCTCTGCAAGATTACAAAGTGGCTGCAGCTTCTGGATTATGTTTTTAAAATCTCATAAAATTAAAACTAGGATTATGGTTTAGAGGTAGATTGGAAATTATTATTCATTTAAATTATAGGGAAGACAGATAAATTCACACTGTAAGAGAATAATGTTGAAAAAACCCATCTTGCCTATCAATCTTCACCTTGTTTGGCATTGGTTGACATTTTAAGTCAAAAGTCCATCAAGAGAATTCCTGCCTTTTAACATTTTGTTTCTGGAAAAAAGCCTTTCCAAATTCATATGTGCTGATCATAATGGCACAAGCAGGAGCAATTTTAATTAATCGAGGAATTAGACCTGAAAAAAAGAATGGGGGGAATAAATATTATTTTATTTTTTTCTTTTTGTTTTTCAAGACAGGGTTTCTCTGTAGTTTTTTTTTTTTTTTTTTGGTTTTTCAAGACAGGGTTTCTCTGTAGTTTTTGGAGCCTGTCCTGGAACTAGCTCTGTAGACCAGGCTGGTCTCAAACTCCCAGAGATCCGCCTGCCTCTGCCTCCCGAGTGCTGGGATTAAAGGCGTGCGCCACCACCGCCCGGCTCTCTGTAGTTTTGGAGCCTGTCCTGGAACTAGCTCTTATAGACCAGGCTGGCTTTGAACTCACAAAGATTCACTTGCCTCTGTCTCCCAAGTGCTGGGACTAAAGGCGTGTGCCACCAGCTCATGGCTAATTTTACCTTATTTATGTATTTATTTATTATTATTTTGGTTTTTCGAGACAGAGTTCTCTGTGGCTTTGGAGCCTGTCCTGGAACTAGCTCTTGTAGACAAGGCTGGCCTCAAACTCAGAGATCTGCCTGCCTCTGCCTCCTGAGTGCTAGAGGATTAAAGGCATGTGCCACCACTGCCCAGCTTTTTTTAAAATGCAGCATTATGACCAAATTTAATGAATTACAATACCAAATCCAATTATCATAAATAGGAAGTAAAGAGCAGAACAAACTGCTCATTCCCAACTTCAAATTCAAATTGTACTTATAGCAATAAAGCTACTATTGAACATTACTAACATAACAACATTTAAGAGAAAATAATAAATATAAAATATTAAGTATCACTTCTTAGAAGTGAATTACAGAAAATTTAAAACTCATCATTGTGTTCAAAGACTGTAAAGCAAGGATTTTTACCTGTAAACAACCCAGAAAATCCATTTTCAGAAACAATGTTCTTCATTATAGCCCAGGTTGACACATGCAAAGGCACAGGAACTATAAATGTTAAAAGAAAAAAACACCGTAAAACCCAACGTAACAATCTGTCCTGGTTCTTGCTCTATTGCTGTGAAGAGACACATGACAAAGGCAATTCTTGTCTAAAGAGACACTTAATTGGGCTTCCTTACAATTCTGGAGTTGGTCCATGATCATCACGGCAGGGAGCAGAGAGGCATGGTGCTGGAGAAGTAGCTGAGAGTTTTATTTCCATCCTGATCCTCAGGCAGCAGGTAGAGGGGGAAACACTGGGCCAAAGCACAACCCCCACTGGTACATCTCCTCCAACAGACCACACTTATTCCCACAAGGCCACACCTCTTAATCCTTTTCAAACAATTCCACTAACTGGGACCCAATATATGAGCCTATGGGGCCATTCTTAGTCAAACCTTTTCAAGATCATATATAAATAAAAGTGTGTATTATCTTTGGTTATTTCATTGTAATAAAATATGTTCTTAGTACATAGCCTAGGCTGACCCACTCTCTAGCTGAGGCTAACCTCAAGCTCACAATCTTCCTGCCTCAGCTTCCTGAGTGCTGGGATACGAATGTGAACCACCAGACCCAAATTCAATTTTTAATACCTGGCTTCCTTAAACAGGTGGCAACCCTCCATGCAAATGTGTACTCAGTATACAAGCAAGGAGGAGCACACACAATCAAATCAGTGGTGTTACTGTTTGTACTTTTTTTAATGTTCAGAGTCTCAACAACGAAAAATGGAAGCTAGAGAAAACCCACCTAATATATCTAATGTATTCTCATCTAAGGCAATTCCAGAAACAACATTTTCATTTCAATTTTATTATCCATAGTTTTAACAGAAGAAAAAAAATGTCTCTGTCTAAGAATGGTTCTGAGGATGAGTCTTTCTCCTAATGCAGTTCTGTTTCAAACACAGCTTTCTAACCTGATCTGTAATATTTCCTTCAAATGATAGGTTCTAGGTAGCAACACATCTCAGTTATTCCACTCGAGTATGGGGGTGAGGGACAAGATATGAAAACTTCGCTAAAAGGGATGACACTAAATCCAAATATGAAGTCTCTAAATAACTGTGCACACCTTCACCTTCATTGCACACAGTTTCTAGCCAGTCCACAGAATAAAGACACAGTAAGTTTGGAAACAATCCTCAGAGGCAGGCAAGCTCTCCTGTGAACAGCCCACTCCCGGCCGGATAATGAACAAATGACCCTATGCTGCCTCCTCTGCTCTTGAGAACTGCATAATAAGATTTTATTTAGCAATGTTTATACCAAGGCCAATCTGTCGTCATGAAGGCAGACTGAAGGACACAAGACGGAAGCAAGCAAGACAGATAGAGAGATTACAGAAAAAAATCCTCTAAAAATGCCTGTTTTAACTGCAGACTGGATGAGTAGATTAAAGAAAGCCCAAGACCTAGCAATATGCTGACTAGATAAAATCCACATCACTCGTGAAGAAACAGACACACAGCTTAAGGCGCTGGCAGACTCTCCTCCTCTCATAAAAGCCAGAGTCTTCCTATGTAGGCAGCCAGGCCTCAGCTCAGGATCTTCCTGCCTCAGCCTCCCTGGTCTTGGGATTATAAACATGCACCACCTCCCAGTGACTGACAAAATAGATTTTAAGGCAAAAAGGATCCCAAAAGACAAAAATCGCTACATTGTATTAATTCCCTAAATATTTAAGAAGAATGAAAATCATTAACAATTTAAATAATATTTAAGTTATCAAATATGTTTGGAGAAACTTAAGCTCTAGTAAACAGACAAATTTGGGTTAAGTTTAAAATGGCGACATTAAGTATCACGGTGTTTAAAAAGTTATTAATTAATCTGTGCATTTATGAATATGTACCGTGCACACATGAGGAGGTCAGAGGACAACCTGCTGGAGACAGTTCTCTCCTTTCACTGGCTGGAACCTGGGAACTGAACTCAGGTCATCGGGCTTGGTGGCAAGAGTCTTATCACTAAGATTGGTAAACAATCTTAGTGGCCCAAGTTTTTAAGAAGTTAAATAGAAATGATGTATTCATAGATGAGGTAAATGTTATAGAACTGACACTTATACCTATATGCTTCTGAATGTTCCCTGTCTTCTGGTAGGTTTTTGAATACCTTAATTATTGGTGCTCTGCTTCCTGGTACCTAACTCAGAACAGACACTCAGTAACTGAGTGACAGATGAAGACTGGGCATATCATTCCATACATAGTTCACTGACTCTATGCCTGGTTTGGGGCGCTTTGAATGGGAATGGCCTCTACAGGGTTTCAACCCTAGGTTCCCAGCTGGTGGAATTATTTGGGAAGGATTAGGTATGGCCCTGTTGGAGGAGATGTGTCACTTGGGACTCCACCATTCCAATGTCTCTTGTCTGTCTCGCTCTGCCTCAGATGTGAGCTCTCAGCCACTGCTGCAGCCCCCTGCCTGCCTGACAGTCATGGACTCACCCTCTGAACTCCGATCCCATGAAATGCTTCTTCTGTAAGCTGCCTTGGTCATGGTGTTGTCACAGCAACAGGAAAGTGACGAAGACACTTAGAGATAAATGACATCACTTTAAAACTGAGCAAAGTTATTTGGGGGGGGGGGGATAAGTAATGTGTAATAAAAATGATGTGCAATACAAAACAGCTCCGGACTATTTATTGTATAACTTTGCAACCCATATGTACATTGTTGGAGTGGTAATCCATCAGTTACTCAAGAGGAGCAACAGGTCAGAGTGGACAGTGGGGGCCTAAGAAAAACAACCCAGCTCTCCTTTAAGGTTCCGCACTGTGAGCTGACAAAGAGAGGCACTGACTAGAAAAAAAAGCAGTAACTGGTAAGACTTCAGCCACTGAAAAGGTCGGCTTCCTTGTCTCGGTCTCAGCGCCACCAACGCCACAGCCACACTGCTTATGAGAAACGATACCAGACAGAAGACTCCTGCCACAGACACTTAATGGGCAAAACGCATTTTGAAGAGGAGGAAGGAAAACAAAATAATTCTAAGTTATCAAAGGTAGACAGTGCTTAGGCAGCTAGAAGGCTCACCATGGGAAAGGAGACCGAGAGGATAAACTATAATTAACCCCCAGGCTTCATTAGTGTCTAATATTACAGGAAACTTTGCATTTAGTAAGTCAAAGATAAAGCCATTCAGATTAATTTATAGGGATCTATAAACAAACAATGCCAACTTTATGTGAAATCAATCACAGGTTAGAAAATATTATTTACATTAACTTAAGTCATCATGAAGCTTATACAAAACATTTTTATAATGGACAATTCCTTTAGGCCTGTTATATACCATTTCTTTTTCCTTTTCCTCTCATCTCTCCCTTTTCTAAGCAGGTCTCACCATGTTCACTAGGATGGTTTTGAACTCACGATCCTGCCTCCATGCCCCAAATGCTGGGATTACAGGCTTGCACAATCACAGCCAGGTTCGCTAGACTTTTAAACCAAAATGAATGTATGAGTGGCAGGGTCTAGTAGGAGTAAATAAGAGCACACTTCATTCTAGATGAAGTACAGGTCACAAAGACATGAAAAATAAAGAGGATGAAACAGATAGGGAAAATAGTAAGAATTAAGGAAACTAAACATCAACTTCATTATAAAAAACTTCCTAAGTAATTTCTTACCATCCTTTTGGGAGATGAGGTCTTACTATGTAGCCATGGATGGCCAGATTTTTTTTTTTTGGGGGGGGGGGTCATTCATACTGATCTGTCTTAATTTATTTAAAAGAGTATTTACATGGTGAATAAAAATATAAATTTGAGATAGGTTTGAAACAAACTACAAGAAAAATTATAACAGTGTAGCTTTTCATGATAAAAGCAATCTTTTTGTCTTCATAGCAGTTAAGAGGCTTAGCTTTCTAGGTATTCAACCTAAGAGTACACCTTTATCAGTTTCATTAAAGAGGAATAAGGTCAAAGAGAAACAGCAGTGTCTCCTGATTTTCTGTATCCCTAACAAGTCATGTGAGGGAAGCAACGGCATCTTATAATGCCTTAATTGAACTCACCTCTACCACTGTTGTATGTCCAGAGTTGTGTTTGCTTCTGTGTTTTCACCACATCAAATGGCAAAGTTGCAACAGCTGCAAACTATCAAAAAGTAGGTTTAAATCCTTAATTTTTAAAAAAATATTTAAAAAATGTGTTAGCACATGATTTAATATGGATAATCACAAAATCACAAACTGAATTTTAAAATAAAGCAGATATACGTAAATCTTTTATTGACGAAAACACATTACATCTCCAGGATTTATCATAAAAGTAAACTGCCTCAGAAAGTCCTCCGTGGCTTTATACCCAGTGTTCATAACTCTGATTCTCCTGTGCCATACAATGCTATTGTACTACGTGTTGTCAGTGCGTATGGGGGGTGGCTCTCCCAGACCTCAGACTCGCCTTCCACCTCAACTGAGGCCCCAAGGATTCTTGAACTCTTGACACTGATGTCTATATTTGCCAAGTGTTGGGATTACAGGCATGAGCCACCACATTTAGTTTTTAACATATTTTAAAGTAGAAATTCTTCAGTCTGTATTGAGCATATGAAAATTTCCAGGAAACATTTTCCAAATATTAGAAAAATTAAATTTAAAAGTTAATGAAAATGTAGTTCAAACTTTTAGTTTCCATATACCTTTGAATCGATCTTATAGCTGCAAGGGTTCAACAATCACATTTTCTAAACTCTTCTCAAAGTGATGTAATTTAACACCTTTTTCCATACTGCCTTAAGATTTAAAAAGATAATTAAATTCCTTTAAGAATGTTCTCATATCTGATACAATATCCATATACAGCATTTTTGCTTCCTAGCTCATGTCTGAATAAATACATTCATAAAATGTCTCTTAAAAATCACATTTTATTTCATCGCAGCAGTGTGCTGTTCTTGCAATCAGTTGCAAAGATTGCAGACAATATGAAAACATTGCCATTTTCTCCTCCCCACAGTCAAGAGGCAGCAGGCTGATCCTGTGCATTCTAGTGTCAGCTGAGACACTTCTGATGTTTGCCATCACAGCCATGAGCCGTTGCCACTGTACAGACAATCTTCACTTGAAAGATTAAAAATTAACAATTTTGTTCAGTAGCAACACTAAATTGTAGTCGTTCCTATTCCTGTAGAGCTGGCGTACCCCGAGGTCATCATTCAATTCTAATTATTTTTGCCCCTGTGTTTACTGCTAGCTGAACTGACCAAGATCTGAACCTGTTTTCTGATTTCTGCATGTTCAACACCAGCTGCCTTATCCTAGTTTTCTGGCATATTATTCCAGTTTTCCTGCAACTTTCCACCTCTCTACTCAGCCCTTTAAATCTCACTCGTTTGCCGGGCGGTGGGGGCGCACGCCTTTAATCCCAGCACTCGGGAGGCAGAGGCAGGCGGATTTCTGTGAGTTCGAGACCAGCCTGGTCTACAAGAGCTAGTTCCAGGACAGGCTCCAAAGTCACAGAGAAACCCTGTCTCGAAAAACCAAAAAAAAAAAAAAAAAAAAAAAATCTCACTCGTTTTTTTTTAAAGACAACGGACGTCATCATGTCGCCCAAGCAGGCCCTGCACCCAGGTCCTCCTGCTTCCGCCTCTCAGCACTCAGTGCTGACTCAGCCATGCTGCTCTGTAACTACGATCTGCTGTGTCGTGCGGCAAATGACCACACATTAATTTTGGAAGTAATGGATCTAAGAAAACTCTCTGGCCAAGGATGAACCTGTACCACTTGGAGGGTGAGGAAGGGATGAGCTTCCTAGTCCCAAAAACGGTCCTTTATGATTCTTCCCTTCTGCTTTCAACATTTCTCGAATTCCTTTAGAAATTTCTAAGTAGCCAAAATGTTTCCAAAGAAGCACAGCAGCAGAGGCTAGAACACCGTCTGTTTAGTTTGGTGATACATATTAGATAAAACTCTGTGACAATCAGCTATCCATATCTAGTTCATTGATTGACCTAATGTACTGCAAAATATTCTGTAAGAAAAAAGGGCTGCATCCACATAATCATGATAACTGGAATTGTCTAACCAATACAAGTTTGTTCAAAAATGAATGTGTGCAGAGTAAAAACATAGAACGTACATTTGAAAATAATTTAATGGCTAATAGTTTATTTTCTGAAAATAGGAAAAAATGTGCTTTTAATATACATGAAATGCTAGATAAGATCTTGTTCTGTTTCAATACTAATTAGCAATCTTCTGGAACAGTAACAACAACAACAACAAAAACAAAACAAAACAAAAGAAAAAACAAAACTTACAGAACCAGACAATGCCCCTGAAGCAAAGTTGATCATAAATGTCGGTTCGTATAAACCAGATTTCTCACACAACCACTTCTTTAAAATTTCATAGTTATACCAGTACATTGCTATAAAACAGAGAATGAAATGAGCACAAATTTAGAAACACAATGCAGACTTTAGAGAACAGAGCTATAATGTTACAAATCAAAGTAAAACAGAAACTCTAGTCTTGACACACCGTTATTTATGCTTAAGACTAAGTGGGACTAAAAAGGGGGGAACTGAAATTCTGACTAATATTTTAAGAGTCTTTTAAGAAAACAAAAACTTCTACATCAATATAGCTAAAGTATGAACAAACACCTGACAGGGCAAGCAGGAGAAAGGACAGGGACAGTGATCTAGAGCACAGTGCAGGAATTCAAGCAGGAGAAAGGACAGGAACAGCGATCTAGAGCACAGTGTAGGAATTCAAGCAGGAGAAAGATAGGAGCAGTGGTCTAAGGCACAGTGCAGGAATTCAAGCAGGAGAAAGGACAGGAACAGTGGTCTAGGGCACAGTGCAGGATGCAAGCAGGAGAAAGGACAGGTACAACGTACAGCAATCTACAGCACAGTGCAGGAATGTATAGCGAGACAAAGCACACTGAACACACATAAAAGGCCATACATGGTGGCTAGATGGAGGTATTCCATAAATGAGGGTAGTTAGGATAATTCATGTTATATACTGCATTAATAAAGCCATGGGAGAGCCTACTTATGATGGTGAACATTTAATTAGCAAACTTAAATTTCTTGAAAATATAGAGACAAAAAGTTATTTCTTCAGACTGATAAAAGATATGTAGCAAAAATTTTAGCAGCAGTGACTACTAATATATAAGAAGAAAAAGTTAAGAAAAATAAAGTTCTAATGTATATTATCTACAAAAAAGCTCAAAAGATATTTAGAAAAATGGCATTTATTCACTTTTCTAAAAGGCAGTCAGATATCAGCTAATAGGAAAATCTCAATTGCAACTATACTACTCACAAAGCCTTGTAAAGCATATTTATTATAAATATACAATTTAAAAAAGAACCAGCAAGGTGTGGTGAAGTAGCTCAGAGAGACTGGCTGTGGAGCAAGATGAAGAACTCCTTCTCCAGCACCATGTCTGCCTACAGGATACCATGTCCCTGCATGACAATCATGGACTAAACCTCCGAAACTGTAAGCCAGCTCCAATTAAATGTTTTCCTTTATAAGAGAAAAACAATTTTGATTTTATATGTTTTTGCCTGCATGTGTCTGGCACGCCTGGTGCCAGATCAGAAGAGATGTCAGATCAGGAACTGGTTAGGATGGCTGTGAGCTGCCATCTGTGAGCTGGGAACCAAACCCAGGCTTCCACAGGAAGAGCAAATGTAGCAAGTGCTCTTAACTGTCGGGCCAACTCTTCTTCCTCTGTAGTCTTCTAGCCTCGCCTCAAACTCATGGAGATCCTCATCTCTCTGGATCTCAGTGTTGCTATTACAGACATGAGATTTTAAAATGTTTATTTTTAATTACTGAAAATTAAGAGTTCAGTTAACTTAAAGTTGGTCTTAAGTATATTTTATAATAGTTTGATTTGTATTTTATTTGCCTTATGACTTATTTAGGACAGTGTTAAGGTAGTTTGTATTATCTGAGTATGACTATGTACCAACAAATGATTAGCAGCAATTAGACACAAGAGAAAACACAAGGACCCGAATGAGAAACTGGTCCATCATTAAAGGCTTGTGCAAATCTCAAACAATGAGCAACACATCTGTGGTCAATACAGAAAAAAGTTTACTTTAACCATAAAGAGTTTAAAACCTAGTAAAATTCATACACGACCCAAGACAGAGGTCTAAACCTAGCGGCGGCGAGTAAGACAAGCCCACCTGAGAAAGGCACATCTCTGAGAACAGTAGGGGCCCAGCCCTTCCAAAGGGAGATCCAGCCGTCTTCAGACACTTTCATGCTCACAAACTGGTGCAGCTCCTTGTAAGAAAACTTCTTAGACTGTATCTTAGTTCTGATCAACTCTAATGGACTTATCACTGTTACTGCGCCAACTAATACAAACAGGAGAACAGAAACATGAAAGCAGATATGATGGGAGCCAAAATTAACGTTTAGGTTTTGCTGTTTTAATCCCCTCCCCCACTGCCAGAAATCATAGTTTCCCGCATTTGGGGAGCTTGCAGGGGTCAGCACACCAGGAGCACAATGAACAAACCTCACCCTGGAGAAACTCTCCTGCCAGGTTAAGTCTATACTTTGTATTTTTAAAAATTTAATTTGCTGACAAAGTAAAAGGTTCCTGTGGCATTTACAAATATACTTGGGGTTTTTTCTTTCAAAATTTTAAATGAATATATTTTGTTTTGGTTGATTCCTGTTTCCTGTCCCCATCTCCACATGAACCCTCTCCTCCCTGCATCCTTCCGCCCCAGTTATTCTACCTTTCTACATTAATACTTCATGTGTCTATGTTATCTTCAGTTATTCTTAATGTCTGTGAAGAATAAAATAGAATCGCTAACGATGTCAAAAGATTTTTTTCTCATGATAATTGTGTTAAAATTGACATATTCTTGTTCACTTTAGCTCTTTCAAGGGTAATACTAGAAAATGCTAGAGTCAAGCGGAGAGCCCAGAGGGCCAATAGAGAAACAACTGCTTCTCTTCTCATGCTGATGCAGGGTCTCACTATGTAGCCCTGGCTGGCACACAACTCTCTCTACAGAGCCAGCCTCAGTGACCACCTGCCTGTCTCCCAGGGGCTGGCATTGAAGTCATGTGCTACCAAGTCCAGCATAAGCCTCTTTAAAAGAAAATGTTTTCACAGACACAATCTTCCTTCTAATTAAGCTTTGAATCATTGTGATTAAAGCTTTGACCTGAGTCATGTATGGGCTCAAATATATTGAAAATTTAGGTGAATAAGAATAAATTCTAACATCATTCTTAATAATTAAGATTTAAAGAACACGAGATAATCCCATCTCATTCTGATGGCAATCACCTACTTACTACATGACTTCTGGAGTATGGATATCAATAATTAATACAAACTAGAATGCAAAATACATCATACCAGTATTTTGTATATTAAACAGATTCTCTGTAAATGTCAGAATTTAAATAGATGTTCTACATAGAAATCAAAATGAAAACAAATTACTTACATCTGGCAACAGTTCCAGCAACTATTGGTATTCGGGTTTCATTTTCTCCTAATTTAGCTCTCAAAAAAGCACTTAATTGATCATAGCAGGTAAAATAAATAACTGTGGCAGGAATTGCCATCACTCTGTTAAAAACACAAAATAAGTTAGGAATTATCAAAGGCCTCAGCTATACTGTTAAGTTCATATATTATAAGTTTTTACATGGGTTAAACTAGAAATTATAACTACCCCCTGAAAGAAAGGTACTTGTGTGCACATCTGCGTGTATGTATGTGTACGTACCTGGACAGGTGTGTGTGTGATAGTGTGTGCATGCACAAAGACACAAGGTCAATGTTAAGTGTCTTACTCAGCTGCTTTCCATCCGACTTCTTTTGGGGATAGGGTTTCGCACTGCACCTCAAGCTAAATGATCTGGCCAGCAAGGAGCAGGGACATCCTGTGTCTGCCTCCCCAGTGGTGGACTACAGATGCGCGTCAATGTACCTGACATTAAGTGTGTGCTGGGAACCACACTGAGGTCCTCAGGCTTCCATGGAACGCACTCTACCACCATTTGAGCCATCTTCCCAACCCCAATTTTTCTTGAAAGTCTAAGAACTACTGTAAAATTTTAAACCACAGATCACATATCACAGCTGCCTATAAGCAGCAGATTCCAATTGCATTGCCAGGATCGTGTATGTTAGTTGTGAAGGAATTCTGATGAGATTTTAGATGAAAATATCAAAGGGAATTATTAATTAAATTCAAATAAAAATTTCAGGCAACCGTTTGTCATAGAGATGAATGCAATAAGCAATCATTTTATGTGTATGGAGTATCACAGTCACAGTGACAGACCACAGTTCAGAACTCTTATACTCTACAGAAATGGCCAAGGACTGAATAGTGGCCGTAGAGCTGTCACTGGCACTATCATCTTAGCATTAGAAGACATGCCTCAAGTGTGACTCAAGACTGAATAATCCCCTCCACAAAAAAGCAGAGGAAGTTGTGAGAACAAATGAAGCAGGGGAAGCCTGCCAGAGCTTTTACATTCAGCTTTTCAAATTGACAGTATTCATTCATAAACCTGTACTTAACAGAGAACTAGAACTGGATACAAAGATATTCAGTAGACCTAACAGTTTTAGTACAACAACAACAAAAAAAACACCAAATTATTTATTTTCAAACAAAAATAAAACAAAATAAAAATCATGGACAACAAAAACTTAACAGAGCGGGCTTGGTTCTTAAATTTTCTATAGTACCTTCATGAGGGCCTATTTGTATGCTAACCTTTAGCCACGAGAATATTTCTGAGGAGACTACTTCAAGCATGTCTAAAGCTCCTCAACGGTTTGTCTAGACTGATTATGCAAAGATGTGATTTGTGGCATGCAACTACTCTACTTTCTTTCTGGGGTATGCCATGTTTTCAGTTACAAAGAGAATGCTCCATGTAGCCAACATGCAAGAATAACCATACATTCTGAAACTCAGGTCAGTTGCCCAAGGCAGAAACACGTGACACACTGCAGGTACTTGTTGCCAGAGTAAGCACATCCTGTGCTACGGCAGGAGAGGGCTTTAGAAAGTGTCACATGTCTTTTCCCTTACCAATTAGACCTGGTGTGCTGTAACTGTAACAAACCACATACATGAGTACACCCTTCCCTGGGTTCTGAGTCCTTCTCCAACACCACACGTACAGCTGTGAGACTCATGAGACAGTACTTCAGGAAATGAAAGTCCTAATATTAAAATGCAGCTTTGCTCAATGGTGATGAACAGCCACGATTCAACCATGCCTAGTAGAAAATTTCAACTTACAGAGTAGGAGGGAGGCCACTCCACAGGGACTTAATGCCCTCATTTCGAAGAATCTTTAAAAAGGCATCCTAAAATTATAACAGAAAGATAAACAAAATCCATCTTTAAAACTGATCAAATTTATGATGATAAGTAACTGGTAATTTCAATATTTTAAACATTCATTTCTAAAATACAAGTTTTTGTACTTATGGTCATCCTTTAGAAACAAGAGAAATTTCATATGTGTAAGGTAGAATGTATTCTTACAAACTAAAGTCTCTATTACTTGTTTTTCTTTGTTTCTACCTAACAAGCTTTTGAGGGGCTGGAGAGATGGCTCAGCAGTTAAGCCTGCTCTTCCAGAGGACCTCACAACTGCTAGAAGTGCATCTCCAGGGCATCCGAGGCTCTCTTCTGGCCCCTGTGGGTATACTCACACACATGTGGCCATAGATTCACACAGACACATATACAGAAATTAAAAATTCTTTAAATAAAAAGTTTTTTATAGCATGACTATAAAAAGGAAGTGCAGAATTGATCACAGAAACTCTCCTAAGTATGAAATCTGAGAGTGTCATTAAAGACCACTTTGGAGAGGAATCAGAAACTAAAGCAAATAACAGACAAACTCTTACAGTTTAATAAAAAACTTTAAAAGATAGAATAGAAATAACACCATGAAAAATACGTTCGACATCATTAACCACTGTGAAGTGAACTGCACACCACTTCAAACACACCAGACGACTGAACCAGACAGACGAGGTAGGTGCAGCCGCGCATGCCTGGGACCATCTGTGGGGCTCGGCCAGGAAGAGCAGCCAAGCAGCAGACTGAAACCTCCTCCCAGAAAGGAAGGACAAAGGGAAGAAGGGGGAGGAGAAAGGGAGGAAAGCAGAGAAGGAAAAAAGGGGTCCTGATGACGACTGGGTAATTTTAAGCCTCATATATTACTTATGGGAAAGTAAGGTGATATACTCATTTTGTAAAACAGTTTGGCAGTTTCTCAAAAAGTTAAAGTGGTACCACACAACCCAAAAATTCAACTCTAGATACACATGCAGGAGATATTAAAACACATGTTCACATAAAAATTTACATGTTCAGCCGGGCAGTGGTGGCACACGCCTTTAATCCCAGCACTCGGGAGGCAGAGGCAGGCGGATCTCTGTGAGTTCGAGACCAGCCTGGTCTACAAGAGCTAGTTCCAGGACAGGCTCCAAAACCACAGAGAAACCCTGTCTCAAAAAACAAAAAACAAAAGACAAAAACAAAAACAAAACAACAAAAAAAAAATTTACATGTTCATAACTGCATTATTTCCATTATTAGTGGAAATAACCTAAATGTCCACCAGCTAATAAACACAGAAATAAAACAAGGTATATTTATAAACCAGTACACCTAAAAAGATGCAGACACAATCACAACTCTGCAGCTTTAAGAGCCGTGTTAGAAAAGGCTACTCACAAGCTGGGAAGAGAAGAGAACTTTTAAGATACACTTGCTCAGAACCACGCCAGCAAAAGCCAAGGAGGTCATCGTCTAGATCCCCTGTACGGCTGGATGAGGCTCTGCAGCACCTCCAGGGGTTGGTGTCACAGAAGATCACCACGATAAACTTCCATCCCCAGGGAACACTTCTGTCTACTACACTAAGGCGGTGGTGACAGAAGAGGAATGGAGGAGCAGGAGGAATTGTGCCATCGCCCGACAGTAATGATGTCACTCCATCCCAGAGCCAGAGGAAAGAGCCCAAACTCCCACTTCTGCCCATAGTCATTTCCCCCAAACTTGCTGCCAACTGGAGGTGAGTGGAGAACCTAGGTTTCCAGCTATGCTGCATTAACCACGTGGCACTCCCTCTTCCTCTGTGAAACCACGCCACCCCCTCAAAAAAGTTTACACAAAATGTTTAACTAGAATGTGGAGTTTAATAACAATACTCAAGGTGCCCGTTCTAAGAACTAGAAAGGTGTTTTAATACACAAAGACAAGACAATAATAAACACGGAAATTGGGATAAGATGTCTGAGTTCCCTGATAAAGATTTCAAAGGCGCTAACATTAAAAACAAAACAAAAACACAGAATGATCATTTATCAACATACTTGAAGTTAAAAAAAATTAGACTGCTTCAGCTAAGAAAGACTAGACAAAAACACTACTGCTAAAAATGGAAAAGATAAACATGTAACAGAACGGAAGGCAAGAAAAATAACAAACAGAAACAAAAACAAAAGAAAGGGAAAAGGCAAGCGCTTACATCTGTAACTGCATTCATATAATCCGTCTATTAATTAAATAACAAAAACTGACAGTGAATTTAAAACCTACATTGAGGGAAAAATGTTTCAATGATAGTGTTACAAGTTAAAAAACACACTGGAAGCTGGGCATAGTGGCACATCACTTCAATCCCAGCACTTAGGAGGCAGAGGAAGGCGGATCTCTATGGGTTTGAGGCCAGCTTGGTCTACATATGAAGATCCAAGTCAGCCAGGGTTATATAAAGAGACGCTATTTCAAAAACCAAAACAAAACAAAATTCACTGCAAGACCCAACATAGTAAAGATTTCATTTTACCCCAAGTCGGGATAGAAATTTAAAATATTAGAGATATTAAGAAATAACTTTATCTCACATACCATCCCACCGGCCCAGACAAACAAAATGAATGTACCAGCTTTCATCCCAATATTGAGAACTGCAAACAACCCTGAATGGAAATGTAGCGCACCCACACCAAACCATCGAGCGATTGACCAGAAGCAAACAGCAGGCTCATACACAGCCTGGATGAATCCAGGGGTCCGGGTGGTGTGCAGTGAAAATGCCAACCTCCAAAGGCAGCGTATGACGCCATGGTTCCATTTACATAGCATTCTTCACATCATGAAGTTTTCTAAATTAAGTACAGACTAGAAGCTGCCAGGGGTTACAAGCGGCTGAGAGCACCAGGAAACGGGTCTTGTTCTTCAAAGGAAACAAGCAAAGTCCTCATAGTGCTCTCTTTAAAAGTGCATTGATGGTAATACTACCAAGGATACGGGACAAGCATACATGACGCTGTATGTTTTTAAAAGCATGGGAGATCTACAAATCTCAAAAAATTTAAAAATGGCTTTAAAAGTTACTTCTTTTTCCTATATAAATAAGAGGAACATATTAAAGTTAGCAAGTTGTAAAGAAAATTCTTTACCATGATATAGTATGATGGGCTTTTAATTCCCTTATAATTAGAAAGTCACACAGAAGAATAAATATAAGAACAGAAAACATACAAAGATTCCAAATAAAAGCATCTCCTTACCAGTGTTCCCTGGAAATTTCCTGGCTTCTTGTACCATGCTTTCTTGCTCCCATCTTCACAGACACACATATGATCCATGAGTCCGTTACTGTACACAAAACACTTTCCTAACAAAGAGGAGTCCAACACCCAGTGGTTACTTCATACACCGACATTATTTTTACAGATAAGCAGCAAGTATAGCGAGACTAGAAAAGTATAGAAAGAGGAGGAGCATTTTACATGTCAGCTCTTGCACACGAGGGAAATCTGCTGTCAGAACTCACAGAACAAATGCCACAGCCACAAGCATGCAGTGCTTGTCCTGTTATTTGTACTGCCGTCTGGACAGCTGTCAGCGCTACTAACTTACCACAACTGGTCCCAATGGACTCACACTGCTGACAGAACTGTCTGCTCTGTTCAGTGAGACAGAATTCTGTGTCATAATGTACAGGTCTAAGCATTCCCTTCTGCATCCACAACTTTCTTTAATGTGTACACATAACCTTTTGATCTCTTTTTACTATTCTCTTGCCCTTATCTGCAATATGACTGCTCATCTCACCATATTCCTACATACTCAACGGGAAAGCTTTAGCTTACTTTTAAAATAATAATAATAATAATCATTATTATTATTTTCTCCTCACACATGGTAGGAAAGCAATTCACCCACTCAGCTACATTCTCATAATAGGGAGGATTCAAATAAGACAACTTATCACAGCTCAGTCAACTTTCTGCTACCTCTGTTTGATATGCTACCTTTACAAAGTTTTCAAAGATTGATTATAGATTGGTGTTCTTGTCCATCTGATAAAATATAGAACTACTTTTATCCAATTCCACATAAAGTCATGAACAATACTGCATTATAAAATGACAGAGAGAAACAGGTATGCTAACTGCAGACCTTCCTCTCCCCCTTCTCTCCTCCAAATCCAGTCCCCCAGTCTCACCCTCATCTCAGACACCTTCTGCAGCCTCCCCTCCTTTCTGTCCCCATGTCCAGTTGATCAGAAGGACCTTCTTCTCCAACCTCCCCCCTACTTATCCTGTTATTCAACCCAACTCTAGCAGGTCTTCTCTGGAATACTAAACATACAGAACAAAAAAAAAATTATTAAAAGCTGCAAGGGACAAGTAACATATAGAAGCAGACCTATTAAAATAGCACTTCTCAATAGAGATGCTCAAAGTCAGAGGGCCTAGACAGATTAATGTTTTACAGACTCTAAGAGAGCCCAGACTGTAAAACTTTCGATCACAATGGAGAAATAAGACATTTCATGATAAAACCGAGCCCTATAGAAGGTGCTAGACAGAACAAAACAACGAAAGTGGTAATCCCCCCCCACCCCCAAACACAAGGAATAAATAATCCCAGAGGGGAAACATACACACTTAAGACCTATCCTTCTGTTGTATACAAGAAACACACCTTAACATCAAGGATGGACATCAACTCAGGGTAAAGAATGAAAACAAGATATTCCAAGGAGATGCACCTAAGAAGCAAGCTGGTGTAGCCATTTAATATATGACAAAATAGACTTCAAACCAAAACTAATCAGAGAGATAGGGAAGGACACTACATTCAATTCTTAACATCTGTGCCTCAAACACAAGGGCACCCAAGTTCATAAAAGAAACACTACTCCAGCTAAAATCACACATTGACCCTCACACACTGATAGTGGGAGACATCAGCACCTCACTCTCACCAACAGACAGGTCATCTAGACACAAACCAAACAGTGAAATGTGGGAACTAACTGATGTCAGACACCAAATGGACCTAACAGATATTACAG